>NC_083324.2:2400000-3000000 GCF_963455315.2 Globicephala melas | reverse complement strand
CTGGGGAGCAGCACGCACCTCTCCGTGGTACAGCCTCAGGCTCCGGAGGCCGGCGGACCTCGGGCACGATGAGGGGGTCTTCGCCCTCACAGCAGGAGAGCATGACGTGGTTGCAGGGGTAGCCGAGGTTGGGGTTGGACTCACACGACTGGCCCTCGGCCCGCACGCGGAGCCCCAGGCCGCAGCAGTCACAGCATTGCTGGAGAGAGAAGAGCCGTCACTGCCCAGCCCGGCCGCTCAGGGCCTTCCGCATGGCCTGTGAGCCTGTGGGACTCACGCTGGAGCCCCAGGCTCTGGGGAGGGGCTGACAAATGGGAGCAAATTCACCCTCGTCTCCACATTGTGCCCGGGATGTGCTCTCCGGGGGCAAAGGTGTCATCTGTCCCCATTTCCCATGTCTGGCTCAGCTAGTGCAAGTTTTTTGCAATAATTCATAAATGGCCTCTTATGAAAAGAACTACAAGTTAACACACAGCCACACCAATTAACTGCTCCCATATTTACCAGCAGAGTGCAAATCTATTCAGGCCACCTAAAAGGCAGCACTTCCCTTAAAGTTACAGATAAGAGACACTGGGTGAAGCTTTTCAGGAGAGCTTTTAACCAGGGCTGACTCAACTTGAAAGTACATCTTTTTTGCTCTCCCCCTTCCTCCTTTTTGGAACAGATGTGATGGCTGGAGCTCTAGCAGCTATTTGGGGTCATGAGGTGACCTTAAAGATGGAAACTACAAGCTAAAGATGATCGAGCAGAAATACAGAAGCCTGGGTGCCTGAAGATATTACACAGATTCACCCCTGTCCCAGACTGCATGCCTCCAAAAATAAAGTCTTTGATTCGTTTAAACTACTGTGGTAGACTGATTACAGTATCAGCCCCAGTTGTTCACTCTTCACTGTGTCCTCTGTCTCTGCAGTCCTGTCGAAAGACAGGGTGCATTTCCCAACCTCTTGACTGTGCCTCATGACTTGCTTCGGCCAACAGGAGGAGACAGAAGTGACAGTGCGCCTCTTCTGAGCCCAGGCCTCAAAGGGCCTTGCACACATCTATTCCCCATGTTGGAACCCTGCTCAGCCACTACCTAAACAAGCCCAGGCTAGCCTGCTGGAGGTTGAGACCACATGGAACAGGGAAGTGTCATCCCAGCTACAGCCATCCTAGATCTAGTGCCAGCAGAACCATTAGCTGGTGGCAGCCAAGGTCAGCTGGGCGTGGCCCAGGTCAGCACAACTACCCTGACTCGTGACCTGAGCCGGTCATCAGCCACTAGGTTTGGGATGGTCTGTTACACAGCAGTAGCTCACTGATACTCCAGACCGCATCTCCCAGTGGTGAACATTCCACTTAGTGAACATATCCACATACTTGGTAAACAGTTTGCATTACCTCTGATCCTCACAAACACCCCGAAAGACATGAACTATTATCCCCATTTTATAGATGGAGAAGCTGACGATGAGGAAAAAGGACTGGTCCAGGGTCAAACATATAAACACAAATGGAATTCTAAACTCGCCAGTCACCAAGGTCCTTTCGCTAATATCAGTTATTTTTCAGGAAAAATTGACCCCAATGAGACAAAATTCGATGTCAAAAGACTCTGCCAGATGGTGCCCTCCTCCAGAGGTCCCTCAACCGTCATCCAGGCTTGTGGTTTCTTCAACTCCGTCCCTTTCTCTCCCCCAAACACAACATCCTTCTGTGATACTTCCTGAAACTGTTCCAAGTTTGCCCTCACCCTCTACAGCACAGACAGCCAGCTGTTAGCCCCCAAAGTCCGTTTTCCCTCCTTCCACATTTGCAGTGGGCACACGACCTCTCCAGAATAAGGACTAAATTTCCCAGCCTTCCTTGCAGCTAGGCAGCCGCCAGACTAAGTTCTAGCCAATGTGATGTAAGTGGACGTACCGTCTGTCCTCTAGAGAGGGGCTTTCTTACACCCACGTTCGCAGTAGCAATATTCACAGTAGCCAAGAGGAAGAATCAACCCACGCGCCCATTGACAGGTGATGGATAAACGAAATGTGGCCTCTCCAGACACAGAATATTACTCAGCCTTACAAGGAAGGAAGTTCTGCCACATGCAACAACATGGATGAACCTTGGGGACATCACACTCAGTTGAAACGCCAGTTACAAAAAGACCAAAGAAAAAGAAAGCCCCGTGAGGGAAGGGAGTTTTGTGTTATTCACTTCTGCGTTCTTAATGCCTAAAACAGGGCCACCACAGACTGGCGTTCAAACAGTATTTCCCGAATGAATTGGTCCGTATGATAACTGGTGATGTTTTCTATGCAGATGCAGAGCTCCCCTGCCCCCAGGCGTGAGCATCCTCCCCTCAGAGGAGCCCCACAGGGCGGCCCACCCCCTCGGCCCTCAAGGACCTTCAGGCTCAGGCCACACACGCCCCAGGGCAGGCTTGCCTTGTACAGGGAGACACCGCAGGTGTCGCTGTCCTCATCCCCGCACGCCGCGCCCTCCTTGGCCCCCATGACACCGGCCATGCAGCTCTTCTCCTTCAAGTAGGACACACAGCAGTGCTTCTGGGCCGTCCTGCAACAGAGGTGTGCCTCAGCCCCACCAAGTGCCCCATCCTCCCAGGGAACCCGCCAGGAGGGACCGCAGGCCCTGTTTCACACAGGAGGCTGCAGCTCAGGGAAGAGAAGACCCCGCCACGGCCCACCGCGGGTGGGGCCCCTGCTGGCGCCAGGGCATCGGCAAGGCCAGCACATCCTCACCAAGTGACATGGGTTTTGTTCTCAGCTTAACTAAGACGACTCAGGCCCGGGTCCCACTGGGCTCTGTGTCCCTGACCAGATGAGGGAGGGGGTCCGTACTCCAAGCCCCCCAACAGGGCTGAGAAGGAAAGGGAGACCCAATCTCAGGAAGGGCTGGGCGGTCGGCCTGGGACCGCCAGGGTCCCTGGTCAGGCCTCCAATAACTGTAGGGCTGCCCCGGGCAGAGACAGCTGATGGGCCAGCACACAAAACAGGGAGATGAAAAGGTGGGCTTCAGTCCCACCTGAGGAGGGGTTCGGCCTCACCTGAGGAAGGGCGTGTCCCAGCAAGGGCCATCTGGTGATGGACCTGGCTGGCTAGGAAGCAGTGAGTCTCCCACCACAAGAGGGATACAAGCACGCACTACTTCAAGCCTCCTGAATGCTGCATGCTCTAACTCCTAGGCAGCCCAAACTGGTGGGATGACCAAAGGGAAAGGAAAGGGACAAGGCTAGAATTTAAATGTTTCTAACGGAGGCATTGTGGGCGGGACAATAGGAAACATGGAGTCTAATCCTGGCCAAGCTCCCAACGAGCTGTGTGGCTTTGAGTGAATCACATCACCTCTCTGAACCTTATCTTCCTTATCTGGAAAGAGGAGTAGGCTGGACAAGATGGCATCCCTGGAATAAAGAAGGGGTGAATGGCTGAGCAGGATGTCACCCAGGCCTGGCACAAGGAGGGCGTGGGTATAACTGCTTCCCTTGCTGAGAACACTGTCATCAGAAGAAGCAGTCAGCGCACACAGCAGAGCACAGGGAGAGGCCAGCCTTCCTGAGACCCCAGGGTAGCAAAGTGGGGAAAGAAAGAGGGCTGACGGGCTTCCCTGGTGGCGCAGTGGTTGAGAGTCCGCCTGCCGATGCAGGGGACACGGGTTCGTGCCCCGATACAGAAGGATCCCACATGCCGCGGAGCGGCTGGGCCCGGCTCAAGGCTGAGGTAGGAAATTCCAGTGGGCTGAGCACCACCCAGCAGCAACGCAGCACCTGGTAAGAGAAGCAGCTGGCCGTCCCCAGGTGACAGCGGTCCCAACGTGTGCTCTTCCGACCGTGCTCACCGGGCCGGCGACAAGTCTGCACTGTTAGTTCACTCCTGGGGCAAGTCTCGGGCTCCCCACACCCGGAGAGAGCCCGGCCAGCCAGCCAGGCAGCCACATCCAGCCACCTGCGGGCACCTGGACGCAGGTGGAGTGGTGCTCACCTGGCAGTGCGGGGCCCGGGCTGGGGAGGAGGACACAGGGACATGGAGCCGGCGCCCACCCTACCTGCACACATCACTCTCAGCACCGCTCTCGGGGATGTCCAGGCACTCATCGTTGTCAATGGCCCACTGCTGCCCTGCCGCACAGCACGTCTCGATCAGGTCCTTCGTGGACACTGTGGGTGGTAACACAGGCAGAGTCACCGGCTGGAGGAGGTGCCCGGTTCCCAGGTGTCTAGGCCCAGCGGGTGTAGTCCATGCTGCTGCTGCTGGGCCAGATCCCCATGCATTACTGGGCTGGGAACTCACTCACCCGCTGCCTGGGCCTGTTGCCACCAGCAGCTCACAAGCACAGGCTTCTCTGCAGAGCTGCCTGGGAGGGTAAGTCCACCCAGGGGGAGAGGGCCGGGAGGAGGATGGCCAATCACTGAGTAGTGGGGCTTCAAGGGCCAAGCCCGCTCCAGAGCTCTCCGTGGGGCCAGGACCATCACCAGCTCCTTCCCTGCCCCCCGCCCTGGGCAGTTTCTCCAAATGAACCACGTGCACAAGAACCCCCAGCTCAGGCTCTGCTTCCAAGGGACCAGATAAGACACCAAGACAGGACAAGACATAAGAAATGGCAACAGCATCGAGCAAAGCTCCTGGGGAAAATATCTGTGACCGGGGAGGGCAGGAGTCAGGGGTTGGGAGAATGTCTTAAAACTCAAAGGCACAGACCACAGGCTAAAAAACGGATGAATTTTCCTACCTCAAAATTAAAACTCTCTGTATAACAAAGAACTCTGTGGAGAAATATAACAGACTGCTGACAGGTTAAGAGATGTTTTTGGAACTTTCTAAAACTGACAAAGAATTGCTATTGAGAAATACAGTAACCTTCCGAAAATTAACATGAAAAAACCAAGCCCAAAGTAAAACACCTGTGAAACCGGAAAAATGAGAAAGAGTGATAAATGCCAGGCACAGGTGCGAACCCTCATGCCCTGGGGTGTGGGAGTGGCGACTAGAGCAGCCAGTCTGGAGGGAGACCCAGCACCTCTTACGCAATTAAACACAGGCATCATCCAGGACCCAGTCGTTCTGCTCCGGGGTGTGTATTGCAGGGAAGTTGTTTCCCGGACCCATATGTAACCAGTACAAGCTCACTTCAGTGTGATTTATGGAAGTGGGTGGGAGGGAGCCTGGACTGTCCATCACTGGAGGAGTATGAATAGAACATGGGGACGTCCTCCACGGAGGACTCCACAGATGTCAGAAATGGCAGACGAGAAGGACACACCACATCATGAAGCTGGACACACGTACACACAGCAACACAAAGCAGCAAAGGACAGAGCACTGAGGGGAAACAGGAAAAAGCCAAGTGAGATCCATTACGTGAATTGAAAAGATTGTGTGCAAAATTACAGTACACATTTGCATAAACACATAAAAGCAAAAAAAAAAAAAAAAGAAACCCACACGGATTGAAGAGAACGGTTGCCTAGAGTAAGCGGAGGGAGAAATGTCAATGGGGAAAGAAGATAAAAGGGAATAAATACATCAATTAAAAAAAAGAGAGTCTTGCTAAGATGATAAGGAACCAGGAAATAAGGAATGCAATTAATGCAGCCATTCGCCTCCGAGGTCTGAAAATAAACGCCATTCAAAGATGAAGCCCATCTCGGACACCTACATACGTGCTGAGGACACCAGGGTGTCACAGAATAACTCTGAACCTGGGTCCACACCTTAGTACTACCATGTATAGCCATTTCTCCTCCCTAGAGACTCAGGGTCCTGCTCTGTTATGAGGACCTACAGCTGCACAGCCGCTGAAGCCTACAAGGATCTCTAAATGTCCTTGAGCAGTTCACATAAGCTGGCAGGGCGGAGGAAGAAATGCACCAAGAAATGTCAGCTATTGCAAGATTCTAGGAACAGAAAGAGCTCACCAAGAATCATCCTCTCCACCGGCTTAGTGGGCGTTTCAAGTCATTGAGCTCTTCTGAGTTTCAATTTTCCTTCTAAAAACTGGGGAAATAAGCTTCAGTATCAACCTGAAGGCTGTTCTGAGGCACCAGGAGGAAAAAAAAAATTCTTGATAACCAGTGTCTACCAGAAACAAGTAGCAACATCACGGCCAGTGGTGACACATTAGACACACACCACACTGAAGTCAGAAATATGACAAAAGTACCTACTGACACTACTGTTTAACAGTGTCCTAGAGAGGCTGGCAGATGCAATAAAGCAAGAAAGAAAGCAGCAGCAGGAGTATTAGAAAAGAAGAGACGACAGTCATTATTTGCAGATGTTACGAGTTCATCTTTCTAGAAAATCCAAAGGAATCAATATTAACACCGTACTTAAATGAATACTAATTTATTATTATCATATGGTGGCAAAAAACAAAATCAACATACACAAATTAGTGGCTGTCCTATACACCAGCAACAATTAAATGGAAAAGGTAAGACAAAAAAATCCCACTGAAAAAAGAAATAAACCTGGAAATCAATCTATGTAAACACACTAAATCTGCATGAAGAAAAAAAAAACGTCTCATAGATATATAACAGTTTACTTCGTTAGAAATATATACCATGTGTCTAGATGGAAAGATTCAATACCGTAAAGATGTCAATTTTCCTTTATTTAACCTACAGCTTAGGTGGAATCCCAGAGTCCCAAAATAATTAGTCATGAAATTTGTCAAGTTGATTCTAAAATTCATCCCAACTAGGAAATGTCTAAAAATACCTGAGAAAATTTCCAAAAAGAAAAGAAGAGAGCACCCTTTAAAGTTGTAATAATTAAAAAGATAAGGAGATCAACGGAACAGAATAAAATTCAGAAACAGGATGATGTGCATATGGGAATTTAGTATACAATGAGAGTGGCATTCACACTCAATGGGGAAAGGATTGACTACCTGATGATGGGCTCTACCACACATCACACACAAAAATAAATTCCAAATCTATAAAGTCAATACTAGAAGAAAACCAAGGAAAATAATTTTAGGATAAAGAGAGACTTCTTCAGAAATAAAATCCACCAAAGAATGATGCTGTACTCCTGTCTCACACCATATACAAGTATCAACTCAAAATGAATTACTGAAACCATACAACTCCTAGAAGAAATCATAGGGGGAAAGATTCTTAACACTGGTCTTCACAACAAATTTTTGGTAACGATACCAAAAACACAAGCAATGAAAGCAAAAAGCAACAGGTGGGACTACCTCAAACTTAAAAGCTTCTGTACGGCAAAAGAAACAATAAAATTAAACGACAATTTACGGAATGGGAGAAAATATTTTCAAACCATGTATCTGATAAGGGGGTTAACATACAAAACATATAAGGAACTCATAAAACTCAATAGCAAAAAAAAAAAAATATATATATATATATATATAAAAATGGGCAAAGGACCAAAAGAGACATTTTCCCAAATACATAAATGGCCAACAGGTATGTGAAAAGGTGCTCAACATCACTAATCATCAGAGAAATGTAAATCAAAACCACAAAGAGATATCACCTCACACCTGTTAGAATGGCTACTATCAAAAAGACAAGAGATAGTAAGCGTTGGTGAAGATGTAGGAAAAAGGGAACCCTTGTGCACTGTTGATGGGAATGTAAATTGGTGCAGCCACTATAGAAAACGTTACGGAGGCTCCTCAAAAAAATTAAAACTAGAACTATCATACGATCCAGCAATCCCACTTCTGGGTATTTATCTGAAGAAAATGAAAATACTATCTTAAAAAGATATCTGCATCCCCATGTTCATCAAATTATTCACAATAGCCAAGACACGGAAACAACCTAAGTATCCATCAATGGATGAACGGATAAGGAAAATGTGGTGTACACACACACACACACACACACACACAATGGAATGTTATTCAGCCATAAAAAGGAAGGAAATCTTGCCTTTTGCAACAACATGGATGGACCTTAAGGTCATTATGCTAAGTGAAATAACTCAGACAGAGAAAGACAAATTCTGTAATATCACTTATATGTGAAATCTAAAAACGCCAAACTCATAGAAACAGAGTAGAATGTTTGCCAAGAACTGGGGGACAGCAGGTTGGAGGAACGGACAGATGTTGGTCAAAGGGCACACACTTCCAGTCACAAGACAAGTAAGTTCCGGGACCTAACGCACCGCACAGTGCTTATAGCTAACGACTTGAGAGTTCCAACGAGAGTAGGTCTTAAATGCTCTCGCCACAAACAAGAACAAGAGAAAATGGTAACTGTGTGTGGGGTGACAGGTGTGTGAACTAACTTTATTGTAATAATCATTTCACTACACGTGTGTATATCAAAGCATCACATTGTACACCTTAAACTTACACAATACTATAGGTCAATTACATCGCAATAAAGCTGGGGGAAAAAAAGAAATAAAATCCACAAGCAAAAAGGAAAACCTTAATACAACCGACTGGATAAAAGTCTAAAATACCTGTATGGCAAAAGACAGCCCCAGTCTGATCACATCACTCACTTTCCAGTCTCCACACAGCATTTATCACTATGTGAAACCCTCGTGTTTATCTAAGAGCTTACTTTTTCATTTGTCTGTTTCTTCCCCTACAACGTCAGAGTTGCGACTTGAGTCTCTGTGGCCCGAGAGTGACGCCACCATTCCACGCTTAATCCTCTCTCATCACACTCCGTGCACATGGGGGTCTCACCTTGTTTGAATACCTCTGGTGGTGGGGATCTCGCTCCATTCAGGCAGCTTGTCCCTTGCTGCATAGCTCAGCTCAGAACGTCCTTTCTTTTACTGGACTGAACTTTTTCTCCCTAAGCCTTCTCTAAGACTGCCTTACAGAGATTAGGAGATTCCAACAGGCCCCTGGGTCTCAGCTACATGACACGAGATGAGTGTCCTGTCAGGGGAACAGTAACGGCTGGAACGCACTGGTGCTCGCCACGAGCCAGGCGTGAGTCCAGGCACTTTCATCCCCACAGGTATTACGGTGAGTATCGCTGCTAGGCTCGCTCTAGACCAGGCGGGGAGTGAGAAGTCCCGAGCCTTAATTTCTCCTCTCCGGCCTCAGCTTCCTGTCTGCATGGGCAGCTTGATGCAGCCGATCCTGGAAGCCCTCTCTGAGATCTAAGCACCAGCCTGAGGAGGCTCTACTTCCCTGTGGACTGAATGGGGCTCCCTTCCTGCCCCTCCCGAGCAGATGCGGGTTTCAGCCTGCGCTTGGCGGCCTGCCCTCCATTCTCTCCTGGCCTTTCCCATCCTGGTTTCCCCTCTTTCCAAACAAAGGAACTCAGGGGCGTGACCCCTTATGCTGGGGAGGCCACCCACTTGGAGCGGGAGTGGGAATCAACACAGGGGCCAAGGGCGGCACTGCCCAGTACCGTCCAAGGCGTGCGAGAGGGGGCCGGGCAAAGCCCACAAGGTGTGTACCGCTGCTGCTCGTCCAGAGGCCCACCCCGAGGCCCCCTCCCTGACCACCCCCTCCGAGGCCCCAGCCTCTGTCTCTCTCTAACCCCTCAGAGTTTGAGCCCCAGGGCTTCTTCTCCCAACCACGCCCCAGCCTGGCTGACCTCACCTGGCCGCCCTCCTTCATGTCCGTCTCCTGCAAACACACAGCTGGCTAAGCGACCACCACCGGGCATCCCCGGCAATCCCACAGCCTGAATCTGTTCAGCAGCCGATTTTGCCTGGACCACCTCTCCCCTGGTCTTCCCTGTGCCAACCTCAGGACCCTCCTGGGCCCGTTCCTTCCTCCTCACCTCCCTCCTCCCATCCGTCACCTGCAGGGCCACCTCCAAAGTCACCCCTGTCACCACCTTGCCCCTCACTCTGCCACCATCTCTTGGGCCCGAGAGGTACCCTGCTCCCCTGTGTCCTCCTCTGGTCCATCTTCCAGATGGCGTCAGAATGACCACTGACAAGAACGAATCACACTGTGTCCCTCCACGGCCTACAGCCCCCCAGAGTCCCCCCTTTCTTTACCAAGACCTACCTGGTATGGCCCTGCGACCTCCCCACCGCGTCTCCTTTCTCACTCACTCTCTCCACTTGAACCCCTCAGGCTCTTCCTGCCCCAGGGCCTTTGCACGCACTGTACTTTCTGCCTGGAATCCTCTGCCCTTTCCCTGAGCCCTGCCCGACCCCCACTCTCTACAGGGCTACCCTTGTTTGGGGCTCTCATCTCCTCAGGCAGGATCTCCCTGACTTTTGAATCTAAACTAACCTGCACCCCAACCCTCACTGCAGCACCCTACTTAGTTTTGCTCATAATGCCCTGGCCTTCGCCAGCTCAGAGTCATCGCGGGGATCCCTGTGGCCCACGGACCCCACTGTAAGGCCACTGCCCTGCAGGATAAAGCACCCCTGCCTGGAGCGACAATCGGGGCCCTCACAGCACAGCCCAGACTCACGTCTCAGCACTTATTCCACCAGCTAGCAGGCTTCTCTGTGCACCGTATCTTTGCACATGCCGCGCCAAGCTGGGAACGCCCTTCCTCTACCCTGCCTAACTACCCAGCCTTAACAAGCCAGCCTGCACACCACTCCCTGCCTCTCCATCCTCTGTGGTCCCGCCAGCATCCACCTCCGTCCCAGGCAGAACAAACAGCCCCTCCTCCAGCCTCATTCACAGCAGCACTTGGTACATATACAACGTCACTGCCAGGGACATGCCAGCCTCAGACAGCAGAGGGACAGGGTCTCAGGGGCCAAGAACGGTTCGCAGTCATTTCAGGGTCCCCAGTGCCCAGCACAGACCTAGTACTTGATAAACCCTGGGGCTGGGTGGAGCACACCCCAGGCCCGTGGTGTATACCATCTCATGCAAAGCTCACATGGACAACGTGAAATCGGTCAATTACCTTGATCTCCCAGATGTATAAATAGCGATCTAAGGGTTTAAGATACACAGCCCAATGGCACAGACTTAGGAAAAGGAGGGAGAAGAACTTTACACGCACACACATCACCTCCACATAGCAGTTTCTACCGAGTCTCAGAGGTGAGCCTGGGCGTGTCTGACCCATCACCGTGAGCACTGGTGTTCAGCCAGGGCACCCCTCCCTGCCTGGGGGACGTAGCCAGTCACTCATCCTCAAGCCTCTGTGTCCTTGCCGCTGAAATGGGCAAATCACCCCTCCCCCCGCATTTCACAAAGTGGGGAGGGGAGACGCCAGTGTCTGGCAAAGGACAGGAGCTCAGTAGGCAGTACCTCCCCACCCCTGGCACAAAAAGGTGTTTGGTGACTACTCTTCAGTTAATTACTTAATTACAGAGGGACAGGCTGATAAAAGGATGGACAGGACAGTAATCCCTCCAGAAGAGGCAGGAGCGGCATCCAGCAACCCCTCCCTGCTCTGCTCTGGGTTTTCATGGACTCCCCCATTTCTGTTCACTTTGCCTGCGCTCGGCCCAGAGGGAGCATGGCCTTCCTTGCCTGCCGGTTAGGCACGAGCACCGTGGCCAGAGAGGTGAAGGCCACCTCCCACTGTGACAGCTGCAGGCTGGCTGGCAGGCTCTCACCAGCCTCGTGGCTGACCCGGGCCGGGATCAGCCTGGCTCCCAGGTGCATCCCCACGGGCTGCCCCTCAGAGTCAGGACACCAGGCCCCACCAGCCAGACAGCACGACCTTGACTCTGGCAGGAGTCCCACCTCTGACACCCCTGAGGAGCGGAGGGAGGATAAATCCACTTTGGAAGATGATCTACCATCATCCAGGAAAGCGGAGACACGCAAACCCGATGACGTGGTGATTTCACCCCCAGGTCCACGCCCAGGAGAAACGGGCACCCATGGTCTCCACCTGGGGACCCACAAGCAGTAGCTCCAAACTGGAAATAACCGGAGCGCCCAAGGACAGGAAAAGGTGGCCACTAGGACATGACCAGGCCGTGCAAATGGGCGCGCGGTGACCACACGGCGAATCACGGGGACACGGCCCCAGGGGAGAAGCAGTCACGGAAGGACACTGTGCACTGCCTTTCATGTGAAGTTCAAACCCAGAGAAAAGCAAAACACCTGTTGAGGTGGTAAGAACTCGTGCTCACGGAAGCCAGGACAGTGGTAACCAGGGAGGAGGTCAGGGCAGCCATGGCTTCTGTCCCCAGGGCTGGTGCCTTGGTGGGTGCCCTTCCTTAACTGTTGAGACAGTCCCTTACGCTCTTCTAGCCACAAATACTCCATGACAAAAATATTACCGGAAAATGTAGTAGGATTAGAAAATTCTAAGACTAAAGAGGCAAACAGCCTTTTAAAAATGTGACCCAGGGCTTCCCTGGTGGCACAGTGGTTGAGAGTCTGCCTGCCGATGCAGGGGACGCGGGTTCGTGCCCCGGTCCGGGAAGATCCCACATGCCACGGAGCCGCTGGGCCCGTGAGCCATGGCCACTGAGCCTGTGCGTCCGGAGCCTGTGCTCCGCAGCGGGAGAGACCACAACAGTGAGAAGCCTGCGTACCGCACCAAAAAAAAAAAAAAAAAAAAAAAAAGTGATACAAGCCAGACACAAAAGGACAACTATTATATGATTCTACTTATACAAGGGCCCTAGAATAGGCCAATTCACAGAGACAGAAAGCAAAATAGAGGTTACCAGGGCCAGGGACGGGGGATGGGGAGTTAGTGTTTAAAGGGGACAGAGCTTCACTTTTGGGAAGATGAGAAAGTTCTGGAGATGATGGTGGTGATGGCTGCACAACAGCGTGAATGTTCTTAACGCCACGAATCAGTACACTTAAAAATAGTTAAAATGGCCAAATCTATGTTATGTGTATTTTACCACAATAAAGAGAAAATAATGCATTGAAGTGTAAGCACAAAAAAGTGACCCAGCGCTTCCCCTTCTAGAAATCTAATGGCTGACAGACGTGCCGTGGGCACAAACACGTAAGTCACGGACCCTGGCTGCGTCCGAATTTGTGACAGCAAAGATCCAGAAACAACCAAGCCCCATCGACAGGGCAGCGATGAAACGATTGGTGTTACATCCGCCCAATCTCACGCAAGTGTTAAAAAGAACGTGTTAGACCTCCACTCACTTCTGTGGAACAGTTTCCAAATATATCACAAAGAACGAAGAAGACAGGCTCAATGCTGAACAGTATGTATAGCAAGTCACCGTTGGTCTTTTTTAAAGTAACACGTGGACACACGCGGAGGATTTCTGGAAGGAGGTCCCAGAAACGGGTAGCAGCGGCTGTCTCAGGGAGGGACCGGGCCCTGGGGAGGGAGGGAGCAAGCTGACATCCACTGTTTACCTCTTTTGTATCTTTTATGTGTTTTCCTTCCCGTGGGCAGGTATCACCTATTCAAGAAACATGCTGTCATAAAAAGATCCTGAGATTCCAGGGAATCTAACCTCCTTTGATCACAGGCAGTTGGGTGCCCAGAACAATCCGACCTGGAGGTCATGACCCCTCTAGACAGTCCCCTCTCCCGGACATCAGAGCCCGAAAGAATGGTGGCTTCGGAAATGCTGCAAAAAACACTACACCTGCGGGGTGATGAGCGGCCACCTCCACCAGCACCGTGTTTGGACAGGATGTTTGCGGGGCCTGAACAAACACCCCAGGGAATGCTGCAGCTCTGATGTTCTGTACTGCGGGGGGGGGGGGGGGGGCGGCAGGGTTGTCACCCGCAGGCCCTGGTGGTGCCGGGAGTCCTTTTACAATGACTAGAAGATGGACAAACAAGAAGGATCCTGAGCGTTGCCTTCCTGCCCCAGGACCCCAGACACAACGGCTGAGAGCCAGCAGGAGCTGCTGGGCTGAGCCCACCTGCTGGGCCCACCCAACCTAGCCCCTTAGAGATGCCTTCATCCATCACCCGGGGCAGGACAGCCCCCAGCCCCCCCTGCCCTTTGCAGCACCTCCCCCAGCCTAGTTTCCTCGTAGGGGTGTTGACTGGCTCCCTCCCCCCGCCCAGGTCAGCACCCCGCCCACCTGCTCACCACCCCAGCCCGGCCTGGGAGGCGCTGGGCCACCCTGGCTGACTAGCTGGACCTCTGGCCTGGCCGAGCCGCCTGGCGGGCCCCAACCTGCAGCCACGGCACCTTCCCTCCAGCTCTAGGAAGAGGGTCCTATCCCCACGACGGTTTTACAGGTGAGCAGGCAGCAGCCCAGATCACGTGCCCCAGCCAGGGGCAGCCACATGACCAGATATCAAGAATGACTGGAGGACTCCAGTAAATCGAGGCAGTGTGCAAAGACAGCTTGACAACAGAACAGAACAGAGAGGCCAGAAAAGACCTACTCATCTGCCCTCGGTTCCTGACTAAGATTACAGTGCGGTGGGGGAAGAAGGTCTTTACCACACCCAGCATGGGGGCAATTGAACATCCACCTGAAAAAAGAATGGGTTCTGACTCCTACTCACACCGCCCAGAGAAACAAACCTAAATGTGATCTAATGCGAAAGGTGAAACAAGTTAAAATGTCTAGACTGTAACACAGGAAAATATCTTCATGACTCTGGGGTAGACAAAGATTTCTTGAAAAGGACACAAAATACAATAACAGAAAAGTAAACATCAGTAAATTGTATTTCCTTAAACCTCGGAATCTGCGTTCCTCAGAAGACAGCATGTGCAAGGTGCTCATCAGGAAACGTCCTCACGAGAGTGGAAAGAAACGTCAGAGAGCGAGACAAGGCACTTGTGATCCAACAGAAGACGCATCCTCAGAATCTATCAAGAACTCCTAGAAATCGGCAGGACAAAGGAACCTGATTTAGAAACGGGCAAAGAACGACAGAATCCCAACAGTAACATGAGAGCGTGTTCAACGTAGTAAGTTATGAGGGAATGAAAATTAAAACCACAGTGAGATCCCACTGCACAGCCATCAGGTTGGCGACAGTGAAAAAGAGACCACATACAGTGTCGGCAAAGACTTCCACTCATGGCTGGCGGGGACGGAAACCGGTGAGGCTTCGGAAAACCGTTTGGCAGCGTCAGCTAAAGCTGCCAAACCCTCCAATACAGCAATTCCACTCCTGGTAAATACCCGACAAATTCACACAGGATGTCCACAGCCCCTGTATTAATCACAGCCCCACACTGGAAACAGACCAAACCTCCAGCCACACTAGGACAGATCAATAAACCATGATTTATTCCTACAATGGAAAAATGAAGAGCAACTTTTTTAAGTGAATTACTGCTACATGCAAAAGTCTGGATGAGTCTCAAACACAGGATCTTGAGCTAAGGAAGTTAAACGCAAGCAAAATCACACCATATGGTTCCCACTACACAAAATAAATTCAAGAATAGGCAGGAGTCACTGATGGTGATAAAAGTCAGCCTCGTGGTTTCCGTGAGGGGTGGGGGGCAGTGGGGGGAGGGAGAGTAGAATTGGCTGAGAAGGGACACCAGGAAAATTCTGGAGTGCTTGAGATGTTTTGTATCTTGACTTGAGTGGAGCTGCCTGGAACCCACTGAGCTATTTTAGGAAGAAGCGTGTGCTTTACATACATAATACTTTATAAAACTACATAATCAGATATAAAAAAAAATTTAAGGGAGGACTGTTATATTAATCTAGATTGAAAGATATTCAAGAGTATCTATAGTATACTTTAATAAATACTTTCCAATAGAAGGAAATTCAAGAGAAAAAACAACCAAATAGGAACCAAAAAAGATCTCACCACCCCTGATAAAATATTACTTTACTAAACGGGCTATACGTTACACTTTGCGGGCAAGTGGAGAATACAAACATGGCACAAGGGAACTGGCAACTGTGGCAGGTGTAGGATCACAGTATGCAGTAATACAGGAGATGTCTTTATTTCTCCGTTGCGACACACCGTGTCAAGGCTGAAATGTTTCCATCACGCACACGTGCGCACATGCCCGCGCACACGCTGTATCTCAAACCACAGAGAAAGAAGAGCAAGCACTGGACCGTTACGGGGCTGAGACTTCTTCCCTGAGCCCCCTGCCCTTAGAGGGTCTGTCCCAGCTGCCAGGTGGCGGCTGGGGTCCCAGGTGGGACTCTGGGATGCTGGTGCGCTGCGGCTGGTGAAGCCGCAGTTACGAGAGGACTCGACGGCGGGCTTTGCTCATGTGGAGGAGCCCTGAGGCCCCACGGTGCTTGGCTTCAGGCTGGTCCCCGGGAAGCTTTGGGAGGTGGGGTGGTGAGGGTTGGATCACCCATGCACAGGCCCTACCCTCCCTCCATGGCCTCCCAGGGAGCAGGGGGTGTGCGTCTGTCATGGGCATTTTAATGGGCTACGTCTGTTGGTACTTTCACAATCAATGAGAAAAGCCGCTTGTACACAAACAGGCTGCCCTGATGCGGAGCAGCGCCAAGACTTGCGACAAGCTCAGCTCTGTTCAAGAGGACTATGCGGCCCTGGCATCTGGGTTAGAGGATGCACCCCAGAAAGAGTCACCGGCCACATGGAACCCGCAGGCAAATGCTGAAAAACTGAATGGGACCAGCCTCATTTTCTTAGAAAATAACTTCCCCAGCACAAGGACAGAATAAAGAGATTCAAGTACTTGGACACAGGAGTGGACAGCTCACATCCTAAGAATGAACGAGTCACCGGGAGATCAGTCTAGAATCACACCATTGCAAGCATCCTTCTAGCACAGAGCGTGTGACCGAGGCTGGATGCCCATCAGGCGGGCCTTCACCTAAAAGGAGAGCTGTCCCTCCCTCCGCCAGGCTCACTCCGCCGCCAGTCATGTCCACCCCCTGCTGTGCTCCCCAGGCCTCCGCAGACCCCCAGCCCCACCCAGCACAGCCTTCCAATGTAACTCACACTTCACACAAACCAAACGTGTGGACTTCCAGAACTTCACCAAGACACTTGGGACGCATTCTGTTCCTCCTCAAAAAGAACTGCGAATTTCCTCCCTTTCATTATTAGTTGAAGAAACCGCGGCCACCCCCGACTATGCTACGGCTCAAACCAGAGTCTGATGGCATTTCGCTTCTTGGGATAGCGCTTTGTTTCATACATGAATCTTGTAAATGACTTAATTCTATTTAACTGTTCTTTCCAGATAGTTTAATTTAATTACCAGTGCATCGTACATGCACACAGTTTAATAAGAGATGATGTTTAACTTTAAGGCAATTTTGGTTTTCCCGGGCCAGTATTTACTATAAGAGAAATGTAAACATAACCTTATTTCCCACCTTAATGAAAGTGATTGGTTAAAAAAATACAAAAGAAGTTGAAAATATCACATAAAAAACTGGACATCGGGCTTCCCTGGTGGCGCAGTGGTTGAGAGTCCTCCTGCCAATGCAGGGGACATGGGTTCGTGCCCCGGTCCGGGAGGATCCCACATGCCGCGGAGCGGCTGGGCCCATGAGCCATGGCCGCTGAGCCTGCGCGTCCGGTACCTGTGCTCCGCAACGGAAGAGGCCACAACAGTGAGAGGCCCACGTACCGCAAAAAAAAAAAAAAAGAAACTGGACGTGTTTTTTTCCTCCTCTTAGAGGCAAACAGGAAGCAGGTCACCAGTGTGGCTTCCTGCGAAGCCCCAGGTGGTATCACTGGGCCGGGCGGTGGCAACAGGGAAATCCTGCCTGGGGAACAGGCAGTGGGCTCACTGGGGTCAGGCATCAGATGAGGCGGGGGGTTGGGTGGGAGGGCTGTACTGGCCAGGGGTCTGGGGGCGGCAAGTCTGTGACCTCAGGCTCCTAGCGTTCCCAAGTGGGATGCCATGCGGCCAGGTTGGGGCTCTTCTAGCCCAAATTCCCAGGGACCCCACGCAGCAACTTTCCATTTCTCTTAAGCCACATACCTGGGCCACAGCCCCAACTAGACCTTGACCAGACCTCTTCCCCTCCCCACCCCAAATATCTCCATCCTTTGTCCCACTCCCCCTGCAGCCTGCAGAGTGGCTGGTGAATATTCAAAGTGAAGCAATGAGCCCCAATCAAGGGGCCCAGGAGACCCCCCCACACTGAAGACCCTAAACTGGGTGTAGGTGGAAGCAGAGCTAGGAAGCCAGAACCTGCTCTGCTTCCCACTGGCTGAGCCATCTCGGGCAACACCCTCGGCCTCTCTGTTCCTGCATCCGGGCTTCAGGGGCCATGCAGTGGCAGACAAGGAATAGCGAGACCTTCCCAGGTGATCACCCACCACCCCCCCGCTGCCCACCTGCCAAGTGAGGCCAACCCAGGGGGGGAAAAACAGAAGCCTGGCCGATCATTTTCCGCCTCCGGCCCGGACCTCTTCCTAAGGCACCTCCCCTCCCCTGGGGGTCAGCGAGTGGCTCCGACACTTCCAGGATGGGACTGACCATAAGCCACCCATCTCAGGAAGCACGCTGCCGCACCTGGGCCTGGGAGGTGGAGTCCTGTAGATCCCGGTGCCTCTGCAGCCACCAAACCTGCCGTCCCAGATTCACCTTCCACCCCGCCCACTGCTGATGGAGCCTGGCGCCCACTCAGGCATGGCCACCTCTATGTAAGGCCACAGCCCCCCTCCGGGCCTGGGGAGGCAGCTCCCACTGCTGCTGTGCCCTCACCCTGCAGTCCCCTCTGTGACTCTCTCCAGGGGCTTTCAGCCTGTGCCACCTGCTTCCTGGGCTTCGACTCTGCTGGGCAGGGAGGTCTGGGGGGGGAGCACACTGGCCTGGGGGTCGGAACTTCGGGGACCCCACCCTCGGAGCTCGCTGTGAGTCTCTGCCAACCCCCTGCCTGCCTCTGGGCCTCTGCGACCCAGACGTATAACGAGAAGCAGCTGGCGCTCCGTGAGTCTAAACTGGCAGCAAACCGGTGCCCACTTCATGCTTTACTGAGGCTTTGATATACGTGAATTAGTTGCCAACATTTACAAACGGGGAGATTTTATATAAAATTCCAGATCCTAGGCTTCTTTCGAAAGACTTAAAGTGATGGGCCACGCTGGGCCCCCAACTCCAGAGCGACAACTGGAGGCAGGGAGCGGCTGCAGCTGCATCCTCATCCCCACGACCAGCGGCTCCCCTCCACCAACTGCCTCACCGGGGGCACCTGGCTTTGCTCCCTCATCGCGTCCGTCCCAGGCCTGCGCGTCACAGCAGGCACCCCCACCCCGGGCAGGAGTGTGCTGGGCGGGGAGGTCTCCACCCTTCTGGTGCCCACTGCATTCCCAGCACCCGATACAGTCTGGCCCAGAGCACGGGGCCCATGAACTGTCATGAATGAGAACTCAAGTGGGGCAGGGAGTGGGGGGCTGGAAGGGAGACAAGACAGCTTGTCTCCTTCTCGCCCCGCCCACCCCGTCAGCTTCTGGGAGCACTGGGCCCAGGCAGGCAGGCTCCCCCCAGCCAGACTGGCTCGTTCTGCTCCCCCTTCCCTCCACCATATGGACCCCAGAGAACCCCAGAATCTCAGCCTCTGGGGCTGGGGGCCTGCCAGCCCTGCCCTGGGCCCTGTTTTGCGCTTCCTGGGCTGGGGACACAGGGCAGCCCTGGAGCCTCGATCTGCTGACAACAGGAAAATACCTACTCGTGCCAGGCAGCTGGGCAAACCCTGGGAGGTGCTGGGGCAAAGGCCGAGAGTCAGTGGTCGACAAACATCTGCTTCGCTGCCCTCAGTTACCTCCCTGTGCCTCAGTCACCTCAGCTCTGAAATGGGCATAATGACCGTCCCCCCGCACATGGGTGTCACGAGGCTTTGACGCACCGATCGATTCACGTCCGGGGATGCCCACAGCCACGTGATAAACGCTGCCCCTGCGAGGGTGAAGGAGGAGACCCTCCCCATTTCTGGGACGTCAGCCCCGCAGCTAGGCTGTGCCGCTGAAGGCGAGACCTCAGGAGGGGGCTGACTCCGTGGGCAGACGCTGGAACAAAGGTGCAGGGCAGGGACGGAATAGTGGAGGGGCAGCACCCCCTGCACACCTGGAGGCAGACGGAGTGACCGGCGGGGTGGGAGCAGGGGTGGGAGCAGCCAGCGAGCAGTTGAACACCCTCAACCCCACCACACGAGACCTGGCCCCTTTGCCTTTTCAACAGCGGGACAACTCCTGGCCACCAGAAAAGACCCACATCTGTTCACTTAAGCGAAAACAAATCCATGCCCCACCACCCAGAGTGCAGGGCCCTCGGGCAGGGAAAGGAAGGGGCTCACAGTCACAGCAGCTGCTCTGAGCCAGCTGACGTCCTCTCCCTACCCCTGTCAGTAATCCTGGGGGGACAGAGATTACTCTTCCATCTTGCAGACGCTGAGGCTCAGAGAGCGTGAGTCCATCACCTGAGGTCACACAGCCAGGGCAGCAGAGGCAGAGTTCACACCCACGGATTCACCCTCTGAGGACCAAGCTGATTCATCCCCAGCACTTCTCGGCCCCAAGCCCGCTTTCCCTGTATGGAGACCCCGGAGTACACAAGGAGGGCCCAGCAGAGCCCCAGTCCACGCAAAGCTGACCTCGGCTAGACGGAAGTTCCTCCTAAAAGCTCCATTTGCTGCAGGACAAGGGACCCCGAGGCCACACAGCCCCTGGCCCGGCGCGGACGAGGTGCTGTCAGGCAGACGACGTTGACCCTCCCCCAGGGAAGGTCCCAGCCCAGACTTCTGACCTCCAGTTCACGGAGGCACCCGGGATTCCGGAAGGCTCAGGGTGCAGGAGGCTGGGGTGGGGCGGCTTGGCTCAGCCTCAGGAGAGCCGCTCGGCATGTGAATGGGAAGCAAGCCGGAGCTCAGAGGCCGCCGCCCTCCTGGCACAGCCCCCAGGGCTGAAACCTCAGCGACCAGGACACCAGTGTAAGTGGAGCCCTGCTACGCGGCAGACCCCAGCACCTGAGGCCCGACACCAGCTTTCTCCCAGTGAGAACACGCTCTAGGAGGGAGCCCTCGGTAAGCCCACTCTACAGATGAGAAAACTGAGGCCCGGGGCAGTGAAGTGATTTGCCTAAAAGTCTCACAGAGAGTGAGGGGCAGAGCAGCCTCACCCTGGGGGAGCCTTGGACCAGGCCAGAGACGCCTGAAGCACCGAAGGACCTGGATCCAGAGCTGGGCCCACACTTACTCGCTGCTGGCCTGTGGGCCCATGTTCCCCTGGGAAGGGGAAGGGACTCGTGGTAAGGTCGTGTGGGGACTGAGATGAGGCACGAGGAGCACCGGCCGGGGCCGGGGGTAGCTTCACTGTCTGACCCCCCCATCCTCCTCCCTGCCTTTCCCACGTCCCCGGCGATGCCCATCAAGAGGAGCCCTCGGGGCTTCCCTGGTGGCGCAGTGGTTGAGAGTCCGCCTGCCGATGCAGGGGACACGGGTTCGTGCCCCAGTCCAGGAAGATCCCACATGCCGCGGAGCGGCTGGGCCCGTGAGCCATGGCCGCTGAGCCTGCGCGTCCGGAGCCTGTGCTCCGCAACGGGAGGGGCCACGACAGTGAGAGGCCCGCGTACCACAAAAAAAAAAAAAAAAAAAAAAAAGAGGAGCCCTCGACCCCGGGCTGGCCTCCTGACAGGCAGGCAGCCCAACATGGAGAAAGCAGTGGCTGAGCCAGTTCTAAGCCTGGGCCCAAGAGTTCCTGTGCGCGTCTCATCTTTCACTCTGAGCCCTGTTTCTGCGATGGGAACGAGTTCGTGGAGCAGAGGCAGCCGCCCTGGCAGAGGCTGTCCCAGACCAGCCACTCCCAGCAGCCACTCCCAGCCTGGGGCAGCCAGCCCGGCTGACCTGTGGACTTGGGATCAACAAGAAACGCCTACTGTGCGCCCCAGACGTTCTGCAGTCGCCTGCGACTCGCACTACTGAGGCAAGAGACTATTCGTTCCATGACCGAGGTGTGTCCCCGGCAGGAAGGACAGGAGCGGGTTTGGCGAGAGGGCAGAAAGACCACCCCCCACGCCCACGTGCTGCTGGCGGGGGTGTGGCCAGACTTGCTGGGGAGCCCACAGCCAAGGCGGGGGCAGGGGCGTGGGGGGGAGCAGGGCACACTCACAAACTAACGCCCCTGCAAGACAGCTCCCACCAGCCAAGGTGGGAACACCTGGCTGCCCCGCTCGGTTTTCTCCCTAGCGCTTCTCACCATGCAACACAGATTTTACGTAATGAACGACTGTGTGCCCCCTGCCCCTGCCCCGATCCCACGGGACACAAGCCTCGTGAGGGGTACCAACTTCAACCATTTTGATCACGGCTGTATCCCTGGCACCTACCACTGTGCGGTAGGCACTCAATAAATATTTGTTGAATAAGTAACCTGGGGAAACAGGCATTCCCATACACGGCAGGTGTGAGCAAAATCTGCTGCACCATCAATGGAGGTGAGCTGGCAAGTACGGCGTTTTACGTAGGCCTCCTGTGGCCTCTGCAGTGGAGCCCATGGCAGCCAGCACCTCCCCAGAGGAAAGTGGGCAGACGACCATCAAGAGACTGGTACGGCAGGTGCACGGCAACGCTCTTCCTAACGGTCCAGGCTGGAAACAACCCCACAGCCCTTGGCAGGAGAAGGAGCCACCAAACTGGGGTCTGACCATACCATGGGGCAGCTCTCAGCCACGAAGAGGACCAACCACGGAGCCCAGAGCACGTGGACCTAGAAATGCCGTGCTGAGCACAAGAAGCCACACACGAGAGCAGACTGCGTGGCCCCATGTACGAAAGTCCGAGAGCCAGTCACAGTCAGGGAAGCGGTTCCCGGGACGGGCACGGAGGAGGGGACCCGGGTTGTCTCGGGATGTTTCATGATCTGAGTGCCGAGCACACGGGGTGTTCCTTTGTGAAATGTATTACTGATTTGCATGCGTCTAATAGGTTCTCCTGGTTACACTTGGATAAATGGCTTAGAGAGAGAAAATAAAGGAACGCATGTGCACACAGACCCAGAGATTCCACACCGGGTGCAGCAGGAAGCCATTCACTGCCAGCAATGGACACAACGCAGCATCCGTCTGCCAGGACAGTCAGTAACAGCTGGGACGTGCACACGGCGGAGCCCTGGCTGGTAAAGGGAGCTCCCCACGTGCCGACAGCG
This sequence comes from Globicephala melas, assembly GCF_963455315.2. Classification (NCBI taxonomy): domain Eukaryota; kingdom Metazoa; phylum Chordata; class Mammalia; order Artiodactyla; family Delphinidae; genus Globicephala; species Globicephala melas. The sequence continues at coordinate 2,977,094 of NC_083324.2, read as the reverse complement.
AGAGTCCCAAGGGGGGCTGTTCACGGAGGAAAGCACAGGACAGAAAGGTGTGCACAATATGCTATACGTGAGAAAAACAGTGCACACACCTGCACGCTTGCCGTCGTAGGACCTGTGGTTCCCAAGTGTGGTCCTATAGGCCCTGAGGGTCTCTGGGACCTAATCGGGGACCCACGGGGTCAACATTATTTTCAGAACAACACTGCAACACTGGTTGCCTCCTTCACACCCTTTCTCCTATGAGCATACAGTGGAGTCTTCCACACACTACGTGACTTAGTAATGATGTCATCACTTTGATGGCCAATGGAATGCGTACTTGTGTATTCTGTTTTCTAGAATTTTCTAAAGTAAACTCATGAAAAGATGCTCAACATCATTAGCCGCCAGGGAAGTGCAAAGTAAACCTTCAGTGAGATACCACTTCACACTTCACACGCTAGGACGGCTACATTCAAAACGAGAGACGACAAGTGTTGGTGAAGACGTAGGGAAGCTGGAGCCCTTGTGCGCCGTGGCTGGGGATGTAACATGGTGCAGCCGCTGAGGATTACAGTTCGGTGTTTCATCTTATGGTCACACACAGAGTTCCCAGATGACCCAGCAATTCTGCTCCTGGGTACATTCCCAAAAGAAATGAAAACATACGTCCACACAAAAGTATGTCATGAATATTAACAGCAGCAGTGCTCGCAATAGCTCAAAGGTGCAAACACAGTGTCTGCCACCTGGTGAATGAATAAACAAAATGGGGCCCATCCACACACTGGAATGTCCGCCATGGAAAGGAATGAAGCACTTATTCGTGCTGCAACGTGCAGGGGGCTTTGAAAGCGTTATGCTTGGCGACGGAGGACCGTCCACAAAGGCCACATATTGTACGATTCCATGTCCAGGAATGTCCAGAAAACGCAAATCCATAGTGACAGGGAGTAGACTGGAGGCTGCTGGGGGCTGGGAGGAGGGAGTGGGAGGTGGCTGCTACCGGCATAGCAGTAGGGTGACAAGAATGACCTAGAATTAGATTCTGACGATGTTCTCACGACCCTGACAAAAACTACTGAACTGCACACTTTAAATGGGAGGGCTTTATGGTACATGAACAATATCTCAATAAAGCTGTCTAGGAAGGAAGGAAGGAAACACAGTTTTTAAAAATTAAAGAACCCCACCACAGGCCGAGCCTTGGCCCCAGACCCTCTCTATGGGTAGCGGCTGTGAAATGCAGCTGTAAGCTCTGGGGCAGCCAAAGCCAGGGGGCCCAGCTACAAGCCACTCAGACCCCCTCCTGCCCCACGTCCTCCATGGGAGCCACGAGCCCAGCCCCTCCCCTGGGAGCCTAGGGCCCCCTGCCCAGCTCTACTATGACCCCAGAAAAGCCTCCTCCCCTCTCAGGGTGCCATTTTCTCTTCCATAAAGCAGACCAAACAGTCTCTCTCAAGGTCGCCACAGGGTGAAACTCAGTGCCTGACAGATGCCCCCAGCAGAGGACCCCGCTCTCCTCGGTTTTATCACCTTTAGAGCCCCCCCACCTCCCCGCAAGTCTGACAGTCAGGCAGCCCCTTCTCAGCTCCCCCAGTATATGGCCCAGGGTACATGGGCCTGGTGTGCCCGCAGCTGCCGATTTTCAACAAAAGCCAGAAAGCTGGAATTTATGGGAAGTCTTCCAGCTTCTAAATGTTTGCAACAAAATTCTAGTGCTTACAAAGATGCTCTGCAGAAAGAAGCTGACCGGTGACAGGGGCGTGCACCATTAGCAGAGCAGCAGACAGAGGCGGGACCAACCCCGGCTACGCGGGGTCGGTGAGGAAACCGGGGCTCAGAGGCATCGCGGCCCAGGCCCCAGGTCACACAACGAGCACGTGTGAGCTTCGGCCCGGGACTCACCACGGGTGAGCAGGGGCTGCGGGAAGCCCAGGCCCCGCGTTTGCGGGCCCTGCTGCCCTCGGCAGAGCCTACGCTGCCCTGGAAGAGTCAGACATCCCAGGTCAAGGCCCGTGGGCTGGGGGTGAGGAGGGGAAGGGCCGGCTGGCCCGCAAGCTCTCCTCGCAGGGCGCCCCCTCCCCAGGCCGCTTTGGGAGCCAGGAGCTCCTGTGGCTGATTCTGGCACACAGAACATGAGCTCAGGTGTCCAGACTCCCAGCCTGGCTCCCTCTGGTCCCCAGGGACCACTCAGACACACCCCCCCCCCCCCACACACACACACAAGCTTAAGTCTCCCACAGCTGAGCCTGGAGAGGAGAGGGAAGGGTCTGTAGGAATCCTCTGGGGAATAGGGCGAGGCTGGGCGGGTCTCCCTCTGCCCCCTGGAGCCACAACCCAGTGATTCTGGGGGACCCTGGAGACCCCCCAGACACTGAAGGCCCAGGGCTGGCTCCTGGGGCTGCAGGGTGAGGTGGGGAGAGCCTTCTCCTGTGCTCTCCTCCCTTCACCCAGAGGAAGTGCTGCATGACACAAATAAGATCCTGCCAGTTCCTGCCTAACACCTGCAGTGGCTCCCCACTGCCCTTGGGGAAGGGCCCAGATCTTCGTCCTGAGGGTAAACACCATCGCCCTGGGCCTGGCCCCTGACCACTCCCCAGCCTCTTCTCACACCAGCTACACAGCCTCCTTTCAATCCAACTTCTTCCCTCCAGCTGCAGGGCCTTTGCACGTGCTATGCCCTCTGCCTGACGCACTCTCTTCTCTCTGCTCCCCACCTCTCACCCAGTCAGCAGCTCCTTGTGCTCAAACAGCACTTCCCCGGAAGAACTCCCTGATCCCCAGGGGAGTCCGATCCCCCAGACAGGCTCACAGAGCACAACCACCCCATTCCTCGGTCCTCGTCCTATGACTACCACGTTTTCTTCCCCACTAAACCATAATGTCCCGAGGGCAGGGGCAACACGGTCCATCTGGCGTCTGTCACAGCCCCTGCACACACCGGGCACCAGACATGACTATCAGGGGTGAAGACATGAAGAAACGGCAGGGGCACCTGGATCCACCGCTTCCTGCATGTGTGTCCGTGGGCAAGGGGCCCTATTCCTCTGCTGTGCACCAAGGGGGCGGCTGTGATGATTAAAGGAGCCAGTGATCTCAGAGGGCTTACGATGGTGCAGGCACAGGTCATAAGCCAATATGGTGTCTGCAATTAATATACAGTTATTTGAATTTTAAAGCTTCTCTATTAACTGGAACGTCAAACCGTTCAAGTACCGCTGCCCCACGGGATCCGGTGATGTGAGGCCCCGAGGAAGGGGCTCCTTTCCTGCCACGGGGTCCTGGGGCCTGCAGGTTTTGCTGGAACCCTTTTCCAGGAGAGGGGCTGGAACCTGCATCTTCTGAGGGCGACCCTGACCCGGGTTCCCACCCTTGTGGCCCAGGAGGGCGGGGGGTGGTCCCCAGCTCCCTCCATCGTGCCACCCCTGTGGTAGAAGGCGCCCTCACAAGCCCCCTGAGGGACGACAGACGTCAGAGCCCTTCTCCCCGGCAGGGAGCCGGGCATGTGGCTTCCATTAGGCTGCATCTGGACATGCTCAGAGGCAGCCTGGATCCCTGGCACAGCTCCGGCTCAAAGACAGGACCCCCGCTGCAGCCGGGCCTGGGGCAATGGCTGGAAACCTCCTCCTCCAGGCCCCAGGGCTGCCATGGCAACATGGCCGGGGGTCATTTCCGCCCCACGGCGCGCCTCTCAGCCAGCCCCACGGGCAAGCAGGACAGAGCTACCACCTCCCCAGTCCTCCCCACTGAGGGCCCCTTCATCCCTTGGGAACCCCCAGGGCTCCCCCTACAACAGCAGTCAGAAGGCTCTAAGGCCCTCACTGCCCCAAGGACGCTCGTCGGGTCCCTGACCCCCACCCAGCAGGCATCCCCTGGCCACCCTCCCCACTCCGTGTGCATGGCTGTGACCACGGACAATCTTTGTGGGCTCATCCATTACCGCCCTCCACCCCCATCAGACCCCAAAGGGGAGAGGCTGTGCCCACCCGGTTCACTGGACGGCCCCTGGTGCAGAGAGGGTGCTCTGCACCTATCTGCTGCAGAAACTAAGTGGGTGGATCGAGGAACAGATGGTGAATAGTGACGGCTAACATTTCTAATTACTCGGCAGTGCTAGGCCCCATGCCGAGTTTGAATGAGTTAGCTCATTTAATCCTCAAAACACCCCCAGGAAGCAGGGCCTTCTCTGCCGCTTCCAGATGGAGAAAATGAGGCACAAGGCGGAGAGCCGCTCGCCTGAATCACAGAGCACATGCGCTGGTGGGTGTCAGGTGGACACTGGGTGAGCAGAAGCAGGGAAGATGGACGGGGGTGGTGGACGGCAGCCAGCCTCTGCTTACACGGCCTGGGCCAACTCCTGGGTCCCATTTAAATTCACCCTGCCGGCCCACCTCTCCCAACTTCCTACATCTCCCTTACCCCGAGCTCCAAGAAGCACAGCCTGTCCCTGCCCTGCTCTGGGCTTTGCATGGGCGGGGCCTCTGATGGGATGAGAGGCACTCAGTCAGGGGCCCCACCCCCAGGCGGCCTTCACCAACAGCCACACCCCAAAATCCATTTGAGAAAGCCTGGGGCAGAGGAAAGAACCCGGGGCTCCTGAGAACGAAGCATCTCTCCAGGGTTCCAAGACCCACACCACAGAGAGGCCTCTGGTAGCAAGGGGGCGGGTGATGGGGCCGGGGCCGGGGCCGGGGCCGGGGCCGGGGCCGGGGCGTGTCTATTTTGGAAACCCTGGAGGCTGCACGCACCATCCCCGGCGCCAGGCCTGCAAGCCCGCCCGGGCACACGTGGACTTCATTACAGCCCCGCCCCCTGCAGGCTCGGGGGCTGGGCGGGGAGGAGCCCCCGGAAGCCCCCCGCCCTGGTCCCCGCCGCCACCTCTCACCGGGTCAGCTGAAAATGAGAAGGAGCCCAGCTCCCAGCTTGTGGGCGGATGGAGTCACAGACGGGGCCCGGGCACCTAGTAGGTGCTCAGCAAGGGCGAGTTCTGTGCCCGCCACCGAGAGCAGGATGGAAGGAGCCGCCAGGGCGGGGGCCTGGGGGCTGGGGGAGCCTGCAGTCTCGGCCTTAGCACACAGCGGACGCCCAGCAAGGGCCATAGCTCTGGACACACGGGCCCCCTCCCCCAGGAAACCATCCCAGATGCCACCCGGGCAGCCCCCACTCACAGCCTGTGGACCACACTGGCCAGTTCCTGCCTCCCAGCGGCCCATTAGGGCCTGTCCACAGTTGCTACCTAATAAGGGTCTACAGGGTGAATGACACAGGACTGAACAAGACATGGACTCGCAGCTGTGGAGAGAGATATCTAGACACCCAGACAACTCCTAGGGCTCCCTCAGAGGTGGGGGCAGGGAGCTGCAGAGTGGGGATGGAGGAAGGGTCATGCAAGACACAAAGACCCAGTGAAGGATTCCTGGAAGCGGTGCTGCCTGAGCTCACTGGGAAGAGTGTGAGCAAAGGGGTGGGACACAGGGGGATGACAGTGTAGGGTGCTCATGGGGTGGCAGAGAACTAGCACGAGGGGGGATGACTGGCAAAGGGGTGGCCAGAGAGCCCCCCCATTCCCTCATTAATTCACCCAATGTTTACAGAGCACCAACTGTGTGCACAGCAGAGAAGATGGCAGATGGGGTCCCTCCACTCATGGCTCTAACATTCCACCGGGGGAGACAAAATTAAACAAGTAACGATGTGCTACAATGCCAGGTATTACTGGGAGGAATTAAAGCAGTGTAAGAGGAAGGTGGGGTGCTCTTTGACTGGGGTGGTCAGGGCAGGCCTCTCTAGGCAGGTAACCCTGAACAGAGAGCAAATGGCAGGAAGAAGCGAACTTCATGGACACCTGGAAGAGCACTCCAGGAAGAGGCAGTGGCAAGTGCAAAGGCCCTGGGGCTGGAAAGTACTGGAAGGGGCCAAGAGGCCCGTGCAGCTAAGCACAGCGGAGGGAGAGGGTTGCTAGGCACTGAGTGTTTATGCTCCCACCTCCAAACTCATGCGTTAAAACCCTAATCCTCAGTGGGATGGTATCTGGAGACGGAGCTTTGGGGAGAAAACTAGGTCTTGAGGGTGGAAGCCTCATGATGGGATTAGTGCCCTTCTAAGAAGAGATGCTGGAGAGCTTGCTCCACCTCTGATGTAACCCAGATGAGATGTGGCCTCATCTGCTCTACCAGGAAGCAGGCTCTCATCAGACAACCGACCTTAGACTTCCCGACTCCAGGGCTATGGGAAATAAACGTCTGCTGTTCAGCCACCCAGTCTATGTATTTTTGTTACAACAGCCGAAAGGGACAAGAAAAGGGTGAAGAGAAGTCCCGGGAGGCCCCAGGGTCAGGCTGTGCAGGGCCTGAGGCCCCTGACAGGACTTCAGTATCTACTCTGAGTAGGTGGGAGCCACAGCAGGTACTGAGCAGAGGAGGGACAGAAACCACTTGTATGTTAGCAGGACCCCTGGCAGGAAGGGGTGACAGACCCAGTACTGGGCTCTTGTAAGGAGCCCCAACAAGAGCCTGCATCCATTCTGCTGCCACCACAGAGGCCAAGAGCCCAGCATCCATGACCAGAGGCTACTGTCAGGGAGGTGTGAGCAGGCAGCTGTATCAGGGTTGTGAGCTCCCACTTCCTGCCAGGGCACCTGTGGACCCCTCTGCAGGGGCCCCCCAGCCCTGATAAGGTACATGTAAGAGGCCTTCGGCCGCAGCCCTATCAGGTAGCCCAGCACCTACCGTGACAGGGACCCCACCCATCCACCCACCATGCTACCCCCAGAAGCTGAGCCAGGAGGAAGCCCCATCTCAGAGCCTCCAGCCCGGAGCTCAGGGGATGGCGCTGGCTGTCCCTGGCCTGGCCCCGCAGACCCAGCTTCCCCTGCTCCAGGCAGCTGTGCACAGACCTGGGCCAGGCTACAGAGCCCCGAGGCTGCCCTTCCCTGGGATGAGTGTCCCTGGAGAAACCAGGAAACAGGCTTACCTTCAGGGTCACGTCTGGGGACAGAATGGACAGAGTTGGGGTCTGTGTCTTCCTCTGGCCGAGAACGGGGCACAACCGGTGGCTGCTTGGGCACTTCCTGGGTGGGTGGGACGCGGGCCGCGTCCTGGTGCGGTGTGGTCAGGATGGCGTGGGTGCTGGGCTCTGCCGGGCCCTCGGGAGCGCTCTGCGTGGCCTGTGATGCAGGGACACTGGCCGTGCTTGACGCTGGAATGGGCCCAGCTCCCTCCTGCCCAGCGCTGCGGGGGGTGGCCTGGGCGTCCGGGATGAGGTTCTCTTCGGGCCGTGCCCTGGCCTCTGCCGCCTCCTCTTGGATAGGGAGACCAGGGGCTGGACCTGCTGTGGGCCGTCCATCCAGGCCCCTGGGGCCACCTGCTGCCGGCTGCTCCCTGACTGTCAATTCCTCTCTGTCCTCCTGTCTGTCCTCCGTCACTCTCCTGGCCTTGGCCTGCACAGGGGCTGGGGGACCCAGGGCGGCAGCTGCCGTGGGCCTGGGGAGGGCAGCCGGCCAGCGGGTGGCCTGGATGGCTGAAGGTGGCTGACCCCCAGCTCCCAGAGCAGCCGGGCCCCCAGCGCCCGCCTGGAGCTCGCCCTCCAGGGCCGCCGCGGCCTCCGCCTCGGCCACCTCCTGGTCGTAGCTGTAGGGGTCTTCATAGTGTCGCTCAGGGTCACCCTCCTCGGCATCAGAGAAGTTTCCAGGGGCGGCATCTCCGTGGCAATCGGGGAGCCGGTAGCAGATGAGCTCGCCGCCGGCGTCGGGACAGTGGCAGGCCCGGCAGGGCGACAGGTGGACCGTGTGGCCGGCGGCGTACTTGCGGCCGGAGTGGACGCAGCCCACCTGGCCGCACTGCGGGCAGCTGTCGGCCGCCACCAAGGCCTCGATGCAGTTGGGCGGCAGCTCCGGGCAGGGCATGAACTGGCAGCTGATCTTGCCACCGCCCGGCGGGCAGGAGCACTCGGTGCTGCCGAAGTCCACGAAGTAGGACTGGCCGGCGGGCACGCGGCCGCGCACGAAGCCGCCCTGCAGGCAGTCGTAGTACTGGTAGCCCTCGCAGGCGCAGCCCTGCTGCATGCACGTGGCGCAGCAGGCACCCGGCTCCAGCGCCTCCTCGATGCAGTTCTCCAGCGGGGGGCACTCGACGCCCGTGCAGTCCTGCCCCGGGACCGCCGTGCTGGGGCTTGGGCCCAGGGCCAGGGCCACGGCCACGGCCAGCCAGGCTCCCACGGGGTCCGCGAGGGATGCCATGCCCTGCAGCCGGCCACGCGTCACCTCCAGATCAACCGTTCTGTCTCACGAGGCCCTGGGGGATCGGAAAGGACAAGGATCAGCACCACGTGGCGGCCACAGGGGGACAGGTGTGCACACCCGGCACACACACCGGCACGTGCGCACGGCTGGGCAGCCTCCCCACCTTCACTCACACGCATGCACTCGTCCTCACATCCCTACGCACACGCTCCCACTCGCACCTGCTCAGATGCACAGACAGGCACTGCCGTCGCTCAGGTGTTGACAGAGTTGCCAGCGTGGCCCTGCCCAGGGCCGCTGACCCCCACTCTCACCTGCCACCTGACACATGTCCCCGGGTAGGACCCTCAGCCGACGGTCCCGCACACACTCACACTGTCACGTGCATTCTCCAGGCACATGGCTGGCACGCCTGGGGCATCGGGGTCTCACGCCCTCCGTGGCAGGCACACAGAGGCCGGGTTACAGCCCTCCAGGCACAGTTACATGCGCTGTCTCACCCACAGCCTCACCTATGTGCCGGGACACCACGAGTGGTCTCACACACACAGTCACCCAAACAGTTTATCTCCCCCCGAAACCCAGCTTGATCCCCAGCCATGCACCCAGAGTCCCGTGGCTGCCAGCCAGAGGGCATAGCCAAGTGGACACTGGGCAGGAACCAGGCCCTCCCAGGCCTCGGCACACAGCCAAGCCCCCTGCCGTGGCCCTCGGACCCCAGGGCCCAGGAACACCCCCTAACAGATCCCCTTGCACTGCAAGTTATGCTGCAGGGGAGCCTCCTGCCAACCTCCTCAGATGCCTCAGCAAACAATACCACCGTTCCCAGAATTATCCTGGACACCCGCTGTCCCCCGCACGTGCGCACGCGCGCGCGCGCACACACACACACACACACACACACACACACACATACACACACACACACACCAAGTCCCGCCCATCCACTGAGCTGCGTGAACAGCCCTCCGCCCTCTGCCCACTTCCCTCCACCACCGCAGCCTCGCCCTGGCTCGAGCTGTACCCCCATCTGCCCTGGAACACGCCTGCCACCTCCCTCCCCGCCATCCACTCCTGCCCTTTCTCTGCAAAGCCGCTGTGATCTGGAAGGAGCTGACCCCAATGTGCATGCCTTCCTGGCTTCCCAACCAGGAAGCAACAGTCTGGGTTCCCTGTGCGAGCCACCCTAACCCTCCCTCCAGGGGCCCTGGCATGACCCTCCCGCAGCCCCTCCTTGTCACCCTCTACAAGCCACTCAAATGTCACCTTCTCACTGTCCTCGCTCCTCCCCCCACCTCCATCCTCGCAAAAGTCGCCGGTCCCACAGCCCTGGGACCCGCGTGACTCGGGGCCAGGCCTGCACCCCTGGGCTGCATGCTCCTCAGTCACAGACAAGGGCTCCCTCTCCACCCATTCCCGGCCCCGAAGCTGCACTATCATTTGTAGTCACTGCAACAATTGTCTGATTTAGAAAAAAAGACAATAAAGTGAGATCTCTACTATTTTAAGTTTGTAAATTTCAAACCTAAAAAATAGAACAACAGGAACTTCTTAAAAGTCTTTAACAGAGAGGAGAAAGAAGCAGCCATCGTGCTGCCCGCCTCCTGGCTGAGCTGGGGAGAGTGTGACGGCAGCGCAAGGACCCTGTCGGGCAGGGCAGTGACGGAGCAACTCAGTGGCCACGCAGCAGGAGAGGAGGTCGGCCTCCGAGGCCAGTCAGCCAGGATTGAGGGCACAGGCCCTCCAAGCCGGCACCCTCCAGAACTGGGGCTTACCAGCAAGTGAGGCAGGCCCCATGGACATTCTGCCAGCGCTGGCACTCTGGTGCGCGGAGCAATTCCAGAGGCTACTGAACGCCAGCCAGTCATGAGGACAATGAAGACATAAATGAATGAAAGCCAGGAAACGGGACAGGAAGAGGCCGGGGTGTGGGAGAGCCTATTTTGGCCAGGGTGGTCAAGCAAGTCTTCTCTAAGGAAGTGGCATTTGAGCTGAGGCCTGAGCAAATTGGTGAACACAGCCCCACGAATGTCTGGAGGCAAAGCATGTCAGGTGGCAGGAACAGCAAGTGCAAAGGGCCTGAGGCAGGACTGCACAAGGGAGGTGGGGAGCAGCAGGGGCCACTACAGCGGAACCAGTGGGCAAGAGCCAGGGTGGTAATGCCCAGATAAGCCCTGGAGCCTGGAATGACCTGATGGGACACTCTACTTAAAGGGTTCGTCTGCTGCCGCGCTGAGAATGGGAAGGTGGGTGAGAGATGGGCAGCGGGAGAGGACGTGGCGGGATGTGCTGACGGCCTGGGTGGGGTTGAGGAAGGGAGTCCAGGATGAGCAGAAGTTTGGGCCTGAACACCTGGAAGGACAAAGCTGGGGCTTCTTGAGGCAGGGAAAGCCGTGGAGGAGGGCCACAGGCCTGCATGGGAGATGGGCAGCCTGGTTTGGGCCTTGTCGAGTTTGAGAAGCCCAGAGATGGTCCGGGTGAGGATGGTAAGGGCGCCTCCAGGGACAAGAGCCTGTGCTGGGCGCGGAAAGAGGCGAGAGGGGGGGTCTCTGGACAAGAGCTGACACGCATGTCCCCCCAAGCTGAACGGCCGCCTCAGGAGGGTGGAGGGCCCCGTAGGACAGAGGCCCAAGATCCCCATGACAAACCACGGAAATGGGAGGGACGAAGGCCCTCCCTCCAGTCTGCCCTCAACAGTGTCATTTAAGAAAGAAGCCTCCTCCCCCCCATGCCCCCCACTCCTCCTCATCACACACTCACAGGAACCCTGCATCCAGGAGGCAGTATTCCCGCCACAGCCCACACACGGCTCCCAGTGGGGCCTGGCCCTTGGACCCCCTACAGTCACAAACGGCCCACAACCATGTGAATCCAGGCCCGGAGGAAAGACAGAGAACATCGGCCCCCCGCTTGGTGTTTTCATTTGCTGTGCAACCCTGAGCAAGGCCCTTGCCCCCTCTAAGCCTCTCAGCTCTGCATCTGTACACAGTGGAGAGGCTCTACCACACCTCAGGTCATAGTTGGGGCCCACGGGCACTACCAAGCCCACGAATGCACTGTGTGTCCCACGCAGTGAGCTTTTTTAAAATTTTTATTTATTTTAATTAATTTATTTTTGTCTGCGCTGGGTCTCTGTTGCTGTGAGCGGGCTTTCTCTAATTGCGGTGAGCGGGGGCTACTATTCGTTGCGGTACGTGGGCTTCTCATTGCCGTGGCTTCTCTTGTTGCGGAGCACGGGCTCCAGCCGCGCGGGCTCCAGCCGCGCAGGCTTCAGTAGTTGTGGCGCACGGGCTCAGTAGTTGTGGCGCACGGGCTTAGTTGCTCCGCGACGTGTGGGATCTTCCCAGACCAGGGCTCGAACCCGTGTCCCCTGCATTGGCAGGCGGATTCTCAACCACTGCGCCACCAGGGAAGTCCGCCACGCAGTGAGCTTTTACTTTTCAGTTAGTAACCAGCATTTACAGATTGGAAACGCTCACGTGAAAATTCCAGCTTCTTACTTCTCTGGAAAATTCCTGAGCCCCAGCCACCCTGAGGTGTCACACAGCGTGTGGCCTCCCGGTTCCCCACGAAGCCTACGCCATGGACTCTCTGCTCATTCACACGTGGCTGGACGTGCTTGAGCTCTGGGTCCCCCCAGGCTCACCTCTGAACTGGGAGCCCCATGGTCATTCCCACTGTGGTCTCCAGCTGGGAGAATGGAAGTCTGGGTCCCTGCATGCTGCTCAGAATCCCCGTCAGTCTGCAGCGGGTGCGCCCACCTTCGAGAGGGATGGGGCTGGCTGGGATGTGTCTGCAGGAGGTGGCCCAGTGGCGAGGGGCTGGGTCCCTTGGGGTGGCTACCCTGGGGAAGAGCAGCCTCAGGGGCGCCTGGCACATCTCCCCAGCTGCTCAGGACGGGTTATGGCCCCTCAGGTGTGTACGGAGGATGGAGGGCAAGAGACCTCAGCTCCACGTGGGGAAAGCTTTCTCCAGGTCAGAGTCAGACCAGGCTGCAGGTGCGGAGGGAGCTCCCCGTCCCTGGAGATAAGCTAGCGGGGCTGGGAACACGCATACGAGTGAGAAGTAGGAGGGCACAATCTCTACATTGCTGGTTCTCAGATTCAAACATGCCCCTCCCGGGGGGCTCCAGCTGCCGTTTCCCACGGCCCCTGCAGGAAGCGGCCCCCTGAACGTGTGGCTTCTGCAAATCGGCCCCCCTCCAACACGAAAAGAGGAATCATGACGGGAGGGGCTGAAAAAGGGGACCTGACCTCCCTGAAGTGGGGAGCCCCGGCAGGCAGACTGTGGTGACAAAGACCCCTGAGGCTGGGCCTGAGGCTGGGTCACGGGGCGCACACTCCAAGGTAGGGGCTCATCGGGGACCCGGCAGACGCAGAGAAAGACCCCCAGGATCTCCTGACACCCACAGATGAACGAAGCTGGGTAATGCACACACGTTAACAAGACTATGATTGTTACAGTGCCAGCTGGCCTCCGTGAGCCCTGGAGCGGACACCAGGAGAGGGGCACGTACACAGCAGGCCACACGTGCGTGCAGGGTGAGTGCCGAGCTCTCCTGCCCCATGCATTTCCCTGAGAACTCTGTACCATGTGGCCACTGGGTATTTGTCCAGCTGGTGGAGGGGACACAGGACGCGGGTACAGGCCACTAGGCCGGTGACCGGCCCGCAGACCCACTCCCTGACCTGCCCTTCTCCACCTGGCTCTGCACCGGCAGGGACAGGGGCGCTGCCCTCCTCAGACTGCGTTCCCGGGCTCCCGCAGTGCCCAGGGGCCACCACTGACAGGGGATCAGAGGGCAGGAGAGGGGTTGGGGTATTGGTTCCCCACCTCCCTTGCTCCTTCCCTCCAGAGCAGGGGTTTGGTGATGACTCCTCCCCCTCCCCCATGGCCACAGCTCCCGCTGGAGCCCCACTAGCCTGCAGGAGGGCTCAGGTGAGGGCACGAACACATCCAGCCAACCCACAAGCCCATCCCCCCTTTGCTGCGACTGGTGGCAGGGGGCTGTAACCATGAACCAGTGAGACTCAGAATGGTGACCACTCCCACAGGGGACGCAGAGGGACGCCGACACCCCCCCCACAGGAGCTGGCAAGCTTCCACCTTGGTCTCTGGAGTCCTGAGCCACCAGGAAAACGGGTGAGGACCCTGCCCGGGAGACCCTGCAAGCCCAGTGTGCACTCCTGCTGGTCACACACTGGCATGTGAATGAGGCCATTTCAGACACCCCCATCAGACCGGAGACTAGTATAAATACCACCAGGGTCCCCAACGACACACCTGCCTAAACCCCTGAGCAAATACACCGCTACCACCAGGTGCCGGGCCGCTGGTCACGCGGCAGCTGGACCCGCAAGCACTGGGACCCAAGTAAGCAGCCCCAGCAGAGAGTCCAGGGGGGACCTTCTAAAGGACAAGGGCCCCGAGTCCTCGGCACACAGCAAACGTGGGCAGGGGAGATGCTGTGCTGGGTTCACACTGGCCTGAGACGTGACAGCCACCGCGTGCGGGATTCCCGCTCGGACCTGGAGCGAACAGACAGCTGAGAGACACCGGGCTCCCCGGGCTCCGAGATGGGCCACGGGCCAGGGGACGCGAAGGGACAGCATCATTCCGTGAGCTCCGACAGCTGCAGACGGTGGTGCTTCTGAAAGACTGACACTCTGAGTACCACCAAGCCTGCGATGTGCCCTCACACACTCAGCACGAAACAAAGGCCACGCAGCCAACTGTGCCCAGCAGTGAAAGCCGGTGACGGGCGTCTGGGCATCCTCTCCGGGCTTCACGCTCCACAACCAAGAGACGGAGACAGCAAGCCTTAGACGGGAAGGAAGATGGGAGCCCCCAACACCACACCGAGGTGCATCCAGCTGTGCAGAGCTGAAGCAGGCTTAAAGCAGGAGCGGGCAGGTGGCGGAGGCCCTGGCTGGCCAGACCCCTGCTAGGGCGGGGGCAGCGGGCTTCTCACGTAGGCCGGGGTCAGCGTCTCACAACCAGGATGTGGGGGGACGGGGCAGGGGCACACTCCCGGGAGTGTCCAGGGAGACAGGAGGCTGAGGGCTCTGTGCAAGACACACCCACCGTCCCGTATCCTCCCTCCCTCCCCCACCCCAGGGCGCCCGGGCAAGGGGGGCTGGCGATCAGAGCTGACCGCACCTCTGCCGCCCTCACTGCTCCCGCCCGCAAACACAGATACACGTCCCTACAGTAAGTGACCCCGTCCTGACGATGAACCTCAGTGGCCACCCAGAGAAGGGCCCAGAAGCAAACTCTCCGAGTGGGCAAGGCCACCCTGGTGCCCCCCTCGTGGCCCTGGGGCACTGACTGATCACCAGTGCCACCACTACCGAAAGCGGGGTCTGGCCTCACGTGACACCGAATCACAAGGTGAAGGAAATTCTTCCTTTCCTGGTTCTCTGAGCCTTCTGATTCTGACAAGAACAGGCTTGCCAGAGCTAGCAAATAAAAATACAAGACATGCAGTTCCAGAGGAATTCCAGATAAACAGTGCATCATGATTTAGCATTAAGTATGTCCTGTGCAATATCTGGGAGATACTTATTCACCACTTCTCTGAAATTCCAATTTAACTGGGCATCCTACATCTTTACCGGGCAGCCCCAGACAAGAACAAAGTCTCAGGTTGGTGCTGGTGTGGTTTCAAAACACTAAAAATGTTTGCAGGGGATCTATCTTTTAAACAAGAAGCAGCTACAGCCAAACACAGATTCTCAAGCAGCTGGGGATGACAGAAGGGATATAGACACTCAGGACCCTGTAGACACACCAGTTACAAGCACGCGAGTCATCAGGACCACCTGGCCCGCCGGCCACCACCTCTGAGGGCAGTGCCGCTCCCAGCTTCTCCCAAAAGCCTGCCCAGACGGCTGCCCGCTGCCCCCAAGTCCAGCCAGAGGGTGGTCACCAGCCAGCCGCCTGGCCGTCTGTCTATGGAGTGTGTTTGGGGGCCCACACGGCACTTTTGAAATTAGTTGCTGTTATTAAAACATTGCGATGCTATTAATTTATAATTGATTTAATGTCATAACACTTAAAATCAGAACATTTTACACCTAAGTTGGATTCCCAACTTCTCTAGGAAAATCAGAAGCTGGGCCTGGTGGTGGGGTATCACTGGTCCACGCTCACTCTCCAGCAGCATCACTGGGCTCCCTCGTTCCCCTCTATCCTCTGGAACCCTCCTGGGCCTCTCCTGTCTACACACGAAGGAGGGAGGCCCAGGGGAGGTAGGAGTTCCTGCTCCCCCTGGCCCAAAGCCACTGCCTGAATGGCCTGGTTTCCTGGGTTAGGACCTGTCTCTCCTGTAAGTGGCAGACACTGGGAATTGTGCCCCCTCCAAGGAGCCCGCTCCTACCCAGGTGGGCTCAAAGGTCAATCGTACCAGAATCCAGCGGCATCCCCACAGCCGCACAACCACGGGAGGGACGCTCGAGTTAATTACACACTGTCTGAAGCCGGGACCTCCCAGAAGCAGAGCCTGAGATGGGGTTCTGAGCATGTGGTTTATTGGGAGAACCCCTGGGAGAAGGGAACGGGAAACAGGATGGCAAAGATGTGGTCTCAGCTGAAGTCCGACACCAGCCTGCAACGTGTTGGGGGGGGGGGCTTTGCAATGTGACTGGCACCCCAGGGCTCATCCCACTCAGGGACACCAGTGGGTCATTGGCCAAGGCTGGCAGTGGGATGAAGCGGGGGGATCACCTCCTGGGCCCATGCGGGGAACCAACACCTGTTGGCCAAGGGCGTCTGAAGAAGTGCGCAGGTGTGAGCCACTAGCAGCAGCTGGGGGACGAGTGCACCAGGAGGAGGAACCAGGCCGGGCACCAGCGGGGGCACAGGCTCTGCCACACACACATACACACACCCCTGCAACAGCAGGTCAGAGAGTCTGCTCCTAGAAACGATCCCCAAACCTAGCTTTAATTTCTAATCTGGGCTGAGATCACCCCAGGCTCAGAAAGGTAAGAAAGTAATGTACTAAAAATAGTATCTGCACACCGATGTTCATAGCAGCATTACTCACAGTGGCCCAAAGGCAGAGGGAACCCAAGTGTCCATCAACAGATGAGTGGATAAACAAAATGTGGTCTCTCTACACAATGGAATATTACTCAGCCTTAAAAATGACGTTCTGGGACTTCTCTGGTGGTGCAGTGGTTAAGAATCCGCCTGCCAATGCAGGGGACACGGGTTCGAGCCCTGGTCCGGGAAGATTCCACATGCCGTGGAGCAACAAAGCCCGTGCGCCACAACTACTGAGCCTGTGCTCCAGAGCCCGCGAGCCACAACTGCTGAGGCCGTATGCCACAACTACTGAAGGGCGCACGCCTAGAGCCCGTGCTCCGCAACAAGAGAAGCCACCGCAATGAGAAGCCTGCACACCGCAACAAAGAGTAGCCCCCGCTCGCCGCAACTAGAGAAAGCCTGCGCACAGCAACAAAGACCCAACGCAGTCAAAAATAAATTAAAATTTCTAAAAAATGGCTAAGAGGGTCAGTTTTGTATGTATTTTACTACAGTAAAAAGTAATAAAACGTGCACTGTGGAGCCAAGAGTGAGTAATCAAAGAGCAGAGAGCGGAAAGGAAAAACAGTGCTGCACTGAAGACCCAACAGGAAACAAGAGCTGCCCCTGAGACCTCCCCATCGTGGTCAGCTTCCTGGCACCCAAGGCCAAAAGGGAAATTAGAGGATGACCTGGTGCTCCTTGTATGATAAGAGGAAGTCATCTAATTCACTGGGGAAAATAATAAACGTGTTCTTGGCACAGAAACTTAGGAGGGATTTTAGCTGTTGATCAGGTTCATATTAACTATCACTTCCTCGGCACCGACATGATGCCAAGCGCTGGCCTGAGAGCTTCTAGGGATGTTGATTTCATTTAACCATGCTCTGCAGATAAGGAAACTCAGGCCCAGACAGGATACACGACCTGCCCCCGGTCACACCATCAGTAAAAGGTGGTGCGCAGACATGAAGCCAGGTCTGCCCGGCCAGGGGAGCACAGCCAGAGGCCTTCAGTTTGTCGATATTCATCACACACCTGCTACCTGCCAGTCCCCACAGCAGGTACTGCGATGTGGTGGTGAACAAGACCCACAGAGGCCCTCCCGCCGTGTGGCCAACATCCTGGTGAAGAGAAGAGACAAAGAACAAGTAAGTAAGAAGATAGTAAGGAGGCTGTGAGGGACAGGGCCTGGGGCCCGCCCCTGGCAGGAGCGGGCAGAGAAGCCCTCACTGCGGAGGTGACGCTTCGGCTGAGACTTGCCTGGCGCAGATGCGGCGGCCGTGCAAGGAACTGGGAAAGGCATCCCAGGCAGAGGTAATAGCATGGGCAAAGGCCCTGAGGCAGGAACCAGCTGGACCCACTGCGGCCGGCATTGCAAGGAACGAAGAAGGGAGCGGGAGGAGGTGAGGTGGACAGCAAGAGGGAAAGGGGCGCGGGGCATGAAAATTAAGGAAGGAGACAAGGTCAGAAGAGGACACCAGTCAGTCAGTCACCCACGCCCAGGGCCCCAGAGAATGTAGCCAAGTGTCTTGATGGTGTGGACACTGTTCCAACGGGGCGGGGGCAGTGCACCAATGGGCCACAGCGCGCTGGGAAGTCCTCAGGAAGGCGGAGGAAGATTCCAGCCCCAGGAAGCGCAGAGCTGGGTAACACCTTGACATCACGGAGGGAGTGTGGCACCTGCGGTGGGGTGGGGGGGGAGATGGGGAAAAGACCGCGGAGGGGGGAGGGTGCTGGGGTTAGGGCAATGGGGGGCGGGTGTACGCTGACTTCCGTATACTTTTTGTATGTTTTTATATGTATTTTTTCACAAGAGCAGAGACTTTCAAAAGAAAAGAGCCTATTATAATAGTCCAGAAAAAGGAAACAGAGCAGAGGCCAGAGACTTCTTGGCAGAAGAAATGGATAGGAGGGGAGGGATACGAAAAACAATCACAAATCACCGCGAGAAAAGTGATCGAGCCTGGCTTCCACCGTTAAATACTTATTTTCCTTCATTTCCTCATGGGCAAAAATCTCAATAATTGATGCGATCGTTTGCAAAACGACAAGTCTGGCCTGGGGAGAGCGGGCAAGGCTGAGGGCACAGGCGGCTGGCCTGAGACCCCCGAGGGGGGGCTGGGGGGCTGGGTCCAGAGCACAGGGACACCGGGTCTCAGGCCAACCCTGGGTGCAAAGCGCTGACAGCAGTCAGGCCCAGGTGGAATGCACAGAGGGTGCTGGCGGCCCGTGTCCTCACGCTCATGGGCCCCTGGGGACCCTCCATGGGTGAGCATAAAAACACTGGGAAAATCGTCCTTCCAGTACAACAGCGAGGTTTTGTTCCCTTCCCTTCCCCCTCCTAGCTAATAAAGAAAAAATAAGTAAAATGAATAAAAAGCTCCTTAAACCCTGGGTGAGAAGTGACCCTGCATATGTAATCACTAATCTCATTATCAACATAAACAGGTGAAAAATTACACAGATGAATGTCCGTGACTTATAATCAACCTTTGAGAAAAGAAAATGTCGCTTTTGGCACAGGAGGGAGCGATATTTTCCTTCCCCACAAGTCATGACTCTGGAGAGAAGAAACACTCTTTGGGCAGAGTGATGAGAAACCATCCTGCCCGTGGCCAAGGCTGAGCTCACTGCTCTCCCCTCCTGCGTCCCCAATACCCTCCACCCGGCCCCAGACAGGCATCCAGCTTGCCCGTGGTCCTGCCTGCCGACGACTTCTCGTCTGATGTCCTCCCACCCTGCTCGAAATCCTGATGGTTCTCTACCACCTCTGGCCCTTGGGTAATCCACCCATGTCCACCAAAAGAGGAAAGTGTGAACAAAGCTTAGTAGTGGACATGGGGTGGTTTCTCATCACCCATCGCACATTCACCCTCCTTCCAAGAAGGGCCCCTGGATTTCATTCTGGGGTCCACACCCCTCGACTGTCAGGCCAATCGGTGTTTCTCATTCCTCTCGCAACAGTGCCTAACTCAGGGATGGACACGAGGCCAACCTGAGCCCGTGAGACCCAATTCAAGTGAGACATCAGGCAAATGGCCTCTTGTTCCCACTGTATCAGACAAGAGATGATTTAACCTTGAGGGTCCCTGAAGCCATCCTGTTGTCAGCCAGAGACTGTCTGAGGCTGGAGTCAACTCAAAAAATAAAAAGGGAAAAGAAAAAGCCAAGATAACAGAGTCACAATGACAGCTGCTGAGTACCTAGATCCAGCCATACCTGAAGCTAACTGAAAAGCTGAACTTTGCAATGACAAAGTTGCTCAAGCAACTTTTTGCTCAAGCAACCATTTTGCTCAAGCTAACTTGGAACAGGTTTTCTGTCACTTGCAACTTGCAACCAAGAGTCTTAACAGATATATGGGCTTATATATAAAAAAAAAAGTGTTGCCTATCATTTTAGGGGTCTTACAGACTCCCTGGGACTCACTCATGGACCCCGGGTTGAATACCCTTGGACCAAGGATAAAGTGAAAACTCCTCAGGGTGGCATTCTAAGTCCTTCACCATCTAGCTCCCACCTATCTTTCCCTCTCACCTTTTCTTTCCATTTCCCTCCGTCGCCCTCCATACACCCAATTCCCGCTAACCTCGAAGACTCTGGTTCCCAACTCCTGATCTTGGTTTGTATCATTATCCCAAACCAGGGTGCCCTCCCTCCTGAATCTCTCCACACCCAAACCCTACCCCCTACCTTAAGGCCAAGCCCCAAGGGCAGGTGGATGGATGGATGGATGGATGGATGGATGCAAAGATGGGTGCATGGATGAGTGGACAGATGAGTGGGTGGGTATCACGTGGAAGACAGATAGAGGAGAAAGTGCTAGCGGATGGTTAGTGAACTGGTAGGTGGATGGATCGTTGATGAAGAGATGGTTGGGTGTCAGATGGATGGTGGTCCCATCATGGATAAATGGTGAGTGAATGGATGGCAGATGGAGGACAGATGGATGGGAAGGTGGAAAAGTGGCTGGATGAGTAACCAGCCTGTGGATAAATGTCTAATAGATGGGCAGGTGGGTGGGTGGAAAGATGGGTGACGAGATGGAGGAGGCGTGGATGGGAAGGTGGGTTAATGGTGGGTGCATCCGCACGGGGACAAAGGGCTGAAGGACGGCTGGCCGACTGGGCGGGTAATGGACAAGCGGATGCACGGGTGGCGGGTGGGCCAGTGGATGGTGAGTGCAGCGAGGCCAGCTCTCCTGATGTGCCATCAGTGCTCTTCCCAGCCTCCCTGGAAAACCCAGAGCAAGGGCAACGGCTCTCCTGCAGGCCAGCATCTCAGACGATCCTTGCGCCGCGGTGAGCAGCGGGAAAAGCACAGGCCCAGGGAGAGTCAGACTGGCCTGCGCTCACAGCCCAGCGGAGCCGCCATGTGCTGTCTGACCACGGAGCAGAGGCTCCGGCTCTCTGAGCCTCACCTTGCCCGTCTGTTCAACGAGAAGCATCACGTTCCCCTCACAGGGTGCTGTAGGATGAACTTTAAAAGTACCTACAGAGGCCAACCCAAGACAGGGTACAGTCAGAGCGGACAATAATTCCCACCCTGTTAAAAACTTGTTCCAACATCTGGAAAAAGGAAGGGGGGTCCTCCTGCCATTTTATGCGACTAGGAAAGTCCTGATACCAAAAGCAGACGTGGTACTCCAAGAGGAAGGCAGAGGCCAGGCTCACTATGAATCTAGCTGCCAAGCCCTAAGTCACACAGCAGGAAATCGACCCCAGCAGCATATTACAGGGATCTAATACATTGTGTCCAAACAGGGTTTACCTCAGGAGTGCAAACGCAGTGCAACACCAGCAAGTCAATGCCATGCACTAGACCGATCGACGTGGTCAGTTCAGCAGATGCTGGCCAACAAATGTCAACGCTCTGTGACTAAGAGCTCGGGGAAGAGCAAGCTTCTCCTGGTGAAGGGGATCATCTACTAGGCCCCTGCGGGAGGGGCCCCTCCTCCGCACCAGGCACCGAGAGTGGGTTCACCCATCACCCCTCTCACAGAATAAACTGGTCTTTGGGGGATTTAATTCTTCCCCTGAAAGGAAGACAAAGGTAGGGGATAAACTTTGGGGTCCAATCCTCCTCCAGGGCCTCCCAAACCCTGGCACGGCCCCTTCTCACTCCTCCAGATCCTGGATTTGAGTCCAGGGCTCCGTCTACACTAAGAAACCACTCCAGGAGGTGAGGGAGTCCCCAGAGCGGGGCCCGGACCCCGTCCTCACCCGACCTCTGAGCTCACGCAGACTGTCTCCTGCGTTCTCTTTTCCTTCTCCTTTGGATACAAGATGTGTTTTCAAGGGAAGCTGAAAGACCAAGGGTCCCTGCGTGAGAGGTGCGTGTACATGCGGGTCCGTGTGAGCGCCGGGGGACCGGGGGTCGGGGTGGGGGGGGGAGTTTGGGTGTGTAAGTGCATCTGTGTGTATGTGAAATCTAAGTCTGTGTGAGTGTGGGCAGGTGTGTGCACGTGAGGCGTGTTTAGGCATGTATGTGTGTGTGAGTGTGTGTGAGTGTGTGTGAGAGTGAGCCTGCGTGTGCATGCACGTGCATGCTGGGCCGCCCTTACCTGGTGGGTCCTGTCCCTTCTCCAGCCCCAGCAGGGGCAGGGGGTCCCTAGTCCCCGAAGCCCCTGACCTTGACCTTCTGCCCAGATCACGCTGCTTCCTAGAACCCAGGACTTGCTTCCTGCTGCCGCCGGGTTCACAGCTGCACTGGAGCCCGTCAGCGCCTAAGGCATCACGGGTCCTGTCCAGCCTCAGCGCAGGCAGCCCTGCCAACACCCCCTCAGCGAGGCTCACGCAGCGCCCTGCGAGGCGCACTCTGCTACCACCTCCTGTCTAACCAGACGGGATGCTCACTGGGGCTGAGGCTGGCAGGTTCCCTCCCACGCTAGGAGCTGACATCTCACATGGATGAGACTGAGGCAGGGACCCTGCTCTCCTGCTCAGCCCTGACCCGGGGTCTGGCCCACATGGGCACTCAGATGCTTTTGGTGGGTGGCAGGGTGGGGTTGGGTGGATTGAGTAATTTGTACGGCCCCAGCACAGGGCTGACACAGGACACGAGATGAGTTATAAACGTGAGTGTCACCAACACTCAACCCCATAGGGCCTTCAAAGACGGAGAAAAACTTGCCTAAGGCCCCCTGGCAAGTCAGGGGCTGAGCTGGGAGCCTCACAGCGTGACCACCACTGTCCACCCTTCAGACAGAAGCCCCATCTCACGTGTCCTCTGAGCCTCACAGAGTGCTCAGCCAGGGAAGCTCTGCAACTCTCTCGCGCCTTTGCCAGGCCAGCGCCCCTATTCATTCGCATGGCCCTGAAATTTAGGAATTTCTCAAGGCTGCCAGCAGCGCAGCTGGTGCGCAGCCCACCGCGGGGTCTAGCCCAGGCTGTGGCGTGACCGTAGGGCCCCCAACGCCATCAGCCACCCCAGCCGGAGCAGAGATAGGCAGCAAGTGGGACCAAGCCCTGGGCCCCAGGGATCAGGGTTCGAATGTGAACCCAGCTCCCCCCAGCCTGCCGGGCGGCTCAGAGCACATGACCCCGGAACAGACACACTCCCATCTGCTCATGGGCCCAATCACGATGGCGTCCCAGCAACACGGGGAGGACTCAAGGAGGGGACGTAAAGACCCCAGCACCTCACCGGGCAAACAACAGGCATTCAATACACAGTCAGTATAAAAAATAAATGACCTGCCCTAGGTCCTCCAAATCTTTCACTGCTCCTCAAGTCTGCCCATTCCTTTGTTCCCTCTGCCAGGCACACCCTTCTGTCCCTGAGCAAACTCCTGTTCATCCCTAAAAACCCAGCTCAGTATTCCCTCTTCAGAGAAACCTTTCCTCAGAGTTCATGGCTTCCTTTTTTACCTCCCTGCGTTCTGTACATGGAGTTCCCGACCACTTGGACTTAAGTATGGCTGGGCTGGAGACCAGGACCCCGCAGTGCCAACCCCAACCTCCAACTCCCCATTCTAACAGGAACTACCCCAGGTGGTGAAGAGCTGCCTCTACTCACACTGGGACATCCTCACGTTCCCTCGGGATGGGTCCACCACGTGAAATGGGGACGGGGAAGGAAATGTGGGGGCCGTTTATGGAGAGCAGGCTGGCGATGCTGTGCGGCTCTCTGCCCCCTCCTCCTGGTAAGAGAACCCCAACTTTCCCACTCTTCAGGCTACGTGGCCCACAGAATGGCCAATCAGAGGCTCCTTCCTCCTTCACAATGACTGGTGAGGAATGGTCCTGTAACCCAGTTGCGCGGGCCCACGGTGAAGCCCCTGGGCCGAAGGGAGGGAGCCTGGAGCTGCTGGGCCACCCGACTGCCACATGGCAGAGCCCGCCTGAGAATAACCAACATGGAGGATGGAGACAGAGCCCTCACAGCATCTCTAGAGCCCACAGATACAGCCAAGCCTGAAGCCAGCCATTGTACATTTTAGTCCCATGACATTTTTGCTAAAGTCGTACTTTCTATCACCTGCAACCAGAACACTCCTGACAGCTGTGACGAGGAAGCAAGAGTAGCAACTGTGCTGTATGTGTCACTGACCAGATTCCTAGAACATCTGAGTCTCTGGAGTTACTGAACTTTGTTCCTGCAGTGGACACCTCCTGGGGTGGCAGCCGGCTTCATTCAATGCTCATCCTTAGGGACCAGCTGGAGCTGCAGTCACTGTCAGGACTAAGTGACCCCACCCCTAGCCACAGCCGACTGACTGGCCCAGAGTGGAGGTTTGCCCAAGCTGGGTCAATCAGAGCTCTCCCCCAACAAACTGGGCCCATCAGAGTTCTTCACCCTCAGCTCAGCCAATCAGAGCTCCCCCACCCCAAACTGGGCCAATCAGAGCTCTTCCCCAGGATTTTGAACTGGAACTAGAAGAAAACACAGACCAACTCTGGTGGCAAGAAACTGTGGGATGAGGGTGGGCACATTTAAGTCATTTTGAGAGAATCATCCAGACTCACAGAGAAAAGCAGAGACAAAAAAGATGGGGTGTGAGGCAGCCTTGGTGGCACGGAGTCCCCAGCCCTGCACTGACCATGCAGGGACCCCCTCAGACACAGATAAGCCTACATGAGGGAGACCCTCTCCCACAGCGATGGGAAGGCCTCTCCTGACGCCAGGAGCAGGGAGAGCACTATGGGGGTCTGAGCCCAGGTCGTGGTGGGCTACCTGGCCATGTGCTCAGGCTCCACCATCCCTGTGGGACCCCCCGGGGTCTGAGGCCAAGGAAGGGTCACTCCTCCCACCCCACGCATGGGAAGCCACAGCCACGCCGAGGGGGTGTATCTGGGTCAGGCATGTCCTTCCTTGGGGACAGGCACATGATGTCACCACAACCTTTCCATCCCCAGCAATCCCTTAAACGATTCTCGCTCACTTCTGAGAGTGTAAGGTCAGGCACTCAGAAAACACATTAGGGGACTCGTGGTGCAGTGGTTGGGAGTCCGCCTGCCAATGCAGGGGACACGCGTTCGAGCCCTGGTCCGGGAAGTCCCCACCTGCCGCAGAGCAACTGAGCCCATGTGCCACAGCTACTGAGCCTGCGCTCTAGAGACCATGAGCCACAACTACTGAGCCCGTGTGCCACAACTACTGAGCCCGTGCGCCTAGAGCCCGTGCTCCACAACAAGAGAAGCCACCGCAATGAGAAGCCCGCGCACCGCAACGAAGAGCAGCCCCCGCTCGCCGCAACTAGAGAAAGCCCGCGCGCAGCAACAAAGACCCAACACAGCCAAAAATAAATAAATAAATAAATAGAATTTTAAAAAAGAAAACACGTTAGGTGGGGGGGTGGTACAAGGACTGGGGCAAACTTTCCTCCACGCCAGGTCCCGTGGCTAAGTAGGGCCTGACCGGCCGTTACTGTGGTGTCAGTGGTGTGACCCAAAAGAAGTAACATTAATGACTGCTCAGCTGGGTGCAGAACTTTACAGTTTACAAGGCACCCTCCCATCTGGCCAGGCCTAGTTCCCCACCTCCTCCCAGGACTGGGCCCAGCCTCACCTTGCCAGGCGCCATCGCCCCCTTTTTCCGGCACTGGAGCCCTGGCCCTGAGCTCCAGCCTGTCCCCCACTAGCATGGACCCCAGGCCACAGGACGGCCCAGGCTAAGCTGCCTTCACCCTCCAGGGCTCTGCCCAGGCAGCCAGAAGGGCACAGAGCTGGGGTGTAGGGGACACCACAGCCCCCACGTGGGAATGGGGACCAGCCGCTACCTGAGAACCAGGAACTTGGTCTCAGAGAAGACATCTCCGTTGGAGGGACAGCAGCCTCCTCTCACGGCCCCGCCCAGGAGGAAACGTGCCAAGGGGGGGCCCAGAAAGCAGGAAGGGATCCCCAGAAGATGCAAGGTGTGTAATGACCAGCTAGAGGGTCCTCTCCCAGTCGGGCTAGAGATGACCTCTCGGGGTGAGGTGAGACCTCAGGGAGAAGGCAGAAGCACCAGCGGCCCCGCGATGCGTAATCATCCCCCTTTATCCTCTTACGCAGTCAGGATGGCAGAGAACTCTGTGTGGAGCGAACACCTCCCTGACCCTTGCCAACCTTCCTTCGTAGCACAGAGGAGGTAGGCGCACCGGGCGTACGGCCGGCAGAGGCAGGGAACAGCAGGGGCTGGGATTCAGTCCTGCACTGGGGCTGTCATCTTTGTTCTCACGGGTATTGCTGATTTAGAGCGAGTGATCCTGATTCTATCTACAGTTGTGGAAAACGGCCTCCTTTCAGTATAAGTGTAAGTAAAACAGGGGAGGAACTATTTAAAATCTATTAACTATAATGTAAAGGCACAGGAGGTGGGGGCAATCCAGCACAAAACGTGATGGCATTGTGCTAATGGTTGCTTGAGCACAAGCGGAAGCCAACATGCCCTGGGTTTTTTTTTTTTTTTTTTGCCAAGAAAGGGCACAAGACCCCCTATGCAGTGCCCGTGTTCGGACAACACTTGAATTCATCTGCTCTGAGGATATGCAGGGGGTCAGATGAGGGCGCTCGGCCAGCACTGAACCCCCGGGAGGATGGCTAATCTCTCAGCTCCCGAGGCCTCGGAAAGTTGACGTGGAAACCAGAATGAAACATGGCGGTCTTGAAAGAGAACATGTGTGTGTGTGTGTGTGTTTACAGGCGCCTGTGTGTGTTTCAGGTCAAGGAGGGTACCGTGTGGCTGTGCACGTGTGTCAAGACCACTGTGGGGAGACTCTAAGAACAGCATTTTCTGGAGCGCCAAAAGCTCACTTGGTGATCGCAGACACAAGAGATGAGAGACCCAGGCTGAGGCAGGATGAACTCTGGGAGGCTCAACAATGGGTGAGCCCGGAGCACAAGGCCCAGGGCCAGCCCTGATGCAGACGATGGCATATCAGTGATCACGGAGAAAGGGGGCGTGACCCTCGACAGAACCAAGCTAACACGCGTTAACTAAGCACTGCATATGTGCCAAGAGCCGCGCTGGGGGCTTTCCACAGGACCCTCCCAGGCGGGCACCGCCACCAGGCCCATGCTACAGATGGAGAAACCAAGGCCCCCGTCATCTGGGCCCAGGCAGGCACTTCCGTGGCCTGGCGAGGTCCTCGCCCCACCATCACCCAGGCCCTCAGAACCTCTTCCCACACTTCAGGCCATTCCTGGGCACCAAATGACAGCAGAACCAGGAGGGCTGTCCCCAGTGCGCAGATGAGGAAACTGAGGCCCTGGGAGGTGGGATGGCCTGAGGCCAGCAGGGTCTGCTTGAAGACAAAAGCCTCCAGTGGCCGCAGGCGGCCATCCACTCCCAGGCCCCCACCCTCTTGGCCACGCGGAGGCTCTCGACGCTCCCCCCACCCCCCGGCCGCACCCGCGCCCCCAGCAGACAGGCAGGCAGGCGCACCACTTCTTCACCAACACTGACCCGGGCGGGGTGGCCGTGGCTGCCCACATTATAACCCCCACACACCGAAAAGCCAGGCTCCCCACCCTTGAGGAAGGAAATAACCTTTCCCCAAACCAGCACTTTCTCTGCAATAATCTCCGTATATGAGAAGACAGAGGTGTTTTTGCAACGTTTCCAAATTCCAACAACACTGAGGACAATGGGGCAAAATGACGCATGGCTTGACCCCAGAGGGGCCCCAGGAAGGGACCGGCCCAAAGGAGAGGAATTAGTGGTGCGTACGTGCCACAGTACCCCATAAGCCAGGGCGGCCAGCCCGGGGCAGGACCTCGAGGTGGACAGACCTAGTTCCCGCCCAGCCCCTCCTCCTCACTTGCTGTGCGGCTGCAGTCAGGCCCACCCCCTCCGAGCCTGTTTCCCTGCCGTCACCGCTCAAGCCTCCTGCCTGCCAGCTTGCCCCTCCACTCCCCCCCACACACCTGGGCTGCCAGAGGGCCCCTCCAGCACTCTGGCCATGCCCCTCCCCTGCTCAGAAACACCCCGAGGCTGCCCATCTGCCACCCTCAGGGCAGGACATGAGGTCCTCCATGTCTGGTCCAGTGCACGGGGCCAGCCTTCCTTCCCCCCTCCTCCAACCCACCTTCCACTGTCCACCCCTCAACCTTCACATCACAGCGCCAGTATCACCCCCTCCAGGGAGCCCTCCCTCACCATGCCTAGGCTCCCAGAGCCTCTGTGCTCTCCTCCAGGACAGCAGTGACTGAAGCATTTCAGAATTGCCTACATGGGTCTCTGGGGCCCTCGGGAGGGCCAGGGAGGGACCATGGGCCAGCCCACACCAGAGGCTATTGTGAGTGCTGTGTGCAAGGAGAGGGACCAAGGCCCCTGATGTGGAAGGAACCCCGAGTCCAGCCAGCCTCTCCCAGCTGCTCCCACACAACCCCTTGCCCAGGGTTGCCCACCCTCGAGGAGGGAGGCTGCAACTGCACTCCCACTGCCCCACAAGGCCCGGATGGAGGCCCCAGGCTGCTGCTACCCTCCAGGCTGCTCCCCTCCCAGCAGCTGGGGTGGGGAGTGGAGGGAGCCTGAAAATCCCAGGAAGACCTCACCCCTCCCCGAACTGAAACCTCACCACACCCAAGATAAAACTGAAAGCCCTCCTGCACCCCCAGATCTGACCACCCTCCTTGCTCACAGGGGTCCTGTCCTCCAGCTGCTCCAGGTCATTTGCACGTGCTGTGCCCTCTGCCTGAGTGTCCGTACTCCACGGGCCTCCTCCGATGCCCTACCTAAAGCAGCCCCACCCCCACCCTGGTCTCAGCCAGCTCCGTCTGCTTTTTAGCCCAGGCGCACACGGCCAGCTCAGACAGAAAGCAAGCTCTGTGGGGGCAGTGGAGGTCGTATTTGTACTGCTTTATCCCAAGAACAGTGACCAGCACCCTGGTAGGTATCACTTACTTCCTCCTTCCAACGACCCTAAGAGAGGGGTTATGACACCCATTTGACAGATGAGGAAACTGAGGCTCAGAAAAGGTCACTGGCCCGAAGGAAGCATGGCCTGTGAGTGGCAGAGGTGGGATCTGAGCCTGGCAGGTGTCCAAAGCGGGGACTTCCCTGTGTCCAGCTGCCACCTGCACAGACCCCCGGGGGACTGGACCTGTCGCTAGGCTCCAGTCCAGCTGGGAGGCGGGCTGTGGAAACAGGCTGAGGATGGGACGCTAACTGCTGTGGTGCCCACCCCAGGAAAAGCCAGCAGTCAAGTCGGCAGAAGGAAACACCCACAGGAAAAGGGGGAAGACAAAAAGGGGGCATTTTTTCTTTTGTCCGATTGCCAAACTGTGCAAAAGAGTGACTTTGTTCCCATCTAATTTTAATCACAGTGGAAACCTTTGTATACCACGCCAGAAAGAAGTCAGTGTGTTCGACAACAAGGTCAGAAAAGGGAACTTAAAACCCATCCTTAAACGCTGCACTTAAAACTCACAAATGAACAGTCACCCACCAACTGCCCAACTGCTTTTGAATTTAATGTAATATTGGAACAGGCAATACAGTGGTACGGCTCAAAATCCAGAAAATATAAGAAGGCACACAACGGGAGTGTCCCCTCACCTGGCACCCTTGTCCCCCACCTGCACACGCCCTGCAGGTAACCACAGGTAACCACTGCAACCCCCCAGGGCTTCCTCTCAGTGTTTGCCTATGAGCCTATAAGCAAACGTGGATTTACGTCTTATTTGACACAAGAGGCAGCGTATCTTACACACCATTCAGCACCTCGTTTTCCTCTCAACAGACCTTGAAGATCAGAGCCGCCTCATTTTTTACAGCTGCATAATATCCCATTGTATGGCTGCACCAACATCTATTTGACCAGCACATATCACCCTGGATCTCAAGTGTCTGTCCACAGCCCTGCTTCCCCACCTACCTGTGGCTTCTCAAGGCTGAGACCTGCCCTCCGGCACAGGGCCCGGGACAGGGCCTCCGCACTCCTGCCAACATCCTCACTACAGAGGCCTACAACCTCTAGATCCTGCAGCTGGGGAGGGTGTCTTAAAATGGGAATCACATCTCATTGCTCCCCGGAGAGAAACTTCTCCGAAGCTTTCAAATGTCCTGCCCCACCCCTCTCCTCCTCCCCCCTCCCCTCGCCCACCCGCTCCTGCCTCCTCCCTTCCTGTCCCTCGCACACACCAAGCCAGGCCCCACCGAAAGTCCTTTCTTTGCACCCGCTGTACCCTCTGCCCACACCCTCCCATCTCAGCTCAGAGATCCCCTTCTCAGAGGGCCCCGCTCTCCCGCCTGGACTGGGTTGCCCACTGCGAGCTAGAACTCCATCCCAGGGCAGGGCCTTCAGCTGGTGGGGAGGCAGGTGCTCAGAGCTCAAGAAGCCAGAGAGGGGATACACCACCTACCTCCTAGGCAACAGACCCCCAGCTCCCATCCCCAACACCCACTTCAGTACTGTGAGCCCCAGAAAGTGGTCAGACAGCACCCACTTTACAGAAGGGAAGACTGAGGCTCACTGACGGGAGGGAGAGACCCCCTGCACCACCTGTGTGGCCAGGCCCAGCACCTTCCTCCCCAGCAGGAACGAAAACCTCCAGGAGGTACACGGATGAGGCCAGGGGCTGCCCACCATCCCCAAGTCCCATGTGCCACCGACAGGGCTGGTCCTCGTTCACTCAGTCAACAAACTTCCAGGAGGACACACATCACAGGGACATTCAGATCCCATGAATTCAGCCGCATAACGTGGTAAACAGAGACAGCAGAGAGTCACAGGAACCAGGACGTAAAATAGTTCAGCAGCTGCCCCACCCCACGCCACCCAGCAAGAGGCCACCAAGGAGCGCGCGCGCGGGAGCTGGGCCTGTCCCTCGGCCCGCGTCCCTCCCTGCAGAGCGCCTCCTCCACCAAGGCCAGCCAGGGAGTGAAGGAAAAAATGCTCCCACCCACAGCCCCACGTGCAAGGCAAACACAGAATTCTGACGCCCAACAGGACACACCATGGTCCCCCTGAGGCCCTGCAGGGACTTGGGGTCTTCACCAGACTGGTCTTGGGGTCACAGTCACCCGAGAGCAGAGCAGGAAAGTGTGCTGGGCTTTCAGGCCAATCAAATGGAACCGTGGTGGTCCTCTAGGTCATGTGAGACTGTCACCTTAGGCCCTGAATTGAGCTCCACCCTGAACCCTGCTGAGAAGGCAGCTTCACTGCCCTCAGTCCTTCCACAAGCGTTCATTAAGCACCTACTGCCTGTCAGGTGTGAACGTGGTTTGGGGAATTTGCCCAGGGTCAATGAGACCAAGTCCCTCCCCTCGTGGATTCACTGAAAGGCTGGCAAAGAGCTTGGTTTTAGAGTCAGAAAAACCTAGGCTGAAATCCCAGCTGTGCCCTTTGTTTGCTGGGAGACCCTTCCTGGGCCTCAGTCTCCCCAACTTTCAAAAGGGGCAAGACTGCGACCTTGCAGGATCATGGCTGGGATCTGGGGAGAAAAGCGAAGGACGCGGCCTGGCTCTGAGATTCCTGCCTCCCTCCCACAGGGACCCCAGCGCCCACCCCCAGAGCCCCGCAGACAGTGCCGGCCACCATCACAAAGAGGTCCCACGCTCCAGGTCCCCTCATGGCTCCCACCACTAAGGCCATACGAGGCTCACCAGCCATGGGCGAGGGGACTACCCTAGGTCCACTCCGGGGTGGGCACTGCTGCAAAAACGGCCCAGTTTACACAGCAGGCACAGCCAACACAGAGGTCTACGCAGGCCGGGTGGGAACTGTGGCCAGATGGTCTCCTGCCCCAGCCCAGGGGCAGCAGAAAAGCAGCACTAGCGAAGGGCACCTCGCAGAGATGTGGGTCCTGAGCTGCAGACCCTGTGATTTTTCAGAAGACGGAAATCCGTACTTTTATGTGAAAGCTGCCAATTTGTAAATGCTGGCAGCTAATTAACTTTTTAAAAATAATAACAACAGGGTAAGAGCCAAACAAAACATGCACAGCCAGCTGCGGTAGGGGCTGGCAAGTTTGCGCCTGCAGGAGGTAACAGCCTTTCACTTCATCCCTCGCCGGCCCAACCCTCTTAACACGGGCGGGCGGGCGCTGGACGCCAAGAGGCGAGGGTGGGGGCAGTAGTTCCCGGGCCCTCCCTTCCTCCTGGCGGGGATCGTCGCCCCCATTTGCACGTGGGGAAGGTGAGGCTCAGAGCCCCAGTGATTCGGCCACAAACTCGTGCCAGGACCAGGCATCAGGGCTTTCTCAGGCAGCGCCCTGGACCGGCACCCTTACTCAAGGGGCTCTGGATGACGAACACCACCCCAATTTTCCTTCCATTTCTGGCCCGTCACGGCGACACCTGCTGGCTTGGACCCGCCCAAGTGGTGGTCACAAACCGAGGTGGGGTGAGACCTTGTGACAGCAAAGGGAGGGAGGGCACCCCTGCAGGGAGAGTGGGAAGGGGGAGAGGATGCAGGGGGGCAGGGGGTGATGAGGAATGGGGAGGTCCCCGGAGTCGGGGCCACCCCTGCCTACTGAGCCCCCTGCCTGTGCTCCCCACACCCTAAGGGAGCCTCAGCCCAGAGCTTCCCCCAGCCCGACTCGGGGACCATCCGGCTCAGGACGGCACGGAGGGCTGTGCTCGCCCAGGGGAGAGGGCCGGGGTCCGCTGGACTCTTAAGTTGTTGGCGTGTACGACTGTGTGTGCAAGAGTCACGGTGGGGGGGGAGGGGGTCTGTCTGCCGCCCCAGGGATGTGAGAGACACGTGTGTGACACATGTGAGACATATGTGTGTGTGACAGACACGCGCGTGTGTTAACGAGGCACGCGCGTGTGTTAACGAGGCACACGCGTTTCACAGACGGCGGGCTGACAGAGGCGTGCGTGTCTGGGAGACGCCCGTGTGTCAGGCACGTGTGTGTGAAGCCTGCGTGCGCAAGAGCGACGTGTGACAGATGAGTGTGAGGGGCCGGGCGTGCGTGAGAGCGAAAGGGTCTGGAGGGGGGATGCGGGACGGAGACGCGGGGCCGCCCCGCGGAGCCTGAGGAACTTCTGCCGCCTGCGATGGGCGGACGCGAGGGGGAGGAGAGCGCGCGGCGGCGGCGGTGCCCGACCGAGGGCCCAGTTCCCTCCCGGGACGATGACCCGGGTTCGGGACTTGCGGGGCGGGGTGGGGGAGCGCGGAAGAGGGAGGGGGTGGCGGGACCCGGGCGGGTGGGGGCCCTCCGCCACCTCGCGAGCCGCCGGGCGCCGGCCAGGGTGTCGCATCCGCCCGCCGGGGCGCCGTCCCCACGGCCGGCCCGGGGGCGTGGAGCCCGCAGCGCGTGCCGAGGTCCGCGTGCACTCACCGCGCTGCGCTCCGCTCGTCCCGCGGCGGGCGCGTCTGTCCACTAGTCCGTCTGCCCCGCCGTCGGCGCGTCTAGAGCTCGGGAGTCCCGCGGCGGCGCGGGGCGGCGCGAGGCGGCGCGAGGCGGGGCGGGGCGGGTCGAGGGGCGGGCTGAGCCGCCGCCGGGCCCCCTGCCCGCCCTGCCCCCTCCACCTCCGGGGCGGGGTCTCCGCCGCGGCCGGGGAGGGGGCCGAGCCGGCGCCGACGCTCCTCGCCCAGCCGCGCACCCGGGGCCGGACTTGGCCGCGCCGCGCGTGCGCCCCGAGCCCCGTTCCCCCGTGGCGCGCCCCCCTCGCCGCACCCCCTCGTCGCCGCGTCTGAACGCGGAGTCCCAGCCCCCGCCCTGCTGCCCGCAGCGTTCTTTGGCCCGGAACCTCAGCCAGCCTGGGCCTCAGTGTCCCCGCCGGGAAGATGGGCCCGGCCACCTCGGGCAAGTTGGGAGGGCCTGCGAGGCTTAGAAGTAACACTGGCTGGAGGGAGGCCCAGCTTGGCCGCCTCCCATCCCCTGCTGCCTGCCCTGGGCGCCCCCACACCCCTTCCCCCCCCACCCCGGCCTGCTGGCACCGGGTCCCAGCCTCCAGCCTAGGTTTGTCCTTTCCCTAACCTCCACATCTGCCTGTGGCCACTGTGTGACCTCAACCAAGGCCCTTGACCTCTCTGAGCCCAGCCTCCTCATCTCTTGGGCAGATTAACCCTGGGCTGCTGGTGGGGAGCCATGGAGAACCCCATGTCGTGCCCTCAGCACAGGGCCCAACAGGCAGTGAACAGTCCAGGCTCTCAGCTCAAAACGTTAAGTACCGTAACTCTCCCCCCCAGAGCAGAGGCAGGATGGGTCATCGTCGGCTCCCCACTCACCAGGTTTGGCAGCCTTGGAGCCTGTGCCTGGTAAGAGGACCTACAGGGAACAGGCTACCTCCCAGATGCTTTCTGCAGGCCAAGGGCTCAAAACCCCATCCCAAAACCCACACAAGCAAAATCAGGCACTGGCAGATCAGGGCAAACATTTGGCACCAGAGCAGACCCGGTGAAAGGGGGACTGGCCCCAAACCCACTGGGCCCTGCAGGCCCGGACTCTGGCGCAGGGACCCACACCCTGGTCCCTTCCCAGAGAGAGTCGGGATCCCAGAAGTCTGTCCTTCCATCTCTGTCTCTCTCTGCCACCTTCCGTCTCTCTCTTCTTAATGTAGTAAAATTCACATAGTGTAAAATTCACCTTTGAAAGTGTACAATTCAGCGGCGTTTAGAGCATTCACAACTTTTTCCCTTGTTATCTCTTAGCCACTCCATCTCGATCTCTCTTTGCTGCTGTGAATCGACGTCTCTCTGTAGCTCTCCGTGTCCCCTTCAGATGGCCCATGTCTCCGTGTCTCACTGGATCGTCTCACTCTTCACCCACCCTGCCTCTCCTGCTCTGGGTCTCCCTCTGGGTCTCCATCTCAGTTTTGACAGCAGTCTGTCTCTCTGTCTTACTCTGTCCTTGGTCTCTGCATTTCCCTCCGACTCTGTCCTTAGTCTCTGTGTCTCTCGCAGTCCTGGGGCCACGTTCTCCAGGACCTGAGGCCTAGCCCAGGACCTCTGGGAGCTCCTTCCATCCCTGCCAGGAGACAGATGGCCCAGCGGCTGCCACCTCACATCAGAGCAACAGCCGTGGACCGAGAGAGTGTGCCCCACCCCCATGCCGGGGGCCTCCGGAGCCCAGGACTGGGGTGAGGCAGCAAAGAGCAAAAGCAACGAGAGGGGAAGCCACCTGCCTGGGGTCACACAGCTGGGAGGCGGTAAAGCCAGAAAGTGCCCAGGGGCTCAGACAGGGCTGGCCGCGGAGGAGCCACAAATGAGACGGAGGGGCAAAGCCTGCACTGAGAGCCTGGGGCCAGGCTACCCCGGCTTTCTGTGTAACCATGCCAGGCCCTTCCTCTCTGGGCCATTTTCCCCACTGGAGCTTGTTCTCCCTTGGGGCCTCTGCACTTGCTGTTCCCTCTGCCTGGAATGCCCTTCCCCCAGGTCCCCATGGCTGGCTCACCCTTGATTAGATACAGGTGCAATGTCACCACCCCAGAGAGCCCTCCCTAAGACCCCAGCAGAGATAGCAACTGCCCCTCCCTCGGTCACTCTTTCCCCTCTCTACACCTCAGAGTACTTGTCACTAGCGGCCTTTCTAAAATTCATTTATAAGTGACTGTAGGTAAGATAGCCTGGTAAAAACTCCACCACCACCCACCAGCTGTGTGACCTTGGGCAAGTTGCTTCACGTCCCTGGGTCTTGATTACCTCAACTGTAAAATGAGCTGAATGATATCAGGGCCAATCTGGTGGGATTGTTGGGAAGATTAACTGAACTGAAATCCAAGAGTACTTTGAACAGGGCTTGGCCCCAGGGGCGAGCTCAGTAGCATCTGATGATTGAGTGAGTGGTAGATTGAATCCTTCCTTCCGTCATTACTTGTGGAAGGCACCAGGCTTTGCCTCGCGTGAGCCTGGGCGACTCTCTGCCCTCCAACGCGCTCCCTTCCTGCCCCAGGTGTCCGAGCGGAGGTTTGGCCTCCCCTCAGCCCGCCCCCAAGGCCTGGCCAGCTTTCCAGGAGAGAAAGTGAGATACTTCCCTGTTATCTGAGCTGGAGATGCACTAAGGCAGCCGCCCCCTCGGAGCCCTGCCAGGGCTGTTATCGCAGACGGAGTGCACATCACCCACCAGGAATTTGGGGCCCGGGGCTCAGGCGAGACACGGTTGGAGGGAGTTCCAGGCCGATAAGGCCAAGACAGAATGCTCAGAGTGGGCAGCCGAGTTACATCGGTGACATCTCGGCAGCCTCCCGGGCATCGAGGCGCCAGGGCTGGCGGGTGCGGGGCCCACCTGCACCCCCGGGCAGCCCAGGTGGCGCGGAGGAGGCCCGCCGGGCTTCCTGGGTCTGCATCCTCGCTGGGTAGCCAGGAGGAGGTTACTGTGCCTCTTCTGGCATCTGAGAAATGAGAGTGTCAATAATAATAGCCCACACAGCAGTAGCGTAGGGTTTACACGCGTGGGCCCTGTAGCCACGTGGTTGGTTTAAAGCCACGTGCCCCTGTGTGACGTTCACGGTGGCTTTAGCCCTCTGCCCTCAGTGGCCTCGTCCACAAAATATTCCCTGTCTCCTGTGATTGCTTTGGAGATGCTTAGAGCAGGTCTGGCAGGTGATGAGCCCTCAGTTAAATGCTCGCTGCTCCTAACGGCACACGACCTAGACCAGCTCGAGCCAGCGTGGCGCCCCCGTCTCCCTGCACACCTGGGTGCCGGCAGCATGGGGGCAGCTGGCTCCTTGGATGCTGGGCCTGACCCCCCTGCCAGGACCTGGCCTGCTGCTGCTTCTGGGGGCCAAGGGACCCCCCTTTGTCCAGGGGTGAGCTCTGCACTGGGCCGGCTCCGTCATCGCTCTGGCCTCACATTCAGCATCCGATGTAGCCACCATGACTGGGCAGGACGGAAAGGGAGTGTCTGGGCCCAGCCAGACTCGAGAATATTCCGTAACTACAGGATACATATTCAGAGCGGATGGGCAGTGATTTTCGCACAGAGGCGCTCCTCACCCAGGGGTGGCACTGCCTGTCAGACTTCTGCCCAACAAGCCCCAGGGCAGCGCCACCCAGACCTCAGCTGTAGGACAAATCCGTCCTCTAGAATCACCCGGGGGCGTCTACACCCAGAACGGGGGGAGCTGAGTCTCTGGAGGATGCAGCTGGGCATCAGTATTTTTTAAGCCCCAGGTGCCCGGAGATGCTGCCAAGTGTAGAAAGCACAGCCTCCCTCTACCCTTCTTCCAACTGTGTCCCTCCCACCTGGAGCCCACGATGCCTCATGCCAGGCCCTGGCATCCCCTGCTCAGACGGCCCTGAGTCCCAGGGTCTGTGTTGGCCCTGCCCCCAGGTGTGGGCCGCGGTAGACACCCCCCAGGCCCAAGGGGTGGCCGAGGGCAGCGGCTGGCAGGTGGCGTGAACGGAGCTCAGATCTGTGGGCACACAGGCAGTCCTGGGAACGCAATTCAGGTCCTCTCTGGTCTGGACTCCACCCACCTCTCAAGCCCCTTCGCCCACCCCACGCATGCTCCTGTCCGTAGCCCCGGCCTCCTACTCTTCAACCCCATGGACAGCTGATCGTGCCCTGAAAACTTCCCCACCTCCTGGCCTTCCCATCCCCTGTGGAAGCTGGGCCACCCGGGGCAGACGTGACCAGCCGTCCCCCACTCTCCACGTAAGAAACAAAACTATAGAAACTTGACACAGACCCACGGCTGCCTGACTAAAGACTACAGTCCCAGCCTCTCCGGCATCCAGGTAGGAAAGTGAACATTTGAGGCCACTGAATGGGAGCAAAAGTGGTGTGGCCCCTCCCTCCCTTTCTCCTTCCTGCTGGAGGCGGCGGCCTGGGGTGGGCATGGAGCTGCAGCACCGCCTCGACTACCAGGTGGAAGTCACACTTGGGTGGAAGGCATACCTGAGCATCATGGAGCCACTGCACCTGGCCCAGACCTTCACCTAAGAGAGAAATGAGCTCTCAAATGCGGTAAGCTGTGAGTCTGTAAGGCCTGAAGCCAGCCCACCCCTTTCAGTTCCAGGGGCCACTAAATTCCCTTTGGGGCTTCAGCCAATCTCAATTTGGCTTTTATTGCTCGCACCCAAGAGCCTTGGCTAATAGCCCGAGTTTCACTGTGGCGACATTACCTACCGGCATTTCCCAGGCCCATTTTGGACACCGGGTTAGTTGGCCATCAGGATCCCTTTGGATCTCTGAGCCATCAGGGATCCGTTTTTTATGATCCCCAAGGATGCTTTACCTTAAATAAATGAAAAGTAAACTCGTATCTGTTCATCATACACTTTAATAGGCACCCTACACTGATTAATTCATTCGATCCTCAAAACAGTCCCAGTGGGACTAGATATTATCACCCCCATCTCACAGACAAAGATACTGAGGCTCGGTGGCATAACTAGGGCCCCAGCCCAGAGCAGTCTGACTCGAGTTCACACGCTCTCCCTGCCCTTCCCGAGGCAGGAGGGAAGCACCCTGCAGTCAGGCAGTGGGTTCCCCATCCCCAGGGTATGAACAGGGACCAGGCGCCCCCTTGGCAGCGTGGCTGGAGGGGCTGATGCACGTGGAGGGGGGTATACAGAGAGAGGAGGTGGGGGAAGCCGTTACAATTTTTCTCTCACTCACACTTTCCCAAGCTGTCTGCTTATTCCAGGAAAGCTGCCCAGCCTAACGCCTCCCATCTGGGAATGGTCAGCCCCTACCTCCTGTGGCCTCGCTCGTTCGTGACTCACCCCCGCCCATCCCTCCGCCTGGTGTGATGAAATTTCTGGCACTTCTGAAAAGTTCTGGCCACCCTAGACAAGACTTGGCCCAGCCTTGCAATCAGGCCAGCTCGCCTGGCAGGGGGGAGAGCAAGGAGGCCAGGGGCACTCCGTTCAGGGGCTGGGACCTCCCTAGCGGGCTGGAGAACTAGGCTGAAGGGTCTCAGAGCCGTTTCCCTACTGGAGCAGCCCAGAGCCGGGAGGCCTGGTCCCAGCAGGTTTCTTGCTCACTCCAAGCCTCAGTTTTCCCATCTGTGAAATGGGAGAGGCTGACTCTGATTTTTAATAAACAAGTTAGGAAACACACATAAAAAAACATTCAACACCAAAAAACCCGCCTTCACAAGAGAACCTCTTCCAACCCCTTTTGTTTTATACATATAAGTTGCTGCATGAATGAATGTATGTATGCATACCCACGATCAAATTCTAATGAACACTTTTTCTGCTACATTTTTATGTGATCTATTGTGGCCATTTTCTACAACAAAACATGTATCTACACAATCACTGTCAAGAGCTGCCCCGTATTCCACCATCTGCTATAACCACGGTTGATCTGATCCTCCACTGATCATTTCCAATTTTTTTATCATGAAAAATGATTTGAAGAATATTCTTGAATCTGTGTTTTGGGACATTTGTCCACCTCACAGAAGTCGCACGGGCGAAGGGCATGTACATTTGCAAATGCTTGTGATACGTCTGCCAGGGGAAGATGTTGTCCCGTTGTTTGAAGCCGATTGCCTTTGTAAATGTTTACCAGCCATTTGTGTGTCTTCTGAGAGCTCCATGTACATGTCCTTCATTCACTTTCATTCTTGAGGCGTTCATCTTAATAATTTTTAAGACTTCTCTGTATAGTAGTAGTACTGGCCCTTTGTCCGCCAAGTACATACAGCAGACACCTCTGTTTTAACTTTGTTTCTGTATATATATATTTTTTACATGTAGAACTTGTAAAGTTTGATGTAGAAAAACTTTCCAGTATTTTCCTTTGTGCTTAGAAAGGCTTTCTCCATTCTAAGTAAGCTACCTATGTTTTCTTCCAGCACTATTTTTGTTCATTCATTCATCCATCCTTCATTCATTGTTACCCTTTAATCTAACTCTGAGTCCTCTGGTTACCCGGGTCCACAGAGCTGGTAGCTGGACCCTTAGCACAATGCCTTGTTGAGGGACAGGAATTTCCGGTAATTCCTGGAAGCCTCCCCTTCTAGGAATGTGGGGAGGGGAAACACATCTCTAAATAATGAACCTTGGCCTCCAAGGCTCCAAATGACCTCCAGTTACCTGACAGGGCTCCACCCAACCAGTCCTTGGGTGCCAACGAGCTTAGGGTAATGATGCTCGTGGCGGCCATGGGAACGCATCACTCAGATCTCCTGCTCCAAGCAGAGCGGGTGACCGCCCACCCCCTCCATCTGAGCTGCCCCCCAGCCAGCAATGGAGCACAGTGGCTACAAATG
This sequence comes from Globicephala melas, assembly GCF_963455315.2. NCBI lineage: Eukaryota > Metazoa > Chordata > Mammalia > Artiodactyla > Delphinidae > Globicephala > Globicephala melas. Next base: position 2,937,298 of record NC_083324.2, on the reverse strand, counting down.
CAGGATCACTCCAGCAAGACCCAGTATCCCCCCAGCAGAAAAGTGGCTGAGGGCCCCCGCGTCCTGGATGAAGCTTTTTGGAATAATAGTAAAGACAGTAACTAAAATAGTCATGGTGTCATACACTTTAGGAAGCCCTGGTACGACCATGTCTCTTGCATCCCTCTCCACCACACCGCTGAGACTCAGAGCCGGGCTTGGGTCCAAATCCAGGCTCTCTCTGTCCCACCAGGCAGCTTGTGTGAGCCCCGTGCCCACTCCCAGCCCAGAGTCCCAAGCCCTTCAGTCTAGGCCTCCCAGTCCAGAGCCATGGCCCAGCAGGCTCTGTGTTTCCTGATCCAACTCTGAGACCCCTGGGCCCCACTTGGCCATAGGGTTGCCGGGGGACAGGGCCCAGAACACCCTTCCCTGAGTGGAGGAGCCTGGAACCTCCTGCCCCAGGTGAACCTGGAAGAAGGAGCCAGAAACTGGGCTATTAGGTGTGGAGAGAAAAGTCTTCCTCACACAGAGAGGCGACTCCTTCCTGGGCTCCGGCCCTGCCCTCCGGTAACCGCAGAGCTCCCTGCTCCTCCTCAGTCAGGGCCCAGGGCGACTATGTTCCACACCTACAAAAGCCCAGCACCCTGTGGTCATCTCAGCCTGTCCCTCTCCCAAGGTTGGGCCAGAGGCTGAGCTCAGGACCCCAGGGCTCTCTGTGCAGCCTAGAGAGAAGTTTCACCTTCCACGTTCCAACCTTTAGACCTCAGGCGATGTGACCCAGGCTGGAAGTAGTTATTTGGGGTGACTATTGAACTGCCCATACACACGGACCGCAGTGCCCCTCGGCTGCCGGCTGAGCACACAAAGCTGAGGACTCCTTTGTGTTTTTTTGTTTGTTTGTTTGTTTGTTTTGCGGTACACGGGCCTCTCACCTCTCACGGCTGTGGCCTCTTCCGTTGCAGAGCACAGGCTCTGGATGTGCAGGCTCAGCGGCCATGGCTCACGGGCCCAGCCGCTCCGCGGCATGTGGGATCTTCCCGGACCGGGGCACAAACCCGTGTCCCCTGCATCGGCAGGCGGACTCTCAACCACTGCGCCACCAGGGAAGCCCTGAGAACTCCTTTGAAGGAAGGGCTGTGGAAGGACAGGATTTGACGAGGCCCGGTGGGCTCTCGGAAGCATTCGGTGTTTATTCTGAGAGCTGTGGGAGCTGCTGGAGGATTAGTGGGAACTGCTGAGGAGGCTGGTACTAGAGTCCAGGTGGGAGATGATGGAGTTCAGATGAGGGTGGTGACATGAGGACGTGGTAGGATTGGAGAGATACTGAGGAGAGAGACCACACAGGCTGGTGTGATGCTGGGAGCCGGGGAGAGAGAGGGGCAGGGGTGACTCCTGGGTTTCTGGCTCAGGAGGTGTCACTGATGAGCTGGGGAGGGGTGCCGGTCTGGACTTCCTGCTGCAAGTCACAGAACACTTGACTCAAAGAGGCTTAAGCCAAAAAAGGGAGGACTTCAAGCATAGCTGGATCCAGGTACTCAAATGTCTCCAGGAGCAAGTTTCTCCCCGCTTGTCTCTGAGCTCTCCTCCCCTCTCCTCCATTTTCCACCAGAAGCACCTCTCCTGGGGACCAAAATTCCCAGCAGCTCTGGCCCACAAGCCTTCAAGTCCAGACAAAATGAAGCAATACTCCACTGGTAGTAAGGTTCTCTCCAGTTGGGGGGGTTTAAGTCAGATGCTCAGGCCTGGACCAATCACTGCAGCCAGAGGAATGGGCTGTGCTGATTGGCTCAACCCAAGTCATATGCTCTCCCAAAAGCCTGGCTGGGGGGGTGAACCTCTAATTGGAAACTGGGGTCCGTTGCCAGATGCTGGAGAGGAATCCATGAATGACCCCGACAGGGCGGATAAATTTGCATTCTTGGATTTGAAGTTGATTTTTTTCTACATTCAACTCAGATACTGTCAGCTAATAGCACACATTCTTAAAGTATGTCCTCTGTAAAAGCCCCAATAGACACAAGGGGACTTCATCAAGCTCATCAGTGATTGGCTCTCAGCCGAGGAAGCCCTGAGCCAGTCCAGCCAATGAGAGCCCAGAGATTCCCGGATCTCACACAGTCATTGACTCCTGCTGGGCTGGGTACCAGAGGCCGGGCACCACCGTGGAAGCAACGTGGGCCTGATAGGAATTCTGTCGCCTGTGGCTGGTGACTAATAATAAAACAAGCAGGTTACACCCATTGCAAAAATGTTAAGCCAGATGGAGAGAATGTGACATGAGCCCAGTGGCTGATTTCCATTTTGTGAAAATGCCAGAAGGGGAGATTGTGAAAGACAGGGCCTTCCAGATCCAGAAGTCCCCTCCCAGGCTCCTCCCCAGTTGCAGCATCTCCCCAGTTTTCCTGAAAAGGGTGACTACCTCTGGGTACATCCCTAAACTGTTATGTCGTTTGGGCTGTATTTGAACTTGACCTAAACAAACACCGTGTGAATGTTCCTATTTGCATCGATGAGCGCACCCATGTCAGTCTGCAGCTGGTCTGCGTTTCCTTTCAGTGCTGTGTAATATTCCACTGCCCCTAACACACTGGGTGAATCTCCTGTCTATCGACATTTAGGCTGCTGTCTGATTTTCCCTATTACAAGTGATGCTAATCTGATGGCTCTCACACCAGTCTTCCCGTGACATTTGTACTAGTCCTCTAGGGCCAGGGTCCAGGAGAGGCAGCGCTGGGTCACGGGTGCATGCATTTTCAAGTTCACCAGCTCAAGCCAAACTGCTGTTTCCGAGTGTTTGAACCAACCTGCACTCCCGCCAGCTGCTGCCGACGCTGTACCTCCACTCCAACCCTGTTAATGTTAGCCCACGTAGTAGGTGTGAAATGGTATCTCAGTGTGGTTTTAATTTACATGTTCCTTGTTACTAATGAGGATGAGCACCTTGCCAGCCATCTGCATTTCCTCTTCAGTGAAATGTCTGCTCGTGTCTTTTGCCCCCGAAGATATTGTTTTCTTCTTGGCAATCACTGATTTCTAAAGCACAGTCTGGCCATGTAACTCCCTGCCTTTAAGCCCTTCTGTGGCTTCCCAGGGGCCATGGAGCAAAGCCCACGCCCGGAGGCCAGGCCGGCAAGGCCCTACAGTGGTTGGGCTGTGATCTGCGTCTACCCTCCATAGGAGCAGAGTGTTTCTGAATCTCCTCTCACAGTGTCCCTTCCCCTCCATGCCTACGGGGCTTCTTCCACTTGCTTGCCCACACCCTGCTCTCTGCAACCTCCCAGCTCCTGCTCATGCTGTGGCACCTGCCAGAAACACCCTTCCTTTCCCCACTGGCCCCACATCCTTGCCTGCCTGCTTCTTTCTCAGCCTTCAGGTCTTAGCTGAAACATCACTTCCTCCAGGGAGCCCTCCTGGCTTCGCCCCCCCCCAACCCAGACTGTGGGGCCACAGTGCCTGTGTGCTGTGTCTCCGGGCACTGCTCCCGTGCCATAATTGTCAGCAGCCTCAGCAGCCTTTGCCACTGGACAGCAAACTCCCTGACGGTCAAGAGCATGACTGTTTTGCTCACACTTATGTTCCTCATAAGTGGGAATGTGGCTGCACAGAGCCAGATCAACAAAACTCTCTGTGGAAGACAGGGATGGACAGGGGCAGCATGGGCTTGTTTAAGAAAAGTGGCAGCCCCGACACAGACCCTGGGAGGGACCCAGGGACCACTAGGAACCGACATTAGGGTGGAGGACGGGGGAGCAGTGGACTGGGAGTCCGGGAGCTGGTGGGTTCCAGTCCGGCCGGACTAAGCCCTCTCTGTTTCCCCGTCTCACAGAGGGGAGCCCTGGCCTTGTTTCCATCAGAGATCATGCCCTGGGTGGCCGGTCTGAGGTCTGACCCACCATTTCAGGCCAAGGGAGTGGGCAGATGTGGGACCGAACCAAGGGGCCGTGTTCTGGACTCTTTCAACAGCTTGGCTGCCGCTGAACAAAGCCACATGCCAACATGTGGGAGAAAGGGGCGGCGGGCAGGCAGCATCCCAGCATCCCTCAGCCTCCAGGCCCTGCCATCTGAGTCTCGCACGCCCCCGAGTGCCAGTCAAAGCATGTTCCTCCCCTGGCTCGTGCAAGGCTCACACCAGCCCTCCGGGCAGGCGTCGCCGCCAGTCCCGTTTAACAGATGAGGAACCTGAGAGGCTTGGAGGTCATGGACACGGGCCCTCAGACTCTGCCAGGAGGGGCAGAGGCTGGACCGAGAGTCGCTGCACTGCCCAGAGGCTCCCTGCCCGGGGTCACAGCATGGTGCCGTCCAGTGCTCTCAGCAGCCAGGGCAGGGGCGTCCTCCCCCCAACCTCCCCTGACCCTGCCCTGAGAAGATGGGGTGCAGCACAGCCTCCCCTCGGCAGATCAGAGGACAGGCAGGGGCGGCTGTCATCACCCGGCCTGCTGCACGGCTTCAAGGGAGGAGCGCATCTCAGTCCCACTCACCACTTGGTGTCAGGAAATCTGTGGAGCATCCGCCCACGTCCCCTCCACCTGCCGCCTGCCAGCAGAACGCCTCCCGCAGAGAGCCTGGCTCAAGTCCCATCCCGCCTCCCGCACGCTGTGTGACATGGGGCAAGGGACTCCCTCTCCGGGCCTCTGTTCTGTCGTCTGTGAAGTGTGGTAGAGGCTCGTGGGGGAGCAGAAGGACATGGTGCGTCCCACGCCCACTGGGTTTGCAGAAGGAAGAGGACGGAAGTCTCCAGTGTGGGCAGGGAAGAACAGCAGCTTCTTGTCCGCCGCTGGTGGGAGCTTCACACAGTACGATCATCTCAGAAAACTGTTTGGTAGAATTGGCTAAAGCTGAACACTTGAACTTGGATAACCCGGAAACTCTCCTCCAGAGGAGGTGAGCGGGCGTCCTCCAGCGGCCCGACAAGAAGATCCCCAGCAGCACTGCCCGTAGTTCCCCAAACTGGAAGTCACTCGAGTGCCCACCACAGAGGGGACGGACAAGCGAGTCAGGGGGTGCCCACACACCTGCAGATGGTATCGCAGTGAAAACGAACAATTCCCGGTCACGCGCGACAACACGGACATCGCTCACTAACTCAGCCCAAGAAGTCGCTTGGGAGCGGGTACCCTCGGGGTGGCTGGGACTGGGAGGGAGCACACGGGGGACTTTCGGGGGTCTGCTCAGGTTCTGATTCTTGATCTGGGGGCCAGTTGCATGAGTCTGTGTGATTTGTGAAAATCCAGCACACACTTATGCCGGGGGCATAAGAAGTTACCCAAAGACAGGACTGCGGTGAGCTGCGATGTCCCCCCAGGTCTGTTTATGTGTGTTTTGATTAGGTCTCCAGAGGGTATCAGAGTGGTCCAGTGGCAGACAACGTCCGTGCCCTGCCCGCCGCCCTTCAGCCCATGTGGGAGGTCGCCGCAGCCCCCGTGGTCAGCCCTGCTCCCACAGGGCTTCTGGTCGCAGGGGTGCACCTGGCCCACGTGTGCAGGGCCACCCGAGTGCCACGGAGTTAACCTCGGCCAGCGAGGGGCAGGATGGCTGGGCAAACACCTGGTTTTCTCGGCCCCCGCCAGGGCAGTTCTGAGGGGTGTACTGCACAGGCCCTCCAGGGTCCCCAACTGGCTTGGGCTCCAGTTGCCCCCGTGGTGACTCACTAATGAACACGCCCCCTGCTGGTGACTTTCCTCCTCTTGCCTCCACCCTCACTGTGCTTTCTGGGGTCACTACTTGTACCCGAATCCTTGTTCCTTGTGTCCTTAGATGTCAGAGCAACAGGGAGTGATGGGGGGATTATCCCTATCTGGGGATCTAGAGGAGGGAAGGCAGCCTCAGATCTAATCAGGACACCCTGTGGGGTCGGGGCTGAGTCACCGCCTTATCGGAGCCTGTCAGTAGCCCAGGGTGTTGCGAGAGACTTTTGCTTTTCCAGGAACTAGTGGCCAGGACCCAAACCTAAGGACAAAGATGCCCCCCGAAGCCCACACTCTATGAGAGTTTCAGATTATGGTTTTCGTACATATTTTCTTTTTTAGGGGGGCGCTGCACCACACGGCTTGTGGGATCTTCGTACCCCGACCAGGGATCGCACCCAGGCCCTCGGCAGTGAGAGCACTGAGTCCTAACCACTGGACACCCAGGGAAGTCCCAAAGCCCACGTTCTAAAGAGAGTCAGAAGCCTGCAGCTCCGGCCATCCCCCCAGGAACCCCTCACGCCCCACACACGCATCTGAATCTGTAGCCGACCAGGAGGATGTGGGGTGCTGGGAGGGCATTCAACAACCATCAGGGCTGTGCACTGTTCTTACAGGACATAAGCCGAACTTCCCCTCCCCCAGAAGCCAAATCTCTGGGAGATCAGGTGGGTCTGCAAGGACACAGGCCCCTCACTCTCAGTTTGGATGTCACGTCCTGCAGAGGCCCAGTGGCTCTGTATCCTGCACCTCCGTGTGGGCAGGAGACAGCGGGCGGGGCAGAGGGCAGCTGCAGGGACTGTCCGCTGCTGCCCAATGGTCAGCACAATAAAGGGGCCTGGCGTGGGCTGTCTTGTCTGTTTTCCACCCTAGAGGGACGCCTGGTAATGGGAGGACTACAGCAGCAGGGGGCCCTGCTGGGGCAGGAACCGAGCAGATGGGAAAGAGTCCAGCTGGGCCCAGGTGCCCCAGGTCAGGGCTCTCCGCAGAGGGGGGGCCTCTCCCTAACCACTTTTGGAAGAATCACATGTGCCGTGAATGTGATGGTTGCGATGGAGGCCACACTGGGGACACTGACAGCCGCTCAGTGCAGCCCAGGAGGTTACAGAGACCAGCAGAGAGAGGACAGCAGACTTGGACGCCGGCCTCCTCCCTGCAATCCCCCACCTCCGCAGGCTGCATGCAGAGGAGGGCGGGGAGCAGGGGAAGGCCGGCCGCACCCTCCCACCATGTCCCGGGCCACAGACCACATCCAACCCGGGAGGGGAAAAAGGGGAGGAGATTTGCAGTGGCCGGAACCGACTTTCCCTAGCTGAGCCCTCTGAGATCTGCCGGAGGTAGAGATCATGGAACAGCCGGCCAGCAGAGCTGGGGGCAGCACGGACGGAAGGAAAAGAACCTTCTGCTTTGTCCCCCCAGGAATGCAGGCTGCTCAGTGAACCGGTGGCAGTGAATTAGGAAGCTGGGCCTTGTGAAGGAAGAGACGGGGGCTTCACGGGGCACCAGGCTGCGGCCCAGCTGCAGGAGCCCCCCATCCACCAAGTCAGGCCCCCACCTGCCACGCAGACTAAGGGGGTCTCCGTCCGCTTGATGACTTTGCCAGTGGCCACCAGCCTCACACATCAGGAGCCCCCCCCTCCCCAGAACCCCCCAGGCTGTACAGATGAGCTCAGGTCTACGCAGACCCAGGAAGCTGCACCCGCAATGACCACCTGGCCCTCGGTCTTGGGGCCCCGTCCAGCTTAGATGGCTGAGCTGGTGAGAGCATAGCGGGGCAGGGGGAGCTAAGAAATAGAAGACTCCCCCAAGTACAAGGAAGGACAAGCACAGGCCAGTCTCATCCAGAGACACAGATGCAAAAATCCTGAACAAAAATGAACAGACCAAATCCAGCCGCCTCTGCAGAGGGAAGGCATCACGTGCAAGCACAGCCCATTCGGGAGCCTGGCCTCACCTGTAGGGCAGGTGGGCCGGGTACTGGAGACGCAAAAGGCCATTCCATCGTCTCAATGGGCACGGGGAAAAGTGCTTAATGAAGTCAACGTCTTCGCACAGACTGGGGTGGCGAGTAACCTGATAAAGTGTGTAAATATATCAATTCCACTCCTGCAGAAGATTGAAGGCAGGGCTGGACGAGCCCATGCCTAGTGTCCAGTCTCATCTCAACACCGATGGCTCTTCCAGACAACAGCGTCCCTCAGCACCTCCCGGGCCGGACCCATCACTCTGCTGATGTCGTACAACAGCACTGGGTCCCCACCTGGTGGACTAAATACCCCGTGGGCCGTGCAGAGCCCTTGCCTTGGGGCAGAGCTAGCTGCCCTGGGGCTTTGGGAACAGGCAGCACCGGCCCTGGCGCCACCACGCCAGCCTCCCTGGCCTGCCTTTCCCCTCCCCACGGGAACATCACGGCCACCGTCTTTAAATTGTAGTCATTTATACATAGCACAAAACTGTAGTAAAATACACATAATGTAGAATTTACCATCTAAACTGTTGTTGAGAGCACAGTTCAGTGGCCTTAAGTACATTCACACTGTTGTGCAGCCATCGCCACCATCATCTCCAGAACTCTCTCATCTTCCCAAACTGAAACTCTGTCCCCATTAAACACTAACTCCCCCTCCCCCATCCCTGGCCCCCACACACATACACCCGCCCATCCTCCTTTCTGTCTCTATGGATTTGACTGTTCTAGGGGCCTCATATAAGTGGAATCATACACTATTTGTCGTTTTGTGTCTGGCTTATTTCACTGAGCAATGTCCTCAAGGTTCATCCATGTTGCAGCAGGTGTCAGAATTTCTTCCTTTTATGCCCAAATAATATTCCATTACATATACAGACCACATTTTGTTTATCCATTCATATGAATAAATGAATCAACCCTGGGGTGTCCAAGCCAGTCCACCTTTGGCTATTGTGAAGACTACTGCTGTGAACATGGATGTGCAGATATCTGTTCAAGACCCCACTTTTTTTTTTTTTTTTTTTTTGCACTACGTGGGCCTCTCACTGTTGTGGCCTCTCCCGTTGCGGAGCACAGGCTCCAGACGTGCAGGCTCAGCGGCCATGGCTCACGGCGCAGCCGCTCCGCGGCACGTGGGATCTTCCTGGACCGGGGCACGAACCCGTGTCCCCTGTATCGGCAGGCGGACTCTCAAGCACTGCGCCACGAGGGAAGCCCAAGACCCCACTTTTAATCATGAAATGGAAATATTTTATGCCTGGACAAAAACATGCAGCCACCAAGTGAAAGCATTTCTCTCAGAGTTTGCATTTTTTTCCCCACTGTTTTTAGATTTTAAACCCAAGTAAAAGCTCTATGTGGTCACATAGAAAGAACAATAGTAAGTCAAGTTCTGCTTTTCCATCTTTATAATCCCTGTGCAGTCACCGATTATTTCTAATCACTGCCTAAACACGAGTAGTTGGCACCACAGGCAGTAGAGACACCAAATGCACCGTAAGTGGCCTCGGTACTCTGAACCGTCACCAACTTACCCCCCAAACACATGCCTAGAGCTGAATCCACAGGTGCCAGGGCGACTGGATCACGGGGACTTCAATGAAATTCCACATACAACATAATGCTTATGAAAAGATACGTCATCAAAATTCGCACATCCGAAGCACGCATCTATGTTATTCAAACAACCGTATCCACAGCAATGGTTGGGCACAGTGAAGTATTTTATCCTTGACCTCTTTTTAGACGTTTTGGCGCGTGGTGATGATACAAAGCAGACTGCCTTTATTATTGATTCAAATCATGTACAGGCAAGGCCCCCATGTTCGTTATCAGGGGCATGGGGGGCTGTTCCCCCTGGTCCACACAGCCCCGGGAAGTCGCCAGCTGTGGGAAAGGGTCCTGCTCCCCAGGCCTTGCCCTGGGGCCGCCACGTGGGCCCTGTGGCTGGAGCCTTTGTCTTGTTTGCTGGGCCCACCCGGTGGGCATCAGATCAACAGGGTCTTCGCCCTGACTGTGTCCCACCTGGAGTGACCAGCAGGCCTCTGATCTGAGTAGTGGCAGGGCTGGCCCGGGGGGGAATCTCTGAGGATGCGGACATTTCCGGCTCTGCCCTGTTACCCCAGAAAGACACTTGTCAGGCTCTCTCTGGCTCTCGTTTTCCCAGCCCAGATGGCCGCGAGCCCACCGCTGCAGAGACGTGACCCAGCAGCCAAGCCCCGTACCAGCAGGGAGGCCGTGCCCAGCAGGCAGCCTGGATCAACCCATGGCTGCTCTGCCAGACTGATGACCCTCATCCCACGTGCAGACGGGGGCCGGCCAGAATCCCTCCTACGCACAAAAGGCCTTTGTTCTGCTGCCCTTGCCCCTGGCCCCCCATCTCAGCCTTCCCTGAGGCCAGGGAGGAAGGAGGTTTCCTGCCTAGCATCTACCACCGCCAGACCCTGTGCAGGCCAGCCCTTGTGTTGCAGCTGCGGAAAATGCTAGAAAGGTCAAACGTGGGCTTTGGTGTCACACCCAAGGGGGCCACTCCTGATGGCCAAACACCAGCTACACAAGTCTGAGCCCCACTTCCTGGACAAAGAGATGTTCTAACTCCCGAAGCAGATCTTAGGGCAGTGGGAGTCCCCGTTGTCCCCATGTGTCCCCTGCTCCTTGCTGTGTCCCCCACCCCCCAGCCTGCCTGGACCCTGGGCCCTGGCGTCTGTGGAGCCCTGTGTCTGGGCCCTGGTGTCACCGTGGCCCTGATCACGCTGAGCAAGCAAGCTCTCCCTCTCTGTCTGCATTCTTACCCGGTGTAACACCTACAGGTGTATAACCCAGTGGGCCGCAAATAGTTTCCTCTCTGGATCCTTTACTAGGGTTGCCAGGTTTAGTACATAAATAAAAATACAGAATGCCCAGTTCAATTTGAATTTCAGATAAATGACAAGCAATTTTTTTAGTGTAAGTGTGTCTCAAATATTGGACATACTTGCATTTTATCTGGCAACCCTCTCCTTTACACTCTTAACAATTATTGAAAACCTCAAAGAGCTTATGTTTATGGGATTATAAACATTGATATTTACTGTATTAGAAACTAAAATGGAAAAATTGCTAAAATATTTATTTTTAAAAAACAAGAAATAACGTATTTTTATGAAAAAGAGCTCCGGGGCTTCCCTGGTGGCGCAGTGGTTGAGAATCTGCCTGCCAATGCAGGGGACACGGGTTCGAGCCCCGGTCTGGGAAGATCCCACATGCCGCAGAGCAACTAGGCCTGTGAGCCACAACTACTGAGCCTGCGTGTCTGGAGCTTGTGCTCCGCGACGAGAGGCCGCGACAGTGAGAGGCCCGCGCACCGCGATGAAGAGTGGCCCCCACTCGCTGCAACTAGAGAAAGCCCTCACACAGAAACGAAGACCCAACACAGCCAAAAATAAATTAATTAATTAATTTTAAAAAAAGAAAAAGAAAAAGAGCTCCATTTTGGGCTTCCCTGGTGGTGCAGTAGTTGGGGATCCGCCTGCCGACGCAGGGGGCTTAGGTTCGTGCCCTGGTCCGGGAAAATCCCACATGCCGCGGAGCGGCTGGGCCCGTGAGCCATGGCCGCTGAGCCTGCGCTTCCGGAGCCTGTGCTACCACAAAAAAAAAAAAAGAGCTCCATTTTGCAAAACAAAAGAAATTAATAAGAAAAGTGGCATTGTTTTGCACTTTTGCAAATCTCTTTAATGTTTGGCTTAATTGAAGATAGCTGGATTCTGCATTCAGTTTACTGTGACATGTGATTCTGGTTGGACGTCGTGAGGAATACCTGACCTCACACAGATAATGTAGTAAGCAAAGGAAGGAGTATTCTAATAGCCTTTTCAGATTGCTGTGAATAATTGTCTTTGCTTTCACACCAAAACTCAACAAATGGTAATTTCTTAAACTTCAGTTGCTACATGGAATCTGAAAACATATGAATGAACTTTTCATACTTGGTTACACAAAAATCCATTTGTCTACCTTGCACTTTGAATGGGTCTTTTATTTACACAGGATTTTGTATTAATAACAACCTGCATTAGTCATTTGAGAAATACAGGTTTCCTGGTCTTCCTAATGTTTACATATTTCATTAACTAGCTACTAAACTTCACATTTGTTGATAACACTGCCTATCTCATCAGAAAAGCCTTAAAGTTTTGGCTTCTAGTGCACGTGGAAGTTTTCCCATATTCTAAGTTTCTAGCTCAAATTTTATCACTGGCAACAATTACTGTCAGCTGCTCCCCTTGAAGTGACAGCTCTCTTCACTTTCAAGAATATGTCTGTCAGATGCCCAAGTCTGAATAACCCGTGCTTTTCTTTCAGTTTTCCTTTCCATAAAAAGGCAAGTGGTTGAGCTAGCACCTCAAATAGTCATACACGTGCTTTTTCCTGAGACAACCATCATACTTGGGGATGCTTTCTGTGTGCTTCCCATGTCTTCACACAGAATAGGAAAAAGACGCGTGCTCGAGAGCAATACAGTTAGTTACGTCCTCGCTTTAGCAAGGACACAGCGCAAGGGCACGGTGGTGAAGAGTCCAAAGACCACTACTGCAGCTGTGCTGTGGCCCTGATCCATGCTGGACCCGCCATTTTTTGCATCATCAGTGCAAGTATCAGCAAGAGAAAAGGGCAAATAATATCTTAGGATTATTAGGAAGGTAGTTTTGACCTTGCGGATCTTCTAAGAGAGTCGTGGGGATGGCCAGGGCTGTGCGGACCACACTTTGAGAACCTCTGCGTTAGCATGGACTCTTAGCCCCTCCACCGGTGCCTGGCACTTAGGCAGTGCTCCCTAACATACCACAGAGGAGGCTGATGTCTCCTTAAGACGCAGGATTGACCATCACGGCTTCTCCTCACTGCCCAGAGGGACCCATGGCCACGACTCTGCTGCATAGACATTCAGACATTTTTCTATGGGTTTCCATACATGTATAACACACACCCCTAGGAAATAAGTAATATTAATTCAACACATACTTCCTGAGCACTGACTCTGTGCCCGTCACTGCTCCAGGCACTGGGGACGCAGCAATCGACAAGTCAGATTCTCCGCTCTCATGGACCTAACGGCTTAGTGGAAGAGACCACTGGACAAGACAGTGTGTCCGACGGTGACTCAGGCAGCAGGAGAAATGCAGGAAGAGCTGGCACCTGCTGGAGGGTGAATATTTAGCAGGGAGTCAGGCTCCTCTGAGAAGGTAACATGTAAGCAAAAAACCAAATAAAATGATGGAGTAAGCTGCGTGCATATTCAGGGAAAGAATGCACGTGCAAAGGCCCTGAGGCGGGAATATGCCGGCTTCCTGTATTAGCCAACAGTACACGGGTTCATTCAACACCCCTGAGATATTTACAAAGTAGACTGCCAGGCACTGTTCTAGACCCTCATGGAGCCAGACACAGAGAGAGGAGAGAGACAGTAAAAAAGAATAAATGAACAAATAAATAGGTAACATGTCCGAAAGCGGTAGGTAAAAAAAAATCCATCAGGGAAGGACAAGGACAGACTGGTTGCTGTTTTTAAAACAGAAGCTAGGGACGGCCTCCCCGAGGACGTGACATGAGGAAGAAGAGGAGAGCCTTGCTGGCTTCATTCCCATTTCACAGACAGGGAAACTGACCTGCCAGAGGCACGACCACCCAAGGGCACGCAGCTGTACAAGAAGGAGGCAGGAAGGGACCCAGGGGTCCCAGAGCAGAGCCCCCTCTTGCTGCCTCAAGCCAGCGGGGCCCAGAGCTCAGGGTGGGGCTGCAGGGGGGCTGGGCAGCTCTCACTAACAGGCTCACACTGCCCCGATCACTTCACGAGCACCCAGTGAGAAAGCGCAATTATTACCCACATTATATAGGCAAGGAAACCGAGGCTCAGAGAAGACATCTCACACTTGGGGCTACGGGCACACTGACTCTAAAACCATGATTTTTTTTTTTTTTTTTACAATTTTCAATACAAAACACTTCATTATTTAATACTGACGTATTCCTATATGCCATTCCAGGTCCGGCCACAGTGTAACAGGGGCCAGCCCTTTGGGCCTTGTTACGGCCCAATAACATTCCGCTGTGTGGATAGACCACATTTACTGTACACGTTCATCCACGGATGGACACTTGAGCTGCTTCCACTTTGGGGCACACATTTATCCGCACGAAACTGTAAACCATAGTGCCCGTCTACACCCACGTGAAGGCAGAACACTTCCCCACATGGTCATAAATAAAACAGTCCGGGGCTGAGGATTCAAAGTGAGAGATTTCACACCACAATAGACAAAGCACTTTGCTATTCTTTAGGATTTGCTTCATGACTTTTTACTACCTCAAATTTCCAGCAGAAGTAGACAGCACGGTAACAACCACGGCAGGTGCCCACCGCGAGGCTCCCTGAGTTTCCGACCCCAGGACGAGTCTGCCCTCACCCCGAGACCACCACAGCCCAGGGTCCTGCGGGGCTGTCAGGAAGGGGTGCTGGCACTGGGCCTGCTAGGGGATCGTCCAACTGGTGGCCACCCAGGTGTCCCTGGTCACACTGCCAGCTTCCCCCAATTGAAGATTTTGGCCTGGGCTCAGGCAGCGTTATCTCTGGGTGGATACCTTCCCTGTGGAGCCGTCTGGGCAGGATGGAATGCTCAGAGGGCGGGGCCTCCCTGAGGGGGCCCCAGCACTGTCCCCACCTGGGCAGCTGGCCACCGTCCCCTGCCTCATCTTTCCCTGCCCCTGACCTCGTAATCCCCTCCATCCATCCAAGGACAGCCTGGCTGGAGCTGGAGTTGGGGAAACAGAGGCCCAGAAGGGTCAGGGAAATCTCCCCACATCTCTGGGGGCACACTCCTCAGAGAGCTCCTCCCTGGGGTGCCGCAGAGGGAGGGCCGCTCTGTCTCAGCCTGGCGCTGCCCGGGGTGGGGAGGGGAGATGGGGGTCAGGTGGGACGGGGCTTCCGCAGCGCCCCAGGGCGTGGGGTGAAGACGCACCTGCAGGAGGGAGCCAGCCTCAGCCTGAGCCTGTGGGTACCTGTAGGGGCAGCTGGGCATCCCTTTGGTCACACACGGTGACCACCGTGGTCTCACTCTGGGGCCTCACTTCCCTCTGGTGGTGCTTAAGTCTTCACAGGGTTTTCTAAACGGTCCAGCCCTGGTGCAGGACCCCAGGCAGGACCCCAGCACACTGGGGTCAGGGCGTCAGAGAAAGGTCACCCCCAGCCCACCCCAAGGCCTGGAGTCATGGGTGAGGGGGGAAACACACTCAAGGTCAAGTTCAGTGGGGGCACTGTGATCCAGCTTCCCCACCAAGGAGGCTGCCCTTCCAAGACCAGCCTTGGGGAAGGGAAGCACCAGCTCTGAGGACGACCAGGGCGGCTGTGTCTAGTGATGCTAGGACACCCGGGCATGGGAAGCCGTGCGCCCCACCAAGCCTGAGCACGCCTGCTGTGTCTGCTGAAGGGCCACCTTCTTGCAACACACTCAAAGGCATTCTGAGGTCTACAGCTGCTCTGCGGGGCCACACAGGCTGGGTCCGCTGGGTCCTGCCAGCCCACCCAGGGATGGAGATCTGACCCCAGGAGTCCTGGCCCCAGGCCTGGAAGCCTGGTCCCAGCTCCCTGGCTCCGCACGCCATCTGCCAAGCCCTGCTAGACGTCCTCCCCTCACTCTCAGCAGCTCCCCTTCCCCGCCTCCCCAGGCCACGTGTCCAGCTGCCACAGGGAGCTCCCCGAGTCAGCCCTGTTCCAAGCATCCTTTGGGGAGATATTTGCTCACAGCCTGCAGGCTTCCCCGGCTCCCCTTTCCAGCCCTCAGTGGGGAGCACCGCTGTTTGCTCTAGACCCTGGCCAGAAGCCCCTGGCGCTGAACCTGGAGGGCAGTGCCCACTCTCCGTCCCAGGCCCAAGAGAGCTTGGCAGACCCCTACCCTCCCGTTCCTGGGATGGACCCAAGTTCCCACGGGCAGAGAATCTGTCTCTGGGTGGGCGTCGTCCGGGAGAGGCAGCCGAGGGCTGGCCTGGAGGTTCCCAGGGCCATGGGAACCAGAGCCGGTGCCCACACTACCCACATCTGCATCCTCAGCTCCCCGGACAGAGAAGGGGGGATGGAGGTGGCCAGAGGCACAGAGCACCAAGTGCTTGCGGGCTGTTGGTACACATGAGGGCCAAGTTGCACACGTTGGGGGCATTACTTCCCCGCTTTGTGGAAGAGGAGTGGGGACTCAGAGAGGAGAAGGGCACTGGCCAAGGTCACACGGCCGGGAAGCAGCCCAGGCAGGATTAGCACCAGGGCCCTGTCTCCTCAATGCTCCTCAGGCCGGCCTCTCCCTGCCTGGGGCCCGGGCCTTCCTGACCAGGGAGGGAGGGGACAGCAGCCTCTCTTCCATCAGCAGGTAGGGCTGTGGGCCCTGTCCTGACCACGACCCTGGGGCCTGAGTGCCCACTTAGTAGCTGTCTCCCTGCTGGGTCATGTTCATCAGGTCCTATAACTGGGCTCCTGCCTCCATTTTCCTGCTGCCCCAAAGGCTGGGCCCTGCTGCCCCTGCTGGTTCCAGCAGGCAGTAACAAGAACCCACCTGGGCCCAGCCCGTCCCCAGGATCCACCTGGCCCGGGACAAGCTCCCCAGGCCAATGTTATAAATCTCCCCCCAGCTTCCCGAGGGCCCCTGTCCCATTCTGGGCAACGTGGTCCTTCCACAGCCCAGGAGCTGCCGCTCAGCCCAGACCCAGATGGGTCAGGGTGGGAGGAGGGGGTGGCGAAGGAGTGCAGGCAGGGACTCTGGGGGAGGTGCCCCACCCCTGGAGGCGCACCTGGGCATCTTCTCCCTAAAAGGGCAACGGCCATTTCTGCCTCTCACATGCCATCAGGAGGTGGCTCCCGGGGCCCCGCCCCGCCCGCTGCGCCCCGTCCGCCGTCCCCCAGGCCTGGAGTGGGAAGGGCACGTGGAGACCCACAGCTCCATCCCCTAGTTTTCGGGTGGAAGCAGGGAATGGAGGGCCAGAGAGCACCAGGCCTACCGCTGGCTACCCAGGGCATGACGCGGTCAGCCAGGGGCTGTCCGAGGCCAAGGAGCCGGGGAAGCCAAGGGGCAGGGGGGCCGCCAGGGGCTAATGACTGCCGTCTCCTCCAAACAACAGCGCGGGACGGCGGCCAGGCGGGTGGGGACAGCTTGTTCTCACAGCCGGGCCCAAGGGATGTGGCTGACCACATCTCAGCTACGCTGGACCTCACATCTGCTCAGCAGCGGCCCTGTCCCCACCGCAGCCTCGGTTTTTAATTCTGTGCAAAGGGGGCCGGGACATGGCAATATCCGGGGCCATAAGTCCACCGTTTCTACGGCCAAAGGAGCTGTCCCCTGCCTCTCGGGGCAGCTCCCAGGCTAAAAGAAGGAAGAAGGAAGACAGAAGGGGAAGGAGAGCAGGAGGGGGGAAGGGGCTTCCACCTACCCCGTGTCTATTGGCTCACAGCTTCCCTACGCACCGGGTCCACTGAGGCTCGAGGCCAGACAGACCTACTTCACTGTAAGAGTAGAACCCACAAGAACGATGACTTACAATCATAATAATCATGGCAACGCGATTCTGGAGTATTCATTCTGTGCCAGGCATTATTCTAAGTGCTTTGCGTGGGCCGACAGCAAGGCTGAGAGGTAGGCACTGATGTTATCCCCATTTTACGGATGAAATTGAGACCAAGGACGTTAAGTCACTCACCCAAGGTCAGAGGAAAGTGCCAACCAGCACCATCCACTTCACCCCTGTGGATGGAGAGGGTGAAGCTGCGCTCCTCCCATGCCCGCCAGCGTCTCACCCCGAGCCCCCCAGCTTGGCTGCCAGCAGCTCCTTGGAAGCTCCAGGTGGAAAAACAACTGTGGTGTTGGCCCGGGGCTGCCGGAAGGGCCCAGGGCTCCCTCCTCCATGCCCCACAGATGCCAAGCTGCCCTGACGGAGAGACCTGGGAAGGGCCTGGGCAGGGGCTGGGGATGGGCAAGTGATGGGGCACTTGCTCAGGATTCAGACCGGGGGTTGGGCTCCCCCCGCAGACGTGGGATGGGGAGGTGGTCTCTAGGCTTGCCTGGCAAAGACTGCTCCTGGCCTGTCCCCACGCCCAGCCTGCAGGGCGCAGACCACCCTGACGGGCACCAGCCAGTCCCCCTCGCCGCCGGAACACAGATGGAGTGCTTACGGACCACCTACTGCATGCCAGCTGGCCCTGTTCCGGGGATGGTGCTGGGGGGCAGACCCCACCCCTGAGCGCTTACTGTCCGGCAGGGAGCACAGAGAGCGGAAGCAGAAAGGGCCCGACTGCTTCCCACACCCTGCGAAGTTCCATCTGACGGATAAGGAAACTGAGGCTCCACACAGTGAAGCAACTTGCCACCACGCCCTGTGCCAGCCCGTGCGCTGAGCGCCCTCTAGGTGCCAGGGTGCTCCCATGCCCACCTGACCCCCCCGACGACCCGGCAGGTGGGTGTCAGTTTTCCGTCTCTTGAGAAGTGGCAACTGCGGCTCCGAAGCAGGGAGCGCTTGCCTGGAGTCATCTAGCTGGAAAAGGCCACGCCAAGACACCACCCCAGGTGGTCTGACACCAGAGCCCCCAGCCTTCCCCAAATCTTTCCTGGAAGCTCCCAGCATTTCGAGTCGTAAGCTCTCCTGAGCCGGGCAGAGTGGAGTCAGGGCGCTGGCCTCTGGGCAGACCCTCCTGTGCAGGGGACAGCTGGGGGCTGGACCTCGGCCAACACCATCCTTTCACAATGATACATTATTTATCTAGCTTAAGCCACACACACATGTGCCCTCTCCAGATAATTTTGGTCTATCCTTTTAAGCAACAACACAGTTATACTTAACCATTCAAGAGGAAGTGAAGCCCACACAATGTCTCCTCTGTGCTCCTAAAGAAAAACAACCGCGCCGACCATGTTCAAGCCACAGCACAGCAGAGCAAGAAACTAGGTGCTTGTGGAGAGAGGGGTGGTTACTCACGCCTACACAAAAGGCCCCAAACTGATACTTTGTTGATGCTGTTCTTGTGTCTGCTTTTAATGGTTGTTCTGTTTCCTCTCTTACTGTTGGACTGTTACTTCCAGAAGCACCTAGGGTTTGCTTGGAAAGCGGCTAACAAGCTTGATGCATCTTGCTGGTCAAAGACTCTTAACGACAAAGGGATTCATCACGAGAACAAATGCCACCAAGTCCTGCTCGAGCTCCGGGTGCTCTGGGGACTGCAGGACTGAACTCGGGGACGTGACACTGCAAGGCCGCCATCCTGGACAACAGTTCTGTGCCAAGTAGAGCAAGGTTCCACTTCCTTGAGACACTTTACTGCCACCTGCTGGAAAACCATCCTGATAAATACACACATCTACCCCGATTACTGTGCGAACAGGACACTTCAGAGTTGTGCAGTGCGCAACTTGCACAGCTGTCCATGGCAGCCCTATCTTGACGCCACCAGGATTCCCTCTTTCTCCATCATGTTTTATCTTTTTCTCCCTCCATTTCACTCTCTTGTACCTTAGACAGGCTTTATCTTTGTGATTGAAGTAGGGCTGCTCTGTAACTCGTTAGACAAGGTCGCTTCCCTTCCTGCCCCCAAATTTAAAAATCTAGGTAAAGACTCTGGTCCAGCTTGAGTCACACTGCATCACTGAACCATCCCCATGGTCAGGGGAAGGGGACGGGTATCAGTCAGGACCGTCAAGGTTGTGCTGTGCAACACGCCGTGGAAACCCTCAGTTCATTTCTCGCTCACACTGAATGTCTGCCCCCATCTGCCTGGGGGCTCTGCTCACCGGGGGCTTTCAGAAACCCAGACTAACAGGTGCCACGGCTCAGAATGTGCTCCCGCCATTGCTGCAGCCAAGGGGAGGCACTCGGAGAATCGCCCCCTGGCTGGGGAAGCTTCCCCCCGGGAGACACACAAGCACTGAGCTCACACTTCTTGAAGCAAGTCTGTGGACACATCCGAGTTCCGAGGGCGGGGAGGTGCAGTCCTCTAGGGTGATTGACCTTGAATCACATACTACTCTTGGGGCAGCGGGGGCTGGGCTGAGGGGGGCAGGGGACCGTGCCTGTTACAGGCTGGGACTGAGGGGTGGGAATTCCTCCAGGAAGGGAGGAGGGTGCCAGCGGCTCTAAACAATTGTTCAGAGCAGCAGCTAAGCGTGAGCCAGGCCAGGCGGGAGGGCCGTGTGTGAGCGAGGCCGCCGAGCGGCCACACCAGCCTCCGGACGCGGCCGCAGCAGGAGCCCTGACGGACCCACAGGGACCAGCACCCTGGGAAGAAGAGCACGAGGGGCCCGGCCTGGACTCCACGTGGATGTTTTAGATGAGGAGCCTCTGTATTCGTTTCTCCTCTGGTTCTAGGGATGGCTGTGGGTGGGCGGAGGTGCCAGGTGAGTCAGGAATGATTATCGACATCCCTCAGAGCTGTAGACCCCGTTCGACAGAGGCTACTGGCGCTTGGATTGGTTAAGGAACTTTCTTGGGTTCATGGAGCTGATTGGGAAACTGGTGCTGACTAGGTACCCACCACATGCCAGGCTAGTGTGTCCCCCTCCAGGAGCTCCTGTCTCTGCTGCACGGGCGAGGAAGCACAGAGGCCAGGGGCACATAACACAGCCAGGCACCCCCCTCCAAGGCCTTAGCCCCCCACGGCATCTCAGGACTCCCGGGGAAGGAGCCGCAGCCTTTAAAAGGATGATGGGTCCTCACGTGATCGAGGATCTCGGGGAACCAGATGGGCGTTTGCCGGCCTGTGTTCTCGGCACATTCCTGAGCTCCGAAAGGAGAAATAAAAGTGTTGCCTTGTCTGCAAGCTGAAGAGACAGCAATATTGTGGTGTAACTAGGACCAGATGGGCTCCAGGAATTTCCAAAGGCCTTTTAACATATTAGACAAAATAGCCTCCCAGCCACACACCATAACTGCGTCTGGCCGCCTGGGTATCGGTTACCGCGACGACTGGCAGGCTGCAAGCACTGGCTCGGGGGTCCCAGCAGGGAGGAGTCTCTGGCCGGGCCCTGCCCACTCCTCCTGGCCCCGCGGGAGCGCCCCTCGGATGTGACCCTTCCCTGGACCTCCAAGGCTTGCCAGGGAACCTGCCAAGAATCTCACGCTCAGAGCCAGAAAGGGCTGGGAAGTCCCAGCAGCCACCTAGCTGGATCCCCGACCACCCCTCGCTAGCACACCCCCTGGGAGGGGAGGTCATGGCCGTGGGGCACCCAAAGGTGGGGTACCTGCAGCATGCTGGGCCCAGCCTCTGGGGTGGGCAGGGGCCGTATCCGGGTGGAGACCCACCCTCCCTGCGCCCCTTTCCTCCTCCACAGACACAGCTGTGTTGAGAACAAAGCGGTCGAACACACGCTCGTGCGTGAACCGTGCCGTGAACCCAGAAGCTGCATCGTGTCCCGGCTCTGAGAACACCCGCCTCGTTCCCACCTGAATGACATCATTAGCTAACGTTAACTAAGCACCTGCTGATGCCAGGGCATCGCATGGGGGGAAGATCGGGGCTCAGGGAGGCGACTGCCTTCCTCAGGGCCGCACAGGTGGCGGAAAAGCCAGGATCCGACCACCATGTACACCGCCTCCCGATGGGTGAGCTCCCACATGCAGCGAGGTCCCCGTCTCTCCGGGTCTCCATTTCTGTCTGTGCAGCGAGAGGGTGGGGAGCAAGCCAGAAGGATGCATCCCACACTCACGCTTTGGACACTAATTCTGCCCTCAAATGACCCAGAGAGTATAGGCCAGCACACTTCCGTCACCTCACACAGGCCTCTGCAGAGGGAGGGCCAGCTTCCGAGCGGGGACACACCTGCCCAGGGTCACTCGCAGGCCAGTGGCAGAGCAGGTTCAAACCAAGGCTGGCCAACCCCGAAGTCCACGTCCTTTCTCCAGAGGCCCCCCGCCGTCCCGGCAGAGCTCAGGACTCCCACTTGCCCTGTCAACCGTGCCTTGACCCTGGTGGCAACAGGGGTGCAGAGGAAAACGCCCGGGGTGGTGGCGGAAGCGATGCTTGGCCCACCATGGGAGGAAGCCAGGAGGCGGGCTCTGGTACCAGTTGGCCGCCAGGGGTGTCAGGCTCCTTAATAGCCCTCCCTGGGCCTCACTTTCCCCATTGATAAATTGACGGTGGTGACCACCAGCAGCGAGCCAGGATCCCAGCGGGCCCTCCACGAGGACAGCCTGCCCTCTCCTGCAGTGCGCCCCACCCACCGTCCAGCTGCCATGCACGAGGTGGCCTCTGGGTGCCATGTGCACGAGAGGTGAACAGGCGGCCCCGGGGCAGGACGCGGAAGCCGCCTGAGCAGACAGCCACTTAAAACCGTCACATGTACCTCAGCCTGGCCCTGACACCACACTGCAGGACCCAGGAGGGATGCCTTCCCTTTGGGGTCCGCTGTCTCATCTGGACATCGGGGTCTGACACCTGCCTCTCCCGGGCGTGAACCAGGGAACAGCTGAGAGGTCCAGGTGGGCAGGGGGACACCATGCCCCCCAAGACACTCTCATTCCAAACCTTTGCCAGAAGGTCTGGTTGTGGGAAAAGGGCACTCGTTCTAGTCAGGTGGCCTTGGGTCCCTTCCCTGGCCTTTCCATTGCCTGCCTGTGTGACCTTGGACAAGTCACTTGGCGTCTCTGAGTCTCGATCTCATCATCTGTGAAACGGTAATGATGACGATGATGGGTAACTTGTACTAAGTGTATGCTCCGTGCTGGGACTGCGCTAAGCACTTTAGAAATATTAACTCGTTTAATTCTCATGACAGTCATCCCCATTTGGGGTATCATCCCACTTTACAGATGAGTATATTAAGGCACAGGAGGTAGAGTCACCCAGCTAGCAACGGCAGGAGGTAGGACTCAAGGCCAGTCCAGTGAGGCATGGATTAACCACTGCCCCCCGCAGCCTGGCTAACAATCACGGGACGACATCGCTCCCAGGGTGGCACCGAGCTTCCCCGTGTTGGCCCTGGGCTACGAGCGGAGCATCCCCAGCCAGTGTTGGCTGAGCTAAATGAAACCAACCCAAGGGCAGGCGGCCCTGGAGGAGTTCCTGGCCCTAAACCCCAAGCATTTGGCCGAGGAGCCAGGGAGGTGTCCTACGTCTCCTTCAGCTCTGCCCAGGAGTCCTGCTAGGCTGGGGGGCCCTGCCAACGCCCCCGCCTTTGTTTATGCCCCACGCATCAGGCTGGGTACATTCGTTCCTGCCTCTGCCCCCACCAGCCTCAGGAGGGGGTAGGTGGGGGGACACTGCTGCCCCAGTGCTGCCTGACAGCCTGCCACCGGCCCCCGGCAGAGAACAGGGCTAGGGCTCCGCGAGGGCACCCCCTTCCCCTAGGCCTAGCAGGCTCCCGCCAGCGCCAGGCACGGTGCGGGGTCTAGGGGGGGAGGAGAGGGATGGCAGCGATCACACAGCACTCACGTGGTGCCAGGTTCTGAGCTGCCTCCGGGGTCACCCGACACCCCTGCTCAGCCCTGCAGGCTCAGGATGTGACCCGCCAGGAGGGCTGAGGAAGGAGGCTCTGAGAGGCTGTCACTTGCCCAAGGCCCCACACCCAGGCCCAGGCCCTGCAGGGCTCCCCACGTGGCGGGCTTGGGGTCCCAGGTCTGCCCACTCCCCAGCATGCTCCCCAGCACATGGTGGGGGGAAGCGGCCTCATCTGAGCTCAGACATTCAGGAGGCTCTGGAGCTGTCTGTTGCAAAAATCCCACGCCCGCCAGGACCGGGCTGGCCCACGCGGGCTCCTTTTTGGAGGTTCTCCCCGGAGCACGTGTCTGACCCCAGAGCTCCCGGCCTGGCCCCAGTCTCACCCTGGGCTGCCCCACCCACCCAGACAGCCAGGGCTTGGAGTGTGCCCCCTGGGTTTTGATAACTTGGAGAATAATTTGCAAAGAGGACAAAGTGCACAGACCTTAAGAACAGATCCTGAACACCTCACCAGAACTGGCCTTGGCTCTTCTCTCTGCCCTTCAGGAGAATCACCCTCATTGCTAACACCCCCTGGGCACTCATGGCGTCCTAGGTGTTTACTCCTGGGCCCACCCTCCAGGTGACTACGGTGTCCTGAAAGGCCCAGAATACAGAGGAGGAAAGGGCTGCGGGTTCTGGAACCAAGGCCTCGGCTGGAACCCTGCTCCTCCGCCTGCTAGCTGTGTGCTCTGAGCAAGGAACCAAGCGCCCGTGCCTCGCTGCCTGCCTCTGGAAAACAGAGAGGACGGGGCCGTGCCAACCTTCATCGCCCTCACACCTAGCACAGGGCCCACCACCCCGATGTCTTCATCTCCTGCCCTTGCCCCGGCACTGACCCTTGTGGAAGCGCCCATTCCCCACCCAGGCTGTGCCACTAACCCTGGGGGTGCCCTGGTCACCCTGCCAGGCTGAGGACAAGGTCCTGCTCCCCAGCGGCCCCCACCCAGCCCATCTGCACCTGTGCTCCCAGCCCAGGCCTGGAAGACCCCCCCCCACACACACACCACCCCACCAGGGCCCCCAGCTGCCTCCTACACTGGGCAGAGCCCAGCCCAGCCTGCCCTCCCATCCCCACCCTTCCCCGCCCCTGAACCCCTCTGTCTAGAGAGCACCCTTCACCCTTGCCTAACCTGACACAGCTCAGAACACATACTTTGGAAACGGGCAGAGCTGAGGTCAAACTTGGCTCTACCATTCACGAGACATGTGGCCTGAAGCAAACTCCTCGCCGACTCTCAGCGACCTCATCTGTAGAATGGGAATAATGACCTTCTCCATGGGACTCTGTGCATGGGCTAAAACACTAGCGTTTATCAGGCAGCTCCCCACGCCAGGCCTCTTGCCGTGTGAACTTTCAATCTTTATTTCCTTTAATCCTTAGGAGGTGTGGATTCTTCACCTCAAGAACACACGGCAAGGCTTCCCTGGTGGCGCAGTGGTTAAGAATCCGTCTGCCAATGCAGGGGACACGGGTTCGAGCCCTGGTCTGGGAAGATCCCACATGCCACGGAGCAACTAACCCGGTGCGCCACAACTACTGAGCCTGCGCTCTAGAGTTCACGAGCCACAACTACTGAAGCCTGCGTGCCTAGAGCTCGTGCTCCGCAACAAGAGAAGCCACCGCAATGAGAAGCCCGTGCACCGCAACGAAGAGTAGCCCCTGCTCGCCGCAAGTAGAGAAAGCCCACGCGCAAGAACGAAGACTCAAGGCAGCCAAAAATAAAATTAATTAATTTTTAAAAAACACACGGCAGCCAGGTCGGATCAAAAGAGCCTTTATGGTTCTCTGGAGCAGAGGCTCCGTGGTGACAAGCCTGTCGCCGCCTGCCCCCCAAGGCTGCAGGCCGTGTCGGAGGTGAAGTGGTGTTAGGTGCCTCGAGTCCGATGCAGGGACCAAGGGCAGGGACGGGGTGGGGCGGGGCGGGGTGGGGCGGGGCGGGGCGGGTGCAGCGTCCAAGCCTAAGGAGTTCAGCGTGTTTGACACTTGGTGATCTTGGAACCCTTCCTGCCCCGCCCCCTCCAGCAGAGGGAGCAGCGAGAGGGGTGTGAGGGAGAAGGTAGGAGAATTCAGGAGACCCCCAGATGGCAATGAGCACAAGTCCCGTGGGGGGGTTGATCAGGGACGGCCCTCTTTCCCTCCCCGCCCGCTTTGACCACTAAGCACACACCCAGGCAATGGAGCAGCGGACGCTCCCCCCGACCCCCCGCTTCCTGTGGGGTCCTGAGCATCCCCTTCAGAGTAGAGCTGACGACAAGGTCAGGGCCCCCCTGGGCAGTGTACATCAGGGCCTGGAATTTTGGATGAGCCCAGTGGAGGCTGCAGCCCCCGCCGGGGCCCCGCCCCAGCCCCCTACGCGTACAACCTGCAGGCCAGGATGGAGACCCTCTGCTCCCCTCCAGCAACGCCAGCCTGGCCTCGCCAGCGCCTCAGTCCCCACCTGGGCCTCGGGGCCTGTGGGACCCAGCTTGGCCACCTGTCCCTCCCCGATCACCTGGTCCAGGCCTCACCCTCCTCTGTCCCTCAAGCCTCCAGAGCTAAGGCCTGTCCCTGAGCCAACAGTTCTTCCCCCCAAACCCGGCGCTCTCCCTGGACGGGCAAGATGCTGCTGAAGCAGGGGTTTGGGGGGCTCCTCAGCCCTCCCCTCCCCTCCCCACCAGGGAGGGGCTCTCGGACAGCAGGTCCAGACCTCGCTTTATTGAAGGAGAAGCCAGATGGGAAAACCCACCTGCATCCCCTTCCCTGCCGCCCCCTCACATCCAGGACCAGGGCCCCTGCCTGCTGGCTGGGAATCCAGGGACCCCAGACGCCTGGCTCCAGCCCCCTCTCAGGTCTCCCACCCCTGAAGGGAGGAGGAGAGGGTGCAGAAGAGGAGGGAGGGGGCCCAACTGTGGAAGAGATGGAAGCTTCCTTGGTCTGAAACGGTCGCACTGTTTTGAAAACCAGAACACCCCACCCCTGGGGGCCCTCCCTGCGCCTGGGAGCTTCAACTGCCCTCCTCCCTCCTGGGAGAACTGCCACCTGGTCAGGCCGTGACCGTGACCGTGTGGGTCTTTCTGGGACTCAGGCCCTGCCCTCTGCCCCCACCCGCAGAACGGCCCGGAGACCGCGACACCCAGTGCGGAGAGTGCAGCTGCGCGCGAGGTCCCCCCCCTCATTTGGAAAAGGAGAAGCACTGAGGGGCAGGTGGGCGGGCGGGCGGGCGGGCGGGTGGGCGGCAGGCAGGGAGCCACTCAGAGGGCAGTGTCGTCAGGGCACCTCCAGGGGCAGCAGGGGTGTGTCTGAGTTCTGTGCTGAGACGTTGGCTGGCTGGGGCCCGATGAGCCCCTGGCCATACAAATTAAGGATGGAGTCGGCAATGATGCGGGCTGTACGCTTCTGGTACCCGCCCGAGGTCACCATGAGGATGGGCACCTGGTGGCCTCGGACCAGCCGGAACACCAGCTCATCCCGCTTCACGACACCCTGGTGTGGGGGATGGGGAAGGCTGGAAAGTCCTGCTGCAGGTCTAACCCTGCTCCAGACTGCTGCTGCTTTTGCCCTTCCCCTCTGGCTTCAAGAGAAGCACCACTGCTGCCCACCTGCCCTGCCGCTGCTGTGTCCCTGGACCCTCCCCTGCCCCAGGATCAGGAGGTACCTGCGGACTGATGGACAGCCCCCCGAGGCGGTCCCCCTCAAGGACGTCAGTGCCTGCGTTGTACACCACCACGTCGGGCTGATGCTCCTGGAGGGCTTTCTCCAGGTTCCTCTCCACCTTCCTCAGGTACTCATCATCCTCCGTGCCCCACTCCAGCTCCACCTTCCGCCTGATGGCCTCTGCGAGGGAGACAGCAGTAGCCCCAATGTGCAGGGGTGGGAAACTGAGGCTGGGGAGGGCGAGGACGGCCCATTTCCCCACCTGACTCCCCAGTGCTCGACCTCTTATTCACCCAAAACTAGGCTAAAAAAAGAGCACACAAGCGGCAAGGGGGACCCAAAGGAAAGAAGGGGGATCACAGATGAAACACTGGCCTGGGGATTCAGGGACCCATGTCAGGTGTCTGAGCCCACTGTCTCCGTAAGTCCTTGCCTGGACACCCCATGTGCCCTTAGGTCCAAATCCAGAACATCTGACATTCAGTTCAGAAACGGGTCCCCGGGGCGGCAAAGCGGCCGATGTACGCACAGCGGCCCCGCCGGCTCTTACTGCGCAAATGTCCCTTCCCCACAGGGTGGGCAGGTCCCTGTGTTTCCAAAGCTCAGCTGAGAGCCTCTACCTTTTAATTAATCCACCTGCATTTACTTAGTAACTATGACATTTGAGCTAATGTCTGCCGTCTCGTTTTATGTTCATGTGTCCTCCTCCTTTTTCCTCTCCGCCCTCCGCTGTTCTGGCCAGACAGCTGCACACCTAGTGGAGGGGGCTACTTTAGTCTTCCGGTGGCTACCCCAGAAGAAGGACTCACAGTGCTTATTGGGCAGGTTTATGTGGTCTTGGGTGGGTCAAGTGGCCTTTTTAGGTCTCCGTTTCCTCGTCAGTCTCCCCTCGCAGGGATGCCGAGGATAAATAAATGAAGGGGCCTCTGCAGGTCCCAGCATGTAGGAGAGGCCCCAGAGAGAGCCCCATCCAAGCAAGAGGCCCTGCGGCTGAGGGGCAGGGCAGCTTACGCTTGGCAAAGCGGTCCCCGGGGTAGATGTGGCGGTTGTAGACGTCCATGATGTACACGCGCTTGTCGCCCATGAAGTCCCGCTCGTGCCCGTTGCCCTGTGGGGAACACACGGAAGCCACTCACAGGCAGGTGCCCCGGGAAAGGCACCCCCAACCACACCCCAGGAAACACCCCACGTGCCTGGGTGCGGGCGTGCCTGGGTGTGGGCGGCAGAGGCCCAGCCTGGGGCTTGGGGGATGTTCCTGGGGGAGCGGAGCCCACAGCACGGTGGTGCGCGTCAGAGGCAGCTGGGGAGTGCGGGGAGGTGGCCTGGGGGGGCGGGCCTGTGGGACCCCGGGCCCCACCAGGCACTCACCTGATGGGCATCGAGATCAACGATGGTGGCTCTGGAGACACCCTCCACTCGCTCAAACAGAAACTGCCCAGGGCGGGAGAGGGGAGAGGTAAGGACCACACAGGCCAGAGGACACAGCCCTGTAGAGGCTCCCAGTTAGCGAGGGGGTGGGCCGAAGCCTGTACATGCTTATGGGAGATCAGGCCACCAGGCAGAGCCCTGGGGAGCTGTGTGGCTCTGGAGAAGCCTGTGTGTGTATTCAGGGAAGGCTCCCTGGAGGGGCACGTGCTGTGCCCTGAAGGGCCAGAGGTGAGGAGGTTAAGAGAGTTGGCCCTCCGCGACAGCTCAGGATTCCCGGGGAAATGCTGGGGTGCAGAGCGGGGAACCCCCCTCGAGGCTGTGCCTGGAACTTCATTCTGCCATCTCCACCTTCCTACAGGGCCCAGCCCTAAAGCCTCCTCCTCTGAGAAGCCCTCCTTCCCCTCCCCCACCCTCCAAGAAGGTCTCCTTGCGTCCCCCTCTCCGAATGCCCAGGGTCTGCTGACTTGTCCCTCCTCCCCGTGGGGACAGGAGCCACGGGGCCCATGCCAACCCCGAGCACGAGGCCACGCGCAGGTGCTGAGGCAGCACTGCGGTCTGACCGACGTGGAGACCGCTGCCAGCTCTGCCCCTTCCGGCTGTGCCCTCGCCCCTCTGGGCCCGTTTCCTCATCTCCTCCTCTGTAAAACATGAGGATGCAGGGGCGAGCCCTGGAGGATGGAGGCGGCCACAGGGCTGGGCCCGCGGTAAATGCTAGCCGTTGTCACCACCATCAGGGTCATTATTTCTATCTCACCCTTCTCATAATTTAATATTGACATGGAAACTGTTCCCCTCCGGTCCCCTGCCACTGTTGAAGGCTGTCACCTCTGGACCGTCTCAGGCAACACGAAAAAGCAAGTGTCGCATCTGGGTTTGGGTCCCAGCCCGGCTGAGGGACCTGGGCGAGCTCCCGCCCCTTCTGGGCCTCAGCTGTCTTCTCTACAATGCGGGGTGAGCACACCAGATTGGGGGATTCCAGGGAGGCTCTCGGAGGTGACCCCCCCCACATGCTCTCGGGCACACCTTGATGGCGAGCGTGATGTCTGCGTAGGCGCAGAAGCCCCCGCCCCGGTCGCTGGAGCAGTGGTGGAAGCCGCCGCCTGCGAGGACAGCCGAGGTGTTGCCAGGGCCAGGCTCAAGGCCCAGACGCCCCCCTCCCACCTTCCTCCCAGGGCCCCCCTCCCCGCTCAGCTCCCAGGGACGGCTCCGGGCTCCAGGCTGCCTAAGTCAGCTGACCCCACGTGGGCATGTCACCATCCCTGGGTCAGGAGGCAGCTTTGCCATCGCGGCCACCCCTGTCCACAGTGGCACCAGAGCTGCTGCCCCCAGGACCCAGGCCAGGCCACGGGGCACTCACCTATGTTGATAGCCCAGCCTCGCTCCACGGCCAGCTTCCCCGCCTTTGGAAACAAGCACAGGATGAGGGGTGCGGGCGGCCAATTCCTGCACTTACTTATTCATTGAATCACTCATCCCATAAACACCATTTCCAGCCAGCTCCAAGGTGGGGATGAGCTGGGAGGTGGGGTACAGGAAGCACCCACCCATCCCCAGCAAACCCCGAACTGGCTGGCTTATGAGACATGCGGTGCGTAAGCCCCTGTGCAATTTGGTGAGGAGACTGGAGGAAATCAAAGTTCAGTTCTTAGGATGGAACGTGAGCTGACAAGGGTTCTCAAGCAGCTTTTAAAGGGAAAATGGACAAATTTTTGTTCCTGGAAATACTGTCACCTTATTACTGAAATCCTATAGGAAATCATAATTTTGGGGTGGGCAGTAATATTCTAATAAACTTTCAAAATGCACAAATTTGCAAAGCTGAAAAGAAAACTATCGGGGTCAACAGGTATTAATCCCTGTCTGGGTTGGATCATTGTACATTCAAATCATTTCAGCTCCTCTACCTCCAATCAACTCAGCAGTCTGTGGTGAATTTTAGAGAAAACTACACACAGAATGTGAAACCCAGTTTTGCTGCAACTGTTTGTGACTGTCACACCCACGATGGGGGGGAGGGGCACCATCCATCGCTGACGTCATAGGGGTTTGTTTCCATCTGAAATTTGAGTAGCTCGGAGTCACAGTTTTAGGACATACTCTCCAGGGGGTGGGATACATCTTATACACCAGCAAATACGGTAACTCTAGCAGGTGGTCTTGGGGGCAGAACAGTGAATTCTAACGTCCCAGCCAGGCAGGAGAGGCTTTGGAAGAAAGAGTTCTTGTTGCTACCTTGAGGAATATTTAGGATTTTGCTCAACTACTCAGCAGCACGAGGCATTCTAGATGGAGAGCCCAGGGTGGGCAAAGACCCAGGGTGGGAAGGAGCCTGGGGTGGAGGGCCCAGCCCAGCCGCTGCTCCCCGCCCCAAACCAGCTCCCCACCTACCATTATGGTTCCTCCCGTCTGGGTCCGGAGGGGCTTCAGCACCTTCCTCTGTACCAGGAAGTTGGGCAGGAAGATGACAGGGGGGATTTCTGTGATGGTTGCGACAGCAAAGGACCACTGTGGAAAGAGATGTGGGCCATTGGCCTCCCTCTGCCCGGTGAGCCCAGAGGCAGCAGCGGGGAAGCAGATTCCCCCTGGGCCAGCTTCGGGGTGGCGCGGGGCGGGGACTTCGGGCGAGCGCAGCTCCTTGGGTGAGAAATGGGAGCTCCCACCGTGGCTGAGCTCTGGGCTCAGTACAGAGATGCTCACAACCGCACTCTCCTTAAAGCTAAGTCAGCCCTCGGTCCTCGTGCTCCAAGGCCCTCGGCTGCCCTCTTGTGCCCAGAAGGAGAGCTGCAGGGGACTCCAGGTCACCACGGAGCCCACCCAGAACTGGCCCAGCCCGCCCACTGCACAGAGGGGCACTGAGGCCCCGGAGAGGCGGGGGGCTGGGGGGAGGATCTTTCCTTCCAAGGTCACAGGGAGTCACTGACGGAGCCAGGACTGGACGCCCAGGGCTCCTGCTGTCCAGGCACAGCACAGCCTCCCCATCCACCGGGAATCAGTCATTCCTTCAAATGGGGCTGGATGTCCTCATCCTCCACTGCTGAGGCAGGAGGGTCTGGAGCACCGAGAAGGCGTCTGCACCAAGATAAGGACACAGGCCTTCCCTATAACCTCCCGAGCCCTGGGCAAGCATCCATGCACCCCGCTCCTAGACCATCTCCTGCCTGCTTGGGAACGCCCGAGGTCCAGACCCTGCTCTCCACTGACCCCAAGCAGAGTCCTGGAGGGGCCCCAGCACTTGGTAGGTATTTACTAAGCGCCTGCTAGGCTGCAGGTCCCAAGATGGCACTGCTCCTGGCCTCACGGACACATAGCAGCCCAGCAGGGAGGCGCTGATATGCAACGCGACAGCCTTGCTGGGGAGAGGGAGAACATGGTCTGGCTGGACAGCTGCGAGACCCATGTGTGTGTGTGTGTGTGTTTTCGTGCATGTGTGCAGAGGTGTGCATATGCACATGCATTCAGGTGTATGCGTGTGTGGTAAGGGGCAGACCCAGAGAAGGGAAGACAGCCAGCTCCACCCATCTGTCCCGCCAAGCCCATCACCCAGCACCGGTCCGGCACACGTGAGGCAGAGAACCACTGTTCGCTACAAGAAAGTGAGCAACGAGCCCCTGAAGGAAAACACTGAGTCGATGCCCCCCTCCCACCCTCGGCAAGCCAGCAGGGGACAGAGAATGAAAGAAGAGGAAGCCATAGCCCCAGACAGAAATTAAGAAAGCAATTTCATTTACAACACCTTCAAAAAGAATAAATTTACCAAGCAGGTATAAGACTCATACACGGAAAACTACGAAACGCCGCTGACAGAACTTAAAGATCTAGATAGGTGGAAAGACATCTTGTGTTCATGGGCTGGAAGACCTAACATTGTAAAGATGTCAGTTCTCTCCTAATTCATCTCCAGATGCACAATTCCTGCCAAAATCCCAATGGCCTTTTTTTTTTCTCTGCAGAAATGGAGAAGCTGATCCTGTAACCCCGGGCGTCCTGTTTCCCTGGGACTCTCTGAGACTCGCCCCCCCGGCTGCTCCGTGGCACACACGGGGGCCTGTGTCTCTTCTCCCACAGGCGCCGGGCGCTGTGAGGGTAGCAACGAGGCCCAAGTTGTGCCCAGACTCCCTAGGGCTCCAGCCACAATTTCTGGGACATCCTTGGCATCCTTGGCTTCCTTGGCTTGCAGACCCCACACCCAATCTGAACAAAAGAAAATCCTATTGTTCCAACTTCATAACAAACCCCAAGTTCTGCCACGTACCCCCCCCCCCCAGGTCACAGCTACTTCCAGCCTCATCTGAGAGGCCAGGCTCTCTCACCAGGATCATTGCAACCACCTGCTCCCTCCCAGGCTCCCTGCTTTTGTTCTGACAGACTGGTCTCAACCATTCCCATCACAGCTGCCAAGCAATCCTGTTAAAATCTAGGTCAGATCACGTCCCCCTGCTTGAAACACTCCTGGGCTCCCACCTCCTTCAGAGCAAAGCCACAGCGACCACAGGCCCTCTGTGGCCTGGCCCCAATCATTTTCCGACCCCACCCCTTACCGTCTCCCTCCCATTCCTCCCATCCAGTCACTTAGTCCTCGCTGCTGCTGGAACACACTGGAGATACTCCTGCCTCAGGGCCTTTGCACTTGCTGACCCTTCTGCTCGGAATGCCTACCCCCAGACGCCCACCGAGCCCACTCCCTCAGGGCCCTCAGTCCATGGTCACATGGCAGTGAGACCCCCGGCCTCCTATTTTGAAGGGCGGTCCTCCCCACCCCCTTTCCTGCTGTCCTTTCCCCAAGGCACTGAGCGCCTTTTAACACACCAACTCCGTCCCATCAAGAGAGGGATTCAGTCTCTTCTGTTCCGCCATCATCCTACACCCAGAGCAGAGCCTGGTCCTCTAAACACTCACTACATAAATGTGTCCCGAGCACTGCCCAGCACAGGGCACACGGGGACTACATGTCGGGTCTGCATCCCACCACCTGGCGCCCCACGGCAAACTGTCACAGGGTCAGCACAAGGCAGGAGCCTGGCCCTGGCCCGACCCAAACCCCACCCTCAGTGGGGCCGACTCTGGGCCTTGCACACAGCAGGCACTCAATAAACACTTGTTTCCCTGAATGGACGTCATCTGGCAAACATCAGGCCACTGCACCTCGTTCAATGCCCAGTGTATTAAGCATTGAAGGCCACACCAGTGCAGGGCCAGGCATGAGCCCGGAACACGGGTATGGGGCAGTACGGGCATGGCACACACAGGACCGCTGAGGAGAAGCAGCCCTGGGGGTCCTGCAGCAGAGAAAAGAGGAAAGAAACGTCATGGACATCAGGGGCCAGGGGGCTGTTCCCGAGAGCAGCCCCTAGACACCACACAATGCCTGGAACGTGCATGGGTCTCACCTGAGCGTCTGGGGCACATGACCCCACATCACTCTCCTGTGGCACCTGGAACAAAATCCAAACTCCTCCTGAGGCCTGCAGGGCTTGTGGACCAGGGCTGCTGGCCTCCCTGACCACATCACGTGCCACGTCAGCGTTTCATTCCCTTCAACCTGGCCACTCAAGCAACCCTCTCCCCTTTGGGAGGCCAAGCCCCCTCCCTCTCCAGGCCTGAGACTCTGGACATTCTTCTTTTAAAACTCCACGAGTATCACCTACTCCTCATTCTTTGATCTCTGCTCACACCTCACCTCCTCTGTGAGGCCCTCCCTGACTGCTCAAGCTAAATGAACATACCTCTGCCTAATTACCCTTTTTTTTCCCTTCATAGCCCTTGGTGCTCTCCGAAATGCTCTTGTACGGTTACTTCTTTATTTTCAGTCTTCTTTAATGAAATACAAATCCATGGGAGCAGGGAAACTTGCTTATTCTTTTTTTTCTTTGCATCCAGTACACAGTCAGTATTCGATATAGATGTGCTGTGTGACTGAATACTTCTTCACCTTAGTAGGTCATGTGGAAATCATCATGTTTCTCCTTTTGCTCTGGCTGCCAGGGAGCTCCAAATACATGGCACAACCATAGCATCTTGGTTATGTTGGCATATCTGAAGTCTCCTCCTGTCCTTGACCTCAATTTTCTATTTGGGGCTCTACTTGTTTGCATTATTGCTTATCTCATAGTAAGCTGCCTTCAGGCTTCTGGGGTCCCAAGGCCAGGCATGCAGTCAGTCCCACACCGTTCCCTGAAAAGCCCCTCAAACGGATGAAGCCCTGGAGCCCTGGAGCCCATCCCCCATCCCCAGCGTTATCCTGGCACTGGCTCCAGCCTGGCGCCACTCTGTTCTGGTCTCTCCCTGCCCCCACCCTCACCCTCCGGACTCTGGCAGGCATGTCCTCCTGACCGAGCTGCTGGGCTGTGACCACGCATGTCCGGGCCCTGGGAAACCAGAGCAGCCAAGTGCTGGGCTTCGTGCCAAGGCCTCGCACACCTCGCTCTCCCGGGAGCCAGGTTTCAACCTCTTCCTGGTAATCTTTCATGAGCTCACACTGTCACGGATCCATCTAGAATTCTCACAGCTCAGGCCGGCGTGGAGGAGGACGGAGGGCAGCTGCCGTGGCCTGGAACCCGGAAGACCTGACCGGATGCCCTGCCTGGGGTCTCCCCCGGGCCTGCTGGACTTCCCAGGTGACCTTGAGCAGGTGGGGCCTCTTTCTGGGCCTAGGTGTTTCCACCTATGGGGAAGAAGCCTGGTGACCTCTGGCGCCCACTCTAGCTCTGAGTCTAAGATGAGTCCTGCTGGGAAGTCTAGCGGTCAGGGGTCAGGACTGCATGCCCTTGGGGACAGAGAACCTGTGGCATCCCTGACACACCAGGTTCTGATGCCACCCCGAGCCCAGCCTGCCCTCTTCTCCCACACAGGGGACTGACTGAATGCCTCTACCCTCAGAACCACACTGAGGAGAGCCATGCAGCTCCTCTAGAATGAGGTCACCACGGGCAGACCCCATGTGCTCTGCAGGTGGGCTTCAGAAATCTTCCAATGAGTTGCTACATTAAGAAATCAGGAACTGTCACTTAACATCTGGATTTCTGGCTTCTTCTTTGAAAGCTGGGCCCACGGTGGAGTCTGGGCGGCAGCCACCAGCTTGGGAAGGGCAGGAGCTCCAGTTGTCCCAGACACCACCCACCACTTGTTTATGTTCCCTGCTGGGCCCTGGGGCGTAAAAACTCGTTTTCAGCCCAACAGTTTCCAACACGTCTTTAGCTGCAGAAGCCCTTGAAACAGTATCTTATACTTTAGCCCGAGGTAAAAATAGGCCAAAGTGGAATAGCTTTGGTTGGATGGGGACAAGGGACTGGGGCCCCCCACCCATCATCCCAGCAGGGGTCTTTGAGGCCTGTCCACATAGCACAGATTGAAAGTCACTGATGCAGAAGCCCAAAACCCCAATGAAGGTTCAACCCCCACCAAGCGGCCATCCCTGCTTTCATACTCCAAGGATGGGGAGCTCACCATCCCCTGGACTAGCCTAGCCCACCCCTGGCATCTGCCTTTCTAGGACACCTCTCTCCTGTCGGGGATCACAGACTCACATGCTCCCCCTGCACAGGGACAGGAATGGAGCCCCTCGAGGCTGTGCATCCCCAGGCTAAGCGCCCCCTCCTCCAGCCCCTCCTTCTGGCTGGCAGCCCCCAGGCCCTGTACCTTCAGCTCGTTGAGATAGCGTCTCGTGTGCACCACCAGCAGGTCTTCGTCCGAGGCCTCCCGTGCCTCCACCAGCATGCTGTCTGATAGAAGTTTCTCTTCTGAAACCACAAAGCAGGCCCCATGCATCCCTGCCGCCTCCAGGCCAGGCCCAGCCCCAGCCCCTCCCACAGGCTGGCAGCCCTGCCCCAGGACAAGGTGGGCCCTGGTGGCTTGTGGGCGGTCTGAGAACGGGCCACCTCTCAGGCCAGTGGGGACAGCGGCCAGGCCCTCGGGCCAGGGGACATACGACATTGTGCACAGTGATCCTCGTGTTTCCCAGGCCACTGACAGCCGGGAGGCGAGCTCAAGTGTGACTGGACACCTTCTAGAGGCAGGTAGCACACGGGTCATTAACGCTGACTCTCAAGGTGAGAAAAAGCTCTTCTGATCGATTCTCCCTCCACCTTGGGATGACATCATGGGGGGTTGGTATACGGGGGGCCTCTCTTTAACACCTGCCTGACCCTTGCTCATCTCCCTTTTTTTAACCCCCCAAAAGGAGCAATCAGTTTCACAGTACGCAGCAACAGTAAGCTGCCTGAGCTGAAATAACACTGTTGTTTTCATTGCATTTATTTTTTACCATGACCTTCTATTTATGGCAAATGAAACTGGCTTTTTCCATTTAGATGACATAATGTTTCCTTTTAAAACAGGTTTATTTAAGTTTCTTAAAACGAAGGCTAAGTCAATAAAAACTATGAAGTAAATAATGGAACAGGTGGTATGAGGCGATGGCAAGGGACCAAGAGTGGTTTGCAAATGACTGATGTTTGGGGAAAACCATGTTATTTCATTACCACATACGCATACACCAGACAAGACTTGCTCCCTTTTGCAACAGAAGAAATAAGGCAGAGAGGATGAAGTGCTCTAGGGCACAGTGACAACAGGACCATGATGCTCTGGTTCTAGGGAAGTCGAAGGACAAGGTCAGAATCTAGGGGACCTATGCTAATGTGTCACTCTTAGAAACCAACCCTGGTAGAAACCAACTAGTTCCATACACTTCTCACAAAGAGCTCCACATATAGCAGGTATCCCGCCCGCCCCAAACACTCCATGGCTCCCCACTGCCTTCCGGCAAGGAACCAGCTGTTTTCCTGGCGGTACCCAAGGCCCTTCACCATGTGACCCTGGCTCCTTTCCACCCACCTGCTCAGAGGAAACTCAGGAAGATGGTCAGCTCAGAGTGAGGGGGACAAGGAACCCTTATGTTGCGCTACTGGGTGACACAGGAGCCCAAGAAGGGGCAATGAACACAGAGACTCAGGACCACTGGGAGCAGAGTATAAAGGACCCCATTCAGGAAGGCATGAGAACAGCCAGGCGAGAGGCAGGATGGCTCCGCTCACCTCACCAGAGCTCTTGCCACGGCTGCACACCACTTGTACTCTTTTCTACTTAATACTTTTCTTTGAATATGCACTCTGGTCACTATTGCAAGTGGAAAATCAGTATCCCTTGTCATAAACAGAAGTTAACCAAAAATAAAAACAAAAAATATAAAAACAAATAACAATAACAGTGTTATTAATCTCTAACTTGACTCTATTTTCTGCCAGGTGCAGAGACTGAGGCTCGCTCTAGATTTGCTAAAAAGGGAGATGGGCTTAGGTGTTAAAGACGGGCTAGCCCCACAGTGAAACCTCCCCCAGGCGTCATCAGAGGGATTGTGCGATTTAAAGATATGCAATGTTTCATCCTACGCCCGGCAACATTTCGGGTAATATTTCCTACTTCCCTCAGTTAAAGAACCCACAATACAAGGAACTAGAATATTTTTTTTCACCAGCCTACTGTGATGCCTGAATTTTCCACATGAACCAGATCCCTAGATTACAAACCACAATTGAAACAACGTGCTCCCCAGAGCACCACCCCACTCAGGGGATGAGCCATGAAGCGGACGAGCCTGGGGCTCTGAGGTCCAGGCCCCATTCCCCCACTCAATAGCTGTGTGCCTTTGGGCACATTTTCTAACTCTCTGGGCCCCAAGTTCCTTCATTTGTAATCCGTGAGGTTGGAGCAAAGGCTGTCCACTTCCCAGACTCTAGGAGCTTGTGGGCTATGGACAATGCATTCCTCCAAGCATCAGTTCCCCTTCTACTGGGTCTCCAGGGGCAGAGACAGGACTTACGTCCACAGCGATGGAGAGCCAGTGAAGGTGTGCTACGGGAGCATATCATGCTTAGAAGTCTGTGTTGGAAAGACCCTTTTGGCAGCACGGGTGGGAGGCTGTCTCAGGGCTGACACTGGAGGTGGGAGGGCCTGGCGCTTGTGCCAGGGAAAGAGCAGCAGGTGGGCTGGAGAAAGCAGACGTAGGGTCCGAGTGGGGCGTTCCATACCTTTTAGGAAGCTGATCACTTTGCCCCATTTTCCTGCATCAAAGGGGTGCAGCTTCTCCAGGCCCAGGAAGGTTACGTTGTAGCGCGGTGAGTACACGATGGGCCAGCGTGACTCCGGCACATGCTGGTACAGCTGGGTTGGGTGTGGCCTTCCATGGGCACAGAGACAGACATGCACAGACAGGAACAGTCTCACCGTGGGAAGCAGCTTCCCCTTCCGCGCCAGCAGACTGGGATTGAGCAGACAGCCCTGACCCAGTACCACCAGCTCCCTCGGTGGCAGAAAAAGGGCCACTTACGAACAGCAACAACAGTAATAATAGCGGTTCCTTACTGAGCTCCCTGAACCATTCAACCCAATCCTCACAGCAGCCCTGGGGGGTAGGCACCACCATCCCACCGGAGGCTCCGGGAGGGAACCAGGTGCGCCCAAGGTCACACGGGTCTGTGGAACAGCAGATGTGAACCCAGGTGTGTCTGGCAGTAAGGCCTCAGCACCTCACCTCCACATGATAACAATTACATCAACAGCTCTGTGGCCGTAGGCCTCGCTTTCCTCAACTGTAAAATGTGTGGCTGTTGAGAAGAATGAGATAACGCATTTAACAGCTGAGCACAGAAAGCGCCCTTTCCCTGAGAGCTGAGGTGACAGTTCCCAGAAACAGCAGGTCGGGGCTCACGCAAACTGCGGCCCAACCCGGAGCCAGGAATGGGGTCACCTGGGGCCCCGCCGCGCAGCTGACCCCCATAACACCTCCGCAGCTGCCGCACAGGGAACAGAAACCCGGCTGCCACTGCGGGGGCCTCCGCTTAGCTGGTGGGGTCCGAGGGCAGACGTCAGAGCTGCGCTTGTAGCGAGCCCCCGCCGGGACGGCGCCCCGCGCCGGCGCCCGTCCCGTGGGCCGCAGATTGGCGGCGCTGGGCTGG
Organism: Globicephala melas; assembly: GCF_963455315.2. NCBI lineage: Eukaryota > Metazoa > Chordata > Mammalia > Artiodactyla > Delphinidae > Globicephala > Globicephala melas. Next base: position 2,898,174 of record NC_083324.2, on the reverse strand, counting down.
TCCGGCACGCGGGGCCGGCCTGGCCACAAGAGGCCCGAGCGCCCCTCACCCGCCATACCTGGGCCCGCACCTGGCGGGCTCGCCCGGCCGCCCGCGCACTGGTGCTCCCGCCCACCGGGACCCCCGGGAACCCCCCGGGCTTGGCCCGGCGCCCCATCCCGCGCCCCCATCCCCGCCCCCGCCACACTCACATGCCGGGGCCGGGCCCTCCCAGCGCTGCCACCACTCCGCGACCGGGCGGGCCGGGGAGCGGCCCCGCCCAGGACACGCCCCCAGCCTCTGTCGTCTCCACTGGGGGCGGAGCTCCGAAGATTCGGCTCCGCCCCGCCTCCACTCGCGCCTGCGTCACAGCACAGAGGTCTGGAGTCCCGCACAGAGCGCCTCTGCGGGAGGGAGGCCACGCCACCCAACGGCCTTCAAGCGCGAAGTCCCCCCTTCCTCAGACTAACACCCAGTGAGATCTCGCCCGGCTCGGAAGCCGCGCCCCTTATGGGGAGGACCGCTCGTCCCAGAGTTGGAACGGGAGGCATCGCCCCGCCCCATGGGAGGGGCCAGTCTATGCCCCGCCCCCGGCCGCCAGGCCTTCCTGCGCGGTCTCAAGGCTTGGGCGTCCTGGGTGTTAGGGACGCCGGGCTTCCCGGCGGACTCCGAGGCGGAGCCGCTGTGTGGCCTTGGGCAAGCGTCCGGGCTCTGTGGTCTCTGTTTCCACGAGTAAAATGGAAGAGTGGGGGCCGTGTGTTCTGGCCCTGACATCTCTGACCTAATGGGATGCATGACCACACTGACTTGAGGCCACCCACTCCCCCCCACTGCCCAGCCCCATCTGGCGGCTCTGACATGAGACAAGCGCTCTCCACACAGTTCTTTAGGCTCTCTGAGCCTCAGTGACCTTACCAGTAGAATCAGACTGGTGATCCAGTCTTCAGGGTACAGTTGTTTATCTGCACACTCACCCCGGCCCCGCCCCGGGAAGCCAAGAGGAGCCCGGCGACAGCTGAGAGTGTCTTGGGGCTGGATCCTGGGAGGAGGCCCCAACAATAGAGCCCCAGAGGACAGAGACAATGGGCTTCTCTGTAGGCCCAGCTGCCCCGCCCACCAAACAGAAGCAGCTGACCCCAGGGCTGCCAGGAGCAGGGCAGCTGAGATCGCTGTGTCGGTGTGACGGGGGTGGAGGTGAGGGGGCACCATGAAGGGGAAGGGCACAGACGTTTGAACAGTGCCCTGCACGTGCCCATCACCTGATTGCACGATGACCCTGGATTCTCACAACCTAATCCTATGAGGGTTACCATCATCACCCTAATTTTATCATGAGGTAACTGAGGTTCAGGTCTGGATTAAACCCAGACCGCCGCCTGCCTGCAGCGCTGTGGCCTTGGGTAACTGGCTTCGGCTCTCTGGTCCTTCATTTCTGTGTCTGAAAATGAAGTGACGCCTGCCCCTCCACCCATGGGGAGACTGAGAGAATCCAAAGAGATAATCATGCTAATTATTATTTAAATAGCACATAGCTTGTGTTAGGTTCAATTCTAAAAGCTTTATGCTCATTTGATCCTTACAGCACCACTAGGAGTGGAACTATGGTTATCCCCATTTTACAGATGAGGAAACTGGGGCACAGAATGAAGTAATTTGCCAAAAGGTCAGGGATGTGGACAGAAAAAATATAGCCACAGAAAGAAAAATTAATATTTAATAACAACAAGGGAGAAAGTGCACACAGTGGTCCTGTGTCATTGAGAGAGGTTGACTTCATCTCAGGAGCTTGCTCTGTGGTTTGGGAAGTCACATGGATGAACCTCTTGTTGAGAGAACAAAGATCTGGGGCAGACTGGATAGGAGAGCTGAGGCCAAAAAGAGTGGGATTGCTCTGGAGAAGAGGGTTTTTTAAGTTGTGTCCTGTGTGGCTGAGGAGAGAGGCGCTCTGAGGAGCCCTGGGGCTTGAGAACACCTTCAAACCTCCATGCCAGCCTGGACCACCTACACACGCTATTACTTCTGGGAGAAATAAACTATGTTATTCCTGCTGAGTGTTTGGGGGCCTCTTTGTTACAGAATCCTAGTCTATCTGCTCACCAACACACCACACTGGGACAAAGCAGCGAACCCAGCAGGCAAGATCTAAAAGGCTTTGTCAAGCTCACAGGTTAGGGGGAGAGACAAATCTTAACCTACCCAGGAAACAAATAATCATGATTACACAGTGTTGAGAGGTGTTGTGAAAGGGACAAGGTGTGATGGTGAGAGAGAATGAGGGGGCCCCTGGTTTAGACAGTGATTAGGAAGGCCCCTTGGAAGAGATTATTATTTTTCACTTTTTAACCACGTATATCTTATTTTAAATGTCAGTGCGACGAAACGAGACCCTGAATTATCGAACATTTATATTATTTCCCCCCTTTCATGAAGTCTTGGAATATATTTCAACTGAAAGTGAATAAGGAGCCCCCAAAACATAACACTTCTTTTGAACAATACAGTTATACAAAGGACAACATGAACTGTAGAAATGTACCAAAGGTGATAATTGGCACAGACCCAATACTTCAGTATTAGTTAATACTAGTTAAATTGACATGGTTTTAAAACCATGTCCTTTAAGTTCACGTAAGCACCCCTCTTGCCATTCCACTGCTGTACCTTGGCAATTTTGTCCATATTTAACACCACAGCAACAATAACAACAATTATATTAGCTAGTATTCGTTAAACCCTGAATCAGGGCCAAAGCACTGCCAAGTATGTAAAATGTGTTTTGCTATTTGTTTATTGATGAAGAGACGATTTTTTAAACAAGCAAAGAAAACTGCAAGTGCAGAGGCATGGATGCCAGAAGGAGCTTGTATTCAAGAAACAGAAAAAGGGGAGTGTATATTTTATTCCTGCCACAACGTGAAACTCTAAGTAATAGGCAGGGTCTCAGGAGAAAAGAGAGGACCCACTCAGTGGTTTATTGAAAACAGTTTAATGAAGGGGTAATTTATCTGAAGAGTGTGTTTGGAGAAGGTGTTCAGGGTGTGTAGGAGAATCAACAGGGGACGGTACAGTACTTGCGCTGGCAACAGTGGGAAGCCTTCATCCCCTAAACCTGAAGAGAGTGGGGGAGGAGTGGTTTTCTGGAAGAAGTGAGCGCTGCAGGTATGAGTCAAGGATCCTCTGAGAAGAGCAGCGTTTAGAGACATTCAGCCACTGCCAAAACTGGGGGTTGGTAGAAAAAATACCCCAACTTTTCTCTCCTCCCACCCTCGGATGCCCACTGATGCTTCCCATTGGCTGTCTCCCACTGGTGCCTCCCATTGGCTAGGTCCCATTGGCTATCTTCCTTTGGTGCCTCCCATTGGTTGAAGCCAACTTGGAGCCTGGCCAAGGAAGCCCAGGTGATGATGTCCACAGAGGTGAGCTTCATGAGGGGACACAAAGCAGAATGGAAAGCTGTAGCAAGTGCATCTGGGGGATGGGGATAAGCGGAGAATAACCACTGGTGTTCTAGGGGACCTTGGAGATTTCTGCAGACCCTTCTGAGCCAACTCTATAACAGGAGTGAGTTAGACTTGAAAATCGACGCTGTCCCCAGTACCGTTGACCCAGAGCACTCACAGGGCCTGTCACCATGGAAACCTGAAACTCGGCTTGGCCACCTCAGCCTACCATCCAAACCGTACCCCAAATCAAAGAGCTGGTCCAAGAGCTGACCGGGTGGCGCATCTGTAGAGCCTCGGGCCTTAGCCTCAGACAGACAGGTTGGCAGGGCCTTCTGAGACCAGCAGGATGTTTGGGCGCCCTGGGTGGGATGAAATCATCGCTCCCATCTCTGGGCTCCTAGCGGCAGTTTGCTCCGTCAGGGAGGACTGGCCCTGAGGGAACTCACTCCACAACCACGGCATCTCAGCCCACAGCTGCCTGGTCTCTGTCACTTGCGGGCCCAGGAGGCGAGCAACAAACAGCGCACAGGCACTCGGGGTGTCCCTCAGCTGCATACCCGCAGGGACACACACCCCACAGCCACAGGCAAACACCCACCGCGTCACACCCAGATACACACAACAACGCATACGCGCCCACAGCGCGGTCCACCACGCCCAGCCCGCAACCCTCCACCCCGGCCAATTCTTCCGTTCTTCCAGTACCAGTTTTCCGGACTGTCCCGGGATGAAGGTGGGATGCCCCTCAGTGTGCCCCTGTGGATCCCTGATGTCTGCTTCATCGAGGTGCCTCTGCCCCAGAGGGGGATGTTCCTGGAACACAGATCTTGAAGGAGGAAAGGAAGGATGGAGGGCAGGAGGGAGGGAGGGAGACAGAGACATAGATGTGTGAGAGCACGATATAAATATGTCAGGGGCAGATTCAGGTTTTGTTGGGCCCGATGTTTATTCATTGGGGGAGGGAGAAGTTTTTCCAAAAAAGGAGACTCAAACTATGAAAACAGATTAGAGACAGACCTTGGAAGGGGCCTGTGTCAGTGAGGGCCCTGGAGTTTGACAGCAAAGCGACTTCTAACACATGCGTCAAACACAGACGTGTAAGCCCATCAACACATGTGGGAGCACAGACACAGGTGCCCGGACTCCAGACCCGCTCCAGGTGGCTAGCAGGGGCTGGGCCCCTGTGGGCACCAGCTTCAGAGACCCCTGCAGCCCTCGCTTGGAAAGCGGGCTTCGGCCCAGCTGCTTCACACCAAGAGAGCATCCTCTCGGAGCCATCCCCATCTGTGTTCTTGCTGTTTCTGAGGAGTGGACCCTGCTCCTGCCTCCTCACCTGGACCCCAGCTCCAAGCTCACCTCCCCCATATGAGCTGGCTTCACACCAGATGGGCAGGACGAGGAGGGGGTGGCATCTGCCTCTGGAGAGAGGTTCCCTCTCTCAGTGAAGTGGACCCCTCCCCCAACCCACCTGTCCCAGCCCTTCCCCTGAGGATGGTAAACAGGCCCAGAGAGGGAGGGCATGAGTTCTGTGCGGATCCTTGTGGGGAACAGCTGTACATCTCTCACATACACACACACACACACACACACACACACACACACACACACACACAGAACCATCACACATTTGTCTGGAATGCAAGAGATTTTACAAGGTTTTCTTTTTCAATATAGAAAAAAATAATGAAAATGGCTCGTAATGCCACCGCACAGATAATCCCAGTGGCATTTAAAAAATAAAGTTAACGTACACGCACATGTAGAAAATGTAAACAGTTCCAAAAAGATAATAAAATAAAAACTAAAAGCTTTTCTATCACGGTCCCTCTCCCTGGAGATGATCGCTCTTTGCATCTCCTTCCTGAATACTTTGGTATAGCAGTGTTTTTACTGATTAACAAAGGATCACACTCTGCCCACTATTTTGTACCTTGCAAGTTTTGCACCTAAACTATATCTCTGCTGAGCTCTCCAGATCAAGACGGCCTGATCGCTACCTTCTTTTTTTTTTTTTTTTTTTTTTTTTTGCGGTACGCAGGCCTCTCACAGTTGTGGCCTCTCCCGCTGCGGAGCACAGGCTCCGGACGCGCAGGCTCAGCGGCCATGGCTCACGGGCCCAGCCGCTTAGCAGCACGTGGGATCTTCCCGGACCGGGGCACGAACCCGTGTCCCCTGCATCGGCAGGCGGACTCTCAACCACTGCGCCACCAGAGAAGCCCCTCTACCTTCTTTTTAATGCTTGTACTCTATTCCCATTGTAGGATTGCATTCTCTGTCTCTGCGTGTTTATTTACAGTTTCTTTGCTGTTACAAAGCCCCGACAGCAGCTCCTTGGTATACCTGGATGTATGGAATTTCCATAGGGTCAGTTAGAAGTAGAAACCCTGGGAAGAAAGGTCTGTGTGTTTTTAATTCTGACGGAGATTGCCAAAATGCTCTTCAAAAAGGTGTCACCAATTTCCACCTTTATCAACAATGTAAGAGAGAGTCTGTCTCCCTACACTCATTAATTTTGCCAATCTGGAGAGTGAAAAGTCATCTCTCAGGGTTTTTTTTAACAGCTTTATTGAGATATAATTCACATGCTAAACAATTCACCCATTTCAGGTGCACAATTTAATCATTTTAGTATATTTAGTGCTGTGCAACCGTCAGCATATTCAATTTTAGAACGTTTTTGTCCCCCCCAAAAAAACCCCTCTGTAACCACTAAGAGACACTGCCCCATTTCCCCATTTCCCCCAGCCCCAGGCAACCATTAATCCACTTTCTGCATCTATAGATGGGCCTATTCTGGACATTTCGTAAAAATGAAATCGTATAATATATGGATTTTTGTGTCTGACTCATTTCACTCGCCATAATGTTGTCAAGGTTCATCCATGTCGTAGCAGGTCTCAGTATTTCATTCCTTTTTATGACAGGATAATATTCCACTATATACATAGACCACATTTTGTTTATCCATTTAGCAGATGATAGACGTTTGGGTTGTTTCCACCTCTTGGCTATTGGAATAATGTTGCTAGGCACATTAGGGTTCATTTACTGTTGGGTTGTTTGTATGTTTCCTATTTGTGATATTGTGATTTATAATATAGTTGGTCTTCATTCTGTTGTTACTGGCACAGAGCTCCAAAAACCCTTGGAATTTCTTGACTTGAGCCTTAAATGTGTCTTTTGTTATGTTAATGACATGCCTTTGGGACACCTCCTAAGGGGGCGGGGCTGGTTGCCAGGGGAGCCAACCCCTTGATTAGAGGGTTGGAACTTCCAGTCCCAGCCCCCCACCACCTCCAGGGAGGGGAGAGGGGCTGGAGGTTGAGTTCAATCACCAATGGCCAATGATTTAATTATTCATGCCTATGTAATGAGTCCTCCATAAAGACACAGAAGGACGGGGTTCAGGGAACTTCCTTGTAGGCCTGAGCCCTTAACCTGTGGGATCTGACACTACCTCTGGGTAGACAGTGTCAGAACTGAATTGTAGGACACCCAGCTGGTGTCACAGAATTGCCTGGTGTGGGGAAAAGAACCCACACAGCATAATTGGCGGGCAGAAGTTTAGCTGGTGTCAGAATCATTTTAGTTGGTGTCTAATCAGCTCTACTGATTAGAGCTCTTTGTTAATCATGAAAATGTAGTTCATTGTCTGGCGCGCATGTTCTAAGTAGATTTTTCTACTCCTTCATCCGTCTTTTGATTTCATTTACCGTATTTTGTGACATTCAGAAATCAAACGTTTTTATGTTCTTAAACTTACTAACTTTTTCTCTTTAGGCTTATAACCAGCTTTGGAAGGTCTTTCCCACCATGATTATAAACTTATCCATAACTTCTTCAAGAACCTTCATGGTTTTTCCTTCCCCTCCCTCTTATTTTGTAGCATTTAAGACTTTGATCCATATGGGATTTATTTTGGTGCCGGGAGTAAAGATCCAATGGTCTTCCCAAACGATCAAGTAATTATCTCAGCATCTCTAACTGAAGAAGCTTTCTTCTTGCCACCAATTGGAAATGCCACTTTACCAAAAATTACATGTTCTGTGGGCCAAACCCGCTTCGGGACTTGCCAACCCAGTTGTTCTCAATCCTGGCTACATAACAGAATCCTCTGGAGGCATTTAAGAAAATACAAAATTAAAAATTTGTAGATCTAAAAATTATTTTTTTTATTTTGCGGTACGCGGGCCTCTCACTGTTGTGGCCTCTCCCGCTGCGGAGCACGGGCTCCGGACGCGCAGGCTCAGCGGCCATGGTTCACGGGCGCAGCCGCTCCGTGGCATGTGGGATCTTCCCGGACCAGGGCACGAACCCGTGTCCCCTGCATCGGCTGGTGGACTCTCAACCGCTGCGCCACCAGGGAAGCCCTAAAAATTTGTTAAAGGAAGAAAAGACCAATATCCACTTGCCACCCTGTAGGATCAGAATCTCTGGGAATAGGGCCCAAGTTTTTTTTTTTGTTTTGTTTTGTTTTGTTTTTTAGAAGCACTTTAGGCAATTCTAACAGGAAGCCAGGGCTGAGAACCACCACTCAGTAGCGCTCCACTGAGCTATCTAGCTACTTCTTTTCTACCAGAGTGTGTCTTTTTAGGGTTGGCCCCTGTCACTACTCTTCTTTTTCAGAATCATTTTGGCCATTCTTCACAGATGTAGTTTTCCAGATGAACTTTATTATCATTTTGTCAATTCGGGGTGGGAAAAAAGCCTGTTACCCTCATTTGAGCCACACTGATCTAATCTTCAGCCAACAGATATTTACTGAGCACCTACTATGTGCCAGGCACTGTTGTAGGCAGTGAGGATACAGCAGTGAATGAGAAAGATAAGAATCCCCACCTTCAAAGACCTTACCTCCTAGGGGAAGGGACAGACAATAAACACGTTAGTGGAGTCCAGGAAAGCTTCTTGGAGGAGGTGGCATTTGAGCTGAGGCTGCAGGAGGAAGAGGGAGTGAGGTGGGAAAGCTGGAACGGAGGTGGAGAGGGGCAGTGGTGGCACAGAGGCCTGGAGAAGAGAATTCCTCCTGAAGCTGGGACGGGTGTCACTGAGGATGAGGCCCAGGCAGTAGCCACTGGTGTTGAGAGCCTTTTGGTTATGGAGACAATAAGAGCACAATTGGAGAGGGCTGAGAGGAGAACGGTAGGTGAGGCGGTGGGAACCGTCAGTGCAGATCACTGTTTGAAGGAATTTGCTGTGAGATGGAGAAGTAGGTGGAGGAGTTACGGGGCCAAGAGGAAGGCTTTGCGAGATGAAACTATTAAAGCAAAGGGATGCTCAGGAGAGAGGGGGAAGCTGTTGATGCATCAGGTGCCAGAGGGCAGGGGTGGAAGCCTGGGTGGAGGAGGCGGTACGGCTGGGGAGCCCAGTATGCGGGCAGGGGGAGGACACGGGCAGTGCTGGCCTCTGTGTCCTCTGAGCAGTGTGGACACGGCATCCGCCAGGGGGCATGTGGAGCAGGAGGAAGGGGCCATCTGCGGACAGGTGAGAAGATGTAAAACGATTTCCTGGGCCCGTGGAAAGGTGAGTCTCCTGGGGGAGGGTGGGGGGCTTGGGGAGAGCACTGTGCACCCATCTTTGTCTGTGCTGGAGGTGAGAATGGACAGCGTCTCCATGGCGTGTCTCCCTGTGGCTCCTGTCACGCCCCCAAGGAGTCTTACTGCAAAGGTCTGTCCTGTACACTCTTCACGCCATCGACTCCTAAGCGTTTTGTGAGCAGAAACTTTTCTTCTATTATCCTTTCTGCTGACAACCTACTTATAAGGAAAGTAATGACTTTTTTTTTTTTTAAGCTTTTCTTATTTATTTATTTATTTATGGCTATGTTGGGTCTTCGTTTCTGTGCGAGGGCTTTCTCTACTTGCGGCGAGCTGCGGCCACTCTTCATCGCGGTACGCGGGCCTCTCACTATCGCGGCCTCTCTTGTTGCGGAGCACAGGCTCCAGACGTGCAGGCTCAGTAGTTGTGACGCACGGGCTTAGGTGCTCCGCGGCATGTGGGATCTTCCCAGACTGGGGCACGAACCCGTGTCCCCTGCATTGGAAGGCAGATTCTCAACCACTGCGCCACCAGGGAAGCCCTGAGGTCCCTTGTTTGAGCAGGAGGCAAGAGCGGCCCACGGGTCTCTCTGCTGCACTGGCTGGGGTGGGGGTTTGCTGCAAACACTGAAATTGCTTCTTAATTGGAGTCTCCTGCTTAAGTAGCCGCTTCCTGAGCAGACTGTGCTCCCTGTCTGGAAATCTCAGTCAACACCATCATCTCTAAACTGGTGCGACCTCGCTCTTCTCATCTCATCTCATCTCTCTGCGCTGGGATTTGCTTCCTGGTTTTGCCTGGTGGGTAGGACAGCTGGGTAGCTGATGGGTCGTGCAGGCATCCTTCAGAGAGGGAGCAGCTCTTCTCACCATCACCCCTGCTCCCGGGACTTGAGAGCACTTGGCAACCTCACCACGAGGGGCAGGACCTGAGAACAGGCAGACTGGCCTCAATCCTGGATTTGCCACTAACCCCCGTGTGCTCTTGAGCAAATCTCTGTCCTTCCGTGGCCCTCAGGGGCCACTTAAGGTTTCTCCCAAATTAGGGTTACCAGGTTTAGCAAATAAAAATGCAAGCTGCTCATTTACAGTTGAATTTCAGTAAACAGCAAAGAGTTTTTTTAAGTACATCCATGCAATATGGGACATACTTATACAAAAATTTTTTTGTTGTTTATCTAAAATTCAAATTTAACTAGGCATCTTGTATTTTATCTGAGAACTCTACTCCAGACGAAAAATTCTATTCCATTCCGCTCTCTGGAGGCAGCCTGATGCAGCACTTAGAGCAGAGGCTGGGGGTAATACAGGCCTGCGTGTAAAGCCCATATCTGCCACCCATTCCTGTGTGATCTTGGGCAAGTCACTTCACTTCTCTGAGTCTCGGTTTTCTGAATTATAAAATGGACAGGTTAATCCCTGGTTGGTTCTCTCTCAGGACTGATGTCAGCACATAAATTAAAGAACATTAATTAAACCCCCTTTACAGACTATAAAATGTGCTGCAATCTTGAACATTTATTAAGAAGTTACTATTTCAATTAAAAGAAAAAAGAAGCTACTCTATGTAACACACTCTACCAAATATGAGAAACAGAGATATTTGGGAAGATATTTGTGTAAAAAAAGGAAAGCCTGACACTATCTATTTTTCACAGAATCCTTCCATAAAGGGAAATTCCATCATGAATCTGAATTATGACTGCTATGAACTGATAAGGAATTAGACACTTTAGGAAAAAAATAATCTGTGTAGTCTCGGGAAAGAGTCACACCTGGGCTTGATTCCAGAAAGAGTGGGAATAATTCCTTGGACACACTGGGCTTTCAAATTCCCATTTGGGACGGGATCTGACTAATCCAAAGTGATCGAATTAATCAATTTGGGTGGAATCTTTCCCATCTTTCCCTTGGGCCTTGGATGTGCCTCTGCTGTGACGGAAGAGCAGACTAATTCCCACCTTCCAGAAACCTAGACCAATAGGGTGGATGTCAGTGGAATTGCCTGCCCAGCACCCCGTCTTGTTAAAAGGACCCATCTCAGCCACCCAGAGTATGGGAGAAAATATTTGCAAATTACATATTGGTAATGGATTCCTGTCCAGAATATATAAAGAACTCCTATAACCCAATAACAAAAAACCAAACAATGCTATTCAAAAATGGCAAAGGGCTTGAATAGATATTTCTCCAAAGAAGATATGCAGATGGCCAATAAGCACATGAAAAGATGTTCAACATCACTAATCATTAGAAAAATGGAAATCAAAGCTACAATGAGATACAGTTTCACACTCATTAGGATGGCTATGAAACACACACACACACACACAGAGAAAACGACGAGTGTTGGTGAGGATATGGAGACGTTGGAAGCCTTATGTACTGTTTGTTGGTGGGAATGTAAGGTGGTGCGGCCACTGTGGAAAACATTTGGGCAATTCCTCAAAATACTAAACCAGTTCCACTTCTGGGTGTACACCCTAAAGAATTAGAAGCAGGGTCTCAAAGAGATATTTGGACACCCATGTTTCTAGCAGCATTGCTCACCATAGCCAAAAGGTGGAAGCAATCCAAACGTCCAAAGATGGGCTAGTGGATACACAAAATGTGGTCCATCCGTACAACGGAATATTGATCAGTCTTGAAAGGGAAGGAGGGCTTCCCTGGTGGCGCAGCGGTTAAGAATCTGCCTGCCGGGCTTCCCTGGTGGCGCAGCGGTTGAGAGTCCACCTGCCGATGCAGGGGACGTGGGTTCGTGCCCCGGTCTGGGAGGATCCCACATGCTGCGGAGCAGCTGGGCCCGTGAGCCATGGCCGCTGAGCCTGCGCGTCCAGAGTCTGTGCTCTGCGGCGGGAGAGGCCACAACAGTGAGAGGCCCGCGTACCGCAAAAAAAAAAAAAAAAGAATCTGCCTGATAACGCAGGGGACACGGGTTCGATCCCTGGTCTGGGAAGATCCCACATGCCGCAGAGCAACTAAGCCCGTGCGCCACAACTACTGAGCCTGTGCTCTAGAGCCCACGAGCCACAACTACTGAAGCCCGCATGCCTACAGCCCGTGCTCTGCAACAAGAGAAGCCACCACAATGAGAAGCCCGTGCACCGCGATGAAGAGTAGCCCCCGCTCGCTGCAACTAGAGAAAGCCCACGTGCAGCAATGAAGACACAATGCAGCCAAAAATAAATATATAAATTTATTTTTAAAAAAGGGAAGGAGATTCTGACTCATGCTACAACGTGGATGAACCTTGAAGTCATTGTACGAAGTGAAATAAACCAGACATGAGAGGACAAATACCGTAAGATCCCACCTATATGAGGTCCCGAGAGCACTAAAATTCATAGAGACAGAAGATAGAATGGTGGTTACCAGGGGCTGGGGGGAGGGAGAATGAAGAATTATTATTTAACGGGTACAGGGTGTTAGGTTGGCGTGATGAGAAACTTCTGGAGCTAGTAGTATGTTGCACAACAATGTAAATATTCATAATACCACTGAATTGTATACTTCAAAATGGTTAAAATGGTTAAGTTGTGTTATGTGTATTTTACCACAATAAAAAAATGAGGGGTAAGGAAGTGGCCTTTATAAAAAAAGGGCTCATCTCTTCTATTTGGGGAACCAGTCCTCCCCACTCCTCCCCCGTCCAATGGGCTCTCCAGGGGTGGGCATTTAATTCATGTGATCAAGGACATGTGACTTGAGCTGGACCAATGAAAACCCTTCCTGAGATTGTTCCTGGAACTCTGGGAAAAGGCAGCTTCTCCCCTGAGGCTGCTAAGTTAATGGAAGAAGAATCTACATCAGGAGCGCTGGGGACCATCTTTGGGGCAACTCGGGAGAGGCTGGCTGAGAGGGAAGCCAATGCATCCTCATCGGGCAGCAAAGCGGGGCAGCTGCGGGGACGAGGCCCAGAGGGTTTGAGCCGGGCCCAGAGCCAGGTCAGTGCGACCAGCTCCCCTAAGCTCCCTTTGTGCCAGTGTGAGCTGGATTTTCTGTCTCTGCCACGCACAGACACACGGCCCCAGTCTGCTAAGATGCACGGAGAGAGGCTTCACATGATGACGAAATCCACCCAGTGGCTCAGCGAGGTGTTTCTGGTAGGCTCGTGTGGGGTTCCTATACGTCAAGCGCCCACTGCGCTGATGTCTCACGTGGTGGCACCTTCTCCCTGTGTTTGGGATCCAGCAGCCACGATCTCTGGGCATCCTGAGCAGGGCTTCTGGGGGTGGGCCATCTCCCAGGCCCCCCCACCCCCCAAGCTCACCCCTCATGGCGGCACTCAAGGCTCCCCGTGACTTGGCGCCCCCAGCTCTCTAGCCCGGAACACCCCACCCACTTGACACTGCGGCCACACTCTCTAATCCCCAGGAAGCAGGCTCTGCTTCCCAGCCTCAGCCTCTTCCTCTGCCGGACATGCCTTTCTGCTCTGTTCACCCCCATCTTTCACAGGTGGAATATCGACAGGAGCAAAGCAAAGCGCTGCCCCTCAGAGACATGTCCCCGATTTCCATCCACTTAACTGGCACGTACTTCACTCTGACAGCCTGCCAGAGCCCTCAGTTTGAACCAGGAGCAAAGAGTATTCTGTGATGTTTTGGGCAACAGGGCTCCAGCCTGAGCCTGTGCTGAGCTTGCTCTGGGGTTAAGCCATCCAGGCATATCTGATGAGCCAACGGGACTGAGGAGGGGTCACTAAGTGGCCATTTTCAAGCCCTGAGGCTACACACGGGCCATCTCTGACTTTCAGTTTCCACATCTATAAAGGGTGGATGGAAAGTAATACTATCCACCTCATAGAGCTATTGTGAGGTTAAATGACACACTGCATCCAGGACCACTACACCCCATGTTACCATTTACACTCAGGAGCTATATCATAGGCACACTGAACTTAGAACAAATCCAACCTGAGAGAGACAGCTCTTTTAACCCCTAAGCCTTCTGTGGTTCCCACCCCATTCAAATTAGACCTTGGTCTCCACTGTCCCAAGGCAAGCCAGGCCAAATTGAAAAGAGAAAAAAGTTAATTATGAGCTTTGGAACTTCCCAAGGCCTTAACTTCTGTTAATTTCAGGTGTTTTAGGGAATTTTCAAGCGTAAGTTGACTATAACGCATTTGAGTCTTGTATGCGGGCTCTAGAACCTGGTGTCCACAGAAGGCCCTTTATCTTCCTTGTCTCTTCCTCCAAACCAGTAGATCTAGGGCCCTGGGGGCTGACTTAATCCAAGGGGCCCCGTCCTGCAGGCTAACACCGGGCAGAGAGAGGACGAACTGGCAAGTCCCGTCTGCAGCCTTGTTGCTGTAGTCGCTGCCTCAGGATTCGCTCTGAAACGTCAGCACAGTGGAATCTCGCTTTCTGCCTTGCTGGTTCTCTCCTGGCCCAGATACCTGAGCAGCTCTGTAAGGATGAGTCCGCGTGTGGCGTCAAGGACAGGGAGAGAGCACAGGCATCACTTTTGCCGGTTGTGATGGGCGCTGTGATGATGGGTGGTCATTTACCTGGTGCCGCAGGTGTCCAACTACAGGAAATTAGGGTGCGGGTTCTGTTTCGAAGTTGCTTTTTAGAAGTTATATTTCATTTCTTTGTCTAGATGAACTCAAAAAGTCACTTTAGAGTAAATTGTTATTATTTAGAGAAGAATTATAAGTGGCTCCTCTTAGCTTACCTCAGTCTACTTAACTAAGTTATTGACTTAGTTTATCCAAAAAAGCAAGTGTGGAGGGGCACCCAAGACCTTGGGAGGAGGAGATTATAATGGGCTCTACTAGCTATCAAAGCTGGTGGCTGGGGAAAAGTTAAGAAATTTTGCATTGGGACCAAATTACCTCTTGGGCATAAAGTAAGCGAGATCCCAGCCCATTCTCTTTTGAGATTCCACTATAGTAAACCTGTCTGACAGACTGGGGTGTTCCTGAATGAAGACACCTTGCAAGAACGGACATGTGGAGCCACCCACGGAGAAATCACCACTGGGGCATTCTGACTGGGGCTCCACACCAGGCCTAGTTGTGTAGGGGGAGGGGAGAGTATATTGTACCCAAACTAGGAACTCTGGCATGCTGGGCGTGATTTGGGGACAATGGCTGAATATGAGATTGTGAATGCAAGCCTTAAACAGTGTGGGACAGCACCATGCCAGAACAGTGAGAACGCTGGCCCACGGCCAGGCTGCACAGGACAGGTGCTCCACAGAAACAGCGTGCGGCAGCACGGAAGTAATCCCAACCAAATCGCACCCTGCTAGGGGCTGGATCCAGCTCTCTTTCAAGAGTTCCTTTGAATTGCTGGACTAATTCCTCAAAGTTTTCCAAAAATTCAGGAAGATAAACAACTTACCTAGTATGTGCACACTCAAATCTGTTTTAATTTGAAAAATTAGACGTGGACTTTATTTGTACCCCCAAGCTGCTAAATAAAGCACAAGTTACCCTTAATTTTGTTGTTAAATTGTCTTTTCAACGAGCTTTCCTCGCTTTAGGCACAGTCATTCCTGAGGTTTCTTTTCTGCTTTTCTTGTTTGCTCCTAGGTCTGCAGTTATGACTGCAAAATCCTGGGCTTGATTATTGGATAAGGCTTAATGACCTCCCACTTAAAATGGAAAGGGGAAACTAGGCCAGGTGCATCTAAGACAATTAATTCCAATTTGTTTCCCAGCCTCGGCATTCATCCAGGACCGCCAAGCTGATCAATACGCCTGGATTCCGTCTAATCAGGGGTCAGTTTCCCAGGAAGCCTTGGTTGTGCTGGAACTTTGTGCAGGGGGAGGGAAACTTGAGACTTGGGGCTGGCAACGAGACGATGCCCCCCTCTAAGGACCCCATCTGTATCGTCAGTGTATTAGAACCCTCCCTTTTATTTACTGTCCTTTCAATACCCGTTCTTCCTTTTATAGAATCCTTTGAATTGATTGCGTTAAAAGCTTGGCTGCTAAAACTAGAAATAACAGCGAGCTTAAATCAGCTAGAATTTTATTTCTCTCTCATAAAAGTCAGTGTGGGTGACCCAGGACAGGTAATCCAACTCTGGAATAATCCAGGATGTCACTCTGCCGTCTCCTGTGCATGGCTTCTTGGCTCTAAAACGACTGCGCCAGCTTCCACCGGCCTGCCCTCTGTCCCCTTTCCATAAGCATCTAAATAGGAAGGGAAGGGCAAGCCCCTTCCTCCTGAGTCCTCACCCCAGGAACTGCTCCATGTGACTCTGCTTTTATACTACTGGACAAGAGCGGCTCATAGGACTGCTTACATCCTATTGGCCAGGAGTGACTCACATGACTCTGCCTACATCCTATTGGCCACAACTTAGTCACATGACTGCGGCTGCAAGAGAGTGGGAAGTGTGTTTAGCGGGCCGTCCGGGGCACTGCTAAAGTGCATGGCTTCTGTTAGGAGGGCAGGGAGAGCTGAGTGGCCCAGGAGCCCCTGTGGAGTGGACCTTTGGTGGCAGTATATAGAGCAGCCAAGGGCAGAGGACGGAGAGCCACCCTCTCCGTGGCAGGTTGGGTTCCCAGGGAGCCAATCTCAACAGGGGGGAGGGGGTCTTGGACTAAGGGAAGCACGACTGGGCAAAGCAAGCAACTTAACTGCCACACAGTTGCAGAAAGGCCTCAGGGGATGCGGGGGTGGAGGAGCTCGTGATGGAAGGAGCTCTGGAGCGGAGCTGGCCCTTCACAGAGATGAGCGAAGTTGAAGCGGCTGGTGGGAAAGGACACACAGCGGGCCTTTGTAAACACCCTGCCGTCCCTGTCACTGGGTGTGGTCATTAGATGTGCTGCATTCGCTTTGGGTGAAGCGACCCCCCACTTCCACCCAGGACAGGCTATGAGGGAGGAGCGCAGATGAGCTGCCAGTGGGCAAGCGTTCTGACAGCCAGAGAAACAGCGCCTCAGCCCAGAGGGAGCCTCAACCTGCAGCGTCCATTACATCCTCCTTCACCAGCCCAGCCAGGGGAGCGTGGAGAGGCTTGTGAGGTAGGTTTGGCCGACCCACTGCTGTTACCCAGGGTTGGACCCTTCAGCGGGGAGCCACGGTCTGGTACTGAAGCAAATGTGGGTCCGCTGGCCTGAGCGCAGTAAAGCCGATCTGCTGACACCGGGTTGTGGTGAAGGAAATCACAGCGTTCATTGCAGGCGCCAAGCAAGTAGGCAAGGTAGCCAATGCTTAAAGGGCCCAAACTTCTCGAAGGCTTTCAGGAAAAGGTTGTTTTTTGTTTGTTTGTTTTTGTTTTTTGCGGTATGCGGACCTCTCACTGTTGTGGTCTCTCCCGTCGCGGAGCACAGGCTCCGGACGTGCAGGCTCAGCGGCCATGGCTCACGGGCTCAGCCACTCCACGGCATGTGGGATCTTCCCGGACCGGGGCACGAACCCGCGTCCCCTGCATCGGTAGGCGGACTCTCAACCACTGCGCCACCAGGGAAGCCCAGGAAAAGGTTTTTAAAGATGAAGTGAGGGAGGTATGTTGTGGGGTGTGTGATCAGCTCATGGACATTCTTCTGATTGGTTGGTGGTGAGGTAACCAAGAGTCAACATCATCAACCTTCTGATTCCAGCCCGTCTGGGGTCTGTGGGCTTGTAGGGAGCATACAGTTAATTTCTTCCACCTGGTGGGGGTCTCAGTGTCCGCAAAGCTGCTCAAAGGGCATGATTCAGAATATTATCTATAGCCCTTGAGGAGGAACTAAAGGTCCTTGACTTTGTTTAATGGCTAAACTTATTATTTTGTCTTGCTTGACTGTTTTCCTTTCTTTGTGCATGTTGTCACTTCTCTGATTAAATGTACTCTTTGGAACTTGGGGAACGCCTAGGAGACAGAAGTTTTCCTACAGAAAAGAGGCAGGCAGAGGACACGGTTGGGGGCCTGTTTCGGGAAGGTCCCTTAGGGTCCTTCTCGGTTACAGTGGAGGCCATACTGACTGTCCTGAAGTGGGGACATGCAGAGTGGCCCATTCCTGCTCCTGTAGCAGGACCTCTGGTAAAGATCCTGCTGCCCGACCCCCTACCACTAGCACCCTGGGTTCTGGCCCATATTGCCAGCCTTTTTCTCCAGGCTCCCAGTCATCCTGGAGCCCCTGGTACCCTTCAGTAAGCCCCACTTTTGGATTAAGTGAGCCAGAGTAGGTATTGCCAGACTCAAGAAGGGCAGGCCCTCCCGACCAGACTGGTGTCTTGGCACTGCCCTCACCCCCAGCCCCTGGTCAGAGTGATCAATCCTTCACCCCTCTGCTTTAGACCTTACAAGGGTGAATAGGAAGGGACCAGTTCCCTTCAGGGTAGGGTTTGCCCCAAATCCTCAGGACACATCCTGCTTCTACTCTCTGAGGCCCAGGGAGCCACGGGGTGCAGCCTTGCCTTGGGATCAAGGAGGCGAGCTTCCAGACAGGAAATGACTTGTACCCTAGGTATTGCTCACTCACAGGTAAGCAGGTCACCAGGAAAGGCAAAAGAACATGGGGCATCTGAAATGGACCTAGCACAGCATTTCCAGACACTGTCCCCTCCTTCCCTTGGCTCCTCATTGTACAGGTAGAGGAACTGAGGCCCAGAGAAGGGCAGTGACTTACCGGGTGTAACACAGCACAGGAGTGGGGAACAAGAGGAAGCCCTACGGGTCTCTGAGGGTCAGGGCACGCTCCTGTGCAGTGTTCCACCAGCTGTTGCATGACTGCAAGTGAATCACACCCTTCCCACTCATCTGGATTTGTGGGACTGGTTTATTGGTAATGTGTCCCCTCCCCACGAAGAGCCAGACTGCAATTCCTGCACCATGGTGGTCACAAGATAGGGGATCGTGTGGTCTGTCTTTCAGCCCCAGATTCTTCAGCTGCCTGTTGTGTGATTCTTGGAAGTTACTTGGACTCAGTTTTCTCGTCTATTAAATGAAGATGATTATCCCTATCTCATAGGACTTTAAGGATCAAAGTCCCTCACTCCAGAAATACTCTGTGAGCAAATCCTAGCTACTGGGATACGGAAATGAGCAATACCGACAGCAAACCAGACTGCTTCCTGCCCTCAAGGAACGTATATTCTAGGTGGGAGAGGCACACAAAAGACACTAAGGAAATATGTAAATAAGCCATTTCCGCTGTGGGAAAGATGAGACGGGGTGACGGGTGAAGACCGAGTTAGGGGGGCCGCTTTGTCTGGAGTGGGCAGGGAGGAGGTGATGTCTGAGCTGGGACCAGAGTGATGAGCAGGACACAGGCAAGGTGAGGGCTGGCGAAGAGAATTCTCAGAATGCCGGGGAGAAAGTCCCCTGCCGACTGTGAGAGGTGGCCCCGGATGCCCATAGCTGCCGTTCTGAGGCAGCTGAAGGACCACGTGACCAAGAGAAAGGCCAAGGCCAGCTTTCTATCTTGGAGCAAGGCCTTCAGCTGTCTCATGGGCACCTCTGTGAAACGGAAATAAAGATCACCGAAGGAAGTTTGTCGGGGAGGGGGAATTTCTCCTCTATCCTTCTTGAGTTCTTGTGGCTGGACTAATAATAAAATTGACACATGGCAGATGAACAGGAGGAAAAGAAAGAAGTTTCATTTGTAGGGACGGAGGTCTCATAGAAATGGGACCTCCATAAAAGCGGGCAGTTTTTATACTTTTTAGACAAGAAACAATACATTTGAGAGGAATTGACAGGACAAAGAAACACGGTTGGGTGCTTAACTAGTCAGGAATGTAAGCTAAGTTTGGGCTTGGGTAGTAAATTAGTAAAGAAGTAATGAGGTTTGTTTATACAGGATTCTTGGCCCTGAATTCCCTGCGTCTGGCAATAAGGATGTTTCTCCTGGTATAGGGAGGGCACCTTCCACATGGAAGATTTACTTCCTGCTTTCGGGGAGACAGAGAGGAGGGTCAAAGTGTCCCTCTTGCATCGGCCATTTCTTAAGTAACTTTAATTTAAAATAATCAATATGCCATTGAGGTATATTGGGGGGCAGCCTGCCCTGGGCCCCAGCAAGTTCAGCCTCACAGGTAACCGCAGAGAGGTAACCTGGCAAGGTCCGACAGTTTTACAAAATTAGTCCCAATCGTCTGCTAGTCTCAATATCTATACCTCTTTTGTTTTCATTTTGGTAAAATACACATAACATAAAGGTGACCATCTTAACTATTTTTAATTGTACAGTTTAGTGGTGTTACGTACCTTCATATCGTTGAGTAACCAACCTCCAGAACTCTTCACCTTGCAAAACTGAAACTGTCCTCAGTAAACAACACCTCCCCCTCCCCCTCCCCCAGCCTCTGACCCCCACCCTCCTACTGCCTGTCCCTGGGGATCTGACTACTCCAGAGACCTCATATGAGGGGAATCATACAATGTTTGCCCTTTGGCGACTGGCTTCTTTCGCTTAGCATAGGGTCCTCGAGGTTCATCTGTGGTGTTACGTGTGTCAGGAAGAAATTCTTCCCTTTTTAAGGTTGAATGATATTCCACTGCATGTACAGGCCACGTTTTGCTTATCCATTAATCCGTCAATGGACACTTTTTGGCTTTTGGGAAGAGTGCTGCTGTGAACATGACTCTACAGATAGCTCTCTAAGACACTGCTTTCAGTTGTTTTCTGTATATCCCCAGAAGTGGAATTGCTGGATCGTGTTCATTCTATTTTTAACCTTTTGAGGAACCACCGTCCTGTTGTCCTCAGCAGCTGCACCATTTCGCATTCCCACCAGCAGTGCACAAGGGCTCAGATGTCTCCACGTCCTGGCCAACACTTGTTGTTTTCTGTTGCTTTGATTGCAGCCGTCCTGGTGGGTGTGAGGTGGTATCTCGTGGTGGTTTTGATGTGCGTTTCTCTAATATCCCTGCCCGTTGCGAGGTGATGCGGCAGATCTTCCCATCGAGAGGCGGCATCTGTGGTTTACCCCTTGCCTTCATGGTTTACCGCCACTGGAGCAAGGCTGCACCAGTAACGAACCTTGGCCCGAGAGGCCCCTCATGCTTCCCCTCTGTCCCTGAAAGAAGCCCAGCTGCTGTGTGAAGGACCCCAGGTGGTTCTGCTGGAGGGTGACAGACCCGTGGCCCAGTGACTCCTGTCGTCGTCCCAGCCAACAGCTGGCCAGCTGCCAGGCATATGTGAGGCCATCCTAGACCTGCCAGCCCAGCTGAGCTGCCCGTGGACTACGGCTAGGATCCGCCAGGCCTGGCTCAGCTCAGAACCACCACACTGACCCACAGAGCCATGAGCAGTAAGTGATGGTTTTCTGAGGCACGAAGTTTGGCGGTGGCTAGGTGTGAAACAGCTGCTCACAGGTACATCAGGCCCCAGCGCCTGCCCTAGGGTTCCGTTCCCAACGTTCCATGGACTCTCCCGATCTGGGACAGAGCAGGTGAAACTCTCACCTAATTCCTGGAAGAAAGCAGACCTACTCTTACCTGGCATCTAGGACATCGATGTGGAATGACTCTCTTGGAATCCCAATCTCTCCCCCCCGCCCGCCCCCAGTTTTATTGGGATATAATTGACGTGTGTCACTGATGAGTTTCAGGTGTGCAGCATAAAGGTTTGCCTTACATGGATTGTGACATGATTAGCACAAGAAGTTCAGCCAACATCCATCATCTCATATACATACAGTAAAAAGAAATGGAAAAAATGTTTCCTTCTTATAAAGAGGACTCGTGTTTTATTCTCCTGATAACTTTCCTATACAGCATAGAGCTGTGGTCGCTGTAGCCATCGTGCTGTACGTTACGTCCCTAGTAGTTATTTCTCTTATAACCAGAAGTTTGTATCTTTTGACCACTTTCCTCCAATTTCACCTCCCCCACGCCACAAACTGTGATAACCACAGATCTGATCTCTTTTTCTGTAAGTTTTTGTTTTGTTGTAGATTCCACATATAAGTGAGATCATGTGGTATTTATCTTTCTGACTTATTTCACTTAGCATAATGCCCTCAAGGTTCATCCGTGTTGTCACAGGTGGCAGGATTTCCTCTTCTATATGGGTGAACAATATTCCATCATTTATATATATGCATATACCACATTTTCTTTATCCATTCATCCATCTATGGACACTTAGGTTGCTTTCATATCTTGGCTGCTGGAAATAATGCTGCTATGACTGTGCGGGTACAGGTATATTTTCAAGTCAGTGTTCTCATTTCCCTTGGATATATTCCCAGAAGACGAATTACTGGATCATCTGGCAGTTCTATTTTTAATTATTTTAGGAACCTCCGTACTGTTTTTCATAGTGGCTGCACCACTTTACACTCTCACCAGCAGTTCACAGGGTTCCGTTTCCTCCACATCCTGGTCACTGCTTCTCGTTCCTTGTCTTTTTGATGATGGCCATCCTAACGTGTGAGGTGGTATCTTGTGGTTTTGCTTTGCGTTTCCCTAATGACCAGTAAAGTTGAGCATTTTTCATATACTTATTGGCCATTCATATATCTTCTCTGGAAAAATGTCTTAGGTATTTTGCTCCTTTTTAAGTTGGATTAGTTGGGGGGGGTTGCTATTGAGTTGTATGAGTTCTTTCTACATTTTGGATATTGTTTTTGTCTCTGGCTTCATTCATTCAACACTATGCCTATAGCATTTGTTTCCATCTTCATGTGAAGCACGGGTTTGTTCTATTTTACTGCTGACTGGTACCCACTTTATGAATACACTACAATTTAGTTATGAGTCCTACTGCTGTTGGGCGTTTAGGTTACTTCCAGTCTGAAGCAATGATAAGTATGGCTCCTATGAACATTTGCATACAAAATTTGTGTGTGTGTGCGGACATATAACTTTATTGGGTAAATATCTAGCTGGAATTGCTGGATCATAGAGATAGTTTCATTTTATAAGAAACAGCCGAACAACTCTTGGAAGCCATTGTACCGTTTAAAACTCCCACCAGCAACAGGTGAGACTTCTGTAGATCCCTGGGAACACTGGGATTGTCACTTTCCTTCGGTACAGCTGTTCTAGTGGGTGGGAAGTGCTGTCTCATTGTGGTATTATCTTGTATTTCCTGATGACTAATGACAGTAGACTCTTTTTCATATACTTATTGGCCATTTGTGTATCTTTTATAAAATGTCAGTTTTTTTGTTTTTTTTTTTGCGGTACGCGGGCCTCTCACTGTTGTGGCCTCTCCCGTTGCGGAGCACCGGCTCCGGACGCGCAGGCTCAGCGGCCATGGCTCACGGGCCCAGCCGCTCCACGGCACGTGGGATCTTCCCGGACCGGGGCACGAACCCGCGTCCCCTGCATCGGCAGGCGGACTCTCAACCACTGCGCCACCAGGGAAGCCCCTCTTTTCACTTTTAGAAACGGCTTTGGGGTGTAAGTGACTTAAAATAACTGCACATATTTCAAGTGTATAATTTAATATTAATTATGTACATCAGGAAAACCAAGACTACAATCAAGGTACTGAGGTATCCATCACCGCCAAATCTTTCCTGCTGCCCCTTTGTAATTCCTCCCTATTCCACCCTTGGCCCTTCTCCTGAAACCCACACCCAGACACCCATTGATGAGTTTTCTATTACGATAGATGAGTTTTCATTGTCTACATGTTTCTGTATATTTGCAATCATGCAGTGTACCTCCCTTTGTGTCTGGCTTCTTTTATTCAGCTGTTTTTTTTTAATTTTTTCGTTTCTTTCATTGTTTTGCATTGTTTTTTCCTTTTACACCTCCCTCAATCAGGTTCCCTCAAACCTATCTCACTCAGCCTCCCTCTCTCCCTCCCTCACGCAGGCTCCCTCTGTCCCTCCCTCACACAGGCTCCCTCTCTCCCTCCCTCACGCAGGCTCCCTCTGTCCCTCCCTCACGCAGGCTTCCTCTCTCCCTCCCTCCCTCAGGCTCCCTCTCTCCCTCCCTCACTCAGGCTCCCTTTCTCCTTCCCTCACGCAGGCTCCCTCTGTCCCACCCTCACTGAGGCTCCCTCTCTCCCCACCTCACGCTGCCTCCCTCTGTCCCTCCCTCACGCAGTCTCCCTCTGTCCCTCCCTCACGCAGGCTCCCTCTGTGCCTCCCTCACGCAGTCTCCCTCTCACCCTCCCTCACGAAGGCTCCCTCTGTCCATCCCTCACTCAGGCTCCCTCTCTCCCTCTGTCGCTCCCTCACGCAGGCTCCCTCTGTCCCTCCCTCACGCAGGCTCCCTCTGTCCCTCCCTCACGCAGGCTCCCTCTGTCCCTCCCTCACGCAGGCTCCCTCTCTCCCTTCCTCACGCAGGCTCCCTCTGACGCTCCCTCACGCAGGCTCCCTCTCTACCTCCCACACGCAGGCTCTCTCTCATCCTCCCTCACGGAGCCTCCGTCTCTCTCTCCCTCCCTCACGCAGGCTCCCCCTGACCCTCCCTCACTCAGGCTCCCTCTCATCCTCCCTCACGCAGCCTCCCTCTCTCCCTCCCTCACGCAGGCTCCCTCTCTCCCTCCCTCACGCAGCCTCCCTCTCACCCTCCCTCACGCAGGCTCCCTCTCACCCTCCCTCACGCAGTCCCCCTCTCACCCTCCCTCATGCAGGCTCCCTCTCTCCCTCCCTCACTCGCCCTCCCTTTTACCTTCCTTACTCAGCCTCCTTCTCAGGCTCCCTCACTTGGAGTTCCTTCACACCCTCCCTGCCACCCTCCTCACTCAGCATAGTTATTTTTAAATTCATCCATGTTTCTATAAGTATTAATACCTTGTTCTATTATTATTGTGACGTATTCCATTCTATGAGAAACCACAGGTTTTTTTTCCCCACTCTGCTGATGGTAATTTGGGAGTTTTCAGTTTTTGGCTAAAGCAACTGAAGCCAATATGTATATCTGTATTCAAATCTTTTTGAGACATATGCTGTCATTTCGTTGGGTAAATACCTAGGAGTGAGATTCGTGTGTCATATAGTATGTATATGTTTAACTTATTAAAAACTTCCAAGCTGATTTCCAAAGTGTCTGTAGAATTTCACATTCCCACTAGCTTTCCATAAGGATTCCAATTCCAACACAATCTCATCAGCATTTGGTTTGGTACATCTTTTTCATTCTAGCCATTTTAATAGCTATGTAAGTATATCTCACTGTGCTTTTAATTTGCATTTCTTTTATGAGTAAGGATGTTGTGTATATCTTCCTTTACTTATTTGCCACCCATATGTCTTTGGTGGAGTGTTTGCTCTAATCTGTTGTGTATATTTTTTTATTGGATTTTTTGTCTTCTTATGTAGTTTTGAGCGTTCTTGTTCTGAGTACAGTTCCTTTATCAGATACATGATTTGCAAATATTTTCTCCAAGTCTGTGGCTGTCTTTTCATTCTCTTATTGGTGTCTTCAAAGAGGAGAAATTTAAAATTTTGTTGAAATCCATTTTACCACTTTTTTTCTTGTATGGTTTTGTTACTTAGAAATCTCTGTCTGCCCCTAGGTCACAAACGTATTTTTCCATGTTTTCTTCTAGAAGATTTATGGTTCTGCCTGTATCTCAAATTATTTTTTTATGTTTTCGTGTACTCTTCCGAAAAGCTTGCATTTCCCAGCTGAAATTCTTTAGGATCTTTGTCAGTATTCAGTTGCCTATGTATGTGAGGGTCTATTTCTGACTCCATTTTGTTCCACAAATGTATTTGTCTATTCTTATGTCAATACCATAAAAGCTTGATTACTTTACCGTGAGTGTTCAGATAAAAAAGTAGAAGTCCTCCAAATTTGTTCTTTTCCAGAATCATTTTGGCTCTTCTAGATCATTTTCATTTTCATGTAAATTTTAGGATCAGCTTGTCAGTTCCTACTAAGCAGCCTACTGAGTTTTTTTCTTGGATTAGCGTTAAATTGTAGGTGAATTTGGGGATGAGGCACAGCTTACGAATTTTTAATCCTCCAATCTATGAACATGGTGTATCCACCCTCTCAGCATTGTTTCATAGTTTTCAATGTAGAAATCATGCATTTATTTTATCAAATTAATTTCTAAATATGTGATATTTTTATGGTATTACAAATGATGTCTTTTTACATTTTTGTTCCCAATTTCTTGCTGCTACTGTATGTAAACTCAAATTTTGTATGTTGATCTTGTATCCTGTGTAGAGGAGCAAAATTTGCCATGCCATATGCATCTCTTTGGCAGGGGATTATGTCAAGTTGAAAATAATCAAGGCCCAAAAGATTCTGGAAGAATCTTTGACATCCCCCTAACTGCCTAAAAAGAATGTAGATAGAGGACCTGTTCCAGGAAGGGAGCTATCTCCACAGATTACTATAGATAACATGAACTAGGTGTGTACACAAGGAGGAACCCAGCAAAGTCTGTTGGTTAAAATTCCTCTCTGTGTCCCATTGTCTCTGCCTGGCCCAGCAACAGCTTGTTTACCAAACATGTGCTTTTCCATCTCTGTGTGAATTGCCTTCCTCCCCTTTGAAGTCACAAACTACTTCCCCCAGCATCCTCTTTGTCTTTAGCTGAAGATGGTATTTAAGGTGATGGATTCAGCCACTTTATTGAATTCCTGCATTTTCCTTGGTCTCTCCCATATATACATGTTATTAAATTTTGTTTGATTTTCTCCTGTTCATCTGTCTCATGTCAATTTAATTCTTAGACCAGCCAGAAGAACCTAGAAGGGCAGAGGAAAAACTCCGCCTCCGTATCACCTGCCACATTGTTAAATTCACTTACTAGTTTTTGTAGTTTTTTGGTTTTGTTTTTATGATTCTTTGGGTTTTCTGTATACAGGATCATGTTGCCTGCAAATAGAAACAGCTGTATTTCTTCCTCCAATATATTTTTTTTCTTTTTAAAAAATTTATTTACTGATTTTACTTATTTGGTTTTACTGGATCGTAGTTGTGGCATGCATGTGGGATCTACTTCCCTGACCAGGGATTGAACCCCGGGCCCCCTGTGTTGGGAGCGTAGAGTCTTATCCACTGCACCACCAGGGAAGTCCCCAGTATGTTCTTTTTTTTCCCCTTACTTTGCTGCACTGGCTAGAACTTCCAATACAGTGTTGAATCGACGTGGTGAGATTAGACATCCTTGCCTGGTTGCTGATATGAAGGAAAGCTTTCCACGTTTCACTATTAAGCAGGTTGGTAACTATGTGTATTTCATAGATGCATTTTATTAGTTTTCTTCCTACTTCATTGAAAGCTGTTAGCATGAGTGGGTGTTGAATGTTCTCAAATGCTTTTTCTGCCTTAATGAGTTGGTCATATGATTTTTCCATTTTACTTCCTTAATGTGATGATATATACTGATTGAGTTTTACTGTTGTGGCCTCTCCCACTGCGGAGCACAGGCTCTGGATGCGCAGGCTCAGCGGCCATGGCTCACGGGCCCAGCCGCTCCGCGGCATGTGGGATCTTCCCAGACCAGGGCACGAACCCGTGTCCCCTGCATCGGCAGGCGGACTCTCAACCACT
This sequence comes from Globicephala melas, assembly GCF_963455315.2. Classification (NCBI taxonomy): domain Eukaryota; kingdom Metazoa; phylum Chordata; class Mammalia; order Artiodactyla; family Delphinidae; genus Globicephala; species Globicephala melas. Next base: position 2,870,858 of record NC_083324.2, on the reverse strand, counting down.
GCGCCACCAGGGAAGCCCCCTGATTGCGTTTTGAATGCTAAACCAAACTCACATTCCTGGGATAAGTACTTCTTGGTCATGATGTGTTATATTTTTATATATTTCTGGATTCTATATTCCAATATATTTTTTAAACATCTTTATTGGAGTATAATTGCTTTACAATGGTGTGTTGGTTTCTGCTTTATAACTATCATCCAATATTTTGTTAATAATTTTTGTGTTTAAAAGGGATATTGATGTGTACTTTTCTCTGCTTGTAATATCTTTGTCAGAGTTTGGTATCAGGGTTATGTTGGCCCACTAAAAGGAGTAGGGAACATCTTCGCCTCCTCTATGTTCTGGAAGAGATGGTGTAAATTAGAATTATTTCTTCTACAGATGTTTGATCTACTGTCCCTAGAGAAGCCATTTGACCTGGATTTTTCTTTGTGGGAAAGTTCTTTATTACAATTTAATTTTTTTTGACAGTTAAGGGATCATTCAGATTTTTTATTTCTTTTTGTATCCATTTCACTGAGTTGTGATTTTCAAGGAATTTGTTACTTTCATCTAGGTTGTCAAACTTATTAGCATATAATATTGAATACTTTAACACCTCCTTTCAGTAGACAAAAAAGTACATGAAACATGAGTAAGGATACAGAATATTTAAGCAACACTGTCAACAAACTGTCCTAGTTGATATTTATAGACTGAACGCTTGCAGAATACACATTCTATTCAAGTAGTCATGAAATATGCATTGCATATAGTCCACATGCTGGACCATAAAATAACTCTCGAAAATCACGTTAAATCAGGTATTAATAAAGATAAGCTATTTTTCACACCCATTAGGGTGGATACTATTTTTAAAACCCCAGAAAATAACAAGTGTTGGCAAAGATGTAGAGAAATTGGACCCTCACACATCGCTGGTGGGAATGTAAAATGATGCAGCTCTGGGGAAAACAGTATGACAGTTCCTCAAAAAATTTAACATAGAATTACTATATCCAGCAATTCCACTTCTGAGTACACGTCCAAAACAATTGAAAGCAGGGTTTCAAGAGACATTTTTACACCTGTGTGCCAGTAGTACTATTTGCAATAGCAAAAGGTAGAAGTCACCCAGGTGTCCAGCAACAGATGATAGACAAAACGTGGTCTCTGCAGACGACGGAGTATTGTTCAGCCTGAAAAAGGAAGGAAATTCTGATGCATGCGACATGGATGAACCTCGAGGACATTATGCTCAGTGAGATAGCCAGGCACAAAAAGACAAATACTGTATAATTCCACCTATATGTGGTCCCTAGAGCAGTCAAATTCACAGAGACAGAAAGTAGAAAGGTGGTTGCCAGGTGCTCAGGGAGAGAGGAATGGGGAGTCAGTGTTTATTGGGGACAGAGTTTCAGTTTTGCAAGATGAAAAGAGTTCTGGAGATGGATGGGGGTGATCGTTGCCCAACAACGTGAATGTACTTATGCCACTGAACTGTACACTTCAAGATGGTTAAGAAGATAATATCTGTTATGTGTATTTACTACGATGAAAAAGGAAATTAAAAAGCTATCCAGAAAATCTCAAAAATATTTGAAGATCAAACCACCTACTTTTAAATAAGCAATGAATAAAAAACAAAGTAACAAGGGAAGTTTCAAACTATTTTCAACTGGATGAGAGTGAAAACACAGCAGTTCCTAATTTGTGGGAAGCCCAGAAACCAGTGCTTCTGGGAAATTAGTAGCTCTTATGTTGGTTAGGTCCCGGGGGCGCCGAGACATTTGGTCAAACAACATCCTGGGTCTCTGCGTGAGGGTGTTTGTGGATGAGATTAACGCCTGAATCGCTAGACTGAGTAAGGTGAATTGCCCTCCCTAATGCGGTCCAGTCAGCTGAAGACCCGAATAGAACAAAAAGGCTGAGTAAGAGGGAATTTCCTCGGCCTGAGTGCTGAGCTGAGACTTGGGTCCTCTCCTGCCCCCGGGCTGGAACTTACCCCATTGGTTCTGCCGGTTCTCAGACCTTCGGACTTGGGCTGAACCACAGCATGGGCCCTCCTGGGTCTCCGGCTTGCAGACCACAGATGTTGGGATCTGTAAGCCTCATTAACCATGTGAATCATTCCTTATAATAAATCTCTTGAGGGACTTCCCAGGCGGTCCAGTGGTTAAGACTTTGCCTTCCAATGCAGGGGGTGCGGGTTCGATCCCTGATCCCATATGCCTCGCGGCCAGAAAACCAAAACACAAGACAGAAGCAATATTGTAACAAATTCAACAAAGACTTAAAAAAAAAATGGTCCACATCAAAAAAATCTTTAAAAATAAATAAATAAATACGTAAATAAATAAATAAATGTCTTGAAACGCACACACGCATGAACATCCTATTCCGGTTCTCTGGAGAACCCTGATTAATACAACTCTAAGCAGTTGTTTCACGAAAGAATAAAGGCGCGCAATCAGCTCTCTCAGGACAGAAAGGAAGTCGAGGTGACCTGGCCGAGGCCCCGCCATCAGTAGTGGAAGATCCAGGACTGGGGTGCAGACCTCCAGGCTCGGAGTGGCGTCGGGGCCTCACCCTCAAGCTGAGTTGTGTCTCGGAGTCCCCTTCTCCCGCAGGCCTGTGTCAGGAGTGCAGAGGACAAGCAGTGGGGCGAGGGCCGTGTCAGGCTCATCCTCAGCGGTGCTCCCGCGGGGAGAGTTTAGGCCGATGGATGGAGGGAAGCTGTGGGAAGGCAGAGCCTGGATTGAGTGGGGCAGAAGAGCCAGCAGCCGGCTTAGGTGGTGATGAATCCTCCATCCCTGGCGGTGCTATAGCTTGTCTGTGCTCACAGTCACAGCCTATCATTCATGTTCGAACAAGGATTCCATGGACACTCTTCGAGAAGCTAGCATGTTCTGCCTAATCTATCATGTTTCTTTAAAAAATTATTATTCACAGTTTTCCGGTCATTGGTCTAAAGACCATGAAGCTATTTTAAGCAGGAACATGGTCCATTTCCCTGACTGAAAAGAAATAATTACTATGTATAAAACAGATAACCAACAAGGTCCTACTGTATAGCACAGGGAACTATATTCAGTATCTTACAAAACCTATAATGGAAAAGAATCTGAAGATAGATATTTATGTATCTAGCTGAGCCACTTTGCTATACACCTGAAACACTGTAAATCAACTATACTTCAATAAAAAATATAAATACATGAATAAACAAGATCAGATTTTTTAAAAAGAGAAATAATTAAACCAACTAACAAAATGCTCTTGTCCTGGGGTGTGTGGAGTGTTCTAACCTCACCTCGATCGCAGCCCCCAAATACAGGAACATGCCCTGGGGCCAAGGTCTCAGTCAGACACAGTGGTGTCATGGGCACCTCACTCCACGTCTCTGGGTCTCAGTGTCCTCGCCTGTAAGATGACAGTGGGCATAAAAGCGTGCATTTGCTGGGTCTCTTGAAAACACTTTCCCAATTCCTGTGTCTTGTGCTTTGATATTTAGTGAGGATGGAAAGATCACAGTTGACAATGGCATCTGGAAAGTTAACAGCTGAGGTGCAGGCAGGGTGTCATTTTCTTCTGCCCAGGAGGAAAAGAACATGATATTTGAAGCCCACGTTTCTCAGGACGTCAACTCTTTAGCATCCAAATGCAGCCCATTTTTGCTGAAAGACACACAGAGTTCTGTGACAGGCAAACGTCTCATCCCACCTCAGGGATGAAAACTGGCATTGGAAAACAACAGAGCTCTTCACAGCAGCTCCTTTTAAATCTCTTTTAATGACTAATATCCTCGTTCCGGTGTGTGCCTGAACTGACCTGAGCAAAATCAAACTGAGACTAATTAGTGTGGAAGAGATGACACACATGGGTCCAGTTCCTGTTCTCATGGACACCTCACACTCAAAGTAAGAACGGAACAGGAAAAGAATTCTCATTTTTAAAAAAACATGTCGGGACTTTCCTGGTGGTCCAGTGGTTAAGACTCCGTGCTCCCAGTGCAGAGGGCCTGGGTTCGATCCCTGGTCAGGGAACTAGATCCCACACACCACAACTAAGAGCCCACATGCTGCAACTAAAAAAAAAAAAAAGATCCCACATGCCACAGCTAAAGATCCCGCATGCCTCAATGAATATCGCGCATGCCACAACTAAGACCCAGTGCAGCCAAAATAAATAAATATTTTTCAAAAAACAACAAAAAACCCCCACATGTCATTGGAAATATCCTTAGCACTGGCCTGGATGTCAGGAGAACTGGGTTTTAAGTGTTTTTCTACCAACCAAGTGATCATGTGACCTTTTAGAAGCCACTGGCCTCGCTCAGTTTCCAGATCTGTGAAATGGGGTTGGTTTTACTTGCCTACTATGAAATAATAGGAAATGTGTAATTGGTCTCCGCCCCCAGTTCGTGGCACAGAGCTCCTAAAGCCCTTCTAATTTCCTAAATTATAAAAGTACTAGGAGTATCATTTGTTCTAATATTTGGTCCTTAACCCTGGATCCTTACACAGAGCTCTTAAATCCCTTGGGATTCCCTGGCTGATAGGAGGGTCTTTTTTTTTTTTTTTGGCGGTACGCGGGCCTCTCACTGCTGTGGCCTCTCCCGTTACGGAGCACAGGCTCCGGACGCGCAGGCTCAGCGGCCATGGCTCACGGGCCCAGCCGCTCCGCGGCACGTGGGATCTTCCCGGACCGGGGCACGAACCCATGTCCCCTGCATCGGCAGGCGGACTCTCAACCACTGTGCCACCAGGGAAGCCCTAGCAGGGTCTTTTGTTCTCATGAAGTGAAGAGAAGTTGGACTTAGTCTCACAAACTTTTTTTTCCATGAGATAATAATGGTAGGAGAGAAAGTAAGAAATCTCAAATAAAGATGACTTCTGCTGTTGGGACCCAGGGCAGGCCACCCCCAAATATGCCTTAATGGCATAGGAACTATCTTGAATTAAAGTTACTTAAGACATAGCTGATACGAGAGGGGCACTGTGACCCTCCTCTCTGTCTTCCTGAAAGCAGGAAATAAATTTCTCATGTGAAAGGTCCACGCTCTGCACTTGGAGGTAGAAGGACACCCTTATTGCCAGAAATAGGGAATTCAGGGCCACGAGTCTATACAAACAACCTGTTACTTCTTTAATTTACCACTCCAAACCCAAACCCTGTTTAGTCTTCCCTAATTAAGTACCCAAAGCCTAAGTTTCTTTTTCCTGTCAGTTCCTCTCAAATTTGTTTCTTTGTCTAAAAAATATAAAAGCTGCTTGCTTTGGCCACTTCTTAGGTCCCATTTCTATGAAACCTCTATGAGCACAAATTAAAATTTATTTATTTTTCTCCTGTTCATGTGTCTTGTGTCAATTTTATTATTAGTTTCCCTCCGGACACTGCCTTTCTCAATCATACAAGAAGCATTCAGGGCCCACGTGGTAAAAATGGCAGGAAAGACACCTTCCCCCCAGTTAATTAAACCTTGAGCTCATTTAAGTTTCTTATGGGTGCAAAACCACAAAACCTAAATTATCCAGTCAAGTCAGGTTATGACTTAAGGACATTATAGTTCGTCACAGTCTAATGTGTACCTTTGTAATGTAAATGTTGTGATATTGTCAACGGTTTAGCTAAACTTACCTGGCTGATCTGTTCAATGATTAAGTAAGCCTGCTCCGTGGGCAGAGAGACTGGAGCATCACACGGAAAGTCGCCCTCCCTCTGATAGGTGTCTCAGGTGGAGGGCAGACAATCTGAGGGCTGCTGCAAGGTTGACAGAGTAACTGTGGCTCCCCCTTCAGTGAACATATGGGAAGTTAGGGGAAAAACAAAATTCCTCTTGATCACTGCGTTGGCGAAGCTGTATGTGAAATGAATTTCCTACCGTGTATTGGTTTCTTGGGTGTGAATTTTTTTTATGTATAATGTAAAGCTGGCTGGGGTGTACAAAAGGGAGTGGTGGGGACTGTGGCCAAAAGGGAGTGGTGGGAACTGTGGCAAACTGGGGAGGTCACAAATCCTTCTTTTATAAGCGGCTGCCACTCATCTCCAGCATGTCATTGCTGTGTGGAAATATAAGCCCAGTGTTGCCAGCACTTCTGATGTTTTGAAAGAAATTATAAATCTAGATCTTATATAAAATAGCCTGATTTTTAAACATTGGGAAACAATTCAAATTAAAGAAATCTGGGTAGTGTTTTTTGTCCGATGGCTAATAGGGCCTCCTTGTGGAGTGAATACTTGACCACTTACTGTGCTAAGCACTGTCCTAATGCTACATGTGTTATTAATGGAATCTTTGTGCCTTAGATACCATGAGGAGCTACATGTTATCAATGAAGGTGTAACTAACTAACTTCTCAGGGCCACGCAGCCAGTAGGGAGCAGAGACAGCATCTGACCAGCATTTGCAAAGGCCTCAAAGCCAGCTGTGCCCAAGGTGGGCAGGAGGGCCGCCTGCAACATGAGGGTGCATTGTCCACAGAGATTTTGAAAACAGTAACAAGATGGACTGAAGCTTGTCTGGTTTTTATGACCATCACGCACAGGCAATATTAAATAATGTCAGTGATAAAATACACACTGTGTATTTATTATTTAGCACACAGGGATAAAATACACAAATCCCCGCAAACTTCTGTAGGTTTAAGTTCTAAAGAATTGCTGTGGCTACTGTTAAGGGGTTTAAAAAAATTTTTTTTTTTTTAGCTGTGGTAAAATTCACATAACATAAAGTTTACCATCTTAAATCATTTTCTTTTGCGGTACGCGGGCCCCTCACTGTTGTGGCCTCTCCCGCTGCGCAGCACAGGCTCCGGATGCGCAGGCTCAGCGGCCATGGCTCACGGGCCCAGCCGCTCCGCGGCACGTGGGATCCTCCCGGAACGGGGCACGAACCCGCGTCCCCTGCATCGGCAGGCAGACTCCCAACCACTGTGCCACCAGGGAAGCCCCATCTTAATCATTTTTAAGTGTGCAGTTCATTAGCATTAAGTGTGTGTGTGTGTGTGTGTGTGTGTGTATATATTTAAATTGGAGTATAGCTGCTTTACAATGTTGTGTTAGTCTCTGCTGTACAGCAGAGTGAATAAACCACACACATACATATATCCCCTCTTTCTTGGATTTCCTTCCCATTTAGGTCACCACAGAGCATTGAGTAGACTTCCCTGTCATTAGCGTTACACGTTAACATTATTTTGCAATCAATCTCCAGGCATTTCATCTTGCAAAACAGAAACCCCAAACCCATTAAATACCACCTCTCATTCCCCCTCCCCTAGCCCTTGGCAACTGTAGGGGAGGAATATTTTTCCTCTACCCTTCTAGGTTCTTTTGGCTGGTCTGTTCATTAAATTGACATATGACAGGTTAACAGGAGAAAAACAAATTTATTGTCATACTTATGGGAGCCTCACATAGACATGAGAGGTTCCAAGACAGGCAATGGAGGCTTGTGTGCCGGCTGAACTAAGGTGAAGGGCTAGGTAGGGCTTTGGGGCTCCAGGGGGAGGAAGACAAGTCACAGGAAGCTGGGAAGAGCAAGTGCTTGGTGAACACAGGTTTGTCAGGCCCTGCAGGACGACAGGGTCAGGACCTGCCAAACGCCCAGCTCATCACGCCAGCCCACACTCTGTGGTTATCTCTGGTGGCAGCTCCGTTCCCTGACCATGCCTTCTAATTCTTTTAGGCAGTTAAGGGAAGTACACAGCTCTTCCTGAGTCTTTTGGGCCACGACTGTCTTCAGTTCAGAATGATCCACATGCGAGAGTGGCATGTTTTGGGGTGGCATATTCTGCTCCCCTTCCCAGCTACCGTCCGACTGTCTCTATGAATCTGACTGCTCTAGGGACCTCATATAAGTGGAATTTTTTTAATTTTTCTTTTTGTGACTGGCTTATTTCACTGAGCATAATATCCTCAAGTTTCATCCATATCGTATCATGTGTCAGTACTCCCTTCTTCAAGGCTGAATAATATTCCATTGTGTGTATGCATCACATTTGGTTTATCCATTCATCTGTTGACGGATGCTTGGGTTGCTGCTATCTTTTGGCTGTTGTGAACAGTGCTGCTATGAACATATCTCTTTGAGACCCTGCTTTCAATTGTTTGGGTTCCATAAGTGGAATTACTGGATCATATGGTAATTATGTATCTTTTTGAGGAACCTCCATATTGTTTTCCATAGTGGCTGCACCATTTTGCATTCCCACCAACAGTGCACAAGGGATCCCTATTTCTCCACATCTTCATCAACATGTTTTCTGGTTTTGCCTTTTTTTAAAAAAAATAGTAGCCATCATGATGGGTGTGAGATGAGATCGCATGCAAAAGTCATTTGCATTTCCCTAATGACTATGATGTTGAGCATCTTTTCATGTACCTATTGGCCATTTGTATATCTTCTTTAGAGAAATCTATTCAAGTCCTTTGCCCATTTTTTTTTTTAATCGGGTTATTTATATTGGTGTCGTGGAGTTGTAGGAGTTCTTTCTATATTTGGATATTAGCCCCTTACCAGATATGTGACTTGCAAATGTTTTCTCCCGTTCTGCAGGTGGCCTTCTAACTCTATTTATTGCATCTTTTGATGCACAGAAGTTTTGAAGTTTGATGTGGTACTATTTCTCTCTTTTTACTTTGGTTGCCTGTGCACTGTTGAATTTTAATAACATATAAACATTAAAATTACACACTTTAAAAATGTATGCTTTACACACAATGTACTCTACATGGATGTTAATTCTGAAAACTCTTAGTTACACAGTAGGCCCCATACATATGGATTTGTGCTTGTTTCCAGAGTAACTTTTGGAATCCTGTGAATTTGCCTCAGACACAGTTCTTGTCTCCAGCCCCCACCACGGTACACATTTCTGTGCCTAAACAGTAGATCCGAAATGATCAGTGACGGCACCGTGATTGTCAAGACAGAGAAAACAACTCGTGTTATTGTTATTCAGCCATCCTATGAGCCCACTTATGATTCTTACCTGGTTTAAATTTTAAGACAGTGAAACAGAGTGCAAACTGTAAGGGGTAATATTTTTGTTGCTTAAGTGCAAATCTTACCTTCTACTTGAACTATTTTACTGAATTTTCATATTAGATTAAGAATAAAGATTTCTTCTTTGTTGCTATTCCCATTTATTAAATGGACCAGTACACTCTGGTATTATTTATTATTGCAACAGGCCAATATGTCAGTATACATTTTTAAAAAATACATTAATGTCATTAAAAATTATTAATCTATTACCTTTCCCTTTTTGGCTATTAAGTAATATTTTTTTTTTAATTAAAAACTTGCTTTTGCTGGCTTGCTTGTATATACAAAGCTCAATCAAACAAGTTTTAAAAAGTTATTTTTTCCCAGCCATTATTATGTTGCATTTAATGTTTTTTTTGTTTTTGTTTTTGTTTTGCCACACCACATGGCTTGTGGGATCTTAGTTCCCCCACCAGGGATTGAATATTGAACCCAGACCCATGGCAGTGAAAGCACCCCAGTCCTGACCACTGGACCGCCAGGGAACTCCCTCATTTAATGTTTATTACAGAAAATAATTTTTTCTTATAAAGGAGTATTAAAAGAAATCTTCCTTCCTAAGAGGTTTGATGAGCTAGGTGCGACACTGGAGGTATGAAATAGCCATTTGGGGAGCCAGGGGTAGGACGTACCCTCCTCCAGTTCTGGTGGCCTAGTGATGTCTAAGGACTCCTGTCCCTCCAGGGCTGCTGGTGTCAGACTTAGCCGGCTGGGATAACACCCGTGCCAGAACTTCTAAGGGGGCCTGACGGTATGAAGCTGCAATCAGCTTATCCTGCAGCCACTGTCCCATAGCGATGCCTTTGGGGACGAAGGGAGTAGGTGGGCGAGGATGAGGTGTTCAGTGGTCCGGGGGCAGCTAACTGGCCGAAGCAGTCCCCGACTCCGGCAGAGAATGGATGTGGCAAGTGGAAGAAAGCCGTCCTGAGTGAGAGTAGAAGCACAGATAGAAACTGGATCCTGTGAGCAGGCAGCATGTCTGCGCATTGAAGAAAAGCAGCGATTTCTGTAATTAAATGGCGCCATTCTCTTACACAAGATGAAGTTCGGGAAAGCATTCTGCCAAGGCTGAAACTGTTGCCGTGCTCCCAGACGTTTTCTTATTTTTTATTTCCCCAAACGTTGAGGTTTCCAGCCCAGAGACAGTGCTGAAGGCCTACAGTGGGACCCCCTTTCCTCAGTCCCCAGGGACCGTGACCAGAAGGTAGCTGCGGCCTTGTGCGGCAGGGAAACCCCTGCTGCTGGGCTGGGTCCTGCATATGGGGGTGTGCTGGGTGTGAGTGAGGGTGCTCTAAAGAAAAACTTTTACTCCAGCAGAAAGGGGCAACACAGACAATGCCAGGAGGGAAAGAGCGCTGAAGGGGGAACCTGGACATTAAAAGCTCATTTCAAGCCATTGCCGTGTGAACCTTACGTGGATCCTGATTCTGAAAATACAAACTGTGAAAAAAAAGCTACGATGTTTATGAGACACTTGGAAGTTTGAACTCTGCATATTTTATGACTGAGGAATTATTGTTCGTATTTTAGATGTGATAATAGTATTGTGGTTAGAGTGTACCTCTAAAACGGTCCTTATCTTTTAGAGGTAGGATGCCTCAGATTTGTTGCAAAATGATACGGGTGAGGGCTGGGGTTGGCTGCAGGCGCATGGTCACGGGACTGGACGGTCATGCCTGGGGCTTCAGTATACTATTCTATCAACTCTTGTGAATGCTTGAGCTTCTCCACTGCACAATTTAAAAAATCTATTTGTTGCAAAAAGATGGTAGGGCTTCCCTGGTGGCGCAGTGGTTGAGAGTCCGCCTGCCGATGCAGGGGACGCGGGTTTGTGCCCCAGTCCGGGAGGATCCCACGTGCCGCGGAGCGGCTGGGCCCGTGAGCCATGGCTGCTGGGCCCGCGCGTCCGGAGCCTGTGCTCCGCAACGGGAGAGGCCGCAGCGGTGAGAGGCCCGCGTACTGCAAAAAAAAAAAAAAAAAAAAAAAGATGGTAGATAGGTTCTAATATGACAACATACCACTAGGAGTAGTTCCTTGCCTTTGAAATTCCTTCTCAACCCTTATTCGCTCAAGAAGAAAGACCCCTATCGTCCAGTGCTTGGTCCTCTCCCTCTGAATGGTGAGAACAGGCCTGGGACTCTGAGCCTTTGACAGGAAACAGTGTCTCCTGTAACTTAACGGCATCCCTTTGTTTCGTTGTATTTATTTTGTGGCTACTTCTATTTTGGCAACAGATACTGTTTTTCTACTTACTGGAGTGACAAAGTTTCCTTTTTAAATATATGTAAACACTTTGATTTAAAGACAAATAGGAAATAACAGCACAGATGGTACTCAGATACTGTAAGGTTTCTCCAAGCGTGGAAGTCACCGATACAAGGCATTTTCCTATCTCATTTTATTTATCAGGTAGACAAATCTGGGGTCTCTTCATCCCTGAGGGTCTCTGTGCCTGGGGCAGCGTGGCCTGCTCAGGCCATGCCCACTGTCTCCCTGACTCTCAGATATAGCACTTGATACCCAGAGAAGGCGCCCAAAGGCAGAGAAGGAGGGTGCTGCATGGACCCCGGGGCCCCGACATGGTCCCTTACCAGGCTCACTGGCAAGTGAAAATGGGGGGGTGACAGAGTTAAGGACAATATAAAGAAAGGGAAACATCTCAAATGGGAAAATGTTCTATCCATCATTTTGTTGCTTCCCGTTCGTAGTGTTTTGCTGGGGAAATTTCCTGACCGCCTTAAATTAAAGCATACAGGTGGCCAGCAAGCTGTGTCCACCCGGATTATTTTGTTAGGCCTGTTTGTATGTTTGCTTTTTTGTTTGTGTAAGTAAACTTTTTTCTTTTTAGATAACTGTAGATTCACATGCGGTTTTAAGACATAGAGAGAGGGCTTCCCTGGTGGCGCAGTGGTTAAGAATCGCCTGCCAATGCAGGGCACATGGGTTCGAGCCCTGGTCCGGGAAGACCCCACGCAACTAAGCCCGTGTGCCACAACTACTGAGCCTGAGAAGCCCGCGCACCGCAACGAAGAGTAGCCCCCGCTCTCCGCAACTAGAGAAAGCCAGTGCGCTGCAACGAAGACCCGACGCAGCCAAATACAAATAAATAAATAAAATTGATTCTTTAAAAAAAAAAAAAAGACATAGAGAGAGACATATTTAAGACGTAAAGAGAGACTCATGCACCCTTTTCCCAGTTTCCCCCAATGGTGACTGCTTGCAAAACTATAGGACACACAGGGAACTATATTCAATATCTTGTAATAACCTACAATGGAATAGAACCTGAAAAAAATAGATATAAATGAACCACTTTGCCGTACACCTGAAATGAACACAACATTGTAAATCAACTATACTTCAATTAAACAACAATAAAAAAAACCCGTAGGACATCGCAACCAGGATTTACCATAGACACAGTCAAGACAGAACATTTCCAGCCGCACAGAGATTTCACATGTTGTCCTTTTATGGCCACATCACCCCCCACCCCTACCCCGTCTGGCCCTCACCCACTGTCAGTCACTCACCTGTTCTCCAGTTCTATAACGTTGCTTTTCAAGAACGTTATATGAATGGAATTATGCCGTATGTAACCTTTTGCGATTGGCTTTTTTTCCACTCAGCATAATTTCCTGCAGATTTGAGTTGTCCAGTGTGTCAACAGCTTGTTCCTTTATTGCCGAGTAGCATTCCATGGTGTGGATGCACCCAGTCTGTTTAACCATCACCTGTGCAAGGACCTCTATGCTGTTTTCAGTTTGGGGTTATTAAGTTTGTTTGTTTGTTTTGCGGTACGCGGGCCTCTCACCGCTGCGGCCTCTCCCGTCGCGGAGCACTGGCTCCGGACGCGCAGGCTCAGCAGCCATGGCTCACGGGCCCAGCCGCTCCGCGGCATGTGGGATCCTCCCAGACCGGGGCACGAACCCGTGTCCCCTGCATCGGCAGGCGGACTCCCAACCACTGCACCACCAGGGAAGCCCCAGTTTTGGGCTATTATGAATCAAGCTGCTTTGAACATTTTATGTATGGGCTTTTGTGTAAACATACGTTTTCATTTTCCTGGGATAAATGGCCAAGAGTGTGTATGTTTGTTTTTAATAAATCAATTGCATTCATTTACAGTTGAGCTGTTTCATCTACAAATCCACATTACTGATTTCTTCTCAATAATCAGAAGATCTGGAAAGATGGGGCCATAGGGACTCATGATCCTAACAGGCCAGATGGGCTTAAGATCCCTGATACTCCGCCTAGTCCTTTGTATTTATTTACCTGCTGGGCAAGGCTCCTGGTTTGCCAATTTAAGTGGGCATAATTGGAACATGATAAGTTATATCATGAATTTTTTTTTATATATCATGAATTTTAACTGTATACACACAGGCATTTGCTTGTATATGCATAAAATCTGTCTGGAAGTATACACAAGCAGAAAATACTGGTTGCCTCTGGGAAGGGTACTGGGTGAGGGGTAGTAAGGGGGAGTCACTTTTACTATGAGCCCTTTTGAGTCTTTTTTAGCTTAAACTCATCTGTTATTTACTAAAAAATGAATCAATAAAACATGCAAACAAGAACACTAAAAATTCCTCACAGATACCTGCTCTGAGGCTGCTTTGTCCATACAACTCTTGTTTCTTTAGACAAGAGAACCCATTGGAATTTCCCCACCCAGGGAAGAGCCCAGCTCCAAGAGATCTCTGGTCTGGGGCCTTTAGGCTTTGAGGGTGATCCCCAAACAGCCCTCCTCACCATCCAAAATCTGGATGACCCCTGAGGGGCACGCTCAGACCATCTGGGCCTCTCTGAAGCCTAGTGAGGTGTCTATGCCCAGCCCAGGGGCCACCTCCTCCAAGAAGCCTTTCCCAGCCTGATTGAAATTCAGCTTCTCCCTCCCTCATCAGGCAGGGGCATCCATGTGCGTATCCGGTTACAATCCAGGGCACACTTCCTGGACCCTTCACACAGGCTGGGCCCCAGTGCACTTACCCCGCCTCTTCCTGACCTCCCACTAGGCTGGGCCCTCCCCGCAGCAGATTAACATTTTAAAGGCACTGGTGCACAGGGTACCTGCAGAGCTCACCCCCTCCTGTAATTCGTGACAAAGACTATTACAAACCTAGGGCACAACCTGTAAAGTGAATTTAAGATTTAGGGTTTCTGCACGCACAATTCAGTGATGCTGAACGTTCTCGCTCTCGCGCTCGCGCGCGCTCGCGCTCTCTCTCTCTCTCTCTCTCTCTCTCTCTCTCTCTCTCTCTCGTGCGGGGGAGGGGTAGGATGTGCTCTGGCAGCGTTGGCGCCTTAAATCTGCCTTTTGGGTAACCTCCTCACGGCTTCCGGAAGACAGTCGGTGCAGCGCAAAGAAGGGCTTTGGGATCTGAGAGCCTCAGTGTTGCCCTTCGTAGCTGCGTGGTCTTCAGGCCAACTCACCCTGTTTCCTCCTGGAGAACTGGGGATCATGACGCCTCCCTGGCAAGGCCTGGAGGAGGTTGAAGGGGGAAGGAGCACCCACAGGGCCCCCAGGGCTTCAGCAGTTCGTTTGCCGTTGCGGAACTGGGCCCCTCTACTGGATGCGTGGGCCAGGATGCGCTCCGCATTCCAGATTTCCTGGGGGCCTTTGTGTGTTGATGGTCTGAGCTCAAGGTCTCAGGGGCCTGGCGGACTTGTTTGTCGGGCCCTGGCCAGGGTGATTGGCCAGAGGCGCTGAACAGGGCCGAATGAATGGCTGCGGGACGGCTGGGAGGCTCCACATCCGCGTGCAGTGTCGCCCGAGAGTTTGAAACCAAGAGTTTGAAACCAGGGATACGAGTGTGGAGGCCAGAAAACCGTGCAGTGCTTCCCGCGTGGTCGAGGGGCGCCACCGCCGCAGGGCGCCTCATCCCTTCTCCCCCGCCAACGGTGACTCGGGCGCGCGCCCCATCCCACTCACCCAGGCCCGCGTGGCCTCGGGTGCGCTCCCCAGCCCCTCCCTCCGCCCCGTAGGGACGGGGGCCGCGGGTGGGAGCCCGGGCCCCTCAGTTCCAGCGCTCAGGGCCCGCCGAGGCCCAGGAAGGGGCCCGAGGCCTCGGCCCTCGCCCCGCCCCCTCCCTCCTCCCTCCCGCGCTTATCACCTGCCGGCCGGGCGCGCGCGGCCGGGGACGGAGGGCACGAGGGGAGCGCGCGCGCGTGCGCGCGCGACCGGGCTCCGGGTCCCGGGAGGTGAAGAGCGGCGAGGATGGTGACGCGGGGCAGGCGGCTGTGGCCGCTTCTGCTCGCGCTCTCGGGGCTGCTGGCGCTGGGCCCCAGCGCGCCGGCGGCCAAGCTCAACATCCCCAAGGTGCTGCTGCCCTTCACGCGGGCCACGCGCGTGAACTTCACGCTGGAGGCCTCGGAGGGCTGCTACCGTTGGTGAGGCGCGGTCAGGCGTGGGGCCGGGTCGGGAGGCAGGCCTCGGGCGCGGGCGGCCAGGCGGGCGCGCTGCAGGTGCGCGGGCGCGGGGAGGAGGCCGCGGCCTCGGGCGGGTCTGGCGGGGCCTGCGGCGCGCGGCCTTCGGGCCCGGCCGGCGCCAGGAGGCCGGGAGCCGCGCGCCCCCAGCAGGCCCGCGCAGCAGGTGCGCCGGCGCGCGCTCCCGGGCGCCGGCTTGGCGGCCGGGCGACCACTGGCCTGGCGGCTGGTCGCGCGTGATCCGGCGGCGTGAGCGTGGGTCGCCCCTACTGCGCATGGCGGCGCCGAGGCCTCCGCGCTCTCTGGCGGGAGGGGGCCCGCCCGGGAGGTGGTGCGGATGGGAGCCCTGCTGTCGGCGGGACTCGCGGAGGGCGTGCGGCGGGCGCGGCGAAGGGCCAGCGAAGCCCTGCCCGCCCCGGGGCTTCCGGAGGGACCTCCTGCCGGAGGGAGAGGGTCGCACTGGCGCAGCTGGTCCCGGGATGCGCGTCCACGTGGTCGCACGCCTTTCTCGTCCAGGCTCCGGGAGAGGTGGTCAGGGCCCTGCAGAGAGACCTAGGCTGGGGACGCCGCTTTCCGGAGTTTGGTGACCGGGACTCACCCCTGGCGCCGGACTGGTGTGGGAATTGGGCTTGTGGAGAAGTGGGGAAGGTGTGTGTGGGAGTCGAATCAGTCGTTCAGCGTCTTTGGGAGGAACGGAAACCTTTGATGAAAGGTCTTTCGGAGAAAACCCTAGGTGTTTAACAGATGATGCACCTGTTTTACAGATGAGAGATGCAAGGGAATGGTTGGTGGTTCACCCCAGGTTGCCCACAGAGCAGGGTTGCCTTGATCCCTAGCTTCCTGGGGGGACGCAGGAGTTCTGCACCTTTTGTGGGGGATGTGATCTGGGAACCCCAGGAACTAATGAAACTAGAGGTCCGCCCCCACCTCACGGTAGCTGGGTGATGTGGTCCAGCCCTTCCATCCTTCAGATGGAGGAGCAGCAGCCTGAAGCGGCCTCTGGGTTCCACTCCGAGCAGGTTCATTCCTAGCAGGGTGCAGGCGGTGCTGGGTGTGACCAAGGCCCTACCACACCTCCCCGCCACCTTGCTGGAGATGAAAAGGAGGGGGTGATCCCCACGCGCTACGCCCTTGCTCCTCCCTTTGGTTCCCTGTTTCAAGGCTAGACAGTGTAACAGGGTGTGATCACAGTACAGAGAGTCCAACGTGTGTTAAGTCTGTTGGGATAGTCATCCGTGCACATCCGCGAGCCTAGTGCCGGAGCTCAGACTACCTTCTAGCTTATGTGCATTACTAGTACCTATTTGTGTTCTGAAGGTCACCTCCTGAAATAAGGACACGCCACATCAGACAAATGCATTTTGGGTTTAGTGCCCGCCTCCTCTGGAGGGTCGTATTTCTGGCTTGATATCACATCTTCTCTTTAACTTTTCTTCATCCCTGTCCAGGGCCCTGTCTGGTGTGGGGAGGTCACCTGTTAGTCCACACTTTGCAGGTGACCGTGCTTATTCTCTGGTTGAAGTTGTTCTCTTGATATGGGGGGCAAGAAAGAGGAAGCTGGCTATTAAAAGCAGCTGGCTTCAGATGAATCCGTTTCGGTGTATTTGTATGCTGCTTCCTCTGAGATTCTAGAGCTGTGTTTTTCGTTTCTGAAGTAACAACTTTTTTTTTTTTCTGACTGCATTTTCTTTTCCTAGAAGAGCTGGTGGATTTTAATTTACTTGTATAGTTTCTGAGGAGGAAGGGAAAAAAACATCCCTAATCACTGATGCATCAGAGGGTTGCTAAGTATCTTATAACTTGTTTTGAATCTGACCCATAGCTTTTATTGCAAATGTGTAACTGCTTACCTTAAGTGTCTTGGAGGTGTTTGGTGGTTGTGATTTTCCCCTTAACTTCACAGGAAAAGCTTCTGTCAGTCAAGCGTTGGAAATGTTTCCCTTATTTTAGTGTGTGCTTCCTAGTTCAGTCAGGTATTGCTTTAGTGTTTGAAGAGTCCCCTCTGGAGTTTTACGAGTGGGCCTAAAGGCAAGCTTTCTATCTGCATTCATCTATACCTGGGAGGAAAACAGCCTCTTCACCTAGGGAGTTCATTGTGCAGTCTGTGAGGTGAAGAACAGAGGAAATGAAAACCTTCCTGGACCTTGGGGGAATTTTTGCTCATCCTTGGACTTTTCGGCCAAGCTCCCACTTTACTGGAACCACTGCGTGCCTGAGCCCCAGGGGCTTTAAGTCTGCTTTTCCTGTTTCTTGATTTTATAGCATCAAATCATCAGGCAATTTTAAGGTCAGGGGAACTGTAGAGAGCATCAGGTTAAAACTGTTCACGTTTCAGTGGGAACCTCAGAGAGGGCAGTGCTCTGGGGGACGCGTATACGTAGTGGTCTTGAGTTTGGGACCGTGCCCCCTGTAGCACCTCTTTCAGGGGTTTGCAGCCTCTGGCGAATTGGCCAGACCTGATTGAACCCTTCCAGTCACAACGAGGGATTGCTGGTTATGTGGCAAACTCCTGATTCTTTTTTGCTATTTCATGTTATTGAAAGGGCTCCAAAGCATCTTTCATTAGCTTCTTTTTAAGGCATCCTTTATATAAATGACACGAGAGAGAAAGTTGGGAAAAGGGAGAAAAAGAGAAGTATCCCATAATCCTTTTTTTTTTTTTTGGCCGAGTGGCATGTGGGATCTTAGTTCCCCGACCAGGGATCACACCCACGCCCCCTGCACTGGAAGCGCAGAATCTTGACCACTGGACCACCACGGAAGTCTCCCATAATCCTTTGACTGTAACACAGTCAGTCACCATTTTGTTTTCCTTTTGATCACTTATTCCACTCCCCCACCACCACGAAGCTCAAACCTGGTATTCAGGTCACTTGGGAACTTCCTTCTCTACCAACCACCAGCAAGTGTTAAAGCCCAGCTGTTTTTCTGTGTTGCTTCATGATCTTAAGTTTTCAGTGCCTGAGCACCATGCTGCTGGGTAGAGGTTCCATCCTGCTTCCGTGGGTGGTTTTCTTCCTGCTTCCCTTGTGGGTCCCCCCCCCAACCAAGCCTGCTCTGCCCCTTGACGTGGCTTCCGCCCTGCAGGCCCTGCCTCTGTCATGGGGGACAGGGAAGGGTGGACCTGCAGGTGGATGGAGGGAGGGCTGTGTCTTCCTCTGCCCCCACTCACTGCTTCTTTGCACAACCGTCACTTCTCCTTTTTCCACTGTAGCTTTCTGGCCTGACCCTCCCTGTCCCCGGGTTTCCCTGTCCCATTAGACACCCTCAAGGTAAAAAATTAATTTCTGGTGCCAACATGTTGTTTCCATTTTTTCTTTTTAAAAAAAATTTGGTAAAATATACATATCATAAAATTAACCATTTTTAAGTGTCCAGTTCAGTGGCATCAAGACATTCACACTGTTATATAACCATTACCACCATCATCTCCAGAACTTTTTCAGCTTCCCAAACTGAAACTCTGTCCCCATTAAATGCTAATAACCCCTCCCCGTCCCCCGGCCCCTACAACCACCTTCTGCTTTTCCTAATACCCTGTAATATCTGCCTGTTTCTTTTTTGGGGGTGACAGTGTCCCCCACCCCCCCCAAATGCAGTAACATTGTTTCGATTCTTGTTTGTTTTTATCGTTACCTCGGATGGATCGCAAATGGTATAGGCTTTCTGTTTGCATTAGTGATATAAAGTTTCCTTTTAAAGTATTGTTTCAGGACTTCCCTGGCCGGTCAGTGGTTAAGACGGGGCACTTCCACTGCACGGGGCGCAGGTTCAATCCCGGGGAACCAAGATGCCACATGCCGTGGGGCACGGCCAATAAATAAATAAAGTACGTTTTCATTAAGGAAGAATCAATTTAAAAGAAAAATGTAAGGGACTTCCCTGGTGGTCCAGTGGTTGTGGCTTCACCTTCCAATGCAGGGGGTGCGGGTTTGATCCCTGGTCAGGGAGCTGGGATCCCACATGCCTCGCAGCCAAAAAACCCAAACGGAAAACAGAAAACAGCAGTGTGGTAACAAATTCAGTAAAGACTTTAAAAAGGTCCACATAAAAAAAGTCTTAAAAAAATTAAAAAAACAAATAAAAGAAAAAAGTAAGAAAAAGATACGAAGGTTACTTGGATGTAACCGGATGGGGGGCCGGGAAGGGCGGAAGGTGCAGGTGTCCAGGCAGCTGCCCCGGTGGGTGGCCAGAGACCCAAGTCCAGAGGCAGGGACTTTGAATGTTGCAGGTGGGGATGGCAGAGGGAACCAAATAGCAGAACCAGTTTTTCCGCTAATTCCTTTGCATACTTTGCATGTTATTCCCCACTCACCGGCAGAACCACATTCAAAACCAGGTCACAGACTCAGCTCAGTCCTGGGATGCACGGGAAGTGTGCCAGACCTTCTCATCAGTGGCTGTTTTACCCAGGTTCAGTAGCAGTTAAGGGAAGTTGATGACACATTAAGAAGCAGTATTAAGGCTGCATGTGGCGTAGGGGGTGATTGAGGAGATGGAGCCATTTTTCACTGAGGTCTGGCGGCCTGGGCCCTCCCATGGGCAGCCCCAGGTAGGTGGAGGCCATTAGCTCTGTTTTGAACAATCTGGGTGCATTCACCACAAGGCGGGAGGTGGTGTCTGGACCAGGAGTCTAGAGCCAGGCCCGGCTGAGGTGTTTTCCAGGAATGTAACCCTGGGCAGGTTACTTCACATCCGTGCAGGGGTTTCCTTGTGTATCAAACGGGGGGTTTCAATAGGGCTGTTGGGAGGCAAATAAAACACTTGTGATATGTTTTATTTCGAGCCTGACACAAAGTAAGCACATAATAAATGACAATTTTTTTTCTTTTTAAAAAAATATAGTACCAGTAGTTTGAATGAAATAAGGCCACAAGTCTTGAAGAATTCAGTCAGGGGATTTCATTTGTCTCAACTCTCCTGACTTTCCTGCATGTGACAGGAAGCTCAAACCAAAATAGTTTAAATAAAGCAGGGATGTTGTTTTGGCAGATTTTGTTTCAGGCCGCACACAGGGCTCAGCAGGACCTGGTCTCGGGCCTCAGCCGGGTGCCCCCTGGGGTAGCAAGAGGACGGGTCCAGCCCTGCAGCCCTTGTCAAGCCTTTCACGCCGGGTCTGAACACCTCCATCCAGGGGGATGCACAGCCGATCGGCCAGGCCCCAGCCACCTGCCTCCCAGGGTCCAAGGAGCATGGGTGCCCTGGAGCCTCATGGTCTGAGGGTGGAGGGGAGCAGCACCCCCAGAAAAGCTGGGTGCTGTTACTGAGGAGGGGGAATGGAGTCTGGGCAGCCAAAACCCAACACGGGTCCCCTGCAGGAATGACACTCATGTGTGCACGTTTGCCTTGCTTCCTGTTTGCCTTGCTTCCTGTTTGCCCAGCGTGTGTGTGTGGGGGGGGGGGGCGGGGCAGTATATATACCCTGGGTTTGCTCACCTGGGGCCCTTGTCGGGAGCTGCTGTGATCTGGGAGAGGGTCTCGCTGGGATGTGGGCGAGCAATTCGAGAGGAGAGGAAGCAGCATGCCCACCAGAACTGAACCGCAGGCTCCCCACCTCCTGTGCAGGACTTGGGGAAGGTTCTCAGGCATAGAGAGCCCTTGGTGCCTCTCGGTCCACTTAGGACATTTGGTAAAATTAAGTTTATAATTATAGACCTTCTCATAAAGAAAACTCCAGGGCTTCCCTGGTGGCGCAGTGGTTGAGAGTCCGCCTGCCGATGCAGGGGACACGGGTTCGTGCCCCGGTCCGGGAAGATCCCACATGCCGCGGAGCGGCTGGGCCCGTGAGCCATGGCCGCTGAGCCTGTGCGTCCAGAGCCTGTGCTCCGCGACGGGAGAGGCCACAACACTGAGAGGCCCGCGTACCGCAAAAAAAAAAAGAAAACTCCAAGCCCAGGTGGCCTCACTTGTAATTTCTATGAAACGTTTAAGGAGGAAATAGTACAAATCCTTCATAAACTCTTTCAGGAAAGGCAGGAAGAACAATCATTTCCTAGCTCCTTTTTATGAGGCCAACATTACACTGATTGCAAACCAGCCTCAAACATTATAAGCAAAAGAAATTCACAGACGCAGAGTACAAAATTCCTTAACAAAATAGCAGCACATCAAATCCAGAAACATAAAAAGGGTGTTGTGTTATGACCAACTGGAGTGGATCTCAGGAATGCAGGGTTGGTTTAACACAAACCAATCAATGTAATTGCTTGAGCAACAATAAACAATTCTTGTATCAACAAAATGAAGAAGAAAAGCCATATAATGGTCTCAATAGGTGCAGAACATTCAACAGTCATTCGTGATAGAAATTTGCAGCAAGTTCGGATTAGAAGAGAATCCATAAAAAAAATAAAAAAATAAAAAAAAATAAAAAAAATAAAAAAAAGAAGAGAATCCATAACCTGATAAGGGGCATCTACAAAAACTTGCACCGGGGCTTCCCTGGTGGCGCAGTGGTTGAGAGTCCGCCTGCCGATGCAGGGGACGCGGGTTCGTGCCCCGGCCTGGGAGGATCCCACGTGCCATGGAGCAGCTGGGCCCGTGAGCCATGGCCGCTGAGCTTGCGCGTCCGGAGCCTGTGCTCTGCAACGGGAGAGGCCACAACAGTGAGAGGTCCGCGTACCGCAAAAAACAAACAAACAAACAAACAAACTTGCACCAGAGTCTTATGCTGGGTGCAGTGAGGGCAAGAAATGAGCACGCACGGGCGCTGTCCTCAGGCTCAGTCTCCGAGGGGGTCAGACAAGGAGAAGGATCACACCAGCCATGGTCTCGGGGCCTTTGCCCTCGCCCATGCTTTTGCCCGAACGCCCTTCTCCCAGATATCCAGGGATCCTGTGTCTGCCCCTCCTCCTCACATGTCGCCTCTGAGGGAGGCTCCCTTCACCATCCGGTTGGAAACTACAGCCTTTCCCTCCCCTGCCTTCTATTTGTCCATAGCACTGTTGTCTGAGATCCCACCTCCACTCACTCATTTTGTCTATCCTTGTTCTCCTCCCACTAAAACGTAAACTCCGTGAAGGTGGGGATTAATGTGTATTTTGTACCTCGTTGTGTCCCCGGCACCTAGAACGGTACCTGGAATACTGCACATCACCCAATGAATATGGATTCAATGAATGAATGAACGAATGGGTGCATTAGGGACCCCAAGAAGGACCAGCTGTGAGAGCTGAGTGGAGGTTGAGCAGGGTCAGGGATGGGTCCGTGGAAGAGTTACCATTTCGCATGAGTCCTCAAGGCCGGGCCGCACAGGAGCTGGTGGGAGGGACGCGAGAAGTGGAGGGGTCAGCATCAGTGGAGGGATGGGGGGAAGCTGGGGGAGGGAGAACTTCAGAGCAGAGGTTAGACTTGAAGTCAGAAGCTTCAGGCTCTTGCCAGTGGTGAACCCTACTTCGGGCCTGAATCTTTGCCTGTGGCTCTGAGGATGTCTGCGGTTGGGGGTAGGGCCCCACCAGCAGGGATCAGGGTCAGGCTTCATTCAGGGAAGGGGATGGACAGGTCACACATGAACGATCACAATCCAGAAGGGCCCATGTTTTCTTACTTTCTTTAAAAAGCAAAGGTCTGTGGTCAGAATCTCGCCAAACACCTCAGGGCCCGAAGCCCTTCATTTAGGCACCTCCTGCTGGTGCCTGAGTTGGAGAGCTTACTATGTGCGACGCCCTGCAGTAAGAGCTTTACATCTGTCATCCTACCTAATCCGCCCCAACCCTTTGCAGCAGGTACCACTTTTATTGCCATTGTACAGCTGAGGAAACAGGCACAGAGAATTGAGGTGGAATTGTTTGCTCAATGTCACACAGCTGGCGAGTGGCAGCACCCTGCTGCCCTAGGCGTTCACCTTCTCAACAGAGAGTGAGGCCATGTCACCATCACTGCCTGCACCAGGGGCCCGGGGAGGCCCCTGAAGCTCCTCCCGTGGGCCTTAAGGCGAGTCCATGCGTGGGGAGGGTGGGCAGGCGTGCTGACCACCAGCTGAGATGCACAGAACGACCAGGTGGGCAAGCTGGAGCAGCTCTCATCCGTTCTGAGCAGCGGCCGTTCGTTTAAACTGGAGACAGAGGAAGGCTCTTCCGGCAGAAAAGCCATTGAGCCCGGACCTGCTTCCTTGGCAGAACGTGATGCTGTGTCCAAGTGACCTGGCCTTCGGAGCTGGTTTCTGGGTGGGCCTCTCAGCTGTCAGCTCTGTGCAGACCCCGCCTTCTCTGAGCTCTGCTCCCTGGACCCGTCCTGCCGCCTGGGCCATGAGCCCAGAGCCCGCGAGGGTTAGGCTGAGGGAGCTGGCGCGGCCCACGTGCCTTCTCCCCCCTTCCCTCCGTGCCTCATGTGGGTCCTCCCCAACCAGTGTGGGGACAGACTGGTTCTGAGAGCTCCAGCTATCAGTGTGAGAGGCCGCTCTGTCCTTGTTTTATAGAAACACTGGAAAATGGCGGCTGATGGGCAGCCCCGCCCCTCACAGCTGTCCTGGGAACGCCACTGTCAGAGTGCTGCCTTTTTAGTGTACCACGTATACGAAAACTTACTGTTTGCTTCAAAATGACCCCGTTTTTGAACATCAGACATCCTCTTCAGTATTAACATGTAGGAGCTCATAAGTTTGATACATTTGTTTTTCCTGAAACAATTAAAAATGAATGTGTAGTAATTAAATGACATAAAGAGTCAATTTAAAGACAGTTCATCGGTGCCTCACTGCTCTCTGGTGTTGTGTGCTCCGTACCCTGGGGGAAGCACTCGTGTGGTGGGAGGATTGTCTGATCTGGAGTCACACAGACCTGGCTCTGATCACTGGCCCCGCCACGTACAGCTGTGTGGCTTTGCGGAATTACTCAACCTCTCTGAGCCTCGGTTTGGTTTTCCCATATAGGCCTCCTGGAGGGTTAAGTAATCTGATGGACAGAAGTATTTGGCTCTGGGCTTAACACATGGTAGATAGTTTCTTTCGTTATCTTATTTGCTCTCCCTGTATTGGTCAGGGTTCTCCAGAGAAACTGTGTGTGTGTGTGTGTGTGTGTGTGTGTGTGTGTGTGTGTATACACGCCTCTGAAGGCTTTCAGGCAGGAGGAACTCCCTCTCATTTGCAGATGAGTCAGCCTTTTTGTTCTATTCAGGCCTCAACTGATTGGGTGAGGCCCACCGACACTGGGGAAGGCAATCTCCTTTACCCAGTCTGCTGGTTTAAATGTTAACCTCATCCCAAAACACCCTCAGACACACCCAGAATAATGTCTGACCAAGTAGCTGGGCACCTCATGGCCTGGCCAGGTTGACACGTAAAATTAACCACCACACTCCCCCAGCACACTTCTGTATTTTAATAACAGTCTCTGGGTGTCTCTGCGTTCGCCAGACGGGACCTGCTTCTGCCTCTCATCCCCTCTCATGTCCGGCGCTCTCTGCCTGCCTCGGGGTGCAGGGTGATTAACCATCGCTTCTGTGAAGAATGACCCATCCTCCCTCTGTGGCGAAGGTGTTTACCTGCCCTTCCGCCCACCTTCTCTGTAACCTCGGCCCCGTGCGCTGGGCCTTGTGCCTGTTGCCAAGGTTCCTGTCGGTGAGCTCTGGGTTTGTAGGGCCTGTTGGGGATGGAGGTGACCGTCTGGGAGGCTGCCGTGTGCCAGGTCCTGCCTAGAGGTCAGCAGGTACCTGGCCTCTCCTCCTCCCCAGGGACCGTAGGCGCTTTTCCCACCAATAGTTATTTCCAGTTCCTTGGAATAGTCCTGTCAGGTGACTGTTGAACATGGAGGTGTTTTCCAGTGTCCCGAGCAGTGACTCTCTGCCTGTGTGATATGTTCAGGGCTGGGGTGGGGGTGAGGTGGGAGGGGAGGTCCTCGCCCTCGGGATGTCCTGCTCCTACTAGAGGGGCCTCGGCTGCCTGTCTCCTCTGGGTTTGAAGCTGGTGGAGCCTGGCCGCTCTGTCCTGCGAGTCTGGGACAGATCGGGAGGGGCTGCGGCTCTGGCTTCCGGTCCCAGCCCTGCCTCTCCAGTGGCTCCAGAGGGTGACTTCTCTTCTTCTCGCCGCAGGTCATCGACCCGGCCGGAGGTGGCCAGCATCGAGCCGCTGGGCCTGGACGAGCAGCAGTGCTCCCGGAAGGCAGTGGTGCAGGCCCGCCTGTCCCAGCCCGCCCGCCTCACAAGCATCATCTTCGCGGAGGACATCAGTAAGGCCTCCCAGTGCGCCGCGTGGCCCCTGGTGGGGATGGGGGCTGAGGGGCTGGAAACACCCCGCTGAGGCCTCGGGCCACAGGGACGGAAGAGCCCATGGCCACGCTTCCCCTTCTCTTGTTGGGTCTGAGGACGCCCATGGAGCTGGGGCGACACTGAGGAGGCAACATGAACCCTGGTCCCTCCTGCCACAACCTTGTCCTGCTTGCCCTCCCGTGGAGGCTGGCTTTCATTTCTAAGTTATTAGTTGTTACCAAAATAACTCTTAATGGGCGTTGATTCAAAATGAAGAAAGTTGTGCAATGTTTCACTTCCCCATATTTAATTTGCCATATTATGGTCGTAAGATGCTTAGAAAACAATGAATTTTCTGTCATGCTTTTCCCCCACCTAACATGGTATGAAAAGTTTCCCATTTTATTATAGAATTTTTTTAACATCTTTATTGGAGTATAATTGCTTTACAATGGTGTGTTAGTTTCTGCTTTATAACAAAGTGAATCAGTTATACATATACATATGTTCCCATATCTCTTGCGTCTCCCTCCCTCCCACCCTCCCTATCCCACCCCTCTAGGTGGTCACAAAGCACCGAGCTGATCTCCCTGTGCTATGTGGCTGCTTCCCACTAGCTATCTACCTTATGTTTGGTAGTGTATATATGTCCATGCCACTCTCTCACTTCGTCACAGCTTTCCCTTCCCCCTCCCCATATCCTTAAGTCCATTCTCTAGTAGGTCTGTGTCTTTATTCCCGTCTTACCCCTAGGTTCTTCATGACATTTTTTTTTCCTTAAATTCCATATATATGTGTTAGCATACGGTATTTGTCTTTCTCTTTCTGACTTACTTCGCTCTGTATTTTTAATGGCCGAAGAATATTCTTAACCAGAGGTTGTGCTGTAAGCATTCCCGTATATGAGGCATTCAGATCGTTTTCAGATGTTTGTTTCAGTGTCAAATAGGAAAATAAATAGTTTCATTCGGGGAACAGTTTTGGGTTCCTTCAGGTTATTTCCTGCCAAGGATAGATTCGCAGCTTTACTGGGTCACAGCCTATGAATATTTTTAAGGTTTTTTGATAAATGGGGCTGAATGGCTTTCTCACAAAGTTAAGGGTGTACAAGTAGTTATATGGTGCCTGGAGAATGGTCGGAATGATTTCGTGTCACAAGCTGTTACTTTCTACATTAGAGGATTCTCCAGGTAATGCCATTTATGTGTCTTATTGATGGAGCAAGTAAGAAATCCGTGTAGACGTGCATACTCTTTTTTTATACTATAGTGTAGTTGATAGTCTTATGCAAAAATTGCAGTGTAAACACAGACACACACAAATGCACAAATTCCGGGTGTAATTGCTAATCTCAGGGTAGGGACAGGCGTTCAGAACAGCATCGTCCTTTTGGAGGCTAACTTATCATACCAGAACCCTTGCGTTTAGCTCAGTGGTTACACTCTGAACAAAACTCGGAAGTCTAGGAAGAGTGTTTTGCACACAGCTTTAAACGCTGGCGCTCGCGGTGGAAAAGTACAAGATGGGCAGTGAAAGTGTCTGGAAGGCCGTTACTTCCTGGACGTCCGTGCTGACTCTCGGGCCTCGTGGAGGTCCTGAGGGTCGACTCGGTTCTTCCAGCCCTGTTTCTTGGGGGGGATTGTTGGTTTCCCTTGTCTTTCCCAAAGAATAAGACCACCCAACCTATGAGGCGCTGGAGGTGGGGTGGCCGCCCTCCGGCTGACCCTGTGTTCCCTCCCCTGCAGCCACCGGCCAGGTCCTGCGCTGCGACGCCATCGTGGACCTCATCCACGGCATTCAGATCGTCTCCACCACCCGCGAGCTCTACCTGGAGGACTCCCCGCTGGAGCTTAAGATCCAGGCCCTGGACTCGGAAGGTGAGGCCACTGGCCTGGCGGGCTCTGTTTCTTCCTCTCCTCGTGTGCGGCCCGCTCTCCCCCAAGGCGGGCTGCTCCGGCCAGTGGGGCAATGTGGAAGAGGTCAGGACCACCTCTAAGTGGACGCCAGGCCCGTGGTGGCAGCGAGGCCACGGCCACTTCTCCACAGGGCCTGGAGGCCAGCTCCGTGCCTGTGCACAGCTGGGAGGGGCTCACGGGGTCACTGCTGTGAACAACAGAGGCTCTGGGGTCTGGGGCTGGCTTCCTGATCCAGACTGCAGCCTGCGTGCGCGCGCGCGCGTGTGTGTGTAAGAGAGCACGTCTATGCTGCCGGCCCCATGTACCATCCTTCACTTCATAGCAGAACATTGGCTTGTTCTGGGCTGGGATTCTTTGTGGAAGGTCTGTTCTGCTGGTTGGCAGACTGTCTTGGCTGTAACCTGACCTCTTGGTCAAGGAGCAAAGGGAAAATTTGTAGGTTAAGGTTCTTGTTGAAGAAAGTAGGTCAGGCAAAAGGCATCTTCCAGATGAAGGATCTTCTAAAACTTCACGTCCAAGCCAGGACTCACCTTGTCTTTGAAATCTCCCCTGACCACTCTAGCCCCCCCTGCCCTGGCTTTTTCAAAACATTGTTATAGATCAGGGTTTCTCAGTCTAGGCAGGATTGGCATTTGGGGTAGATAATTCTTTGTGGTGGGGACTACCCAGTACATTTTAGGGTGTTTGGCAGCATCCCTGGCCTCTATGCACCGGATGCCAGTAGCACCCACTGAGTTGTGACAACCAGAAATCTCTCCAGCCATCGCCAAATGTCCCTTGGGGGCAGAATCAGTGTTTCGAAGCATCTGTCCGAGCCTTCCTTCCGCTCTGTATTCATTCATCAGATAAGCTGCCCAGCTTCTCTGAACTCCCCTCTGATCTGTGAAGCTGACATAATGATGCTTACCTGGTCACGAGGACCTGGTGAGTGAGTGTGAAGGGTCAGCCCCGCCTGGTGTGTGGTGGGTGCTCAGTGCGCTGGGTGGCCATGGAGTGTGTTCTGCCTTCTGGGTCTGCCAGGTCCTGGGGTCCTGCTGTGGTGGGGCGGGCGCACTGGGCCTCTGCCCCTAGCGTCTCAGGCCAGGGGGTCCGCGGGTAGGTCAGGCCCCACATGCATCCCGGCAGGTGCGGTTTGTAATCACGTTGGGTGCAAAGTGTGAAGGGACCACTGGGTGGGAGAGCAACTCCAGGGGGCTTGGAGGTGGGGCGTGGAGGTCAGGGGTCAGAACAATTTCTTAGAAGGCAGGATGTTTGACTGAGCCTCGAGGGATGTGGGGTCTGCCAGGCAGGGACCCCGTTTCATCCTTGAGACTGAAATTGGAGAGGCCAAGGGACACAGGATATAAAGGGGCCTTGTGTCAGGTGTGGGATTTGCGCCTGGTCTTGAGGCAGAGGGCGCCGAGGAGGAGTTTGTGCAGCGAGCTGATGGGAGCTCACCTGCCCGACACGGTGGCGGGGGTCATATGCCGCTCACTGGAGCCAGGCGTCTCTGGGCGCCTCACCTGTCCTGACTCGTTTCACTTCCAGGAGCGGAGACTGAGAGAGAACACACAGTGCACACACAGACACACACAGACCAGTCACACACACTTCCTAGTCCTTCGTTCGCAGCAGAGCCAGAATCTGAGCTCCGGCCTGGTTGGGTCCCGGGTTCACTCTCAGCCAGGAGTCAGCACGTGTTTTCCGTGATGGGCTGGGTAGGAATTGTTTTAGGCTTTGCCGGCCCGATCGTCTCTGCAGCAACCGCTCAGTTGCGTCAGCGTGGCTCTAAAACACTCACAGACAGTGTGGAATGAAGGGGCGTAGCTGTTCTAATAAAACTTTATTCACAAGAACTGGTGGGCGCTGGATCTGGCCCAAGGGCTGTGGAGTGCCAACCCCTGCTCTTAACCTCTCTGGTCTATTTCCTGTCTTGTCACTTAAAAAATAAAGTTTCGTTTATTTAAAAAATTTTTATTTTATATTGGAGTATAGTTGACTTACAATGCTGTGTTAGTTTCAGGTGTACAGCAAAGTGGTTCAGTTATACATGTATCTATTCTTTCTCAAATTCTTGCCCCATATGGGTTATTAGAGAGTATTGAGCAGAATTCCCTGTGCTCTACAGCAGGTCCTTGTTGATTATCTATGTTATATGTAGTAGTGTGTACATGTCATTCCCAAACTCCCAATCTATCCCTCCCCACGACCCAAGGTTTGTTTATTTTTATTGGGATTTATATACCATGAAATTTACCCATCTCAAGTGTACAGTTCAGTGGTTTGTTTTAAAAGTATATTCGCAAAGTTGTACAGCCATCACCACTGTCTAATTTTAGAACCTTTTCATCACTGCAAACTGCAACCCCACACCCATTAGCAGTCGGTTCTTGTGCTTTTCTCTTTCCGGCCCCTGGCAGCCACTCATCTACTGTCTGTGTGTATAGATTTGCCTCTTCTGGGGCTTTCATATGAATGAATCATACAGTGTGTGGTCTTTGGTGTCTGCCATCTTTCACTGAGCCTGTTGTCAAGGTTCACCCACGTTGCGTCCTGTGGCGGTGCTTTGTTCCTTTTCATGGCTGAGTGATGTCCCATTGTATGGATGGACCACATTTGTTTATCCCTCCGTCAGTTGGTGGACAGTTGGGTTGCTGCCCCCTTTGGGCTGTTGTGAGTAGTGCTGCTGTGAACATGGGTTCGAGTCTTTGTGTGGGCATAGGCTTTCACTTCCCCTGGGTCTACACCCAGGAGTGGAATTGCTGAGTCAAAGGGCAACTCTATATGTGCCTTTCTGAGGAACAGCCGGAGAGTGTTTCCACAGTGGCTGTGCTGTTTCACATCCCCACCAGTGATGCATGAGTGTTCCGGTTTCTCCAAATCCTCACCATCACTTGTTGTTCTCCATCTTTTTTTTTTTTTTTTAATAGTTTATTCATTTTTAAGTCACTTTGGTTTTTCCCCTTGGGCAGCTGGTGGATGTATCAGGAATGGAAGGTGGCTGCCTGGCCTTCCTGTGTGGGACAGGTGCCCCGTGGTCCTAGGGGATCACGTTTCACAGTCCTCCCACTCCTAAGGTTTTGGTGGTGCATGTGGCCTGTTCCGGGGGGAACCCTGGCTCACCCAGGCCTGCATACACTGGCCTTTCAGGAAGAGCCCAGGTCAAGGCCCACCTTTGTGGCACCAGGTGGTTCACTCCCTGCCTCCCTGTTCGCTGTGAGGGTGTCCCCACCCAGAAGCGCTTGGACTAGTTCCTTAGAAATCCCCTCTTCCTGTGTCCTGAGCCTGTATCCTCCCTACTGGTCAGTCTCCGTTGTAAAGATGAACTTGACCTTCATAACCTTGGAGGGCCCCCCAGTCTCAGAAGGGATGTACCTTATCTAGGTTGGTGCCTGTTTGGTTTTTAACCTGCTTGTGGCTCAGCAAACATTGTTAGGTGCCCAGCCCTAAGTGTAGTCTTTTACCCCACGAGGGTGGATGGTAATTATACATTAGCCCATTGTACAGACAAGTATGCTGAGGCCTAGAGAGCTTCAGTGACTCACCCAGGGTCATGCAGCTCGTGGGCGGCAGAGCAGGGGCTGGAACTCTTGTCCACTAGGCCACACTGCCTGTCTCCAACTGCTGCATTTTTCCTGGGCACCGTGGTCTGCACCAGGGGCTGGGGTCTACTTTATTGGCCTGAGGCCATCTGCAGGGTTCCTGCCTCGAGTTAATGTTTTCAGAGTTCTCTCCCAGCCCGCATGTACCTGGTGCCCGGGCAGTGCTGGGGGCTCCGGTCCCCCAAATGCCACGCCTCACCTCCCACTCAGAGCACCGTCCACTCCCACTTCCGGATCTCTGCTTTCTGAAGCCCAGGCCCTCTGGGCATCCCCTCTAATATTTTCTCCTCTAGGGCTCTCCCAAGGTGGAGTTTGTCCCTCCTTGAAATCCCTCAGTGATTCGCAAGCCCAGCCTTGGGGCACGGGGCACTTTTTACTCGTTGTCAGGCTCCGCACTTGGGTAGAATTGGGATCACTTCATTCTTTGTTTGACACTGGACTTTGGGCCCAGCGGGCATCCAGCAAATGTTTGTTAAGTTGAATTGCTTAGTGTTTTCCGGCTGCCCTCCTGGGACCAGGACAGGGGGTGCAGCCTCCGGAGACTGGGCCCTGGGATTTCCTTGTTAATGTGAGCACTTGGCACATAGTAGGTCTAATAGCTGCTTTTTTTAAAAAAATTATTTTATATTGGAGTATAGTTGATTAACAATGTTGTGTTAGTTTCAGGAGTACATAATAGCTGCTTTTCAAAGAGACACGGCAAAACTCTAGGCAGAAGCTTCTTGAACCGCCCCTACCTCCAAGCCTGCAAATTCCTGCTGAATGTGTGGGTCTTGGAGCCTGTTTTGCTGGAAGGTGCCCTTGCCCACTGTCCACTCTGGGAAGTTGTAGTCAGGTCACGTGCCATCTCCTGTGGTTTTACTTTGTCATCCAGACGTCAGGGCTAGCTTCACACAGGCTCTCGTGCTACAAAGGTCCCCAGGCTTGGTTTAATGCTCCACCGTTGCCGTCTTGAAATTTTAATAGATTTATTTTTGTACTCGTGTTTTGTGAGTGGGGTCTGATGGGACTTGGAGCCTCCGTGATTTTGAGATCCTGCTTCCCTGCCACCTCCCTGCCTCCTGGGCTGGGTTCCTGGCCACCTGTGCCCTGTCCCCCAGTGTCCTGGGTCCTGCCTGTCCGCTCCCTCCCCAGCCTTGTCCTGTGACTACGGCCACCTTCCATCCCCAGCGGGGGCCTGGGATAGGCGCGTGTCCCCAGGGTATGCAGGGTGGAGCGTGGCAGAGGCCATCCCTGTCCCGGGGCACGTCCGTTCTAGAGGCTGCATTTTGGCCGGAGTGAGCCTCTCACCCACCCTCATCTGGTTTCCTAACATATCCATACACAGGCTACCGAGGGTTAGTGTGGGGATCAGCAGAGCGGGAAGGAGAGATGCCTGACTCAGTTTCCACAGAGCCTGCTCAGCTAGGACACAGTGTGTTGGTCCAGTGGCTGGCAGGAGGGGACCCCTGTAACTGGCACATCCATGTGTACCCCAAATTGCAGGGCAGGGCCTCTGGGTACCTCTAAGGGTCTGACTCACCCTAGAGTGTCCCTACCCGCCCAAGGGAGCACCCCCTCAGCCAGCCCCATGCCTGGGGCTTTCTCTGTCTCCTTCCAACTCTCCCAAGTCTGACTTGCGTCCCTCTGGTGCTTTCCCTGCCTTTGGAATGAGGAGCCCCAGGTTTTCATTTGCATACAGCCCTGCAAATTAGGCAGCTGGTCCTGCATGTGCCCCTGCCCATGTGGGTGAAACTTCTGGAAGCCCCAGGATGCCTTCTGCTCCAGGAATGATCCCACATTCATCCCTCCCCTCACATCCGAACATGACAGAGATGCGGGGATTCTGACTGAAAAACCGAGCTCCAAGCGTAACCACTGAAATGGATGAACACAGGGTTTCCTGTCTCCATTTTCCAGGTTACGAGACCCAAGGAGGCCTCCCCCAGCCTCGGTCTTCTCGTCCTCAGAAGGCCGTGCTGGACCGCACTCGCCCCTGAGCTGGCTGGCACTCTCTCCTGTCGATCTCAACAGCCCGGAGACCTCAGCGGTGGGGTGGGGCCTGACTCTGAATGCTCTGCGCTTCGCAGTGAAGAAAGAGCTTTCCTGGGCCCCAGATGCTCTGTTTTGGGGGCTGGCCAGGCAGGAATGTAGATGATGGAGGTGGAGTGGGTGTGGGCGATAGGGTGTGGTGTGGGGAGTGGGACAGACCAGCTGGAGAGGCTGAGCCAGCCTCTCATCACCAGAGGGAGCAGGGCCCAGGCAGCGGGGTCTTCAGACTTTTGAACTTGCAAGCTGGATACACAGTATACTGCATTTCTTAATTTGAAATGATGGGAGCCAATGAAGGAACGTAAAATCAACATCGCCTGGGGAAAAAGCAAACCATAGTCCCCAGCAGATCAGGCCTTTGAGCGCCCAGTTTTCGTCCCCCGCCCTGTTCCCGGGTGTCTGCGCGGAACCAGGTCTTGCAGTTACCCTGACAAGGTGTTTACGGAGGGATTCAGACCCTCCCTGAGTCCCCCTCCGGCAGCGGTCGCCCAGTCACGTGCCGGGCTCCGCGTGTTCTGGCCTCTGGTCCAAGGCACGCGGACGGCAGCCAGGGCTTCAGAGCCGAGGCCGGCTGTGCGAGCGTCCACCTCCTCCACCCGGGACTTGGGGTCTCAGCATCTCGGCCGAGGGGCAAGGATGGGCACATGAAAGCTCACGGCCTGGGTTCCTTTCCCAGCACAGGGAGGTGGTGAGGGGGGAGTGAGCGACAGTCTCAGGAACCACCGTCTAAACCGTAAAGCACTTCCCCACGTGAGGGGTGACGGGTGCGCACAGGCAGGAGGTACAGCGGGAAGGACACGGCTCCCCCGAGAGGCCAGGGCTCACTCCTCACGGTCACGTGACCCTGGTTCTTTCAGCCTCGTTTCCCCTCCCTCCCTCCCTCCCTGCTGAATGGAGGCTGGAGGCTGCAGGCAGTGCTGCCTGCTCTGCAGGGGCTGGTGCATGTCCCCTGCCCCTGGCCCCGGGGGGTAACTCGGGTGCGCCCCTCTGCTCCTACAGGAAACACGTTCAGCACCCTGGCCGGGCTGGTCTTTGACTGGATGATCGTGAAGGACACAGAGGCCGACGGGTACTCGGACACCCACAACGCGCTCCGGTAAGAGGCGCCTGCCTTGGAAGGGAGGCGGGAAGGGGGTTGTCGCCGGCTCCACGTGGGCTGGGGGTTTCCATCATCATCATCCCCCTCGGCTCACACGGTTGTGCAGGAACCTTGCTGCTTGTGCAGCCCACGGGGGTGTGTTCTGTGGGACATCGTCGAGGAGGCTGGGCTGTCCAGCTGCCGAAGAGAAAGCTTGTGCCAGACAATGGGAGCTGTCCCGGGGTGCAGGCGAGGGGCGGGGTGCGGCCCCGCTGGGGGTGAGCTAACGGGGAGACAGTTCCGGCTGGGGTGACCTTCCTGCAGTGACCTCTTCCAGGCGCAGGAGGCTGCCTTCCCCAGCACGGGGGTGGGAAGTGGGCCTGCAGGCGGACTCCTTGTGAGACAGGCTCATTACCCATCTTGACTCAGCCAGTGCCCCCAACGGCCGTGTGGCTTCCGTCCCACTGTCCACGTGCCTTAGGTTGGTAAGGGGCGGAGCTACAATTTGAACTCAGACGTGTATAGCTTCTCACAGTGCAGTGTGGTAGCCATGAACCCTATCCTGGCTGTTTAAATTTAAACTAGGTACAGTGGAAAATTCAGATCCTTGATTGCACTGGCCACACGTCAAGGGCTCGTTAGCTGTGTGGCTGGTGTTACCACACACTGGACAGGGCAGACGTGGAGCATTTCCATCCCAGAGGGTCTGCTGGCCGGTGCTGGTGCAGACCCAAGGTCTGGGCTAATGTCCTCTGCTATGCTGCGTTGCCTCGTGCTGTATTAGAAAAATGTTAGAGTGTAGTCCCTTTTGGGGGAGGAAGACTTATTTTTTTTAAAGACTTTGCAGCAATTTTTAGCCTACAGAAAAGTTGCAAGTGTAGTGCAGAAAGTGGATTCCCCGAACCATCTGAGAGCAAGCTGCCGCCCTGGTCCCCGTAACCCCCAATTATTTTAATGTGCATTTACTGCCTCTGAGGACGTTTTCCTGCACGTTGAGAAGACGGTCATCACAATTAGGGAATTAACAGTGATGCCCACAGTCACAAGACCTTGTTCAAGTTTTGCCAGTTTATCCCAATTGTATCCTTTGTAGCAGAACATGACCCCCGGGGTCACCTGCCGCATGTCGGCCTGTCTCTCCTAGTCTCCGTCAGCGTGGAAGAGTTTCTCGTGAGCTCTGGAATTTCTGGGGTCTCAGTAAGCCAGGAATGTGGGCTTTAGGTCCAAAAGACCTGCATTCCGGTCCCGGCCTTGTGATGTCCTGCCTGTGGCCGTCATCAAGGACTGTGACCACCTGAGCACCAGCTTCCTCCTGCAGCAGATGGAGGTGTCACTGTGCCCACCCCTGAGGGTGGCAGGGTGGGCGAGCACGCTGACGGGGGTGAGAGCCCCTCTCTGGGCCCGGCACGTACTAGATGTTCAGGGGATGCTGGTTACCTGCCCCGCTCGCACCACCAAGCTTGTTTCCTGCCCTGACGGCCCCCGGAGCTTCCAAGCACCCGGCATGTAAGTCGAATGCCGACCGAAGTCCAAGGTGCTAAGGGGTGCTGGAAGCAGAGTGTCCTGGATTTTCATTAAATTCAGCGTGTGACACGTCGTAAAACTGGGCAAGGAAATAAATCACTGCGTAGTATAGCGCCCGGCAGATCTTGGGGAGGATGAAAGCGTGTCCGACTGACTGCTCTCATTCGGGTGGAACTGGAGGGCTTATCTGTAAATCACGGGCTGCCAGGGAGAGACTCAGGCTGGCCCCGCTTACCAGCCTGTGCTCTGGGGGTTCCACCCCATCCTGAATTCTCCCTCCCTTCTCCCCACAGCCTAACTCCAGGGAAGGTAGGATTTGATGTGATTCCCTGTTTCTAACACTGGAGGGCGTGGTCGTTGAACCATTTGCCAGATGCAGGAGCTGGCCAAGAAAGGGGGCTGGGACTCCTGGGGAGCCCTGAAGGGCCCTGGCTGGACCTGGGGTCCTGGGCCTGTTCTCAGCTTCCGTGAGCCTCACCTTTCACGTCTGTGAGACCAAAACATTTCGACTAAGTGGGCGGTCTTCAAATTTCAGTGCCTGCCTTTTATCATAATCACATTGGGAGTTTTATAAAATGCAGATCCCCAGGCTTCGTGCAGACCAAGGGCCGGGCCGGGGCCGAGAATCTGCATGTTTCACAGGGACGCTGACAATTCTGAGGTAGGACATTCCAGGGACAGGTTTCCAGGCAGCACCGTCTAGGTCAGCACCACTTACATGGGGTCTGGCACCACGCACAGGAGCTTCGGACAGTGAGTGCGTGAGGTTCCTGGGTTCCAGGCGTCAGGTCTGACCGCACGTTCCTTTTCCAGCATCCTGACCTTTTTGGAGTCCACGTACATCCCTCCCTCCTACATCTCAGAGATGGAGAAGGCGGCCAAGCAGGGGGACACCATCCTGGTGTCCGGGATGAAGACGGGGAGCTCCAAGCTGAAAGCGCGCATCCAGGAGGCCGTGTACAAGGTGGGCGCAGGCGGGCACCTGCGCTCCGGGGCGGGATCTGGACGACTGGTTCCCTCACATATTTAGTAGCAGAGAGGAGATGCCCTACCGGGAACGGTGTCTGGTGTGAGCCACGGCTTAGGAACAGGTGGCCGGGGCACCAGAGCCACCACCTCTGCAGTCACAAGGCATCTTCTCTCCTCAATTTCCAGGGAGGTCCGGGAGCAGTGGGGTTGGCATCAACTAGCTTATCTTCAGTGAGCTCCCCTGTCCCGCTGTAGAGACACATCCGAGCCTTTGGAACACCCAGCCATTTCACCCTGTGCCCCACCTTCAGCCCTGACACTGGTTGCCTGGTCCCACGTGTGGAGGGCTCGGACTCCGGACCCCCCCTCCCCCCGTCGTCTGGCCTCACCAGCACCTGCTTCTCCATCAAAGCCCCATTTTGGGAGTAGAGGTGGGGCAGGGGCAGAAAGGACAGCGAGAAGTGGGTTTAGCCAAGGCCTGCTTCCTTCCTGGTTCTTGTGGGCTCAGGCCTGCCCTGCCTGGGCCTCCTTTTGAGCTGCAGACCTGGGGTCTTCCTCTTGTTTGCCTGGTTCCTGCAGCCCAAGCAGGAAGTTTGCGGTACACCTGCTGATTAATTTCTAAAGTGACGGATGGGAATTCACTGTCTTCAGCGGTTTGGCTGTAGTTTGGGAATCCTGGAGGGCTTTGGAAACGTGAGGCAGCCACGTTCGGCACAGTCCTGCAGCGTGCCTGGGACTGCAGTTAGCGCTTGGGGAGTTTGTCTTCTTGTGTCCTGGGCCCCGTGGGGGCACAGGGCTGGGCTGGGACCGGGCTCCCGCTGAGCTGCAAAGGCGGCCTTGTCCTGCCTGTGGAAAGCACCCACCTCGCAGCCCGGCCCAAGGTGGGTGCTCTGTGTGGTGGTTTTTTCTTTTTAATGTATCAAAGATATCATTTAACTTATTGGTTTTTTCTGTTGAGGTATAGCTGACATACAACATTATAGTAGTTTCAGGTGTACAACATAATGATTCGATATTTGTATGTACTGCAAAATGATCATAAGTCTAGTTAACATTTGTCACTATATGTAGTTACGGAGTATATTTTTCTTGTGATAGCAACTTTTAAGATCTATGCTGTGAGCAACTTTCAGATGTGCAGTACAGTATTGTTAATTATAGTCGGCATGCTATACAGGACATCCCAGGGCTTATTTATTTTATAACTGGAAGTTGGTACTTTTTGACCCTCTTCACCCATTTTGCCCACCCCTTTTTTGCCAACCACTAATCTGTTCTCTGTGTCTGTGAGCTTGGGTGTTTTGTTGTGTTTTAGATTCCACATGTGAGACCATATGTTATTTGTCTTTCTCTGTCCCGAAGGGGAGGATCTCAGTCAGCACCTAGATCCAGACCCAGACTGGTTAGAAGCCAGGCCCTCAGACAACAGCTTTTTTTTTTCTAATTAATTATTTTTTTTAGATTTTAACTTATTATTTATTTATTTATTTTGGGGCCGCTGTCGGGGTCTTAGTTGCAGCGCACAGGCTTCTCTCTCGTTGTGGCGTGCGGGTTTTCTCTTCTCTAGTTGTGGCGCGTGGGTTCCAGAGCACGTGGGCTCTGTACTTTGGGCACACAGGCTCTCTAGTTGAGGCTCACGGGCTTCGTTGCCCTGCGGCACGTGGGATGTTAGTTCCCTGACCAGGGATCGAACCCGCGTCCCCTGCATTGGAAGGCGGATTCTTTACCACTGGACCACCAGGGAAGTCCCCAGACAACAGCTTTTAAAGGACGCGCATATGTACAGTCCTCTGGGGTTGTGAGCAGAGCCTCCCTGGCCCCCAGAGCCAGGGGATCTGGAGGTGTCTCCTGGGCGGCAGTCACAAGAATCGGGCCTCCAGACAAGGGTGCAGGCTCCCGTCTGGGAGATGCCACGAGCTGTAGTGAGGCAATGGGGGTACAAAGATAATGTCCCCAGCCTACGTTCCCCGAGAGCCCCTCTGTAGACCCTACATGTGACAAGCCTACCCTCCAGGCCAAAGCCTCTTTCCAGCAGGTAGGCCTCTTCCACCTAATGGCTGGGGGGTGTCAGTCAGCTGTGTGTGCAGTGTCGGGGTTCGTAGCCCAAGCACTGTCTCTGATTGATGGTCCTGTGGGGCCCAGGGGCCCCCAGGGCCAGGTGATCCAGGGGCATCCCCTGGGCGGCAGCCGCAAAACCCAGGGCACCAGGTGTAAGAGCTGGGGTCCTAGACATGATAAGAGCCCCCCTCCTAGAGATGCTGGTGCTCTGGAGTGGGGCGGAGGGAGGGCATGAAAGTATGTCCCTCCAACCCCCAAGGCCTCAGGAAGGGTTTACTGTCAGCCCTTAGATGTGTGTTTAATTAGAAGCCACCCCTCAGGTGCAGCTGTGATGATTAGCTAATGGGCCTCTTTCCAGAAAGATCGGGTTTCTCTGCTGTGCCCTGGGGCTAGTAGCTGATTAAGAACTCTTTCTCCGTTGGTTCCGGTCCTGCGGGACCCAAGAGCCCAAGGCTGGGCACCAGAGACGGGCATGGAGACACGTTCTCTGGCAGCAGCTTCCAGAGTCAGGGCACCAGAGGCGGGTATATACTCCTTCTGTAAGAAACAGGCGCGCTCAAGTGAGGAGAGGGGCTGTGACGGTGCCCTCCCCGCCCCCGCTTCCTGAGAGCCCTCTGTGGGCCCCTCTGCCCAGGCAGATAAGCCTCTTTCTCAGAAAGCCCCGCGTGTGTCGGTCTGCTATCTGTGCAGTGCCCTAGGGGTGGTGTCCCGCCAAGAATAGTCTCTCCAATCGTCAGGGTCCTGTGGGATGCATGAGTACGGCCCCCAGCACGGGCCTTTGGGGCTTTTGTGGGTGGAGCCCCTGGGCCCCTAGTGGCCTCTGTATCCGTAGCCATCACTCCTGACTCGGTATACTTTGGCAATGACCTCTAAATGGCTGCCTGCTGTACCACAGGGCTCCCCTGGGCTTCTGGGGTGTCCAGAGGTGCTGCCTTGTGTTCTCACCCTACCCTCCCTGTGCCCACATGAGCAGACTGGAAAGTTCTAAACACCCTTTCTCTTGCTCACACTGAACCCTACTCCGGGCTCACCTCACCTTTCCTCTCTTCCTCGTGCTAAGAACGTCCGCCCCGCGGAGGTCAGGCTCCTGATTTTGGAGAACATCCTTCTGAACCCAGCTTACGACGTCTACCTCATGGTGGGGACATCCATCCGCTACAAGGTGCAGAAGATCAGGCAAGGGAAGATTACAGGTGGGTCACCAGCTCAGCTCGGTACTCATGGCAACGCCTCCCCTTCTTTATCGCGGTGAAATAGGCCTAACCTAAAATTTACCATTTTAACTACTTTTAAGTGTTAATTTTAGTGACGTTGATTACATTCGCATTTTGTGCAACCATTACCACCATCCATTGCCAGAATTTTCTCATGTTCCCAGACTGAAACCCTGTGCCCATCAAACACTGACTCCCCATCCCCCTTCCCCAGACCCTGACAACCACCCTCGTACTTTCTGTTCTATGAATCTGACTGTCCTCGGGACCTCGTATAAGTGGAATCATGTAGTATTGGTCCTTCTGTGTCTGGCTTATTTCACTGAGCTGAATGTCCTCAAGATTCCTCCATGTTGTAGCAGGTGTCAGAATCTCCTTCCTTTTCATGGCCAAATAAGATTCCATTGTCTGTATAGACCAGGTTTTAGACACTCAGCCATTGATGGATGCTCGATTTGCTTCCTCCTCTTGGCTGTTGTAAATAGTGCTACTATGAACATAGGTGTACAAATATCTCTTCGAGACCCTGCTTTCCATCTTTTTGGGTTTATATCCCTTTGTTTTAAGAATGTCCGAAGCCATGAGCTTCACGTTGGACTGGGTTTTGCCAGTGGGTCTGCCACTGACTGCTGGGCAGCCTTGGCAAGACACTCCTCCCTTTTGGGCCTCAGTTTCTCTCTTGGAGCCCTCAAAGCCTTTCTGCCTGTGCTGAGGGCAGAATGAATTAATGGGCGTGGAATTTTTCTGGAAATTCTAAAGTGCCGTGTACATGTGATACATTTTCAGTGGTGAGTGTTCTTAATGCAGCACCAAGCCTCCTAAGAATTACTGTCGTTATCATCTTTTTGTTTAGTTTACACACATTTCTTGGTCAGAGCACAGGTCATCTAGTGTCTCGGGTATAAGAGTGTCCCATTCTAGGCCCGAGCGCTTGGACGCATGTCTGGGCAGGTGCTTCCCCGGTTGCTGGCTGCTCTGTCTGTACTACAGGGCATCAGTTAGGAAGCGTGTCGATGCCTCAGCATCCGAGCAGCCTGGGCTTCGTCCATAGTTGGGTCTGAAAGTCTGAGGGCAGTGGGTCTGGTCAGTCATTACTGTGTGGCAGGGCGCTGCAGCCCTGGGGAGGCCTCAGAACCGAGGACAGGCCCCGAGGCCTGGTTCTCTCCCACACGGGGTGCCCTGCTGAAGGGCAGTAGACTGAGGGTTCCAAGTGTCTCCGTGTGCTGGGCGTGCAGCGTCCCGCTCTTTAGCCCCTGTCACCATGCAGGCGGGCTGTGTACGTAGCTGGGCTGGGGGTCCTGGCCAGAGCCTGGCGTGCACCGGAGACTTTAGGGCTGCAGAGTCTAAAAGCAAAGGGACGAACCTGGGTGTGGCTTTCTGAGACCCTTAAAGGGGAGATGGCTCAGCGGTGGAGCTCTCAGGACCCTGCCCCTGCGTCCTCAGGGGGAACGCAGTGGAGACAAGTTGAAAGACCAGAGGGCACCCACAGGGGCTTCTCAGAAATACCGTCTCCACCAGAGCACTGTCTTGAACACATTGTGGCCTGATGGAGACAGTCTGGAACATCTGACTGTCATGAGAGTTTCCTAGGTGTTGTGCTTTTCACATTATGACTCAGCGACTCTGTGAGGTGGGTTGCATTAATACCCTGTTTTACGGACGAAGAAACCAAGGCACAGAATGCCTGATAGTCACAAAGCTGTCAGGTCCTTGGCCTTAATCAGTCCTGCAGGGTCATGTGGTGCTGGGCCCCAGAGGAGCACAGGAAAGGCTTTCTGTTCTCCCAGGGCAGGGCCGGTGGCCCCTTTGTGAGGGCAGATGAGGGCGGGGAGCTGTGCCCCCACCAGGGAGGTTAGAGGGGATTTAATAAAGAGGGATTCTGAGCTTACCCTTTGGTGCATGGCCCAGATGGACAGCACATCCCAAGACACCCAGAGAACGTTGGGGTTTGCTCACTGACCTACGGTAGAAGTCAAAGAATGGGGCACATGAAAGATACCCCCGGACAGGAAGTAGTTAAGCTGCCTCTCTTGCATCTGTGTGGTAATGAGATGGAAAACGCCTCCAGAAATAAGCACACCTACGTGACTCATGGTAACGGGTGCCACAGGGCTGGAGTGGGTTCCAGACAGATGCTCTAGGGGAACAGATGGGGGAGGAGCCTGCAAAGGTCCACCGGGAACACGACATCGGGTGGAAGCTCACTGTCCATTTGTTTTGATGGGTTGTGTTGTTTTGTTTTGTTTTTTAATTGAGATACAGTTCCCATCACTGTCATTTTTAACTGGCTGCTAGACAGGAAAGTCAGGGCATGACACCATTACAGGGAACATGAATTTTGGCAAGCCCCTGTCTTGCACGGCAGAAGGTTCAGAGAATTACAGGTGAGAGGGCAGTTACCCCAAATTAGTTCTTCACATTTTCTTTCAGTCTTTCTTCCTTAAACATGTAATGTTCCTTCTTGCCTTCCATACTTTTGCTTCCCGACGTCTGCCTTCTGTTAAGTAGGGGCTTCCTTTCTCTCGGGCCCGTTTACGGAGCCCCTACTCTGTACTGCGGGCACTGCTGGGGGGCTGCAGTGGTCAGGGGGCTGCCCGGGTTCCTCCCGCCTGGAGCTCCAGTGATGACCTGCAGACACCCCCGCCAGTGGGGCAGGCGAGGGAAGAGAGGGGCCTGGAGGAGGGGTGTCTGTGAGGCCATGGGCAGCGTTCCCAGCACAGAGAGGGGGCACAGCCTTCTCCCCTTGCTGCTCGCTGCCTGGTGCTGGTGCTGTAGATGTGCCCGGCCCAGTAACCAACCTATTAGACCGAACAAGATGTGGGGAGGACGAGCTGGCTGAGGGAGTCG
This sequence comes from Globicephala melas, assembly GCF_963455315.2. Taxonomy (NCBI): domain Eukaryota; kingdom Metazoa; phylum Chordata; class Mammalia; order Artiodactyla; family Delphinidae; genus Globicephala; species Globicephala melas. The sequence continues at coordinate 2,827,995 of NC_083324.2, read as the reverse complement.
ATGTCTGAAAAGAACTCGGGTGACGGGAATGCTGGAAATTACTGGGATAAATTGTGCTGAGGTTGGAAAAAGGACGGGTGTGGGACAGGGGTTCCTGCGTCCAAGCCTCAGCTGGTAAAGGACCCATCGCACCCTGAGCCGTGGCCTCCCAGGGCGAGTGCATGCTGGGCTGCCTGATGGGCTGGGCTTGGAGGCAGGGCAGTGGGCTCCTTGTCATTCTGGGCTCGGACCCTCCGCCCCCGGAGCTCCATGGTCCTCCCCGGACCCTGCATGGGGTGGGAGTGGGGGTTCTGACAATCAGAAGCACATCTGGGGGGTCAGCCAGGGTCGGGAGGGGTCAGAGACCGGGTCTCCTAGGAGAACGTGGGCCTCCTGGCCATGGAAGGGCAGCCTACAGGATGACCCGTTACCCTCAGCGGGTGATAGCAGGGCTGGATTGGGGCCCCAGGAGCAGCCTTCCTCTGCCTGTGGACAGACGGGGACCTTTCACATCCACAAAGGCTTCCTTGTTCAGTGCCTCTGAGAAGTAATGAGGTCCTGCAATACAAGAGGTGTTGAAGGGCTTCCCTGGTGGCGCAGCTGTTGAGAGTCCGCCTGCCGATGCAGGGGACAGGGGTTCGTGCCCCGGTCCGGGAAGATCCCACATGCCGCGGAGCGGCTGGGCCCGTGAGCCATGGCCGCTGAGCCTGCGCGTCCGGAGCCTGTGCTCCGCAACAGGAGAGGCCACAACGGTGAGAGGCCCACGTACCGCAAAAAACAAAAAAGAGGTGTTGAAGGGGTCCGCCAGACAGGCCCTTCTCTTATCGCCTTCGGGCTTTGTAAATAGGGCTACATCACGTGGTGCAAGGTGCGTCCAGAGTCGGTCTGTTTATTTCCTGAAAGGGCCTTTTTCATTTGCAGAATGTTACACAAGGGAGGACACTAGTGCTTCCTGCAGCAGCACCGAGTAATGCTGCTCTCTGAGCAGTGGCGTTACCTTATTATTTTATTATGACGTGTGTCCTTGATGCACTGCTGCTGTGTTCTGATCACTGGGTACATCGTCTACAAGAGTCTCAACCCAGCATGGCTGGGCTTCCCCATTAGAGACCAGGAAGTGGGTTGTGTGGACTGGAAGGGCTTCTCAGTTCCAGCAAGTGCCTGTGGAAATGCAGAGTGCTGGCTGCCCCCCAACACCCCTCGTCCCCCATCCCCCGAGTTTGGTTCAGCAGGTCTGGCATGGGGCCAGTTATTTGCAGTTTCCCAGGTGATGCTGGTGGCCCAGGGAACACACTTTGAGAACCCTCTGTTCCAGGGCACATTCTTGGGGACTTACTGGAACACACAACAGATACCCTGGGACAAGAGGTGGGCAAGTTGCCCCCCTTTCAGAATGCCTGGGAGTTTTGAAGGATGTTCTAGCTGAAACTCCTCCAGGATCCTTGTCCTGGGTGCCTCCCATGGCAGTCCCTGCCTGGGACCCCAGTGGTGAGCAGGGAAGCTGTCTGTGGTCCCTGCATCCTGTCCCTGTCTCATGCAAGAGGGCTGGAACGGGGCCACCTATGCAGGCACAGCGAGTGGGTTATTTGGAAACCCCCAAAGGACGCCTAGGTCCAGTGAGCCCCACCCTGGGCCCCTCGATGCAGAAGCCGACCTCACTTGCTTCCGTGATGAACAGGAAACGGTCTGATGTCGGTATCCGGCCAGCAGCTGGCAGTTTGAGTCACAGGCTGCGCTTAATTTTAAAAAAGAAAGGTGCTCATGGCATCCACAAAAAAGTGATTGCCTCTGAAAATTCATGGAGAGTGTCAGCTTTGTCCCCAGCCATGGAGAATAATATTAAAATTTAAAGCACTGAAAAAAAATGAAGCGAAAAAATCAAGCAGCTGTACTGACAGCAGGGTCCAGGGATTGGGGTGGGGAAGGAGGCGACACTGACTTTTAACATCTCCTGTTTTTGCTCTCTCTCCCCTCTCTGTTCTGCTTTGTTTCTGGGTGACCAGAACTCTCAATGCCCTCCGATCAGTACGAGCTACAGCTTCAGAACAACGTCTGGGGCCCCGAGGGAGACCCGGGCCGGCCCGTGGCGGTCTTGGCCCAGGACACATCGTTGGTCACCGCAGTGCAGCTGGGACAGAGCAACCTAGTCCTCGGCCACAGGAGTATCCTTTTCCCGGGCAGCGCACACGCATCTGCGTGTCTTGCACAGGAGATGTGCTGTTTGGAAGTCAAGTCACTTTTCTCCCTGAAAGCTTGGCGAGGCTAAAAATAGCCCCGTTTTCCCTCAAGGTCTGAAAATCAGAAAGGACCAAAATCTCACCCCAGCTGAGCGGAAACGCTCACCTCTGGGGAGACTTGCTTTAGAGGTTTTGAGGTGAGGGGTGGTGGCCGGAGAGGAGCCCCAACCCCGCCTCCGGAACCTTCTCTGGTCTCATCTGAGGGGCCTGGCCGAGGCCGTTTCCGTGTGGGTTGTCATGTGTCCCCAACTTGTTTGCATGCCCTGGGTGGTCTCCAGGGTCCTTGCAGAGGTCCCCCTTTTGGAGTGGAGGAAGTGCCCTGTGGCCGCTGAGTCTGGAAACGGCCTGTGCTGTGCGTGGCCTCAGGCCGGGACCTTCCCATCCCCTCTTCTCACGTGATGTTGATGATAACGAAGCTGTGGGAGCCAAACCGACGCCTGCCAGCTGGTTTATTTGTTCCTTAATTCAGAATCCAGGTATCCGCATGCAGGGCGCTTCCCGGTTACCCAATAGCACCATCTACGTGGTGGAACCCGGGTACCTGGGTGAGTGGGCATCCTGGGTCGTTTGTGATCACAGGAGTTAAAAAGTCACATAAAAGTAACAGCCCCCCAGGAAATGCTTCACTCTGGCCAGCTCTGCCAGCGGGGAGGCCGGGGACATCAGTGCCACCCTGCCCTTTCTGGGGCTGCCCCTCCAGCCCTTCCCCTGTCTGTGCACAGAATAAGCAGAGGGTAGACCAAGGTCGGCTGGTGGCCAGCTCTGCAGGGAGAGAAACAGGATAGGGTAGAGTGGGGGAGGGCTGTGTCTTCTGGTTTTATACCAGGGCTCTGCCCAGACCTCACCATGGCTATGGACGTTTGGAAGATGCCTTGGTGGAAGAGAGGGTGAGGCTTGAGGCCGAGACAGGAGGGGAGGAGTCCACAGCCCTGGAGGACCCGGACGGGCACAGCCAGGGCCCAGGAGCTGCCGTAGAGACGACCCCTGGAAAGATGTCTGGACACACGTGTTACCTGGGCCTGAGCCGCCTCTCCTGTTGGGCGCCCTGAGGTGGTTCGGGTGAGAGAGCTGTTGGCTGATACCCAGCAGCCCCCTGGTCCTCTTGTTGGCTGCTGAGTGAGGCTGCTGTTGGGTGAGACCCACGCTGACACGTAGTGACCTCGGGCAGGGTGGCCCTGTGTGTCTTGGGAGCGCCGTCTGCTCAGAACCCTTGGTACCTTCCGTCTGTCTGGCACGTGCAGGGCACTGGAGTCTGGAGGAGGGAAGTGGGGGCCTTGTGCTTGTTTTTGCAGGGAGAGACCACTGCAAACAGATGGTGACAGGACAGTGGTAAAGAGTTAGTAAACGTGAGTGCAGCGGAAGGGCTTCTGGGAGATGGTGCTCGAGGCAGGCGTTTTCCCAGAAGCTGCTCTTGTGCGGGTTCGCTATCCTGGCAGAGGCACAGCTCAGGCGATGGTGTGGAGGTGGGCAGCACGTGACGTTGCAGGGGTCAGCCAGCAGCTGGCGGCATCGTGTGTGGGAACAGAGCTGGAGGCCTGGGAGGGCAGGGCCGGCTCACAGGGAGAGCGCTGAGTGTAGACCTACGGTGGATTCAGGGTATGGACTCACTATGGATTCAGGGTGTAGACCTACTGTGCACTCAGAGCGTAGACCTACTGTGCGTTCAGAGTGCAGACTCACTGTGGATTCAGAGCATAGATCTACTCTAGATTCAGAGCTCAGACTCACAGTGGACTCAGAGTGTAGACCTACTGTGGATTCAGAGTGTTGTCTCACTGTGGGTCAGAGCCACCGTGGATAGGGTCAAGTGTGAATGGCCTGGGGCAGCTGGTGGGGAATGTTTGGTCCTGGTGCATCTGAGGTCAGCTCAGGTTCTGAGGGCTCAGGCCTGATATGGGCATTAGATCTCACCGTCACGCACAGCTGGTTCCTCCCCCGACGAGTGCAGAAGAGCGGCCTTGGGGCCTCGGTGCTGACCAGGCCTAGTGCCGTCCTCTCCCTCAGCCACAGGCCCCCGTGGCTTCAGCGCTGAGGCTCTGTGCCTGCCTGTTTTGTAGGGTTCACAGTCCACCCTGGTGGCAGGTGGGTGCTCGAGACCGGCCGCCTGTACGAAATCACCGTCGAAGTGCTTGACAAGTCCGGCAACAAGGTCTACCTGTCGGATGTGAGTCCCGCTTCGGGCCTGATGGGGTTGGGGGGTGGGGTGCCTCTCCTGGAGCAGCTGCCCAACGAGCAGCCCCCAAACACAGGGGGCCCTGAGCAGGCAGGCTGAGTTGCGGTGCTTCCTAGCGGTGCGGCTGGGTCCATGGAAGACAGTGTCGTGGGACCCCTCGGGCGTCTCAAGAGCCTGTCAGCCTGTGCGTCTGCACCAGGGGCCCCGCTTCCTACAGGGCTGGAGCTGGGAGAGGAGGCCCCTGGCAGCAGGGTCACAAAGGCCCGCTGCCCTCCTGCCCCTCCTCATTAGCCCGGGGACCTCACAGCGCTGCAGAGCCTCAGGGCCAGGAATACCTGCAACCTGTCCGGAAGGCCCCTTGACTGAGGCCAAGCTCAGTCGCTTCCTGGCTCTGGAAAGAGCATCACAAATGGGCAGGTGGAAAGCAGTCTCGGCCGTGTTTGGTCCTTTGTGAGAAATTCCCAGGATCATGAGAATCTCCGACCTTCCTCGTGGGGTCTGAGGTTTCGAGGAGGGGGCGAGGTTCCCCTTCAGCCTCTCTGCCGAAGCCACTGCCTTCCTTGTGTTACTAGACAAAGACTCGGTCGATCACCATTTTGTGTGAAATTAGCTCTAAGGGCTTTTGATGTCCTTTTCTGTATTTGGTGGTTTCCTTGTTGGGACCGCAGGGTCTGAGAGCCAACAGTAGCCTTCGGGCTGGGGAGCGCCAGGTCCTTGGGTCACGAGGGGAGGGCAGCCTGGGAGGGGTCAGAGGTCAGAGGCCAGAGCACTCAGAGCTCAGATCCAGGGCCTGGCTGCTGTTTTGGGGCCACACGGCTTCTTTCCTGCGTCCCAACGTCCCTGAGTTGTCCTGGAAGCTCCTCTCACCTTCCTGCTTCACCTTCCAGAACATCCACATCGAAACCACGCTCCCTGCGGAGTTCTTTGAGGTTCTGGCTTCTTCCCAGAACGGGTCGTACCATCATGTCAGGGCGACAAAGAGGGGCCAGACAGCCATCGAGGCCGCCCTCACCTCTGTGGTGGACCAGGCAAGTTGGCGTCTCCCTCGGCCCCCCCAGCCCCCCCAGGACCTTCGCAGACGGAAATGTCAAACCAGGCTGGACATGAGCCCGGGGGAGTCGGGACCCCAAGTGTGCACTGCTGTCGTGGGCACCACGGGGGTCCCTCCTGCTCTGGGCTCACAGTGGTGTCTGGGGGTGGGGGGTTTGGCCTTTGCCTGTCCCCTGTCCCTGTGCTGGGCCAGAGCCCCTCTCCCTCTGCCCTTTGCTGGCCCCTGTAAAAGTGAGCCTGCACCTCTGGGCCTGGGGGTGGAATCCCTCGCCGGGAGCAGTGTCGGGCCCGTGTGTCCAGCCGTGCACTGACCAGGACCCACGAGCATCTCTTTGGCTGTTTTGGGTGCTTGGATTCTTCAAAGTTTTAAAATTTCCCCCTGTATTTAAAAGGCCAGTCGGTTTCGGTGGGAGCAGATTTTACTGACTGGAAGCTTGGCGTGGGTGTTCTTATCTTCCTACCCCACACAAGCCTCTCCCGGACCTGGCAGTGGCAGAAACGGCCTGTGAACCAGGCAGAGATTCCTACCAAAGGGAGACTCCTACCGCTTCCGTTCTGGAGGATTTGGGCGAGTTGCTGTCACGCCCCATGACTAGATTTCCCCATCCGTAAACTGGGGATAACCACGTCCATCCCGTCAGGCGTGCTGTGAAGAGGCAGTCAAGCAGCATTTATTTGAATGGCTGTTGCAGAGCCACCAAACGCCGTCTCCATGGAGATGGAGAAGGCCGCAGGGTACCTGGCATCTTCCTTCCCACTCCCCCACAACTGAAAAATCTACCTGGGGACCAGTCCCCAGGGAGGGGCGGGGCCCTGCTTGAGTGCTGACCTGGTTGTCATGGTGGCATACGGCACCCTCCCCCCCTGCAGGATGGAGGTGTCCACACGTTGCGGGTGCCTGTGTGGAACCAGCAGGAGGTGGAAATCCATGTCCCCATCACCCTCTATCCAAGCATCTTGACGTTTCCCTGGCAACCAAAGACGGGCGCCTATCAGTACACGATAAAGGTAACCGTGAGACCCCATCTGGGTGCATTCCTTTGGGTGTCTCCATGGGGTTGGGGTTTTACGTCCATTCTGTTTCTACTATAATTACCTTCTAGTGGTCAGGAGAGAATTCAAAATCAGAGTCTTTATGCTTTCTATATTGTCTGAGGTTTCTATCACAGCAGTGTATTTTGGTAATTAGGAAAAAACCTTGAAAGATAGTAAAGAAAGCATGATAAAGAAAGTCCTGAACGTGGATTTAACTTCCACACGTTTCTTTTTGTAAAAAATTTTTGTTTTCTGGAAACAATGTAAAGATCTTCAGAGAAAAATTTGGAATTCGAGGGGAAGGCGTCTCCAACTCTGTCACATCTAAGGTGTTCTTGGTCTTTGTTGTTCACGTGGCCACTTGGCGTTAGTGGCAGGACCCGATGCCCGTCGGGGCTAGAGCCCATGTGGCCTGCTCCGTCCCATCAGTTTTTGCTCTCTCACGGCAGTGAGGACAGGTGTCCTGTGTGGGTACTGGGACCCACTGCCTCTTCACTCAGGTGTGTCACCTTCTTGGCCCCTCTAGGGTCCTGGGATGGTGGCCCCTGGTCTGGAAGCCTCTGGACTGTCCTTGACTTTATGGCAGATGACTCGAAGCGGGCAGGGGTCTATGTCAGGAGTGGGCTGGGAAGCCGAGTCCCGCACGCGGCTCTGGGGCACGGGTCTTCCCATTCCAGCCTGAGCTCGGGAGGTGCCCCTGGGTCCTGGGGCCACCGTCATGGGCATTTGCATACGCGCGTGTAAGCCACAAGGTCCCCAGAATATGAGGACCAGAAAGAGACAGGGTGGGGAGAGCGAGGGGCAGAGGCAGTGCCAGCCAGACGTTGGCTGATGCCACATGTCACCACGTGGTGGCGCGATGCCGACTGCGTGTGAGAGAGAGAGGGACCAAGGGACGGGCAGGTGGGCTGACCTGATGATGGTTTCCCTCCCCAGGCCCACGGTGGGAGTGGGAACTTCAGCTGGTCTTCCTCGAGCTCTGTGGTTGCCACGGTCACTGTCAAGGGCGTGATGACCACAGGCAGTGACACTGGACTCAGTGTGATCCAGGCACATGATGTGCAGAACCCGCTACATTTCGGTGAGATGAAGGTAAGACCTTGGGCCAGGTCGGCCGCGGGGAGGCTCGGGTGGTGGTCTGCAGCCACCATCTTAACCAGCCTCAGGCTTAATTCAGAAACACCCTTTCGCCCTCGGTCTTGCACTTGGCTTTGGTGGTGATGGTGAGGGCATTGGGTGTCAGGTCTAGCCCTGCCCCTGAGCTCATGGCCAATTCAGGGACATGGTCGTCCCATCCCACACCAGGCAGGGATGGAACCAGCCGGGTTTCTGGAAGGGAGACCAGAGGACACAGAGACACGAGGTATTCAAAGGAGTCATTCTAGAAGATACCCCCAACCTGAAAGCTATGAATCTCCAAGTTGGAAGGGCCACTGGGCGTTGGGTTGTAAATTCACAGTGAAGGGAAAGCTCCCAGACTCCAAGAGACTGGCCCCATTCCTTTCCTCTGACTCCTGTTCAGGTCCAAGTCGGGAGTCCCTGCACGGGGCCCCTACACCTGGTGTTCGTCCCAAGTGACATGGGACCATCTCAGCAAAGGCCGAAGGTGGGTGTGGCCACCTGCAGCCGAACCTCTGCCAGCCCCACCTGGTGGCCTCCGGACCCCAACTCTTTCCTGACCGACTGACCCTGATCTCAGCCTGTTTTATTACCTCATTTAGGGCTGACATGAAAGCTCCGTATGCAGCGCGTCCATCCCCAACCTTCTCCTACACTGTTTGGGACATTGACGTACAGGCTTTTCTCCTCTTTTTATCTCGATCCACACGCACCTACCTAAAGATCCATGTAACTCGTGTAAGGAGGGTTGTAACTGAGACCCCTTAACTGCAGCACAATTGTCAAGTATTTGGATAATCTGTGACCAGGTTGCCCCCTCCCTTGCCCCCAAGCTTCTTTATCGCAGTACATGTGCCCCTCTCACCTGGCTGCTCAGCCCAGAGCCTGAGGACAGTTCCTGAGCATGTGTAGTGGTCAGAACCTGGCTTCCAGGGCCACTGCCTGGTCCAGACACCACCGTGCTCCAGCCGGGCAGGCTCTTAACCTCCCGGGCCAGGTTCCTCATCAGGCAGACAGGTTGATAATAGAACCTTCTTAACAAGGAAGCTGAGAGGATGGGATGAGTTCATTCTGTTCTTGGAACAGAGCCTAGTGTGTGAAAAGTTTGTGTGGTGTAAGTATTAGTGTTGTTGTCGGTGATGCCCCTCTCACCCTGCACACTCACCTTCTTCATGTTCATCCAATGTGCTGAGCCGTATGTGCCTCAGGACCTTTGCACGGACCGTGTCGTCTTCCCAGACCTTTGTCTGGCTGCCTCTGACATGGCTCCCAGGTCTGAGCTTCTACAGCACCCTCCCAGGGAGGCCTTCCCTGACGGCTCTGTCCTGAAGGTCTCCCTGCCCCCAGTACACACCATCGTGTCCCCCAAGCTCAGGCTTCTCACCGATGGGTCCTCAGTGCTCAGACACAAGGTCTCAGGAAAGCTGAGCAGCGGCTCTTCCTCCTCCGAGGAGCCTGCCAACCATGCACGCCCCTGTCCTCCAGGTGTACGTGATTGAGCCCAGCGGCATGGAGTTCGCCCCGTGCCCCGTGGAGGCCAGCATGGGCCAGAGCCTGGAGCTGCCCCTGAGGATCCACGGCCTCATGCCCGGTGGGGCTGACGAGGTGGTCACGCTGAGCGACTGCTCCCACTTCGACTTGGCGGTGGAGATGGAGAACCAGGGCGTGTTCCAGCCGCTCCCAGGTAAAGCAGCGCTGTGAGCGGCTGCCGGACGGCAGGGTCGGGGCCGACGGCCTGGGTTCTCAGCGTGGGCTGCCCTAGATTCCTAATTCAGGGGCTGAACCAGCAGCAAGGTCATAGCCTGAGGAATGGCATTTGTCCCCTTGTCCACCATCAGCAGTGGTCTGGACCTTACTGCCATGTGGTTGCATGTCACTCGGCTTTCTGAGCCTCAGTTTCCACATCTCTAAAACGGGTGTCATCCAAAGTAGAGGCGCATGTCACCATGCCCGTCGTGGTGCCTGGAATGTGACAGGTGCTCAGGATACACTGTCAATAGGGGTTCTGACGGGTTACAGAATTATAACACCTTAGTGACTGCATGGTCCATCCCTCCAGGGCCATCGAAGCCAAGCACCCCCTGCAGGGCTGGGCAGTGATATTGGTGGTGATGGTGGCAGCTATGCTCAGCCACCGTCTTATAGGGTGTCAACCCTTCCGGGCGTGGTGTGTGCACTTGGCGTGCGTGACCTCACCAGGCGTCACAGCCACCGTGGGAGCAGGGGCTGTGGTTGGGTCACGTGTCAGACAAAGAGACTGAGGCTGCGTCGCGCTGCCCAAGGTCCCGTGAGGTTCCCGGGCCACAAGGGATATGGAGCTGGGTGTGTCTGACACTGACCCTGGATCCTTAGTCCCCCGGGAAGCAGGGCCTCCCAGGGGAGTCAACCCAGGGAGTGCCCTCCGATTGCAGATGACGAAAACCAAGGACTGATGGGGAGTACGCTCTGGGCAGGGTTAGAGTGGGCGGGGAGCAGCGTTCACAGGCACACCCGTGGGGGGGTCTGTGCACACAGTGGCCTGGCGTGGCGGAACCTGTTGAATCCGGAATCACGGGGGGCTTGGGGGGGCGTGGACCTCAGGGGCCAGAAGTGGGGGCCACCGCTGGTTTTGGAGCAGAGGAGTGACCACGTGATGCTGGCAGAGTTCAGGAAGCTTGACAGCAGAGGTGTTTGTAGGCTCGCCTGTGGGACCGAGCGGCTTTCCACGCCGCCACCATGGTCGTCGGCACTCACAGAGCCGTTTGAGCGTGAAGCTGCTTGGACGTCACAGAACGTCCCTGGACATCATCGCATTCACATCCTTCCCTGGAGGTGCTGCTGCATCCTCTCTGACTGTCCAGGAGAAACTGGACTTTATGGACTGTGTCCCCAGTGAGGCCACTGTTTAGGGTGGAAGCAAACATCAGTGTGGGAGAGAGAGGCCCACCAATGGCAGGAGAGGAGCCTGCTGCTAGCACCGGCCCCCACGCGCGTCCTGGAGGGGCGTCCACAGGCTGCAGCCAGGAGGTCCCCGGAATAAAGGATAGTGGACAGGGTTTGGGTTCCACAGTCCTAGGTCCCAGCTCTGCATTTGTCAGAATTCCTGGCGTGCTCCGCTCCAGATCTGTGCGTTTCACCTGTGTAAATTTGACCTTAAGAGAAAAAGAACCCTAAAGAAATACTGACCTGCAGATAATTCTGTGTGTGCGAAAGCGTTTAGGATGAAGTGTACTGATGCCTGCGGCTCATTTTTTTGTTTTTTCTTTAAGATATTTTTGATGTGGACCATTTTTTAAAGTCTTTATTCAATTTGTTACAATATTGCTTCTGTTTTATGATTTGTTTTTTTGCCCATGAGGCACGTGGGATCTTAGCTCCCCGACCAAGGATCGAACCCGCACCCCCTGAATTGGAAGGCGAAGTCTCAACCACTGGACTGCCAGGGAAGCCCCACGGCTCACTTTTCGAGGCATAAGAAAGTGGAATGGACTGATGGATGGGGAGGTGGTGGATAGATATGCAGCAGAGAAACAGAAACAAGTGTTAGCTGCAGAATCTAGGGGACAGGTCTGCGGAGCTTCACAGCATGATTTCTTTCTAAATGTTTGGAAAGAAAACTAAAATTCCACCAGCATGGCATTTTTTAAACGGGTGGAAAATACCAAGTATTGGCAGGGATGCAGCGCAGCTGTGAGTAGCAGTGTGACTCGACACAGCCATTTGGGGGAGGATAGTTGGCAGAAGTGACGAAAGCTGAACATAGGTGCTGAGGACCGGAGGTGAGATCCTGCACTCCTTGGGACACACCCGACAGAAATGCGGAAATACGCCGCCCAGAGAAACACCACACGTGCTCAGAGCAGCACGATGCATCCCTCATGGCCCCACGTGGCCCCACATGGCCCCGGGAGCGTCGCCAGGCTCCTGGCTCCGCGTCCTCTTGCTCTGCATTTAAATGCGGTCCGCCCTTCCTCCGCCGTCCAAAAGGGGTCACACTGGGCTCACTTTGCTGTGACACTTCTTGCCCGGCAGCCTGAAACGTAGATGCTTTCTGATAAAGTTCGAGAATCTCCCAGCCACCCGCTGCCGGTTCTGGCTGCCAGAGGGCGAGGCGGGGGTCCCAGCGTCAGGGTGCCCAGGAGGGTCCCGCCCTGGGGGCGTGCGGCTTTCTCTGAGGCTCCAGTGTGGCAGCTGGTGCTGTGAGAGCAGGGGAGGCCCCGGGCCCTGCCGCAGGGCTGGGCTGGAGGTGGTGGTCCTTGCCTCCAGGCTGGCTGGGGGACCAGCGGGCTCTCTGGCCTCTGCCCTGACTCCTGGCACTCCTCAGGCCGCCCACTTTGTCCCCGTCCAGCCGCGTGGGGACGCAAGGCTCCTCTGCCCGTGAACTCACGCTGGGGCCCAAGTCTGCAGCTGTCGTGTCCATCTCATCCTCAGAGAGGAGATATCCTGGCTCAGGTCCCAGGCTCGATCCCTTCCTGGTGGCCGTGCTGCAGGGCAGAGACCAGCTGCCCATGTGCCCCGGGCCTCCGTGTGTCCTGTGGCCTGTAAATGGTCCAACAGGTCTCCTCTGGTCAGTCACCTCAGATAACTTTATGATGTTGGGTGATTTCAAACCTTCATGCTGTGTACTTCATGGAAAAGTGCCTGGAGGCTGGAGGAGCTCTGCTGAGTTTCCTTAACGACCCTGATGGCCATCTGGGCCAATGTCACCTTGGCGAAGCTACCTCGGCCAGTGGTCCTGAGGAGCCTGGAACAGTCCACACGAGCCTCCTTGTCAGCAGGGAGGCCTCAGTGAGGCCCTGCACCATGGTGACCTGCTAACTACACTAAGTGACAATATTAACTAACAACGCTAACTATACTTACTGTGCTAATAATAATACTACCTACACTAACTATACCAACAATTCTAACTGTACTAAAAATACAAAAAAGAATTCAGATAAAATGAGAAAAAGAACAAAGAAACTAAAGAAAAATAAAAGAGTAGAGAAAAAAGAAAAAATAAACAAAACAGCGGTAAAAAGCAAAAAACAAGCCAACTGTGGGTCCAATGCCATCAGGTCACCAAAGGCAGCTTCCTGGGCTATAAAGACCCAAAACCTGGGCCCAGCAGGGACTTCTATAGGTTTTCTGTGAATACATCACAGTGGCACCTATGAGGTCAGAGCAAGAAACGGACCAGTCACAGCTGGGGATAAACCACAGTGGTTTTCTCACTAATCAGTCTCAAGACCCCTTTACTCTTTAACAAACAAACAAACAAACAAACAACCAAAAAAAAAAAACCAAAACAAAAACAAACAAAAAAAGGACCCAAAGAGCTTTCTGTTTATGTGGGTTATTCAAGATTGATATTTACTTTATTCGAAATGAAAACTGTAGGATAATCCAGTGGCCTTTTCATTTCTAGCTTGAAAATCTGTGATAATTTTTGGCTTCTAAAGACCTCATAACATAGACACTTGAAATATTAAATTCTGTTTCCTTAAACTCTGGTCTCAGAATAATACTACAACTCAACTGACATCACGACACTACAGGAAAATATTCTGTTGCATAAGACATGGTAAGGTAAGTATCTTTATTAAATTTTTGTTATTATGTCGAATGCATAGTATTTGAAAACCTGGGATGTTGAGGGGTGATTCCAGAACTTCCCCTTGTGGAGCTCACAATCCAACTAACCCACACAGAGGAAACAATGAGAATAGAATTTAAATGGGAATTCATTGGCCCCAGATTTTCCTCTGTGCTCTGTATTTTTTTGAAAAAGCCTTACTGGCACAAGGATAGAGGCAAGAAAATAACAGGAGGAATATTTAGTCTCTTTGGGAGTTAAAGGAAACTACTATTAAAGGGCTTTTAAAACAACCCAAAGACACCTACTTACCTACAAAGAATTGATGTTCTAATTACGAATGATTAGTATCTGTTCCAGCGGCTCACCGAGCAGTCCAATAAGACAAAGTGAACAATTTTGCTGGTCTGGAAAATACTGGAGTCTGGAAACAATTGATCTAGGGATTAAAAGAGGAAAACACAAATGCCTTCTGTTTGCCTAGCTCTCTGCGATGATTCCTATAACAAGTAACTCAGCAAGAACCCCTTGGCTTGAGCAAAGCTAGACCTGGAATCCAGGTGTTCTCTGTGTGGTCCTTCCTGCTACACCTGTGGGCCGTCCCTGCGCAATTAAAGAGCGCTTCTTCACACACACACACAAAAAAAGGGAATTCATTTACTATCAGTTCTAAGAACTGTCGGCTCCAGGAAGTAATGCATATGAAGAAACTGCATGGAAGACGAGTAGAGACCTGGCCTGGGTGTGAAGGTACATTGTTAGCATCTGTAGAGCTGAGAGAAAGTTTTTTTTTGTTTTGTTTTGTTTTTTTGTGGTATGCAGGCCTCTCACTGTTGTGGCCTCTCCCGTTGCAAAGCACAGGCTCCGGACGCGCAGGCTCAGCGGCCGTGGCTCACGGGCCCAGCCGCTCTGCGGCATGTGGGATCTTCCCGGACCGGGGCACGAAACCGTGTCTCCTGCATTGGCAGGCAGACTCTCAACCACTGTGCCACCAGGGAAGCCCGAGAAAGTTAGTTTTCATCTGATTTTCTCCAGTAAGATCAGGAGATTTCTCATCAGAAACCTTGGAGGCCGGATGGTGTGGGCTTGATGTATTCAAAGTGTTGAAGGAAAAAAGCTGTCAACCAAGAATCCTATATCTGGCAAAACTGTCCTTTAAAACTGAGGGAGAAATTTAGACCTTCCCAGATCAACCAAAGCTGAGCGACCTTTACCACCAGACCTGGCTGCAACGAGGGGCATCCTTCAGGTTTAAATGAAGGACAAAGCCCTGTGAAGAAATTAAGTAAATACACAGATGATTAGAAAAGCTGGTGCTATTGTAACTTCAGTTGGTATCTCCACTTTTTGTTTTTTGATTTAAGAGACTAATGTATTTTTAAAAAACACAGTCTGTTTTGGGACACACGGTGCATAAAGGTGTAATTCTGTGACATCAGTAACTGAAAGGGGGTGGGGTCAGAGCTGTACAGGAGCAGAGTTTTTATATGTTATTGAAGTTAAGCTGGTGTAAATTGGCATTAGACCATTATAACTTTAGGATGTTAAATGTAATCCTGCGGTAACCAGAAAGAAAATAGCCATAGAATATACACAATAGGAAATGAGAAGGGCAGTAAAATGATTCACTACAAAAAATCAGCTAAGAGCAAAAGAAGATGGCCAAGCAGGAAATGAGGGACAAAAGAGCCAGAAGGCGTATAGAAAACAAACAGCAGAGTAAAAGAAATGTCTTCAGTAATTATTTTAACTGTAAATGGATTAAATTCTCCAAACAAAAGGCAGATTAGTAGAATGGATAAAAATGTATGATCCCGCCATGCCATCTATAAGAGACTCATTTTAGTTCCAAAGACACAAAAAAGTTGGGACTTCCCTGGTGGCGCAGTGGTTAAGAATCCGCCTGCCAATGCAGGGGACACAGGTTCCAGCCCTGGTCCGGGAAGATCCCATATGCTGCAGAGCAACTAAGCCTGTGTGCCACAACTAGTGAGCCTGTGCTCTACAGCTCGCGAGCCACAACTACTGAAGCCTGTGTGCCTAGAGCCTGTGCTCCTCAACAAGAGAAGCCACCGCAATGAGAAGCCCATGCACCACAACGAAGAGTAGCCCCGCTCGCCACAGCTAGAGAAAGCCCGCACACAGCAACGAACACCCAATGCAGCCAAAAATAAAAAATAAATTTAAAAAAAGACACAAAATTTGAACATGAAAGGATTGAAAAAGACAGTCCATGCCATGCAAACAGTAACCATAAGAGAGCATGGTGGTTATACTAACATCAGACAAATAGACTTTAAATCAGAAATTGTTACAAGAGACAAAGAAAACACTGTATATTCAGTACAGCTGGAAAATAAAACTGTAAACATTTTCACCCCTCATGACAGATCGTCAAGATATATGAAGCGAAAATGGGCATAAGTGAGGGAGAAATAGTCAGTTCTAAATAATAGTTGGAGCCTTCAATACCCCACTCTCAGGATTGGATAGAACAACCAGACAGAAGATGAGCGAGGAAGTAGAGGACTTGAACAACACAGTGTAGCAACCAGATCTAAGACACATGCGACCCTACCCACCAACACAACACACAAGTGCACGTGGGGCCTTTTCCAGGACAGACCACGTGTTAGAGTACAACTTATGTCTTAGTAGATTTTAAAAGGTAGATATCATACAAGGTATCTTCTCCAACCACAATGGGAGGACGTTAGAAATCAGTAACAGAAGAAAAGTGGAAAATTCACAAATTTGTGGAAATTACATAACATACTCATAAAGAACAATTTTGTCAAAGAAATCACAAGGGGAATTAGAAATTACTTAGAGATGAAGGAAAACGAAACAGGATGTACCAAACTTAGGGACACAGCAAAACAGTGCTAAGAGGGTAATTTATAGCTATAAGTGCTTACACTGCAAAACAAGATCTCAAATCAATAACCTCACTTTGTGCAGCTTAGAAAACTAGAAAAAGAAGAATGAATTAAACCCAAAGCTAGCAGAAGGAAGCTGACAATAAAGATTAGAGCAGAGATAAAATAGAGAATAGGAAAGCAATAGAGAAAATCAACAAAACCCAAAGTTGGTGCTTTGGAAAGATTAGCAAAGTTGGCAGACTGTTAACTAGACTGACTAAGAAAAAAAGGGAGACAAATTATTAAAATAGAAGTGAACGTGGAGGCATTACCACTGACTGTGGAGAAATAAAAAGGATTATGAACAATTGTACTCTTATGAATTGGATAACCTGGATAAAACGACAAATTCCTAGAAATACAAAACCTGCCTAGACCGAGTCACAAAGAAATAGAAAATCTGGATAGACTCATTACTAGCAAGGTGACTGGATCAGTAATCAAGAGCTTCCTGACAAAGAAAGTCCTTGGACCTGATGGCTGCACAGGTGAATTAAAGAACTAACACTTATCCTTCTTCTAAAAAATTAGAGGGAACACTTCCTAACTCATTCTGTGAAGCTAGCATGATCCTGATACCAAAGCCAGACAAAGATACTACAAGAAAAGTACAGACCAATATCCCTTATGCACGTGGATGGACAAATCCTCAACAAAATACTAGTAAACTGCATTCAGCAGCATATTAAAAGGATTAAACACCGTGAACAGGTGGGATTTATGCCTGGAATGCATTGTTTCAGTAGTCTAAAACTGATGTGATACATCACATTAACAGAATGTAGGAAGAAGACCGCATGATTATCTCAATTGATGCAGAAGAATCAGCTGACAAGTCTCAAAACATTTTTATGGTAAAATCAGCCTACAAACTGGGCATAGAAGGAAACTACATGAACATAATAAAAGCCATATAAGAAAAACCCACAGCTAACATCATGCTCCATGGTGGATGGCTGAAAGCTTTTATTTACCCTAAGATCAGGAACAAGACAAGGTTGCCTGCTATCACCACTTCAGTATAATACTGGAAGTCTAGCCAGAGCTATTAAGCAAGAAAAGGAAATGAAAGACCCAAAATTGGAAAGGAAGATGTAAACTTACCTGTTTGCAAATAACATGATCTTATATGTGAAAACCCTCAAGATTCCACCAAAAGAACTCTTAGGTGTAAAATGAATTTAGAGAAATAGCATTCATGTGGAATCTCAAAGGATCCGGAATAGCAAAAACAATGCTGAGAAAAGAACAGACTTGGAGATCTCATTCTTCCCATTTTCAGGACTTATTACAAGTTACAGTAATCAGAACAGAGTGGCATTTGCACAGACTTACAGTCCGATGGAATAGAATAGAGAGCCCAGAAAATACTCGGTGTGATACTGTAATGACGGATACATGTCGTTACACATTTGTGAAAACCCATAGTGTGCACGACACCAAGAGGGAGCCCTAATATGAACTGTGGACTCCCGGTGATTGTGGTGTGTCAGTGTAGGAGCATCAGTTGTAACAAGTGTACCACTTTGGGAGAGGATGTTGATAATGGGGGAGGCTGTGTATATATGAGGGTAGGGAGTACGTAGGACATCTCTGTGCCTTTCTCTTAATTTTTCTGTGAACCTAAAACTGCTCTAAAAAAGTCTTAAAAATAAAAGGCAACCTATGGAATGGAGAAAATATTTGCAAATCATATGTCTGATATGGGGTTCATACCTAGAATATATGGGGCTTCCCTGGTGGCTCAGTGGTTAACAATCCGCCTGCCGATGCCGGGAACATGGGTTCGATCCCTGGTCCAGGAAGATCCCACATGCCGTGGAGCAGCTAAGCCCGTGCGTCACAACTACTGAGCCTGCACTCTAGAGCCCACGAGCCACAACTACTGAGCCCGTGCGCCACAACTACTGAAGCCCAGGCGTCTAGAGCCGGTGCTTCGCAACAAGAGAAGCCACTGCAAGGAGAAGCCCACACACCACAACGAAGAGTAGCCCCCGCTCGCCCCAACTAGAGAAAGCCCCTGCGCAGCAACGAAGACCCAATGCAGCCATAAATAAATAAATTTATAGAATATATAAAGAACTCCTACAAGTTGACAATAATAAATAACCTAACGAAAAAAATGGATGAAGGATGTGAATAGACATTGCTCTAAAGATGATATACAAATGGCCAACCAGTATATGAATAGATCATCTGTAATCATGATATAAATTCAAATTAAGACCACAGTGAGATACCACCTAAACCCCTTTAGGATGGCTCCTAGCAAAAAGACAGAAAAAAAAACAAGCGTTGCTGAGGATGTGTAGATATTAAAACCCTTGTGCTCTGTTGGTGGGAATGTAAAATGGTGCAGCCACTGTGGAAAACAGTATGGAGGCTCTTGAAAAAATTAAACGTGGGGGACTTCCCTGGTGGTCCAGTGGTAAAGAATCCACCTTCCAACGCAGGCGACGCGAGTTCGATCCCTGGTCGGGGAACTAAGATCCCACATGCCCTGGGGCAACTAAGCCCGCGTGCCATGACTACTGAGCTCGCGGGCCTCAGTGAGAGAGCCCGCATGCCACAAACTACAGAGCCCATGTGCCCTGGAGCCCGGTGCCACAGCTAGAGAGAGAAAACCCACGTGCCACAACTAGAGAGAGAAGCCCGCACGCCACAACTAGAGAGAAGCCTGCATGCCGCAATGAAAGATCCCGTGTGCCAAAACTAAGACCCGATGCGGCCAAAAAAATAAAGAAAAAGACAGTAAACATGGAACTGCTCTATGATCCAGCAATCCCATTTCTGGGTGTATACCCAAAATAATTGCAAGCAGAATCTTGATGAAATACTTGTATGTTCATGTTTATAGCAGCATTAATTCATATAGACAGAGAGTAGAATGGTGGTTGCCAGGGGCTGGAGGGGGTGAGAGTTGGGAAGTTATATTTAATGGGTTCAGAGTTTCAGTTTTGCGAGATGAGAAGTGGTCTGGAGATAAGTGGTGGTTCACAACAGTGTGAATGTACCTAATGCCACTGAACTGGAAACGTTATTACCGTGGTAAAAGTTTATGTTAATGTGTATTTTACCAGAATTTTTTTTAATTAATAAAAGATGGAAAATATTTACCAAGGATTGGCAGGGATGTTTCACAGCCACTAGAGGCAGTGTAAGTCCATCAGCCATTTTGGAAAGGTAATTGGCGATAATGAGGGAAGCTGAGCACACACTCCCACTATCTGCACTCCCACTCCTCGGGGTGCACCCCTCTGAAGAGGCGAATACGTCCCCAAAGAAACACGCACACACGCGCACAGCAGCGCGCCGCGTCGCAGCCCCGCGTGGTCCCTGTAGCGTGGAGCAACCGCCGTCTGTTCACACGGCAGTGTAACGCGCAAATGTGAGTGGAAGATCTACAGCGTGCGAAACAAGGTGGAATCTCACCGCCAGTGTTGAGTTGAAGGGGGCAGGTACCAAGGCGGTTCCCTTCGTATGGAGTCCAGAGCCAGCAGAATTCAGCTGTGCTCCTAGAAGTCAGTGAACAGTGGTTTTCCTCTGGGGCGGGGCTCCTGACCAGAAGGGTCCACAGGAGATCCCAGGGGTAGTGTGCAGGTCGTACTGCTTCTTGATCCTGGTCCTGGGACCAGAGCGTGTTCAGCTTGTGGGGGAAAAATTGTGAGTTGTGTGCTTACAATGTGTCATGTGCTCTTTGGTATGGGAATTATACTTTAAAATGGTAAGTTAAAAAGATTCGTTTCAAGCCCAGAATGGAAGAGGGCGGTCAGCCTGTCCTGTCTTTCCCGGCAGAGGCAAGGTCTCAGTGACCCTGTGGTTCTCTTCTTGCAGGGAGGCTGCGGCCGGGGCCTGAGCACTGCAGCGGTGTCACGGTGAGGGCAGAGGCCCAGGGCTACACCGCGCTCCTCGTGAGCTACAAGCACGGCCACATCCACCTGAGCGCCCGCATCACCATTGCCGCCTACCTGCCCCTCAAGGTGAGCCCCAGGCCCTGCCCTCCCCCCGTTCCCTGGTGCAAATTATCCATCTGCTCTGGTGAATGTGTGTTAAAACACTGATTGTTCAGAATAGCTTTTGGGACAGCTACAGAGGTGATTGTCAAGCTGAAATTAGGAGTATGGAGCAGGGGCAGGGCCTCCCTGGTGGCAGACGGTGAGCGCCGACATCCTTGTGGATGAAATGATTCCCACACGGATCGGGACAGAGGGGCTCCTGGTCCAGTAGAGACTCACCCTGCAGGGTCTCCACAGAACCCTGGCGTGGGGACAATGGCCCTGGCACGTGGTGCAGATTCTGGGGCCTCGGGGCCTGGGTCAGGTCTGGATGTGCCCCTCGCCTGATGCCAGGTAACCGTCAGCGTCTGGGTCCCCCATGCGTCTTCGTGCAGAAGGCATTTAGAGTGTTCCTGCTCAGAGCATGCTGCCTTTGTTTGACACCAACTCCCGACTTTCAATCCAGGTCCAGCACCAAGTCTGTGACTTTGGCTGATGTAATTTCCCTGGGCCTCAGTTTCCCTGCCTGTAAATGGGGCTAATACAGCACCTGCCTCCCAGGGTTGTGGTGACGATGAGCTGAGCTCACGAACCAGGTGGGCTGAGAACCGTCCCTAGGAGGTACTGAGCGCTCAGTAAGGGTTAGCTGTTACTGTGTGAACAAGGAAGCCCTGGCCCTTCCTCCAGCGTGCGGCCAGGCAGCCTCGCTCGGGAGGCCCGGGGATCGTGGGGCGGGCCTCCCAGGCTGGGCCAGTCAGCACTTGCATTTCCCGGGCACCAGTCCCAGCCGCTAGGATAGCTCTGGTCCCCTTGATTTGGGATGCATTTTCTTCTCCCCCTCAGCCATTAGAAGCTAGCTCAGTGACATAAGAATTCTTCATCGCTGCACCCCTAGCCCTGGGCACAGAGCAGACGACACCAAGGGCTGTTGTGGATTTCTTATTGAGATATAATTGACATATAACCTTGCGTTAGTTTCCTTAGGACAACAGAGTGACTCAATATTTGTATCTATTGGGAAATGGTCACCACGATAAGTCTGGTTAGCATCCATCACCGCACATTGTTACACGTTTTGTGTGTGTGTGATGAGAACTTTTAAGATCTACCCCCTTAGCTGCTTTCACATATGCAGCACAGTGTTATTAGCTAGAGTCACCATGCTGTACCTCACATCCCCAGGACTCACTTATTTTGTAATTGGAAGTTTGTACTTTTTGACCACTTTCACCCATTTTGCCTCCAATTCCTGCCTCTGGCAGCCACCAGTCTGTTCTCTGTTTCTATGAGTTTGTGGTTTTTGTTTTTTTGTTTCTAGATTCCATTTATAAGTGAGATCATAAGGTATTTGTCTTTGTCTGTCTTGGTTTATTTCACTTGGTGTGATACCCTCAAGGTCCATCCATGTTGTTGCAAATGGCAATGTTGCAAATTCCTTCTTTTTATGGGTGAATAATATTCTTTTATATCTATATCTATATACCTGTATCTATATCTATATCTATATATATGTCACATCTTCTTTATTCATTCATCCATTAATGGGCATTTAAGTTGTTTCCATATCTTGGCTATTGTAAATCACGCTGCTATGAACATGGGGTACAGATTTCCTTTAAAGTAAGTGTTTTTCTTTCCTTTGGATAAATGCCCATAAGGATTTATGGGAATTGCTGGGTCATGTGGTAGTTCTGTTTTTAATTTTTTGAGAAGAGTTGTTTAATTTAGAAGGAGTGAGTGGGGAAATGTGTCCAGGGTTACCTAGCTAGGGCTGAATCCAAGGTCTCCTGATCCCCCAAACCAAAATATATATGAATACCTACTCATAGGTGCCGGTCCCTGCTCTAAACGTTAGGGGTACAACAGTGCGAAAAACCACACAGAAATCCTTTTCCTCATGAGCTGACATTGTAGCAGAGACAGAGGTAGAGACAGACAGTAAATAAACTAGTAAGTCATGTATTTTGTATATGCATGCCATGGAAAAAGTAAAGCGTTGAAAGGGTGATAGGGAGGGCAGAGGAAGGAAAGATGGCAGCGTAAAATTGAAAGGTCAAGATCCTCTCACTGATCAGGACCCTGGAGGTGAGAGGGCTCAGGGAGCAGGGCTGAGAGAAAACTAAAATCCCTAAGATGGCAGCGGTCATCCTGGGCAGGCCCTGCCACAGCCAGCCGTGTGATGGAGCCTGGGGAGGAGGTTCTTCAGGACCCCTCCTGGGTGCTTGTCCAGGTGACCACATGGTCTGATTATCTGGGTGTTTGTTGGAGCATCAGGGGCCAACCCCTGAGCTCACTGTCCCAAGCTGGGATGTAAGGATGAAGATAAGGTGGACATGTCCCCAGTAAAGGTGGCTTCCTGACTGGAGAAATTATAGGGAAAAGAACAGCATATGTGTCTCTTCTCTCATCTTCCTTGTGCCTTGATATCTGTTAAGATTAGGTGTATTTGCAAGTAACAAAACGCAAAATAACAGTGGCTCAGTGAATAGAGAGTTTGTTCCTCTTTCACATGAGAGGTTTCACACAGGTCTAGTGTGGCAGCTCTGTAGTCATCAGGGACCCAGGTTTCTGTCTTTCTACTTCATCGTCCTAATATGTGGATTTCATCCTCAAAGTTGCCTCATGCTCTAAGGTGGCTGCTGGAGCTGCAGCTATCACATCTGCATTCCATATAGCCAGAAGGGGAAAGAGCTCATCTCTGAGCCGAGTTAGTTTCCTGTAGTAGCCTTGTCAGAAGTTTAACAGAGCAGCTTCCACCTGCACCTCATTGGCCGGAACTTCATCTGCTGGCCACAGCTAGCTGTAAGAGACGAGGGAGTCATTTCAGCTGGGCAATTTACCACCCTAATAAAATGGAAGTTCTTTCTCTGAGGAAGAGAGGAGTGTGGAAACTGGAAGGGCAGCTACCAGTTCTTGTCCAGCCTGTGCTTGCCAGTTCACTCTGCAGACAGTCCCTGGTGCTTTGTTAGTACAAGGTTCAGGGTGGGGAGACAGATCTAGGGAAACATCTCACCCTCTGTGCCCTGGGAGGCTGCCCATCTGTGAGGAATGCAGACGTGCAGACAGACGCAGTAAGTGTAGTAGAGGTAACGAAGAGTCCTGTGGGCACAGGTCACCTGTGAACGCAGAAGCAGAACGAGAGTGTGAAGGCAGGAAGCTCGGCTGGTGGGGCACCAGAAGGCGTGTGTGTATCTCGGGGTGAGGCATGAGACTGGAGGCTCCCTGGGTCAGGTCGAGCGAGGGTTAGAGCTGGATGTTCTCATGCAGCAGTGGGCAGCAGGTGAGGTCAGGGAAGGACAGTCACACCCATGAGACCCCTGCTGCTGGCGGGGAGGGTGAGTGGCCGTGTCTTGGAAGCACATTGTAAGGATGCCCCCCACGGCAGAAGAAAGACCCTCCCCAGATCTAACAGGTGCCACTCGCCAGCCCCCCACTCCACCCCCCGGCCCGACTTACCTGTAACCTCTTCTGTCTAATTGGCCCACAGACAGAGGGGGGCTGTCTTGCCAGTTCCCTAACTCCCTTCACAGCCAACACACTACTTCCTCTTCAGCCTGGTTGGCTGCAGCAGTTTGGGGTACATTGTCACCCCACCTGCGGGTTACCCTTTGGGGGCCTGGAGTGCCAGGGTCTGGGGTCCCCGCCTGCCCCCTTCATCCCGGTGATGATCAGCGTGGGCTGTGCACCCTGGAGCCTCTGGGTCAGCCAGGTGCCGGGGCGGCGGGGGGGGGGGGTGGGGACTGTCACCTCTGACTGCCTCTCCCCTCCCCTCTCCTTTTCTCTGGATCCTGGACTGAGGCGGGTAGTCCATCTCCTGGAAACGCAGACTGCTGGTGCTAAGGGCCTCTGGATGACCAGACGCCCTCCTGTTGTGCAAACCAGGAAATTGAGTCCCTGAGAGAGAAGGTCTCGACTGCGATACGGGGCCCCTCCTCTCCTGCTTGGCCTGTCCTGGTATCTGCGTGTTGACGCCCCCAGTACGATTTATCAGTGTCCTTCATTAGCCATGCTGATTATTAACCTATCTCCCTGGCACACGGTTCGGTGACGCTTTTATGCCTGGATGGGAAGAGAATTGCACAGCAAGGTGATAATTGATCATTCTCCAGCTTTAATTATAGGACATGTGGTACTTTTGCACAGTCTTTCTATTGGGCTGGTCAGGAAGAAATCCTCCTGCAAGGTTTACAGTGACCTACTTTGTCCATAGCAGAGCTGTTCTGGTTGTGGTGGTGAGACGGGTGAGAGCAGGGCATCTGGAGTCGGAACAGACCCGGGCCCGCCAGCTGGGTGAACTTGGACGAGTTGCTTCTGCTTGCTGGGCTTCACTCTTTCCATCAGCAAAATGGGGGTGACAGTTGACAGTAGTGGGGGCCATTTACTGATCATATGCTGCATGTGTGTTCAGGGCTCCCATCCATGCCCCCTTGAATCCGCGATAACCCATGAGGCAGGGTTCTCATTGTACCCATTTTATAGGACGGGAGACTGAGCCTTATAGACATTAACCTGCTTAAGGTCACACAGCTGAGTGACAGCTTCATTCTAGCTTTGGGGACAGAGAAGCAAATGCACTTAAGAACACACAGGAAGTGATGACAGGTGGTGAGAAGGGCGGTCCAGCTGGGAAGGGAGGT
This sequence comes from Globicephala melas, assembly GCF_963455315.2. Taxonomy (NCBI): domain Eukaryota; kingdom Metazoa; phylum Chordata; class Mammalia; order Artiodactyla; family Delphinidae; genus Globicephala; species Globicephala melas. The sequence goes on along the minus strand of NC_083324.2, from coordinate 2,803,292 downwards.
AACAGGTGACAGGAGGTCCTGCCTTGGACGGGGGATCCAAGAAGGCCTCCCTGAGGAGGAGGTTTGCGCAGAGGCCTGAGTGAAGCACGGGAGCAGGCCGTGCAGCTGTCTCAGGAGGGAGGGGTGTCCAGGGAGGAAGGGCCAAAGGCCCTCATCACGTGCAGGAAAAGGGCCCTGTTGATGGTTTCTTTGGTGGGCATGTAGCAAGATAGAGTCTGTGGGGGGCTCCTTGGAATTGTGTGTGTGTACACACCTGTGCACACGTGTTCAGGGAGGGATGCCTGGAGAGCTAACTGACAGCAAATTCAGAAAATTATTCATATTGCAAAAAAAAAAAAGTCGAAAGGACAGAACTCTCACTGACAAGTGATGCCCTTTCTTTACTAAGGGTTTAGCACCCAACCAAGGGGACCTGAGCCCCACAGGCCTTGGCAGATCATCACCTTGCCCCGACCTGCCTCCATCCTCAAGGGTATGTGACATCTTAAGGCTGTCACACAGTGACATTGCCTCTCCATACGGAGGTGCATCTGGCTGGGTCACTGCTTCAGGTCCAGGACTGCGGCGACAGCTGAGTGCTTATCAGTCTGTACCTGCGAGGGCTTCAGGCTGTTGGCAGTTGGGGGAAGCAGCCCCCATGGGGGTGAGAGCATGGAAAGAGCTGAGCGGAGCATCAGGGGTCCGATGAGCAGGTCAGCAGAGATGACCGCAGCGGCGGGCTGGCGAACACCGTGGGCCAAAATGGAGGGAACAGGGGAGGCTGGCGCTGGCTGGGTAGGGGAGGCTTTGGCTCAGCCCAGGCTCATGACATCCCCACAGGGTCTCCGCTGCAGAAGGTCTGAGATGGGTCGTTGTGCCCTGATCTGCATGAACGCTCACAGGGTTTTAAGGGGTCCAGGTGAGTAGGGCTTGGGGGAGCCGGGCCCGGAGGTAACTGTCAAGTATTCTGTGTGTTCTGGGCATTAAGCTGTCAAGGACTCACTTGATGTGGGCTCCTGGTAACCTCCACGTGCCTAGGACACTGGCGATTCTGAACGAGAAGTCACTCTGCCTTTGTGAACTCTGGTCTAATGCAGGCACAGCTTCTGTGTGTGCCTGTCTGTGCCCACTGCAGACATTGCTAATCAATCCTGGCTGCCTTTATTGCCAAGCACTGATTCGGCCTCAGGAGCACAGATCCCCACCCCCATAGCCATTACCAGCCAATCAGAGTTGGACCTTGGGGCTAACAGGTGTCTGCAACTCTTGGCCAAAAAGATATTGGGAAGCACCAGAGGTTAGGGTCAATTAGTCCAAGAAGAGGGGATTGATGCAGGTTTGGTCTTCTCAGCACTGAGATGATCAACCTGTCACAGGTAGAATCATTTGTTTCCATTTCTTCTCAGTTTTAGGGTTTGCTTTTTTTTTTTTTTTTTTTTTCCTTTGTGCTACGCGGGCCTCTCACTGTTGTGGCCTCTCCCGTTGTGGAGCACAGGCTCCGGACGCGCAGGCTCAGTGGCCATGGCTCACGGGCCCAGCCGCTCTGCGGCATGTGGGATCCTCCCGGACCGGGGCACGAACCCGCGTCCCCTGCATCGGCAGGCGGACTCTCAACCACTGCGCCACCAGGGAAGACCCAGGGTTTGCTTTTTTTAACCTTATTTTTTGTCTAAGTTGTTTATGTGGTTCCCAAGTTAAACCCGTATTCAAAGTACACCCAGAAGCCTCACTTCCATCCCTTCCCTGCCTCTTGTCAAAAACTATTTTGATTAGTTTCCATTTTACAGTTTCAGTGTCTCTTTTTGCAAAAGTCAGCAAGAACGATTGTATGTTCTTATGCCTTACCCGTTCCTCTCTTACTCAAGGGTAATATGCTAGATATCCTGTTCTGCACTTTGCTTCTTTGCTTGGAAAATAACCTGCAAATCTCTCCACATCCACACGGGAAGATCTTTGTTTGACATTCCATCGTATGGATAGACCACAGTTTACCTAACTAGGCCCCTGCTGGTGGGTGTTTGTGCTGTTTCCAAGCTTTTACTCATAAAGGTAATACTGTAATGCCTAGCTCTGTGTGTATGTTTTATATATTCATGGAGGCATATCTTCGGAGTCCATTCCTAGAAGGAATGTTGCTTGGACAAGGGATAAATGTGACTGTCATTTTAGTAGATATTGCCAAATTTCCCTCTGTTGGGGTGGTGCCATTTTCCTGTCTCCCCAGCGGGATAGAACACGTTTCTCGATAATACTGTTTTTGAAAATTGCTGAGAGAATAGATCTTAAAAGTTCTCATCACAAGAAGAAAAAATTGTAACTTTGTGTGGTGATAGATGTTAACTAGACTTATTGTGGTGACCATTTTGCAACATATACCAATATCAAAACACTATGTTGTACTAATGAAATGAATATAATGTTACATGTCAATTATATTTCAAAAAACAAGTTAATTAATTTTATAAAAGAGTACGTGTTTCCCTACGGACTCACCGGCAGTGTGTGTGCTCAGACTTTTGGATTTTTGCTAATCAGATGGCAGAGAAATAGTATCACAGTGTAGTTGTAATTTACTCTTTTAAAAATATTTCAGTTTGTCTGTAAGGTCTTTCATTTCTCATGTGGTTGAGATCGCGCTGCAGATACAAGAGGAAACAGACATGCCTTTCCTTTAATGAGCCTATAGGCCAGCTGGGGAGACAGACGCCCAAACAGATCATTTCCTGGCAGAACAACCAGCACCAAGTAAAGCAAGGACCAGAGAGTGAGCCACCCCAGCCCTGGCAGGCTCGCCTCTCCCAGGGAGACGTTGACGCTTCCCCTCTTTTCTCCCACAGGCTGTGGACCCCTCCTCTGTCGCCTTGGTGACCCTCGGCTCCTCAAAAGAGATGCTTTTCGAGGGGGGTCCCAGACCCTGGGTCCTGGAGCCTTCCAAGTTCTTCCGCAACGTCACCTCTGAGGACATGGACAGCGTCAGTCTGGCTCTCTTTGGGCCCCCTGCCGCACGGAATCACCAGCAACACTGGATCCTCGTGACCTGCCAGGTCTTGGGCGAGCAGGTGAGCGGGGGGCCACCCCCAGACCAGCCTTGCCCAGAGCGAGGGATGGAAAGTCACGGCCCCCAAGCACCCTGCTGTGCCTCGCAGCATTATTTTATCTAACTGCTCGAGGCAACCCTGAGAGACAGCCGTGGCTGTTGTACCCATTTCACAGACAGGCAGACTGAGGATCAGGGTGGTTGAGTAAGCACCATCTGGGCCTAGCGGGGTGTGGCAGTTGGGACCGCGCTACACGCTGGCCAGTCCTGCTTCTCTTTCCACACCCGGGGCAATCTCTTGGTCCAGGGCGTCAGCACTCCCCACTGTCAAGTCCGGGTGGGTTGAGATCGGGCTCGCAAAGTCAGAGGCCTCCAGGGTCAGGCAAGTATCAGTATTATAAATGAGTGGGACTGCAGACCCAGGGTGGGCAGATCCTTTCGGTGTTTCAGGATGAGCCGAGAATCCCAATATTTTTTTCTCCGGAATCTTTTTTTTAGATGGAAATATAGTTGATTTACAATATTATATTAGCTTCAGGTGTATGGAGTGTCTTGATTTTTTTTTTAATGCTGAAAACCAAAAAAATTAGCCTGGGTGGACGGAGCACAGTGCACCTGTGATCCCTGCAGGGCCGGTATCGGCTGGATAGAGCAGCAGCTCGCCCCTCCGTTCCCCTGTGCCTGGCAGTCCCAGGCTCAGGGCTGCACACTCGTCTGGTTATAGTAGGGGTGTAACCCTCCATTCCCAGGGTGCCCGGAAACAGAACGCAAGGGGTGAGGAGGCCAGCGTGAATCAAGAGACATAGGAGAGAGCCCCTTTCTTGGGGGAAGTGAAGAACACCTGTGTTTATTTACTAGTACAGAGCATGTCAGTTGATGTTAAAACACACACACACACACACACACACACACACACACACACGGCCCCCAGGCACCCTTATGAAGACGGCCACACCAAGACTGGCTTGGTGTGAGCGGAAAAGAGGCACAGTGAGAGGCCCACTTCCACTGGCTTCATTGTTTTTTTTTACAAAATCAATTGAAGAATAAGAAAAATAATAAATACCACAACAAGAATAAACTTAGTCAAAAATGAACGTAGAGAACTTTCTTAGCCCTGGCTTGGCTCAGTCATCTGTGTCCCCCTCGGACGGTAGGGGTTGGACCCTCAGCAGGGTCGCCCTGAGGGCCCCCTACCCTGGTGCTCTGGGGTCGCTTCCTGGGGTGTTGGGGGTCACCCAGGACACTGCCCTCTGTCCTGCCTCGTGGTCAGGAAGGTTGAGGGGCTTCTGGACCGGACTGTTCTGGCGTGTGAAAGTGAGTGTCACTGAGGGGCCGGGGACCGCTCCCTCAGGACCGGCCGTGAGCCGTATTGCTCGTAAAATGGGGGCCGGGCTTGATTTCTGAGGTCCCAGCTCTGAAAGCAAACATAAATCTCCGTGTCTTTTCTTGCACCTTTAATTTCCATCTTTGCAGCCTCCAGCTGAGCTTGTCTAAGAGGCGAAAGGAGGGCAGGGCTGTGGCTCCAGCACCTGCTCAGCGGCCCCGCCCTCCGTAGCCCTCAGCTGGTCCCTCCCCAGGGGCTCAGTCCATCAGACACGCTCTGCGGTGCCTGCACCTCGTTGTGATGGGTGTCTTCAAGTCACTCTGGATTCCTCATTCAAAACGCACAAGCTTGTCGATTTGCTCATCAGCCTCGGGGTCTTCATAGGGTCCCGGGAAGCTGCATGGTGTTCCCCCGACCCACCTCTTCCTCGGGCCCAGGAGCCGGCAGTGGTTCTGTTCTCTTAGTAGAGGGCGCCAGGGCCCCTGTCGGAAGGTCTCTTGCACGTTGAGGGAGCTCTCTCCTGGGCGTGTGGCGCTGGACCACCGTAACCCGCTTGGGATGCGGGCATCACCACCATCCCAGTTCTGCAGAAGAGCACGCTGAGTCCCGGGGGCTCCCAGCGGAGCAGGGACTCGGGCGTGGGGTGTCTGACGGCTGCTTCTGCTCTGCCAGGTCGTCGCCCTCACGGTGGGGAACAGGCCCAGCATCACGAACCCCTTCCCGGCACTGGAGCCTGCTGTGGTGAAGTTCGTGTGTGCGCCACCCTCCAGGTTCACCCTGGCGCCCGTCTACGCCAGCCCCCAGCTGGACCTGTCCTGCCCGCTGCTGCAGCAGAACAAGCAGGTGGTGAGTGGCCTTCTGGGGAGGCGGCGTGGGTAGGCCAGGCGACACCCGGTGCTGCCCCCTCAGCCCTACACTCGCCTTGTCCGGTGGGCACTCGTCTGCGTGTGACACATGAGGCCCGGGATCTGGAGGGGTGGGGCATCCCCCGCGTCACAGCTGCTGGTGGCAGCGCCCGGACTCTGCCGCCTCTCTGCGTGGGCACTTGGCGGTCTGTACAGATCTCGTCGCTTCCCTGTGTGGCTCGAGGCTGTTAAGGTGGGGTTCTTGTCTCAAGGCAGGAGTTGCAGAGGGAGTGGCTGGCGGTAGCCTTCTCCACGGTGCGGGGGATGGTGCTGTGTTTCCAAGGTCACCGCGAGCAGAGGGAAGAAAGTCACTGGGGTCCCTGACAGCAGGGATGTGAGGTGACAGCAGTCCAGCCTCCACCCCTGAGACCCTCGAGACCGGACGGCTGGACGTGGAGGATTTGGAAGCCCCTGGTCAGGGTCAGGCGTGCACACGTCCTGCTGGCCGGCTGCGGCCCTTCTCGGAAGGGAACCAGGCTTCTTTCTTCTCATCCCTCAGCATACGTTTGTTGGATCTCACCCCCTGTGCTGGGCACACGTCAGGTTCTGGAACGCAGAGTACCCAGGGCAGGCGAGGCTCGGGCCTTGGAGCCGACAGGAGGCCCACAGCAGACGTGGTAGATGGGCGGGTGCGAAGCCCTGTGGAGACAGGGGACCTCAGACTATAGGGAAAGGCCCCTGTGAGGAGGGCACACAGGCTCACGCCTGTGCTCGGGGCGCCAGCCAAGAGGGGCCAAGCTCAGGGTGCCCCAGGCAGGTGGAACAGCAAGTGCAAAGGCCCCGGGGCCAGCCCAGGGTCTCTGCAACCCTGCTGCCCACACAGTGATCAGAACCGCTGTGTGTGTCTTGCTCCTCGTCCCTGAGGGCTGGACCCGCAGGCAGAACCTACGTCTGTCCAGCTCCAAGTCCGGTGCCTCCTTGGCAGCCCTGCAGATGCTTCTCTCCCAGCCCCAGCCTGCAGTCAGCCCCGGGGCGTGTCTAGCTGCCTACCTGGGGCAGCGAGATTGGGAGTCGGCTCCTGCTGCTGCTTGGTCAAGTTGCATCCCTTTGAAGCTCTAGGGGAGGCGCCAGACTCCAGGGCCTGGGAGTTGGGAACAAGCCCACCCTCTGGCCGGTGCCTCTGGGCCTCCTGTCCTTGTGAGCTTGGTTCAGCTTTTTCTCCCGCTGCTCTGGCGATCGTGGGGGGCTTCACTGACCCCTCAGCTCTGAGGCATGTGAGCCCCTCCGCTGGTCCCGTGAGGACTGGGGCCTCGCCGGCACTGGTTAAAGTGAGGAGTCTGTGTGTGCGGCTCAGGGCCCTCTCCCCTGCCCCGCGGGCCTGCAGGGAGCATCCTCCTGCGGGAGGAGACCCGGGCTCAGAGCCCAGGGCCCCTCCGCAGGCTCGTTGCCATGGTGCCACATCCTCCCCGTCCCAGGCCTGGGTGTGCATGTCATGGAGCGGCTGACCATCTTCCCTAAGGTGAAAATCCTTGTGTGTTCAGGAAAAGACTTTGGGGCTATTGAGATGAATGTCCTGAAAGTTTTACATTTTAAATCACTTTTATGTACTCAGCAAATTATCCCTTGTGGAAAGAAAGACAACATATAAGTCTGGATGCTTGGAAGACTCGGCTTGCTGGGTCCACCGTGTGTGTGCCGGGGAGCCGGATTCAGGCCCGGCCTGAATCCCACCCGCTGTGCAGCTGCCTCCTTTGAGTGATGACAGTGACATCCAGAGTTCCTGCGGGGGATAAGCGGGACCGGACATAGGGAGTCAGAGTGGGACCTGCAGGCCCTGGGACCGCCCGTCACCTTCCCCCCGCGATCAGTGCTCGGACGCTGGGACAGTCCCATGTTCTGGCTTGCTGTCCCCTGGCTGGAGTTGTTTCCCTCCTGAACCCGCAGCTCTTTATTCACACGTTACTTTCTCGGGGTGTGGGGGGGCCTTCCTCAGCCTTAGACCTTATCTGAAGGTCCCCACTCAGCATTTCCTATGCGGTTCCCTTCTCCCCCTCCCCGCCCCCAAGCACCTAACATCAACTAATGCTGTAGAATTTATGCACAGGCAGGCCTCAGAGACGGCGTGGGTTCGGTTCCAGACCCGGCAGTACAGTGCGAATATCGCGATAAAACAAGTCGCAGGAACTTTTTGGTTTCCCGGGGCATATAAAAGCTACATTTATATTATCCTATAGTCTATTAAGTGTGCAATAGTGTTATGGCTAAAGAAACAATGTATAGACCTTAATTAAAAAGGACTTTATAGCTAAAATATGCTAACCGACCTCTGAGCCTTCAGTGAGTCATGGCAGTAACTTCAAAGGTCCCTGATCACAGACACCCTAACAAGTACATATAATAATGACGAAAAAGTCTGAACTATTGCGAGAATTACCAGAACGTGACCCAGAGACATGAAGTGAACAAATGCTGTTAGGAAAATGACAGTGACAGAATCTCTCGACACACGGTTGCCACGAACCTTCAGGTTGTAAAAACGAGGGATCTGCGAAGCGCAACATCTCCGAGCTGTGCCTGTACTCATTTCCATCTTTGTGAGTCTCTCTCTCAGGGCCCAGCTCGTGGTGGGAGCTCAGCGAATGGTGGGTGGATGAGTGATCCAGGGACCCCTCCCCAGCCCCCCCGCCCGCTGCCCTTATTCTGTAGGCTCACATGCCTGGTGCCGAGGACAGGGCCGGGGGGATGGTCAGGCCTGAACAGCGGGTGCTCCTCCAAAGCCCCCTCAGCTCCAGCCTGTTCAACCCCAGGCTGGCCAAACCTTCTCAATTTCAAAGGAAAAAACAGATCCAAGTGCCTCTTTCCTGTACTTAAACATTGGCTACTCGCTGAAGGAGCCGAGTCTGGCCGTCTGTGGGCTGTGACCTCGGGGTCAGCCCAGGGTTGTCTCTTGGCTGGAAGATGCCGGTCAGGCAGCGAGTGCGGCTCTGAATTGGCTCTCGTGTGTTGTAGATCTTTGCTCAGACACAGAATTCCTTGTGATCCATCCGTGCTGGGATTCCAGAGCCGCAAGCCAGTCAGGTGTGGCCCCTGAGACTTGTGGTCTCACCAGGGGACCCTGAGGAAGATATATCCTTGCCACACATCCTGGTGCAAATCGGTTTCACTTTATACGTCTCCAAAGCCAGAGGCTGCCCAGGACGTGTTTGCAGAGTCGGTCACTGGCGAGGCCAGGCACTAAAACGGGGCTGACCTGTCGGAGTGACAAAGTGGGACTGCACTCTGGCCTGACCCCAGTCCTCTGAGCTGGGCATCAGCCGTGCAGCTCACTGCCAGAAGGTGACAGGCTGGGGCTTGAATGGAGCTGCCTCCTGACTCGTGTGCTGGGGAGAGGCTGCACAGCGTCTGGCGAGGCCGGTGGGCTTTAAAATCAGACCAGAGAGTCCCACCCCTAAACCTGTGTGACCTTGGGCAAGCAACATAACATCTCTGAGCCTCAGCCTCCCCGTTTGGGGATGATGCTCTTGCCATTGGCAGGACCAGTGAACCTGCGAGCATGATTGATGCTTTGTTCATTCCCCCCCCCGCCCCCGCCCCGCCCCGGGGAGGAAGAGGAAGGGAAGAACGTTAGTTTTCCGCCCTGGGTCGCATCTGGGGGACAGAGTGGGGCCTCTAGAATACGCACTTTGTTCTGCCCACCCAGTCACAGCTCCCGACTCGTGTCCACAATGGTTGTAAACTCCTTTGCATCCCCAGGTGATCATGCTGACCTGCATTTAGAATTTGGGACCTGCTTTGGTCCAGAGTTCTCCGGGGGCGAGGGAGGTGGGAGTTTGCTGACTGCATCAGGCGGGCCAGGTGGGCTCGGCGGCAGTACCGACACCCCTGCACAGTAAGGGCTCACTTCGCGCTCACGCAGTGTGTGCATCGCAGTGGGCTGAGGGCCCCACTTCGTCGTTATCTTCCTTCCAAGACTTGGGCGGTGGAGCGGCCCCCAAGTTGAACGTGGGCAGAGAAGCAGAGCTGGCAGATCACGTTCTAACCATTCAAGCTTCTGCCCCCAGAACTGTCACGAGTGACTTGTCACATTTCACTGGCCAAAGCAAGTGATGCCCTCACTCCTGACTGCAAGGGCCAGAGAAGCTCAGTCCTTCCTCCTGGACCCGTGCCTGGGGAAGTACGGATACTGCTGAGCTCAGGTTCCTGCCTGAGTGACACGAACCAGGCCCCTTAAAATGCTCTCACGCGACCCTTATTTAAAACAGAGCCCTGGAAGGAGGATCTCGTGCAATTCCCACTTCACGTGGAGAAACTCCAGAAAGTGGGTGACTTGCCTGGGCGGAGGTGGGTTGGAGTCCGGGCTGTGGGAGCCGGGCGTCCATTCAGGCCGGGAGGGCGGGGTGAACCTCGGTCTAGGGGAATGAGGCCGCTCCCCCACGGGCCCTGGGGAGCAGAGCTGCTCAGGTGCGCGCAGCAGGAGGTGGGCTTTTGGAGTGGAATCCTAGGGGCCTGCCGCTGAGCCACCGAGGACCTCTGTCCCTTCCCTCCCCCGGGACCCGTCCTCACCCTCAGTGGGTGGATGGCAGCCCCCATCACCGGGATGGTCAAGGCCAGCTGAGAGCTTTGCCATCCCAGTGGCTCTGGGACACTTTGGGGTGTAATTGGCGTTCCTGTTGAACCACGAGGCGGGGCATCCTGGAGGGGCTGAGGTGGGCATGGGGCGGGGGGAGGTGGCAGGATTTGGAGAGGGGAGGGCTGAGTGGAGGAGAGCAGCCTGGCTCGGGTGGGGAGGCCGAGGGCAGGGCCCCCCAGCCTCGGCACTGCTGACATTTGGGGCCAGATCGCCCCTTCTTGGGGGGCTGCCCAGTGCACCCTGGGGTGTTCGGCAGCACCCCAAGCTCTACACACTAGACGCCAGTTGTGCCCCCCGCAGTGTGACAACCAAAAATGCTTCCAGACCCCGCCAAGGCCCCCGTTGAGGACCACGGACTGGAGCAGGAGGCCAGGTTGCATAGGGCTGGGGGCACCTTGCTGGCTGGCAGTAGTGACCATCCGTTCGCGACTTGCCCCCCACTGGCTCACCGGGACCCCTACGAGCTTACAAGGCAGCCGGCAGGTCCGCTGCACCGTGTGGTCAGGGGCGACCCCGCCCAGTCCGGGGTGCAGCCATAGCGGGTAACCTCGGCTTCTTGCAGGTTCCGGTCTCCAGCCATCGCAACCCCCTGCTGGACCTGGCCGCCTATGACCAGCAGGGCCGCAGGTTCGACAACTTCAGCTCGCTGAGCGTCCAGTGGGAGTCCACCAGGCCGTCGCTGGCCAGCATCGAGCTGGACCCGCCCTTACAGCTGGTGCCCCGGGACGATGGGAGCGGCCAAAAGAAGTTGCACGGTGAGCGGGTGGCGAGCGGCGGCCCCAGACAGACGAGCCGCGCGCCGAGGGGGCCGGCAGCTGTGGGCGGAGCGCTGGGGCCCCCTCTGTCCAGGGCCAAAGCTCAGGGAGCCTCAGGACTCTCCTTCAATCCTCCCACGTCTGTGACGTAGGAATGGCCTCTCTGTGTGGGAGATGGGGAGACAGCTCGGGGCACACGGCGGCTGAATCTCAAACCCCAGGTTGTACACAGACCGGCCTGGCGCCGACGCCCTGTGACGCTGCCATCACAGACCCCTCGGCAGCCGGGAGCTGAGCTGTCTCCTGCAGCTCCTCTAAGCTGCCCCGGGAACCTTGCTCAGGGCCCGTTAACTCTTATGGTGCACACAGTGTAAGCGAAGCCCATCACCTATTCTTAGGGCTGTGGGAGATCTAACGCTGCAAATTAGACAGAGGGAAGGAGGGCCGCCTCACAGATACAGCAGCGGGGCCCAAACCCGACGCCGCTTTCTCTCCCGCACTCAGGTTTGCAGGCCATTTCAGTTCACCAGGCCTCGGGCACCACGGCCATCTCTGCCACTGCCACTGGCTACCAGCAGTCCCACCTGGACATGGCCAGAGTGAAGCAGCCGGTACTGACCAGAGCCCTGGGGGGCTGGGGAGCCCTGCTGCTTCTGCTTCTCCTGTGCTGTGCCCGGCGTCCCAGGGTCCTGAGCCCCTCGCTGGGCTGCACCCCGGTCACCCCCCGCTCCATGATCAGGGGTGCCTCCTCACCAGGCTCCCTGCCTCAGTCTCCCCCGCTGCACACCCTGCACGCAGGCAACGGGGGGATACAGCTGAAAGGCAGAGGGACCTCGCCACACGCCGTCTCTCGCGCACGCCTCGGGGGCCCTCAGGCCTTTGGGCCGCAGCCTCTTCCCCGCCGCGGCCCCAGCTGAGTGTGCAGAGCTGGTTCAGCCCCATCCCCTAAGCCCGCAGCTCCCACTGCCTGCAACGCCGTCCCACTTTCCTGGGGTGCGTGTCAGTCGTCCATCCCGGGAGCCTGGCAGGTGGGATGAGGCGCCCACCTGGGCAGGACTTCAGGAGGCCTCGCAGGGCTGTGGTCTCAAAGCACGATGGGTGTTACTGGGCTCGTGTCCCCGACATAATGAGGTCCTGCGGGGCGGGGGGGGCGCCAGCCCCTGGGGCCACTCGTCCTGCTCTTCTGGGGGAGGCCGTGGGCTGGCCTGAGGTGGCCCCCAGCCCCCCTGCATCTGACAGTGCTGGCTTTGCCCGTTCAGCACCATCCCCTCATGCCTGTGTCGGCCTCCATCGAACTCTTGCTGGTGGAAGACGTGAGGGTCAGTCCAGAAGAGGTGGCCATCTACAACCACCCAGGCGTGCAGGTACAGCCTCCCCCCTGCTCCAGTGCCTGGGTGTGACCCCTGGGGGACCCCAGGCCTCTGACACCAGCTGGCCCCTCCTAACAGGCAGAGCTGCACGTCCGAGAAGGCTCTGGCTACTTCTTCCTCAACACCAGCAGCGCGGATGTGGTCAGGGTGGCCTATCAGGAAGCCCGGGGCATCGCCACGGTGAGTGGGGCCCTGCCCCCGCCTTCCTCTTCGTACTAGTGAGCAGATTGTTGCCGAAGCTGGCCCTTAGTCTCGGCTGGTGTGTTGAACAGTCTTCAGATTCCCTGATTCGCTGTTTGTGAAACTCACGAGCTACCTTTGTGGTTTGTATTCCATCTCCACAAACTACCCGCACTGTAGTTACCTAGTAATAATAATTAGTATTTAATAATTAAATTTAATAATTAATTGAACTTAATAATTATATAATAATTATTGTTACCTAGTAATAATATTTTCATCTTAATTGGTTTCCTTTCAATTAAGATGAAGATATTATTACATGAGTACCAGTATAAGAACCATAAGGAAATTGCCTTTAAAGATGTATCAGCTCTCTCTGTTTCTCCATGTTCCTTCCCTGACCCTCTCCCTAGCTGTGCCCATGGTGTGGAAGAACTGAGCATTCTGCTCTTTTCAGTGCTTTTATTCTAAGGGTTTTTTTCTCCGTGTTGCTATGTAGGCTGGCTGATTATTTTCTCACAGTCATGTGTACTCAGCCATTCTCTCCTTGTAGAGCATTTAGGTGGTTTAATTTTTTTTATTTTTAAAGAATCGCCCTATGATCATGACAAAGAGTAAAGGCAAACAGACACCAACGTCCTAAATTCTACATATTGGCACAGTGAGTTATTATGCTGTCGTGAAAACTGAACTTCCTTTAAAAGGAAACTCTGACCGCTGAGTGCGTCAAACCACTGCTGTGAGTCGCAATTGCAGGCAGCCAAGAACCAAGAGACCGTGACACCCATGCGGTGTCCTGAAATTGCAGCTCTGCTGCGGCCTTTGGGTTGCTCAGAGCCTAAGACCTGCTTTCCCCTGGTGAAGGCTGGTTGCCAGGTGTTGGGGGAGTTTTCCAGTCATCCCAGCACCGAGCGAGACTTGTCCTGGACTCGAGAGAGGCGGGGGCACTCCGTGCTTGACACATGGTGCGGGTTCCTGTGGTGCAGCCGGGGAAGCCAGGAGAAAGCCATCCTGCCATCCTGCTGCCTGCGCTTGCTTTCAGCATTGCCTGTCCTTGCGGGGGAGCCCTCACCACTGGCGAGAGCACAAAACACGCATTCCAGGGACTTAGCCTTCACAGAGACTGGTCCCACAATCTCCTTTCAGAAACACAGCCCGGCTGCCTTGCCCGTGGTTGTGCAGTAAATAAATGTGTGTCGTAGCCGGGAATTAGGAGTATGTCACCTCACTCTCCGCAGGGTTTCCAGCCATGACTCCCCACGGGTCCCTTTCTCTGACTTTCTTTTTGCCTCTGTTGACTGTCTTGATACAGTGGCCACAACATGAGTTGTCTCTGAAGTGGGACAGGTGTAGAGTAAGTGAGGCAAATGAGCAGGGTGTGAGGAACATACTGGGAGGAGCTGGGCTAACCGTCACCAGATGCTTAGCTTCAGCGTTGGAGGTAATAGGGCGTGGTGGGGACTGCGGTAAACTAGACGGCAGAGACTGTAGCTAAGGGACAGCTGGCCCGCACCCTCGCCAACTTTTATTATTTTTAATATCAGTTTTATTGAGGTATCTTTCACATACCATACAATTCACCCACTTAATGTCACAATTCAGTGGTTTTTAGTGTACTCATAGATGCAGGCAACCATCACCACAGTTAGTTTTAGGTTTTTTATCGCCTCAAAAAACCCCCAAATACCTTAGTAATCACCTCCCTATTCTTACACACACACACATAGGAAAGGGTGTTGGATTTTGTCAAATGCTTTTTCTGTGTCTCTTAAAATAATCTTTTTTTTGTTTGTTTTTTATTCTATTGATATCATGTGTTACGTTAATTGGCTTTCAGATATTAAACCAACCTTGCATTCTGGGATAAACCCTACTTGCTCATGGTATATAATTCTTTTTACGTGTAACTGGTTAAAGTTTGCTGGTATTTTGTTGAGTTTATGTTCATATTCGTGAGAGATTTTGGTTTGTGATTTTCTTTTTTGTGATGTCTTTGCCTGGTTTGGGTATCAGGGTGATATCACCCTCATAGAATGACTTAGAAATGTTCCCTCTTCTAATTTTTGGAAGAGTCTGGGTAGAATTGGTAACAGTAACTCTTGAATGTTTGGTAGAGTTAACCAGTGGAGCCTTCTGGTCACGGGCTTTCCTCATGGGTAGTTTTTGATATGAATTCAAACTCTTCACTTCTTACATGTCTATCCAGATTGTTTGTTTCTTTTTGAGTCAGTTTTGGTAGCATGTGTCTTTCTAGGATGATCTAGTTTTTTTGTTGTTTTGTTTTCCTAACATTTTCTTACCTTCCTCCAGTGGGCGACTTTGGTCTTTAGCTGTCTTGTTGGAAGGATGCTTTCTCACAGGGCAGCCCCTCGGTGAAGGGCGAGGAAGCACGTCATAACATTCCTGTTTTTCTCAGAGGCAGAATTACAGATGTTGGGACCTTTTGGGTTTATCACCATAGATCAGAGCAGGAAAAAGCCATCTCTCGGCACCTGTGGACAAATGTGTGTCGTTAGAGGGAGCTTGGGGGCAGCTGGATGCCTGAGATGGTAGGAAGCTCTCCCCCATGCACTTATATTCCCTCTATAAAAGAAAGAATAATTCCCTGGCCATTCCTCTTCCATGTAAGTAAGTGTTCACTGTCAAATCCTTAACATTAAAGGGAAAACCTCAAATTGTAAATGATTCCAACTGCTTGAAATATGCCTTTTTTTGCTTTATCTCTGGAGATTAAAAATAACTCCCCTGTTATATAAAAGAGGGAAATTTCAAGTTCAGAAAAATGTATGCAGTGCTAACAAAACTTGGGCACCTTTTTACTCACGTTTACCTTGCACCACACGTTTTGAGTGAGCCCTGAGGGCAGCCCTGTGGCCAGAAAGAGACCCTTCTTCCAAGAACAAGAGGTTCTGACAGTCTGTGATGGACTAGGCTGCTGCTTCAGGTAGTGAGCTCCCCGTCTCTGGAGGCATTCAAACAGAGGCTAGCATGCTTGTCCGACTCAAGATGGGATTCCAGCGTCAGAGTCAGGTTTCCCAAAACCTACGAACCCCTGCTTAGCCTAGCAATGTCCTACAATGTGCAGTCCCTGTCAGCAACAGTCTCTAGGCTTCTCCCGGCCAAGACAAGCCTGACATCCCCAGTTTACAGATGGTCCCAAAGAGTTATAGCAGTTCCCTCTCCAGGTTGTAGGACTGGCCTTCGCCCACATGTGTCATCCTCCGTGGCTCTTGTTGAGTGGGGCTAAGTGCCCCACTGCAGACACGACCCCAGGACACGTCTGGCACCGAGTTCAGGACGTGCCAGCTGTGCCTGACGTTCAGTGCCCGATCCACCAGGATCGTGTTTGCCCAGAAGGTATCCTGGAGGCGCCTTGGCCGCCAGGCTCTCTGCTTTCCCCCACCTCAGGCCTGTGCAGAGACCACTGCGGCTCCAGGTGGAATCGGGTTCTGGTTCCCTTTGCCTCTTCTGTAAAGTGTGGGAGGGATTTTTCATGGAGTGTTGACAGCCGATGACAGCTCCTCGCAGCTTCTCGGAGGGCTGTTTCTGAAGGACGTTTACACGTTTCTATGGCATTTTCCATCTGCTAATTAGCAGCATTCTCATTTCCTTTAATCACAGAGGCGAGGAAGCCCACAACATTTCTTCAATTAGCTCAGAGAGAATTGTTTCTTTCTTTCCTATTGATACCCATTTGGAGGCAAGAATGGCTGGTGGTGTGTGTTGGCTTCCAAGCGTCCCCGGAAGGGAGTCTGGCGCGCACGCACCGCACGGGGGCTGTGGTGGTGGTTATGCCCCCACCATGCACCCAGGGCTGTGCAGGCTCACACAGACCCAAACCCTCTGCAATGCACCTCTCTTTCCTTCTTGGCGAGTTTACCCATAGGAGCGTTTACCTGATTCAAACTCAGGGTTTCTGTCTTCTCACCAGTTCGTTACATTTCAAAATAAGCCCTCCACGCAGAAGCTGTGTGATTATAAGATCGGCAGCTGGGAAGCAACCTAGCGTGTGCTGAGCCCTCACGCCCTTCATTAACGCATTCACCCTGCAAAGGTGCGTGCCCGTCACTTGCCAGGCCTGGTCCGGGCTCCAGGGCTCCAGCGGGGAGCAGACAGGGCCTCTCTGGGTCCTGGGATATGCGGCTGGTCACGGTGACGTTGTACCTCTGAGGAGGCGCATCAGAAGGGGGTCCTTCCTTGGGTTGGGGCAGGTGGTAAGTGGTAGCCGTGGGGCGTGAACTCGGGTGTGTCCCGCCTGCGGTGTGTTCGCCTGCGGGAAGCCTCCGGGCTGGCTGGGGCCCTTGGATGAGGTTTCTTATCTCAGTGTGACCCTGGTCATCCCCCACCAGCCTCAAGGGTGTCCATGTCTGCCGGGGGCATGGATCCCCACCCTCTCGCATGGCACGGCCTGGCCAGCACGAGACATCGACGGGCACGCATGGGAGATGGAAGCGGATGGTGCCAGCGATGTTCGGAAGTATCTTCAGGGTCCTTGCTCCTCTGTAGTGAACACGTGTGAAGTGTGATGGGCCCTGGGAAGCGAGGGGCCGTGATGACGCAGCGGCCCCTCGGGGCTTGGCGGGTGCAGGTGGAGGGCGCGAGCAGAGCGGCCCCGGCTCCACACATGGCTTTTAATGCACAATAACGCGTTCCCGTCTCCAAAGAGATGACAGGACTTCTCCTGGGCTCTCAGTGGGCACCTTTACCCCTTGGGAACGAGAATTCATGCTGGGCGTGGGTTTACCCACCTCCCCTCCTGCACGTGCATCCCTCACACGTCCGTCAGGAAGCAGGTGGGTCTGGAGCCTGGAGAAGAGGGTGGTGACACATACACAGTCGGCGGGGGGGGACAGGATCCCACCCCCGCCACCCCCACCCCTGTGCCATCTGCTGGCCGGCACGTCCCCTCGTTTCCTCCAGTGGTTTGTCTCTGGAGTGACGGGTGGGCACGCCCGTAAAGCACTGTTCATTGTCCAGTGGGCTGGCAGGAGCTGACGTGTGGACGGGCCACGCGGCCCTTTGGTGGGTGGCAGCCTGACGCCGTCTCCCGCTCCATCATCCGGAAGGCGCCTGGACGTCCAGCTGCTGGGAAATCAAGCGGAAAAGGAATCGATTTCCCCACCGCCATTTATGTCTTTGTTTAAAATGCGCAAAGTGGCTCTTTCGAAGGAGAGAAAAAGAAGAGGGAACGCCTCCATGCGCCCCCCGCGCGGGTCTGGCCCCGTAGGTACAGCGAGCGCGTCATTTCTCTGCGTTATGAAGGACGTGTCGCTCCTGACAGCGGCAGCTTTTGCAGGAGGATCAGATTAGAGCTCTCGCTTCTCCCTGTGATTTTTAAATGGGTTCTCTCTGGGGGATGCGTAATAAGCCAAGTGAATCGTCCTCCGCAAAACTGGAGCCCTGTGGCCTCCAGTCCTCGGCGTATTTGATAGCAGGCTGGCGTGGCCCTGGGTCAAACTACACAGCCGTTGTTCGGAGCGCCAGCGTGATTTCCACTCTGGAATCTTTATTAAGCGACTTGAGTCCTTGTGTGAAATACCCTGGGCCCCCTTCATCTGTGGATGTACCTGTGAGCCCAGTGCTGCTGGCAGAGTTCTCAAGCCCCTGCCGCCTCCCCTGCCCGACGGTTCCTTTCTGGCTGCTGGTGGCATCCAGCTCTGGGAAGCGGCTGAGTGTGGGAGAAGAAGCCCTAAACTGGGGGCTCGGGCACCATGTTCCCTCCCCAGTGCTGCCCCTTCAAGGCTGGGTTCCCACCCTGGGTGGGCCTGTCTCCCCATGTGTTCACTGAAGGATGTGGGCCAGAATCAGCACTTCCCAAATAGATGATGGTACCTGGGGTTTGCAGACCCCTTTTTTCAAAAATTCCCAAGTGTTGACAAAGCCAGGGCTGAAGCTGAGCTGAGGCAGGTGCAGGTCTCCTTACATTAACCAGCGGCTTGGAGCTGTGACCCTGGATCTCAGTGTACTCAACACGCTGGGCGGGGGCCGAGTCTTGGCCAGGTGTGAGGCTCGGTCCTGAGGCTGCATTAGGGGAGAAGACAGCCTGGGGGAGGTTGCACAGGGAGGTCTACATCGAGTTGGAGTGAAGAGTGGTACAGCTGCAGCAGGAGAAGAGAGCAGAGGGGCAAAGGTCCCGACCTTCCAGATCAGGGGAGATTTTACCGAGGAGGGACACTTGAATGGGACCGAGGGTGAGTGGGAGCCAGCAGGTGGGCACAGGGGGAGGACAAGCCCCCACATCTCAAAGGTGGACTATGCAGCCCTGAGGCGGGTAGACAGGCGCCAGATGGCTGGAGTGTGATGGCCATGGGGGAGGGTGTTTTGCGGTGAAACCAGAGTCCTGGGCAAGGGCCAGATCGTGCCAGGTTCTTATAGGATGTGTTAAGGATGTGGGCTCACTCTGGGCAGCCTTTGAAGGCTTCTAACCTGGGTGCAATAGGATAGTATTTGGTTGTCTCCTGACATTTTTCCCCCACAGGTTCTTGACATTGAAATTGTAGCTTTGCCAACACTGAGCAGTTCACTGTACCCACCGCCCATCTCCCACCCCCGGTGAATATAAGACCACAAATCTCAGGCAGCAAAGCCAGGGCCAGGTAGAGATGGGAGGCAGCCGCGGGCCCACCCACTAGCTCCATGACATGCCTCCACCTGCCCAGCCCCCAAGACCACTCAGTTGAGATGCACGCCTAAGCAACATGACAAGTTACCACGAGTCCATCCCCAACGTGAGAGAGTGGTGATGATGCAGTTTGTCTGGGGAGAGACTTTTCTGAAGGTGGGATCCTTGGAAGAAGGTAGAGAGAGAAGAAGACTTAAAGGGGGCCTTTGGCAGTGAAAGCGTGGAAGACAGGAGCTTAGATGAATTCCTGCACTCCAAACATTTTATGAGGGCTCTACTGCAAACACAGCAGAGGTTGAGGTGAATGTGGGGATGAGCAAGATTCAGAGAGCTCGCACTGAAGACTTGGTGGCCTCCTCAGCCCGTTCCCAGGTTCTGAGAGTCTGTGGGCTCAGGTTAGGATTTCTCAGTGAGAGCTTCATTTGGAAAGCAGCGGTCTCACCCTCTACCAGCCCCTGACTTGCAGTTTCACAGGAGACCCCATGGGATGCTCTTCTCTTATGGGAGCTGCAGGGGCAGGTGGCCTGGACAGGAGATACGGAACCCTGGGTGTGAGTCCTCACTCTGCCAAGCTCTGACCAACCCCACCTTGAAGCAGCTTCCATTTTCTTCTCTGTAAATTGTGCAAAGTTGAAATAAATGCTCTCTGAAATCTATCCTGGCTCTAACATTTTACATCCCAAGCCCCTCCCCTGGCTGGCAGTGGGTACTCGTGATGAGGAGTGGGCAGGGCAACGTTAGGGTTTTCCAAGCCCTGGTCTGCAGTCTCTGGGAGACAGTGTCCCACGGGCGACAGGCTGCTGCCGTGAGCAGCTGTGTAACCGCACCCACCTCTGACCTTGCAGGTGCACCCTTTGCTCCCGGGCACCTCAACCATCATGATCCACGACTTGTGCTTAGCCTTCCCGGCCCCGGCAAAGGCTGACGTTTATGTCTCGGACATTCAGGAGCTGTACATCCGCGTGGTGGACAAGGTCAGTGTCAACTTCCCGATACGGCTCCCTCCCTGCGGAGGCCTGGAGAACGATGGGGGTTCAGGGGGTGTTTTCCTCGTGTCCACCTGCAGCTCGCAGTGCTGTTTCACCCAGCATTCTGGGCTCAGTGCAGAGCGGCCTCCGAGGGTATCCGTCTTCATCTCAGTTGACACCTGTAAAACCTGGCTGTAAATCCCGCCGGAAGTTGTCCCCACGTTAGCTGCAGCTTGGGAATTCCTGTCCTCTGACTGGTGCAAGTTACTAACCAGCCCGGTGCATGCATTGCTGAATGTGAATTTTCTCCCCAGTATGTACATTTTGGATTCTTAGAAATTTCAGTGGCAGATGAGTAAGATGTACTAACGCCGAGTGCTTTCGCAAAATGAATACATAATAGATCTGGGCTTTTCTTTAATGTAAAGAGGGATTTTACTCCAAATACCTGAAGTAACTGCAGTGAGGCTTAAAGAGGGATGCTGTCAGAGTCCTGTCTTCCTGGGGGGAGAGAATAGTTGGTAATTAGAGGGGGACATTCAAGCAACTTGGACTCCTTAAAAGTCAATATTCTCTTAGCCTCAGGTAGTCCTCCTCTGATCTCATTTCCTCTGGTGATTTGCCTCCAGACTTGAGTTCTTTCACTAAGCGTTTCTGACTCATGTTTCCCAGAGTTCTCGCTGTATATATTACGTGCCAGGTGTGAACTCTTGGGTCACTGAGCCCTTTTTAACCCCCACTGTACGCCTGTTGCTATTCTAAGCTATGGATTGTCTCTCTAAGGAGATGTTAGTTCTCTCTTTTTATTGGATTATAGTTGATTTACAATGTTGTGTTAGTTTTTGGTGTACAGCACAGTGATTCAGTTATACATACATATATGCTTTTTCAGATTCTTTTCCATTATGGGTTATTATGAGATATTGAATATAACCCCTGTACTATACAGTAAATCCAGTTGTTTATCTACTTTATACATAGTAATGTGTATCTGTTAATCCCATACTTCTAATTTATCCCCCCCCCAAGATTGTTAGTTCTCTCAGAGTGGGATGTGTCATTTATGCGTCGACGTATCCCTGAGGCCTCTTGAATACAGAAAGCACGTAACCGATTTTCATTTGTTCATGGGCTGATAGTCTGAAGGTCAACTTGGGTCTGTGGGTTTGAGGTTGTTGATGCTTTTGCAGAGAGCCGTAGGGTACCACAGGTGGTGGCATGGGTCATTCGAAGGCCACCCCTGAGTCTCTGTCCCCCTTGATGTAGGTGGAGATTGGGAAGACGGTCAAGGCATATGTTCGCGTGCTGGACTTCCACAAGAAGCCCTTCCTGGCCAAGTACTTGGCCTTCATGGACCTGAAGCTCCGGGCAGCCTCCCAGATCGTCACGTTGGTGTGAGTCCTTGCAGGATCAGGGGTCAGAGGAGGGCATCTCAGGGCATTGCCGACAGGTCTGTCGGGGAAGAAGTCCCAGCCCCTCCCTCTGTTCCAGGGCCCTCGACGAGGCCCCAGACGACTACACCGCCGTGTTCCGCGTCCATGGCGTGGCCATTGGCCAGACCAGTCTCACCGCAACCGTGACCGATAAGGCTGGACAGAGAATCAACTCGGCCCCACAGCAGATTGAGGTAAAGCTGTCCCTCTTCATGCTTCATGGCCTCAGCCCAGCCCCTGTTGCATGTTGGGGCTTTTCTGTGATAGGCTGGGCGTTTTAGGGGCAGCCCAGGAAGCCACGTGGAGGGGCCGTATTAAACTGCCCTACTGTGTCTTCTGATGAAAAGGGGGCCTTCACTGGTCCCGGGGACCTGGGGCCGCAGGAGGGAGGGGCCTGGGTTACCTCAGTCTCTCCGGGACGGAGCGGGTGTGGCGTGGCTCAGGGGAGGGGAGCTACTGCCGCACAGCAAGGGGGTGGCTGGGGAGGAGTGCGGACCGGTCTGGGCTCGTGTGCAGAGGTGCCCATTGACAGTCGGGGCCTTAGAGGCGGTGCGCTCCTCGAGGGAACTCTGGGAGCAGCCGTTCTGGGTGAGGGAGCTCCAGGGCCCCGACACCGTCTCAACTGTGACGGGAGCCCCACAGCCGCCAGGGCCAGGAAGTCGTGTCCGAGTTTATTCTTCGGCAGCACTAAACTGGTCCTGCCCCCTCCTCCACCATCTCGGCCACATGGGCCGGGGGCTTGGTGTTGGCGGGTGTGGTTGGTGCTTCTAGATGGCAGTGCACCTTTCTTCTACTGCTGAGAAGAAAGTCCTGTCTGCCTGTAAATGACGCAGCCATACGGAGACGACTCCTCACGCACAAAGCAGCCCCGGGCCGACTGGCACACTTGCGGCAAAGCAGGGGTTGTAGGGGTACAGGAGGAGGACTGGGGGCTTTGCACTGCTGCAGAGACGGGGACATCGTCGTCCCTGCCCCTCGAGTCCTGCTTTCCTCCTCTGGAAAATGTTGAGGCTGTCGAAGTAGAGGGCTCTTCTAAGGCAATTAGTCAGTAGGAATCTGGAGACATTTAGTGGAGAGACGACCCCTTCCAAAGAGGAGTTGGGGAAGTCTCGAAAGCAGTGGGTTGGAAGCTTGGACGCGTGTCAGACCTCGTGGTGACTTGTTGAAACACACTGCAGGACCCCACCTCCGACTGGCGGGGCCGGGGCAGGCCGGGGAGCGGGCATTTCTACAGTTCCCGGGTGGCTTCCGCAGGAGCAGAACACGGCCCTGAGGACCGCAGATCCTCGGGCCCAGGGGTGGGATGAGGTCTCGTGGGGGCTGCTCGGGCTCCCCCAGGCTTGGCCGGGACCCCAGGCGCTCGCCGGCGCCCCCTTCAGAAGAGTGATGTCTGCGCACCGTGCTTCTCTGGAACTGAATGTGACTGTGTCCGGCTGCAGGAGCTTGGAACACAGCGGGCCCCTTTCTCCCTTGTGTCTCCACACCCAGGTCTTTCCCCCGTTTAGGTTGATACCCAGGAAGGTGACGCTGATTATCGGGGCCACGATGCAGGTAGGAACCAAAGGCCACGCCCCCGCCCCACCCCCACCCGCGGCCGTGTCCCCTGCCTGGGGCTTCAGAACGGGCTGTGGAGAGTGCTGGGGTGTTGGCACCCTTGCCCCCGAGGGTGAGGCGTGGGCCGGCCGGGGGACGGGCTGACGGGCGCTGCTCTTCTCCCTCCAGATCACCTCCGAGGGTGGCCCCCAGCCTCAGTCCAACATCCTCTTCTCCATCAGCAATGAGAGCGTGGCGCTGGTGGGCAGCACCGGGCTTGTGCGAGGCCTCTCCGTGGGCCACGGCGCCGTGTCGGGGGTCGTGCAGGCTGTGGATGCCGAGAGCGGCAGGCTCGTCGTCGTGTCACAGGTAAGGGCGTGGGCTGCACCGCAGCGGGCACCTTCCGAATCCGCCCTGGACACAGCCTCGCGGGTGAGGCTCGTTGCTCCCCAGGCAGCTGGCGGGGTTGGTGACCCGGGCTGGGAGGAAGCCCTGCCTGCTGGGCTGGGGCTCTTGCCAAGGGCCGCCCTCTCCCAGGGTCTTGCTTCTGCCCTCTGAGCCCAAGCCCCTGCCTGTCACCTACCCCCACCAGGGCCAGCCCTGCACTCGTACCCCCGAGGTTGCCCTCCTCCAGACTGAGGCTCCCCGGCTGCTCCTTAAGGGGAAGGGTCCCCAAGCCCCACGCCCGGGGCCATTCCAGTGCAGGCTGACAGTAGCCGTTGTGCCAGCGGACTCTGCTTTACGTGCCTCCCCGAGTCCTCCCCGGACCCTCTGCCCTGCTCATGTGCAGGTGATGGGCCCGAGGGACGGGCTAGTGACCCACGGCCACCACACGGCTGCTCTAGGACCCGACCTAGTATTGCCAGCACCAGAGCCCTCCCGCCTTCAGGTCTTCTTTTCCAGCTGGGCTTGGAGATGTTCTCCTAGCAGAGTTGGGCTGCTCTAGGCTCGGACACACTTGCTGGGTTATGGTGTATGTTTTTGGAGGCATGTGCTGACTTGGCTGCTGTACACGAGGGTAACTGGACACCAGTAGTGTTTCAGACCTGGATTTATATTTCCAGGCGAAAAAGAAAGCCTGAGTCATCCGCCAGAATCTTTGCTCAGCTAGAAGTAAAGTCATCTCCCCCGCCTCCTCGCTGGAGTGGGGGACATTTCCTGACCAATTTCCTGGGTCAGCAGAGATGCTGGAGGCCGACTCAGGGGAAGCCTCACCCAGGAGGGTCCCCCTGTCCCATATCGGTGGCCCTGACTCCAAGCAGGTGAAAGCAGGTGTCTCTAAGTCTGATCGTTTCTGCCTTTCCCAGGGCCAGGCACTTCCGTGGGCCTCTGGGAAGGACAGGGCAGAGCATGTCCGCCTCTCGAGAAGAGCTCAGGGTGCTTGGATTCTTCCCCGTGTCCTTGGCCTGCCGCGACCTGCAGGAGCGTCAGCTTGGTGGTCAGGCCACGGTGGAACCCCAGCTCGAAGAGGGCGTTTTGTCCTGGCTGGTGTGGCTGTGGACAGAAACTGGGCTCCTGACAGCAGTCCGGGAGCACCGCCGAGTTAGGAGCACCTGAACACACAGCTCTGGGGCGCTGGGACCCTCTGGAGGGGGTGGGGCTGACTTTGACCCGACACTGAGTGCATCGATTTACTCCTTTCCCAGCAGTTCCACTCTCTCTCCAAGTATCCCGCTTACGCCACAAAGTCCTTTTGAATCACTGGGTGGATACTCCAAGTTTACCTATCTATTTTATAAAGACGAGAAACCACTGGGCATAGGAGAGTAAAATTAAGGACCAAGGAGGCCCTGCTTTGTTTCTCTCTAAAGAAAGGGTTGCAGCCTCAGGAATGGGCTTGTTTTTCTCCTCCTGGGGCCCCGCGTGGCTGACACAGCTGACACAGCAACTGGCTGGGGATTGGTCTAGAGGACACAAGGCCATGCAGTCCCTCCTGGCCACCCTCCTCTCTAGGCCGACCTCACTGGGCCACCTCTCTGCGTCTCCCATCTGGCAGGCTGGAGGAGGGGCCGGGGCAAGGCCCCGGTGCCCCTTGGTAGATGGAAAGGCCGCACCGCCAGCTCCATCTGAAAGGCGTCTCCTTGAGCCCAGGCAGGTGGGGGCTCAGCCTGAGGCCCTGAGGTCCGCGTGTCCCAGAAGGGTACGCGACTCTGGTCAGAAGCTCACGGTTCCATCTGTGCGATTCGGGTCACCCTAAGAATCAGCTCCCAAAGCCGAGGAATAGTCCAGGACTAGCAAGGGAAGACAGCAGTGAGAAGGATGCAGGGAAGGAAGGGAAGGGAGGCTAGCTGGGCACCTACTACGTGCCAGGAGTTAGCCCACATCACAAGGCACAGGAGATGGGCTCACATGAGTGTATGTACAAAGGACTTAAGGGTTTTAGCAGCCTGGGTTCAGCATGTGTCAGCAGCACTACAAAGAAGCCAGTAAAGTTAGTCTTTGGCCAAATTAACAGGAGTATAGAATTCAGAAGGAAGGAGGATATAGTCTATTCTAAGCACACTCTACCTGGCTCCTGCATTTGTCCCGGTACTCTGCTCAGAGACAGACAGGCTGGATTTGGGGTTGGGAGCTCTGGAGACCTGTCCTGTGAGGGCTGCCTGGCCTAGAGAGGAACAGTCCCTGGTCAGTGTCCCCAAGTCTCTGCAGTGCTGACCTGGAGCATCTGGATCGGACAGGTCTGTAGGTTCAGAGGACCAGGCCGGCACCCCCAGGGGCAGGGAAGAGGCAGCAGCCAGGTCCACGTGGGGCGAGCCACCCGCCAAGCCAGGCCTCCTAGGGAGGAGGAGCATCATGGGTGCCTTCTGACCCGTGACTCTGAGCTGGCCTTGGCAGGAGCCTCCTTCCTGGGGGAGGGGTGTCCCTTCCCCAAACTCCTGTCACTAGCACATAGCGCCTGCCCACAGTCAGCCTGAGCCCCAAGCCCTCTTCCTAGGACCTCGTGGAGGTGGAGGTGTTGCTGCTCCAGGCCGTGAGGATCCGTGCCCCCATCACCCGGATGAGGACGGAGACCCAGGTGAGGCGGGAACCTCTCCAGGCCCTCCTGTCTGAGCTCCCGGAGCAGCCTCTCGGCAGGGCTCAGGCCCTGAGTTCTGCTTCAGAATGAGCTGTGCCCTCTGCTGGGACAGTTCTCCATGCCCTTCACCTGCTGAACCCTGTTTACCTGGGGGTCCAGCTTCACTCCCCTGCCTTTCCTGCGGCAGCCCAAAGGCTCCCTGCCATTCTCCCCAACGGCGCCATCTCCTCTTACGCACGGCGCTTACGCCTGTCGCCCCGTGTGGGTGCCGTCAGCAGGTGATGCCTGTGTCTCCACCAGTCTGTCGCCCTCCCGCACCTAGACTGGCACCTGGCGCCTCTCGGGAGCCGGTGTTTGGACGGTGCGTAGCTTTCTCGGTGCTTTCTGTGTGTTAGTCCACATGGGGCACGTAACAGCCCCGAGAGGTAGCTCCGGGGTCACGTCCACGTCACAGTAGAGGAGGTGCGCACGTGGCAGGCTTAGGGCGTCCGCACAGCTGGCAAGCGGCGGGACGGGGCGCCGACCCACAGCCTGGCTCAGGTCCGTCCCCGCCTTTCGCCGCGTCACCTCCACGCGCTCCCTCTGGTCGGCGCTCGGTCAGTTCAGATTGTCGGAGACCGAGTCCACCCCTCGTGAGCAGGGACCCCCGCTAGACTGAGAAGGAGGGGAGCAGGGTAAGCTGTGTGGCGGGGGCTGGGGGCGCTGCAGGTGTCCCAGAGCTAGAGGCAGTCGTTTAGGAATGGGGTCTCCCGGCCGAGCTGCGACAGCCCGCAGCCCAAGAAGGACGGGAGGTGCGGGGCTGGTGCTGTGTTCCGCTCGGTCCTTTGCTGTTTTGTCAGGCCTCCTGGGACCTATGCTGCACCTGCCGCTGCTTAGGGAGGAATTGGGTGCGGCTCCCATTGCCCTGCGGAGACGGGGAAGCACCCAGCAGCGGGCGGCAGCTCAGGCAGTGCCCCGGAGCATCCGGGGGGTGGGGCTCCGGCCGCTGGACCCCGGCAGTCACAGGCCTGGCTTCTCCCCGCAGATGCCTGTCTACGTCACCGGGATCACCAACAACCAGAACCCTTTCTCCTTCGGCAATGCCGTGCCGGGCCTGACCTTCCACTGGTCTGTCACCAAGCGAGACATCTTGGACGTCCGGGGGCGGCACCACGAGGTACCCACCCTCCCAGAGTCCCCCGACTCCATCCCAGACAGTGTTGGGGTGGGAGGGTTCTCACCACATGTCTTGCGCTTCACGCCCTCCTGTGGCTCCCTGACTCCTTCTCCCAAGGCTGCGGCCACACTGTCGCTCCCCGGTATCCCTCCCGGCCTCTCAGTCTTGCTCGTGTCCAGGAACCAGGTCGCCCAGCTCCCCCCTCGCGGTTCCCAGGACAGTCCGCAGCCTTTTCATTTTAAGTACATTCTTGCCGACCAGCCGCGCTGCACAGGGGCTTAGTGACCTGCTAGCGGAAGGCAGCAAAAACGACAGCCTGGTGGGGATGTCACAGAAGTTCCAGAACGTCTCGGGGTCCTGGTCGGGGTCCCCAGTCTGTAGCTTCCGACCCCCTTGCCGAGATGACGCCTGGCAGCCCTGGGGTTTTCTCCAGGTTTATCCCAGGACCCCACCCCTGTCCCCTTAGGCCTCCCTAGGGGGTCCCCGGCCCCTCCCTAAGCCTCAGCTGGAGAGAACGTGCTGCCCCCGTTTGTATGAGCTGGAGCCCATGCGTGAGGAGGGGGGACGCGCCCGGGGTCGCCCAGCCAGTGGGCTATGGGCCGGGTGCCGGCCCTGGTGACTACAGGCTGCCACCCTGTGTGGGCCTTGGTCACCCAGGACCCGAGTGGGGTTGGTACTGGGGGTTTCTTCTTGTCCTCTCCATGGATGGGGGGGAGGGGGCCGGGCATGGGATGGGGGTCTCCTGGAGGCTTCCTGAAGCTCATCTAGTGCTGGACGAGAGCCTCCCCCCGACCCTATGGGACCAGAGTCCTGTCCCCGGACTGTCCCCGTGTACCCGGACGTGTGACTTTTTCACAGATAGCCCACGGCGGGGGCTCTGGGGGGACACCCCAAGTCTAACATCTTCTTGGTGATTCGCCTGACCCCCCGCACAGCCGAGGCTCTGAGAAGTCCTGTGTGAGAACGCTGGTTGGCCTAGCCTCTTTCACAGGCTACTGTGAACATGAATCGCAGCGTGGGGCGCCCTGCGCTCGTGCTGAGGTGGCCACGGGCTGCAGCCCCCAGGTAGCAGGCCCTGACGGGGCGGGAAGGCAGCAGGATGAGAGCATTCAGGCAGTGCAGGGGGTCTGGGGCTCCTGTCCGGCTCTGCCCTTTGGGGACACTTTCGACATCTGTCGCAGGCATCGCTCCGGCTGCCGTCGCAGTACAACTTTGCCATGAACGTGCACGGTCGGGTGAAGGGCCGCACCGGGCTGAGGGTGGTGGTCAAGGCCCAGGACCCCACAGCCGGGCAGCTGCTGGGCCTCGCCAAAGAGCTCTCTGACGAGATCCAAATCCAGGTAAAGGACGGGTGGGCAGAAGCCACCGTTAGCGGGAGAGCAAAGGCCAACCCAGCAGCCCTGCTCCTCCCAGGGGCCTTGTGGGCACATGTCAGGGGGCTGGGGGTATGAGGTGCTGTGGGAGCCCAGAGATGGGGTGACCCAGGGCTTCACGGAGGGGGTATGTTTCAGGATTGGGGGGCCTGGCATGTGCACAGGGCTGAAAGTCTGAAGTAGCTTAATGTGCTCCCAGAATAGCAGATAATTCTGAGCTCAGAGTCTGGGGTGCCTTCTTGGGGGAAAAGCCTGGAAAATTGTCTGAGCCGGGCATTCATTTAGTTGTCTGTATATTTCACAAACATGTGACGCACTTAGCAGAAGCAGACACACTCTCCCCACTCCCCAGGCGGGCTCCCACAAAGCCTGCGGGGCAGGAGCTGCAGGTGCGGCTGCCCTAGATGAGCCAGCGGCCCTGGGGGTGAAGTGTCCCTGCGGGTCCTGGGGAGTGGGCAGCAGAGGGTCCTGAAAGGCCTCGAGGGATGTGCCTGGAAGACAGAGGGTGCGACCCATCGTTCACTGATGGAAACCGAGCCTGAGGACGGGAGGTGGCCTGCTCAGAGCCCCTTGGGGGGGCACCCAGCAGGACTCGGACCAGGCAGGACCAGAGCCCAGCCACCCCTGTCCAGCCCAGGGCTCGACCCACGTCTCTCTCTACCACCCCTGCCCCCTCTGGGCCCCTCTGTAAAAACAACGAAGAGCATTTTTAGCTTCAGGGACCCCATTCTGCTAATCTGGGGCTCAGTAATGTCTGGGTTCCCCTAAATTGCAAAGAAAAACTGATAGCAGCCCCTAAGTATCATGAGAAAAGAAATGGGTTCAAGCCCCCTCTTCAGGAAGGAGCAAACCATTTCTAAACCAGGCACATACCTCATTAGGGGCAAAGAAGCAGATTTCAAAGAGAAACGCCTGTCTGCCAACCCCCCTCACCCCTGCCTGCACAGGCACACAGGCGCGCGCACACACACACACACACACACACACAGACACGCACACACACAAACCACACACACACATACAAACACACACACACACGGACAAATACACACGTAGAAACACACACATACATGCTCTTCCTAGCTGAAAACAAGGAAGCAAGTTCTGACACCTATCCTGAAATTAAAGACAGGGCTTTGCAGCTGCCAGGTTCTGTGACCTCAGTCAGCTCGTCTAACCTCTCTGCGCCGCGGTGTCCCTGGCTGACAGCAGATGGGTTTTGAGCACATCGGAAACTTAGAGGCGCTGGATCCAGCCCACAGAGGTGTTTTATTTGGCTCACTCAGGGCTTTGAAACAATTTTTATTTGTTGCCAACATTTAAAAATAGGAAGATTTTGTCTAAAAGCCCAGTATGAATGCATGGCATGATGCCACACGGCAAAACCAGCAAGAGATAAGGGCCAGCCTCCCGTTGATAGAGAGGTGCCCCCCGGTATCACAGGCGCCCCAGCCCCCATCGTCTCCCTGGCACCGAGGCCGTTCACCATGGTGCTGGCAGTGGTGCTTTTCTGCCGGTCACATAACAGGAGAGGAAGGTCCCCCTTGTACCTTCACGTCCATCTCAAGAGGGACCACAGAGGTCCATGCCTAAGGAAAGTGGGAGGGGACCTGCCTGTGAGTGTATTTCCCGCAAGATACGTAATCAGTGAGGCAGCTTCACTCTGGATGCCGCCTGCCTGGCAGCAGTGCTCACGCGACTCCAGAGCCCGGTCTGGCTCCCGAGGCCGTGCTCCGTGCCCTGTGAGGAAGCACTGCCACTCCGTCGTGTCGCACGAATCCCCCAGCTCTGTGAGACAAGCGTGGCAAGGATGATTACGTCTAGACCCTTTTTACAGATGAGGAAATCGAGGTTGAGTGTACGGTCAGAACATGGCGGTGCGCGGAGGGAGGGGAGTCAGGCCAGTTTCCTCTCGGAAAATCATCCATCAGCTCAGATGATTTTAGACACAGGCCCTTAGGAGCGTCCAGCTGGTCTGATCGGAGCAGAAGCCAGCGGGGAGCCAAAGCTGTGCTTGGCATCTAGGCTCAGATGGGTCCCTGGAGACAGGTACCTGAAGGGTGCTGGGCGCGTCAGGCTGCGTGCAGAGAGGGGTCTGGAGCCCCAGGGGAGGGCTGCCTCCGTGGCAGGATTAGAGTCCATCCGACGTCATCGGGTTTATCGGCTGCTGGCCTGAGGTCACCAGGCACCCCGTACCAGTTCTGTGCGGATCCTGCCGGAGCCTGGCAGGCTAGAGGGCGAGAGGCAGGGCTGAGGGGGTGGATCTGCGAGGGGCATGTAAGGAGCAGCATGTCTCTCTGAGAGGCGAATTGAGAGCTTTCTCCAGGCTCCGTCCTGGCAGCATCACCGAGCAGGACCCTGGGCCCCGTCACTCTGCCGCTTTCCACACACATATGTCCCGAGGGCTCAGGGGAGGCCCGTGCTTCTGTGAAGCAGCCCCAGGGGCTTCACCAGCGCACCTGCTGTCCCTCCTCATCGCGCCTTCAGCCTCTTAAAGCTCAGCCCTCGCCACCGCATCACCAGCTGCATAACAGGTGCTGGCACCGGCCCCTCTCACCCCTGGGAGACAAGCAGACCCTGGACGTGGTTCCAGGGATCCCAGGAAACAAAACTCCCCCTCTCTTCCAGGTGTTTGAAAAGCTGCGGCTGCTGAACCCTGAGATAGAAGCAGAACACGTGCTAATGTCGCCCAACTCATTTGTCAAGCTCCAGACAAACAGGTAGGTGACTCGACGCGGCTTCGTCCAGGTTGCGAAGCTGTGCTCACATCCGACGGCTCATTTGTCCAAGTCGTCAGGAGCCGTGGGTGCCTCGGGCGAGCTGCACCTCCCTCCTGGCGTCGCGCTGGAAGCGGGTTTGACCTCTGCCATCCTCCCGTCACTGTGGACGTCCCCTGCTCGTCTGCGGCGTCTCCCCGTGGGTCCCTCTTCTCCCTGTGGCCCAGAACCTCTCATGCTTTCTGCGGACATCCACTGCTTCAGAGGGGGAAAAGTGCCAGCCTGGAGGTGTTCAATTTCTCGAATGCCCCTGTGTCTTCAAGACTTGCTGCTCCGTGTAGTCTAGGAGCCGGGGCGTCACCTGGGGGTTCGTGAAAATGTGGATCTCGGCCCCTGCTGGGTGGTGGGGACATGCATGAACGCAGAGAAGCGGGGTTTTGAAGCCTGCCTGCAAACCTGCCTCCTGCCCGGCATTCTAAGACGATGCTTTGGGTAGTGGTGCCTTGTGTGTGAACTGCGGGTGCAAAGTTGGGCATTGTAAGGACCACTGGAGAGACACACACGTGGGGGACGCACAGCCAAAAGTGTCCCTTCCCGGCTCCGTGCAGGGCTCTAGGTCAAAGGTGGGTGACAGCCGTGCCCTTGAGGAGTCCGGTGGGGAAGAGGGCAGTGGAGAGAGAGAAGGGCTGTAATGAAACGAGGTACAGTGTTGAAGCCACAGCCCAAAGGAAGGCCTTCCATGTGAGGATCCGGGGAGGCACACCCCCAGTAGAGATGCTGGAGCTGGGACTTAAGGATGCATAGGAGGTTAAGAGGCTGGGGTTGATGAGGGAGGAGAAACTTGAGGCAGAAGCAATGACATTTGCTTCAAGTCATCTGCAGAGCGTTTGTGGGGCTGCGGCACAGAGAGAGGGTGAGCGGGGCCAGGCCTGGGAGGCTTTTCCTTCCTTCCTTTCCTTATAACATCAATGAATATGTAAAAGAGCATAAAATACTGCATAATTTGTCTTCTCCCCAGTGCATATTATCAGTAGTTTTCCAAACCACATTCTTAGCAAGTGGCCCGTTTTTATCCAGTTACTGGCCCTTGGAAATAGGACAGGGCAGGGCCATAACTCCCAGTTCACAGTTGAGGAAGCCGAGGCCGAGAGAGGGGACACGTGCCTAAAGGTGCATAGTTGTCAGCGGGCTGTTGGGTCTGCCTTTGGGCTCCGTCCAGCTCAGAGCCCCATCCTCTTCCCGCCGCACCCGGCTGCCTTATTTCAGCAAACTGAAGACAGTTACCGCAGAGGGGTCTTTGACAGCAGCTGCCTGTGCTGCTGAGGGGACCCGCAGCTCCCGCAGCCTTCCCTCCCTTCCCTCCCACTGACCGGCTCGTGGAAGGTGCCGCTCTCCTTGGAACCCTTGGATTTACAAGTTAGGTTTCCTGTTGGCAACTGAGGAGCTGCAGCGGGCTGTGCACAGCGTCCCGGTGCTCGGCGGGGCTGAGATCGGGCCTCTTCTCCCAGGAGCAGCGGGACTCCCAAACCCCGGGCCCCTTGCTGTGACACTCCTGCTGTCTGTGAACACGGGTCTGGTTTGTTTTCCGAAGGGACGGCGCTGCCTCTCTGAGCTATCATGTCCTGGACGGGCCTGAGAAGGTTCCCATCGTGCATGTTGATGAGAAAGGCTTCCTGGTGTCGGGGTCCATGATCGGGACATCCACGGTCGAAGTGACTGCCCAAGAGGCTTTTGGGGCCAACCAGACCATCATCGTGGCTGTCAAGGTAGGATCACGTCCGCCTCCTTTTTGGAGTAATAAAATCAGCAGGACTGCTTTCCCCTCGCAGGTGTGTGAGTGAATATACTCGCCTTCCAGCCAAGAGATTGTCTGCAAGAGTTTATTAAAGGTCCTAGGTGAGAAGCTGCAGCATCTTCTGGGTGTCGGAGCCGAAGATCCTTGGAGATGATTGATGGCAATGACCTCGTCTCATAGATGGGGAAACTGAGGCCCAGAGAGGTCCATGGTTTTCTGGGACTGGCACTCCAGTGTCCTGACCAGTCAGCATTGAATGTGTGTGCTGGCTCTTGACCCAGAAACCATTACATTACAGACGGCACCTCGTAGGATGAGGTGACCCGTCTTACAGGCAAGGAGACCAAGACTCAGGGTGTCCCACAGTAATTGAGAGTCAGGCTCTGGGTTCTAGCCCACGTCGGCCTGGCCCGGGTTGGCGTCCTTCAGTCCCAGCCGGCACTCCCGTGTCCCCTTGCCATTCTGTGCTCCTCAGAGACAGGACTTTCTCCTTGGGCGTCCCTGGGTCGGATCCTGGGGTTTATCCTGAACAGAGTTTTCTTTGCACAACTGATTCTCAATGACAGAGAAAATACACGACCACTGTAATATTTAGATTTTGCTTGGGTCGTGGGCCTGTTTCCTTCCTAACATCTTTTTGTTTCAAGATGGGTGTCTAGCAGGGAACCGTCCACCCTAGTTTTCGAGTAAGTGAAAGTGACTGACCCCCCATCCTGTGTCAACAAATAGTATTGAGCACCAGCTGCGTGCCGGTCACTGCACCACTGATCTTCGTCAAAGAAACTGGGCTTTCTGGGGGCTGGCTTTTCGGCCAGGATGGATTTTACCTGGAGTCAGAGAACCAAGTCTGTTCTCTAAAGAGCTTGCTATCTAGAGCTCCCGAAACCCATCATCCCCTCCTTTTCCCGTCTCCCCTCTAACTGGGGCGTCTGTTCCTGGCAGCTCTGTAGCGTACGGAGGCCCCCAGGCAACGCTGCCCCTGCAGTCCGAGCGGGCCTTGTTTCTAGTTTAAATGCCTGGAGCCAGGTCCTCCAAAGAAGCTGAGCAGTCAAAGCCCAGAGGATATTTTTGCAACATGAATAATGATGTAATTTGTCACAGTCATGGCTTTTGACTCTTGTGGGTTGGGTTTCCTGAGAGCGAGGCCGGCCGTCATGCAAGGAGGGGGCCACCGTCGCGGGCTGAGCCGCTCTTTCCATGACCCCAAGTCGATCCAGCCCCCACGCCTCCTGAGATGGGGACCGGCTAGGGGCAGGCGTCCGTTCTCGGGAGGGGGATCTTCAGAGAGGTGTTCCTGGTGCAGTTGTCACTGCGTTTGCTCACTGTCCCCAGGTGTCCCCTGTTTCCTACCTGAGGATCTCCATGAGCCCCGCCCTGCACACCCAGAACAAGGAGGCTCTGGCGGCCCTGCCCCTGGGAGTGACCGTGACTTTCACCGTCCACTTCCACGACAACTCCGGAGACATCTTCCACGCTCACAACTCTGTCCTCAACTTTGCAACTAATAGGTAGGGGTGGGCCCCCCTCGTTCCCCACATGAAGTCACGTCTCGATCAGACCCAGATCTGATTCACGCAGGTGACTGATGGCCACGCAGAGAGGCCAGCGCCCCTGAGAGGAGAGTTTGTTACTCACGGTTCCCAAGAGCAGGGGGTAAGCCTTGCTCGCAGGGGCCACGGGGGAAGCACCGGCCTCGGCCAGGCATCAGGAGCAAGGGGAGGCGTGGCCGAGAGTCTGTATTACCGGAAGGCACGCAGTCATTCAGCAGAGGTGCGCCAGTGGGCAGGAAGCAAAACCCAGATGTTGGGGTTTGTGGTTGGAAGGTCTGTAGTAAGATTTTGTGCAGCCGTGAAGGCTGGGCTGCAGGGGAGATGCATACAGCCCTGGTCGCTGGCCTGGCCCTGTGGTCAGTGGGTGCAGAGCGCCAGTTATACCTGCTACGAAAGCTGGTCAGAGAAGACACACACCTTCCAACGCTCAAGCCCTTCTGCGTGCCGTCTCGCCGACTCCTCGCTGTCACCCATTTGTAGAGGCCCAGAGAGGTCAAACCACTTGTCCAGGGCCACACAGCCAGGAAGTGGGGTTTGGATACCAGGTCCCATTGGGCTCCAAGGGCAGTTCTTTTTGGCTGGTGCTTCTGAAATACAAATGCAGCCTCAGGCCTAATGTGAGGAGAGAGGGGGTGGTCTCCAGGAAAGAGAGCTGTGGCCTCGGGCTAGACCTGCCCCCATGTCTGAGTCTACTGGAGCAGCGGTTCTCAAAGTGTGGTCCCCAGACCAGCATCATTACCACCGCCTGGGACACTCAGAAATGCACATTCTCAGGGCCCAGCAATCTGGGCTGTAACGAGGCCTTCAGGTGATTCTAAAGGTTAGGAACCGTTGTCCTGGGGGACGCAGACCAAGCTAAGAGCAGGAGGGGGGAGCCCCAGACCTAGGAGGAAGGAGTAGCGCTCCAGAGAGTCCTCTCTGGGCTCAGAAGCTCATGTCCTGGTGTTGGTGACCATTGCAGCGTGGGCTTCCCATGGGCCCTGGAGCAGATGTGTCCCCTGTGGTTGAACACACCCAGGGCTGGGCCCTGGGAGAGCAGGGTTTGGAGTTGGGCCCTGTTCAAGCCGGGCTCGGCCCTTTATGGGGCCCATGAGCTTGGGCGGGTCACCCTTCCAGGCCGCTGTGTTCACACCTGTCACGTGGAGAACGTGGCCTAGTCCCCGGGGCCACCAACTGAGGCTGTGGTCGCCAGGGCCTGTGGCATGCCGTGGCGCTCTGCACAGAGCAGGGCATCTGCTGGTCTGGCGTGAAGGCTGCCCTGGAGGGAACGGAGCCCCCTGTCCAGCTCCCCTGCAGAAGTCACACGGGCCTTCTGTGGCGGGGAGCGTCCATCTCCGAGACAGCGGTCAGGGCTTGGGGGTGTGGGCAGGGAGGCAACGGAGCAGAGACCCTGACCCTCTCCCTGCCCAGCCCAGCCGTCCCTGCGGCCCCGCGGGGGCTGCCGTCACTGAGTGCCCCCCGTGTGCCCATGTGCCGGCTGCTGGCCTAAGCCCTTTCCAGCTGCTGACCGGGTCTGCGGCTCACGTCAAGCCTGTGATGTGGGTACATTGTCAGCCCCACTTGGCAGATGAGGAAGCGGGCAGGGGCAATACCACTGGTCCCAGTAACACGGCAGAAGGCAGCCTGTGCCTCCCCGAGTGTCCTGGTTCCCTACTGGGAAGGGATGGGAGCACAGGGTACATCACTTTCCTCTGGGGGGATGGTGACGCTGGCCATCCTGTCTGGGCTTTGGGTCCCCCCGCCCCACCCGGGTGGTGGGTGAATCAGGTCGGTGTGGCCTGCGGGTCCCTCACCCGGGTGACATCAGGGCGCAGTGGGCGGGTGCGGGGGCCCTTCGCTGGCTCCTCCCTCAGAGCTGGGGCCTCTCCCGAGACTGAGAGCCACGTCTCCTGTGCCCAGGGACGAGTTTGTGCAGATCGGGAAGGGCGCCACCAACAACACCTGCGTGGTCCGCGCGGTCAGCGTGGGCCTGACACTGCTCAGAGCGTGGGACGCGGCGCACGGCGGCCTCTCTGACTTCGTCCCGCTGCCTGTCCTGCAGGCCATCTCCCCCGAGCTGTCCGGAGCAGTGGTGGTGGGGGACGTCCTCTGTCTGGCCACGGTTCTGGTCAGCCTGGAAGGTACGAGAGATTCTGGCCGAGGGAACCATCTCTGGTTGGGAGGTGGGACGGGGCTCTCAGCCCGCTGTGACAGGTGTGCACGTGGAGCTTGGTGATGGTCTAGAGCGGGCGTCGGAAAACTGCCGCGCCGGCCAGAGCCAGCCTGCCGTCTCTTTCTGCAGCAGGCTGTTATTGGTGCTCGGCCGCACCCCTGCATCTCCGTGTCTTCAGGGGCCGTTTTCACGCTGCATCTGCTGGGCCGAGTGGTGGCATCAGAGACCCTCGGGCCCACACAGCCCCAAAGACTTACAATCTGGCCCTCTACAGAGGAGCTCGCCCCTCCCCCCCGCTCTAGGGGTTTTCCGCCCTTGTGGAAACCGTCTACCCCCATAGCCACGAGCCACGGGACCCTGGAAACGTGGCTGGTGCAGCCGAGGAGCTGACTGTTCGGTGTTTTGTTTGGTTGTGGTTTTGGCTGTGCCGCACGGCACATGGGATCATCGTTGCCCTGGTCCCTCGCCCCCTGCACCGGAAGTGCGGTGTCTTAACTGCTAGACCACCAGGGAAGTCCCTGACTGTTCGGTGTTGATGAGCTTCTTGGCGGGGCTGCTACACGGGCAGGTGCCTCTAGGAGGGAACTTCAGCCGAGGAAGCCGCTAAGCGGCAGGGCAACTGTCCGCACCACCCGTGCATCCACGAGCCACACGTGCAATCGTTTACTTAATTTTTTTCCTAATCGGCTCCCTTGTTTTAAAGCTAATTAAACTCATTGTAAAAGGAAGTTACACGCTGCCTTTAAAGAAAAGCATGTATTATTTGCCACAAATAGAATGTGGTTGTCGAATCCTTTCATTGCGTTTATCATGTGACGAGATTGGCTCTTCACTGAGGACCGCCGTCTAGTGACAGCTCAGAGTCTGCCACCGCCTTGTTTGTTCAAAGGGGATTGCTGAGCAGGGTGGGCGGGCGGGGGCGGTGCAGTGGGGAGGCATGCAGTGGGCCAGCCCTGGGGGGCCAGCGCCCGGGTCACCCCAGGGTGGGAAATGACCAAGAGATTCCCAGCGGGGAGGCACTGTGGTCGCAGACAGGAGCCGAGCGGTGGGACAGTAGAGCGTGGGGCTGGGGGTGGCGAGCACACTGCCCAGGTGACCCAGGTGAGATGCAGTGGCTGGAGTGTCAGTCATGGGAAAGAGGGGTCACGTGCAGCTTCCCCTCCCAGGCATCCCCGGGACCTGGAGCTCATCAGCCCGCAGCATCCTCCACGTTGACCCCAAGACGGGCGTGGCCGTGGCCCGGGAAGCGGGATCTGTGACCGTTTACTACGAGCTCGCCGGGCACCTGAAGACCTACAAGGAGGTGGGGCTTTGGGGCCCATGTGGCCGAGCCTTTCGGGGTGGAACTCTCAGATTCCGTACTGACTGATTCCCGTTTGTCAGGAAGAAGGAAGGTCCAGCATCTCAGGAGGCAGGCGGATGGGGATTCGTGAGCCTGGCGGGGGCAGGTTCCCCTCCCAGGCTGCCGGCTCCCTAGTGCACAGTGGTGGGAGGACGGAGGCGGCCTCCTGGGGGTGATCCCCACGCCCACGTGCTTCGGCTGAGCCCTGGGGGCAGGATTGCCTGCGTGGGCGTCCCCCAGGAGTCACGGCCGTAGGTGGTCCCGCTTAGCGACTTGGCATCACTGGCAAAGTTAAACTCCCCCAGCAAGTCACCTTTTGAGTCTTTCTGGAGGTGAACAGAACCACTCTCTCTTCTGTTTATCTCCAGCCAAGAATGAATCGATGAGCAGTCTGGCTGCGTTCCACGCGTCTCATTTTTAGAGCAGCGTGTGCCCTGTGGAATCTAGCAGTTTAACTTAATAGCGGGTGTGTTTAGTGCTGCGACCGTGCAGTGCGGTCGAGCCCAGTGCAGATAGAGGCACCTTGAGACGAATAAAGCAGTCCCCCCCCACCCCCAAGAAGCCCCGGAGGGTGGTCGGGCAGGGCTGGGGGAGCTGGCAGAGGAGGGCACCGCACGGGAAAGGTGGGCAGGGTTCGAGAGCCAGCCCTGGGGCTGGAACCCGGGGTGTGTGGGAGCGGAGGCTAGCTTTGCGATCAGATCACAACAGTGGTTAAGCTCTGGGGCCAGGCTGCCTGGGTGCAAATCCCAGCTGGACCACTGAGAGGCTGTGTGACTTTGGGTAAGTTACTTGACCTCTCTGTGCCTCAGTTTTCTTACTGGTAAAATGGGGCTAACGTTGTGTGGATTAAATGAATCATTAATGTGTGCGAAGGCCTTAGAATGGTACTCGGCACAGAGCACGTGCTCCGTGGGTATGAGCTGCTGCTGCTGCTGTTGGGGGTAAAGATGTTGAAACCGATGCCAGACACAGTAGGGATTCATCAGAGATTTTTTAAAGGCAAGAGTGATATAGATCAGAAGTATGTTTAGGAAGATTGCCTGGTGCCTGGCTGAGTCTAAGAGCCTGAGGGAGGGGGCATAGCTGCAGGGTGGCAGCTGAGAGACAGAGGATGGGCCCTCACTGGCACCCCTGCGGAGGCCGAAACTAAGGGTGGGTTTGGAGAGACTCCGGAGGGAGGGTCATCAGAGCTTGGTGACTGTTTGGAAGCGGGGCTTGGGAGAGGGAGGCCTTGGGGATGAGTCTCTAGGTCTGGCTGGGGCGACGAGGGGGAGGATGGCCCTTTGCAGAGAGGGGAGCACAGGAGGAGGCGCCACTGTTGGGGGAGGACGATGGGGAGTTTGAGGTGTTTGTAGCTCCTCCAGGTGGGGCTGGTGGTGACGCAGCTGGGCCGGCACGTCTGGAGCTCCGGGGCCCAAAGCTGGAGACAGCGGAGGGTGGGGTGCCTGCAGCACAGACGTGGGGCTGAAGCTCTGGGGGTGGCGGGAACAGCAGGAGGGAGCGGGACCAGGCCTGGGGCCCTCTGCCAGGTGTGGAGGAGGACGGGGCAGGAGACTGCAGAGTGGAAGTCAGGAGCAGAGAAGGCGGGGGCAGCGGGAAGGACCTGGGCAGGGGCGCAGGTGACTGCGGTCAGTCTGGAGGGTGAGGGGCCGGCCCTCCAGCTCAGCATCGGCCACGGCTGCGCTGCGGGATCTGCAGGAGCTTGGGGAGGAGTGAGACCCCGTCCCTGCTCTCGAGGGACTCACGTGCTGGTGGAAGCAGGCCCGTGGGGGGCAGGAAGTGCTCGGCGCCTGCCCAGAGCCGGAGACGGCCTTCCACCGGGAGGCGGTGGCCCACAGCTGGGCCTGCAGGGCGGAGTGTTGGCCCTGCAGGAGGGTGGAAGGGGTACCCAGCCTAGGAAGGCTCGTCCTGTCTCAGTAAGGTGTTCAGTGGTTAGATGGGAGGGGTGAGCCGGGAGATAACTTGGGGAGATGAGCCTCGGCCGCCACCACTGGGCCGTGTGGGTCTGCGTTTTGGTCGGGCTGATTTATTCTGAATAAATGGCAGTGAAGTAAAATGGATCCTTCTCTCTTTGCTGAAAGATTAAGTAACCCATCTGATGTGCAGAGACGCGATCATAACTGACAGGGGAGCCAAAGTCTGCAGCCCGCCCCGACTGCTGCTTGCATTCAGGCCTGGTGTCGCCCTGCCCCGCTGCTGGGGCAGCCGGCTCCAGGGAGAGTCAGGCCAACCTGGGGTCTAGTCCAGCTCTGCCCCGTTTGAGCAGGTCACGTAGCCCCGGAGCCTCAGTCCTGTCCCCTGTGCCGCGGGAAGGGCAGTACCTGCGTCCCAGGCGCTCGGCCTGCACGGTCAGCTCTCGAGGGCCTGCCTTGGCTTCCCCCCCAGATAGTGGTCAGCGTCCCTCAGAAGATCGTGGCCCGGTACACCCGCCCCGTCCAGACCAGCTTCCAGGAGGTTGCGGCCTCCAAAGTGATGGTCACCGTGGGAGACCGGAGCTCTAACCTGAGAGGTAAGGAGTGAGGGGTCGTGTGTCCCGCGTGGGCCCTGCCAGGCCAGGGGCCTCGGGCCCTTCTGATGGGGTTTTGCTGCTTTTCCTACTCAAACTCGCTGACTCCGAGGCGGGCACTTAACCCCCGCTGGCCCACCCCTTCCAGCTCTTTAGAAATTCGAGTCCTCCACGGGCAGAAGCAGTGAAGGGATCTTCCTGAAAGCCCAGTGCCGCGAAACTGCCTGTTTCTGGGCTGGAGGTGCAACGTCAGCCCGAGGGCACCCAAGTGGAGAAAGCCACTATTCATCCCAGAAACCGTGGCTTAGCAGGCCTCGCCGCCGATTCTGATTTTCATAATTACCTCTCCCAAGTCATGCATAGAACGTTCGACCTCATCCCCTGCCTGTGACAGCCCTGGACAGCAGCTGCCGGAAATAAATGCGTCAATACAGGCTGTTTTTAAAAAACCACTTAACTGGTAGAATTCAATACCACTGTCGTGGTTCTGATGCACCTCTGCTGCCTCGTGGTCACCTCTCGCCCTGCTCCAGTGCAAGTGGACAGCACTGTGCCATTGCCCAAACGATGCTCAGGGTGTTAGTGGGGAACTAGTGCCCTCCTGATGTCCAGGGATAAATCGCCCGTTTTCCCTGCTGACAGGAGCAGACAACATGCACTAGCCGCTCGACCCACTGCCGTGCCCCTGGATGTGGGCTCTGAAAAAAATACTGAAATTGCCCATGCTACAGGGTGCCCCCATTCCCACATCATGAGTCATTTGTCCTCCGCTTTTATAAACTGCGGCATCCTCAGGAGGAATGTGGGCACAGGTCCGGTTCTTGGGCCGGCCAGCCTCCACGTGGCCTGCTCTCATGTCCTCGTGCTGGGGCTCTGCAGGTGGGGGCCTCGGGGGCCTGGGTGCGCGGCCTTCTCACCCCCTCCCGTCCCCAGGTGAGTGCTCCCCCGGCCAGATGGAAAGCATCGCAGCCCTGCACCCAGAATCCCTCCTCGGCTGCCAGCTACAGTTCAAGCAAGACATCTTCGACTTCCCAGCCCGTGAGGTTTTCACCGTAGAACCGGAGTTTGACGCTGCCCTGGGTGAGTCCGCGGGGTTTGGAAGTGAACACTGACCTGCATGGCAGGTTCGCCTGCGGTTCATTTGGCCCGCGATGGCTGTCTGTCCAGGGGGCGGTATCCGTCAGGAGCCCAGCCTGGGGACTGATGCCGTCACCCCGGCCTCTGGTTCCCTGCAGCCGCCGGGAGGGGTTGGCATTCCCAGCTGCTCTCAGCAGCCACCTACACCTGGCGGAAAGGACTCGGTTCAGAGCTGGGGACCTGGTTCCAGGCCTTTCCTGCTCTTCTTGCCTCAGAGCCTGCAGGCGAGGAGGCTGCTTCCCTCGTGAAATGGGAAGGGTGGTGCCCTGCTCTGCTGGCATGACGGGGCTCTGAGAGGGATGGAAGGGACTTTATTCAACCAGTAGTTGAGGGCATGGGCGTCTGTGGAGTGTAACTGCTCCACGGAACTGGTAACCAGAGCCGTGGAACTGGCAGCCGGCACCACGGGCTGGAGTGGCGTGCTGGCCGAGTGGAGTGACCTGAGTGTCACCAGGTCACTCTGAGAGGAGGGCCACCCCTCACCGGATGCCGTGAGTGCTCAGGACAGGCCCTGGGATGAGCTTGCACAGTGCCCAGCTCGTGCACATGCCGAGACGCTGAGTCCCGTGCTCGTGCAACGAGACTGTCAGTGTTGTCGTGAGAGGGGCTGGGGATGACCATTTGACAGGTTGCTCAGTTCTTTCTAAGAATCCGCTGCCACCGGCCTGCAGCTGCCAGGGGCCAGGCGAGGCCCTCCTCCCCCTGGTTCGCTCTGCGTCTCTGTCCCTCTGGCAGCAGCGCAAAAGCATCCTCAGCAGCCCGGCTGCCGTGTGGGATACAGGCGGTGTATCCTGAGGGCACACTGTGTGCAAGACCTGAGCTTGGGGCTTAGCACAGAGTAGGCACTTGGTGGTCCCGGGCCCCGTGGATTCACCAGCACAGCCCCACAAGGGGTGCGATGTTACCCCCACTTGACAAGGGAAACAGTCAGCAAGGAAGCCGACTCACCTGGGGGCTCCTGGCTGGTGGTGGGGAGAGAGGAGGAATGGAAGGGACTCACCTAGAGGCCTGGCCGGTGGGAGCACAGGAGGGACCCCAGCCCAGGTGTTCTGATTCCTGGATCTGGAGCTTTCCAAGGCACCGCTCAACAGTGTTCATTCAGCTCTTTTACCCACTGTGGGTCAGGCATGGACCCTGAATAGTCCCAACCGGGCCTCCACAGAACTTCCTGCCGCACCTGGGGCGTCAGCAGTACTGGGGCTCAGCCCCACTCACGTACGACCAGGGTTGGGTCGTGGTATCTGTTCACCGTTCCCTCACCCCTGTTCTGAGCCAGACTGGCTGGGCCCTGAAATGCAGAGCTGGAGCAGGCATTCCTGCCCCGGGGGAATCCATGAACAGAGGATTCTGAGACAGAGACGGGGAGAGCTGGTCACAGAATGGGTGTCCAAAGGGAGGGGGGCACTGAAGAGGGACTTCCCAGGAGGCCCCTGGAGGAGGGCATGCCTCACCAGGCTTTGCAGGGTGGGTAGGAGTCCTCCAGGGAGCAGGGTTAGCATCAGGGCCTAGGTGGAGAGGAGATGAGGTGGAATAACGCCCTCGTCTCCACAGGCCGGTACCTCTGCTCGGTGACTATGCTCAGGCTCACGGACAAGCAGCTGAAGCACCTGAGCCTGAAGAGGACAGCACTGCTGGTCACTCCCTCTATCCCAGGCAGCCACTTCTCCGGAGAGCAGGTCGGGGCCGAGGTGCCCTTCAGCCCAGGGCTTTACACTGACCAGGCTGAAATCCTTTTGAGCAACCACTACACCAGCTCCGAGGTCAAGGTCTTTGGTGCCATGGAAGTTCTGGAGAACCTGGAGGTGAGTGGTGACCAGGCAGGAGCCAAGGCCTCAGAGGGACCAAGAGGCACGGAGGACCAGCTGGGGTGTGGCAATCCTGGACCACCTCTCTTTAAAATTAGAAGTTGTAAGGGAGTTCCCCGGTGGTCCAGTGGTCAGGACTCCGCACTTTCACTGCTGAGGGCACTCGTTCAGTCCCTGGTCAGGGAACTGAGGTCCTGCAAGCTGCGTGGCGCAAAATTAAAAAACTAAAAGGTTTTAAAAATTAAGTCCCTTGACCCTTTTCCCCATAGCACTGCTGCTGTCTGTCGGCCCGTAGAATCGTGTGAATGGTCGTGATTGCCCCCGGTCTTCCCCGGCTGGAAGTGACTTATGGGGGGAAGCACTGAGTGCAGGGCCCGCCTGACACATGGCATCTGCTCAGCGAACGTGTCACGTGTCCACGAATGAATTCAGGGCAGGAGGGCCCGCTGACGAGGGGCAGGAAGAAAAGCTCTAACCTCTGACCTATCCCTGATCCACTGATGCCGCACACCTGGGGACGATGGTGTCCCCATCTCTGGGCCTGGGTTTCCCCCTCCGTTGAGTGGCGGTGCAGGACACCGGTCCTGCGGCCCGGCAGGCCGGGAGGAGGTCGGGGTGATGTGCGAAGGGCTCGCTGGTGTCTCCGCCGGCTCCTTCTCTGGTCTCGCTGCGGCAAAC
The DNA here is from genome assembly GCF_963455315.2 of Globicephala melas. Taxonomy (NCBI): domain Eukaryota; kingdom Metazoa; phylum Chordata; class Mammalia; order Artiodactyla; family Delphinidae; genus Globicephala; species Globicephala melas. Next base: position 2,759,383 of record NC_083324.2, on the reverse strand, counting down.
GTAGCTGAATGTCCTCACAGTGACACAGGCATGAAGTCGCTATTGGTGGTGGAGCTCCTGCTGGGCCCCAGGCTGGGCTGCTGGCCACGGGCCATGGACAGAGCTCCTGGCTGCTCCCTTGGGAAGCTGGAGTTTGGTGATCGCTCACGCAGTGCAGCATTTTTTTTAAGGAGCTCTTGATTAGAATTCCATGATATTGATTTGTCCTTTCCCTAAAAATGCCCCAGCATAGACAGCGTGCTCCCCTGAGTTTGCGGATTGCACGCCTGTCAGAAGTGCCCAGGCCTCCTCACCTGCCTGGGAAGCGGGAACTGGTGGGGTCCCCGCCATCGGCCCACGGGCCCGGGAGGGCAGCTCACGTGTGTCAGGCAGACGTGGGGTGTGCCCCTCAGCCCTGACGTCTCTCCCAGGTGAAGTCAGGGTCCCCGGCCGTGCTGGCCTTCGTGAAGGAGAAGTCTCTGGGGCTGCCCAGCTTCGTCACCTACACAGTCGGCATCTCGGACCCCACGGCCGGCAGCCAGGGGCCTCTGTCCACCACCCTGACCTTCTCCAGCCCCACCACTAACCAGGCCATCACCATCCCCGTCACCGTGGCCTTCGTGATGGATCGCCGGGGACCTGGTGCTCGTGAGTTACAGGACGGGACACCCGCTGGGAGGGACCTGGCAGAAGGGACGGGCAGAGTGGTCCAGGTGGGAGTGGAACCAGGAGTCTGAGGGCTGCAGGAGCAGAAATGCAGAATATGTCTCTCACCCGGGGCCCCTCACCCTCTGAGCACGCACACGACGTGAGGGCCTCCGCACACGGTTCGGTAACTCTCTTTCCTTGGACCACAGACGGCGCCGGCCTCTTCCAGCACATCCTGGACTCCTACCAGGTCATGTTCTTCACGCTGTTTGCCCTGCTGGCCGCGACCGCGGTCACGATCATAGGTGAGGTGGGCGTGCCGTGTCCCCACCCCCCGATTGCTCCCCCATCCTCACCCCCACTCTAACCACCCGTGCGTCTCGCAGCCTACCACGCGGTCTGCACACCCCGGGAGCCCAGCACACCACCGGTCCTCTCCCCGCGAGCCAGCCCTCGGCACAGCCCGCACTGTGAGTAGCCACCCCGAGGAGCGGGCGGCGGGGGAGGATCCCCAGGCCTCAGAAGGCTTGGCCCTGGGCATGAGCTGCAGCTGGGCTGTGAGGCCCAGAGGGCAGGCCTGCGAGCTGGTGGGGGAACGGGAGCTGGCGGATGCTGGTCCCGGAGGGGCTGGGGCCAGGGAGCCCTGTCTCTGCGGGTGGGCGTGTGGGGCCGGGGTCCCACCCGCTGGGGCTACCGCGAAGGGCTCTCAGCTGGGGCTGGATGGGCTGACTCAGAGGTGAGGGTTCTGGGGGGTCCCGACGAGGTGTTTCTCGGATGGAGAAGAATCACTGGACTCATTCCTATTAGTGGTGCCCCTGCCTCTGGTGGTCCTGAAGCCCTGGTGACCCTGCACAACCCCAGGGTCTCCTCTCTCTGTGAGTGGTGGCCCCTGAGGCTGTGCAGTACCCCACCTGCACAGCTGTCCGTGGCATCCCTGTGTCTCCGGGTTCCCATTGAAGGGTTCTCTCCCCTCCACAAGGAATCCTTGAGGGGCTGTCTACTGACCTATGGGGCCATGGCCTGGCTTCAAGGGCTCCGTGAGTTTTTTGAAAGAGGACACCACTGTGTATATAGGTTGGTGTTCCTGGGGTAACAAGATCCTACATGCATCCTGGACCCCTAGAATCACAGCCTTCTCAGGCCTGCGACCCCAGGGAAAACCGTGGACTGCTCAGCAGCTCGCTTCCCCACGTCAACTCCGATTCATCATCCAGCTGTGCTTGCAGTGGGCGCTCGCCTTGCTAACCGTCCCCCAGCACACCCCTCCCCGGTTTGTTGGAGCCACGCCGGGGGCTTCGCGTTGCCTCCTGGGCACTCCAGACCCTTCGCACACGTGGGAGTCTGTTCGTGCAGCTTTCTCTGCCCAGATGGACGGTCCCGCTCCCCGTGTGTCCTGTGGATGGGACGTGGCCGTGGGATCCTGGGACCTGGCAGGCCGTGCGCGCCAGGAAGTCAGGGGCACGGTCCAGGCCGCTGCGTGCGCAGCTCAGCAGGCCCCTGTGGGCCTCGTGCGCTGGCCCGGCAGCCGGGGGCGTAGCTAGGCCGCAGCCCCTCAGAGCCGTTGTCTGGCGTAGGCCCTGCGGGGTGTGAGGAACGTAGAGGTCTCCGTTTGGCTCCTTGCTCACCGGGGCTCTCTTCCCACCCTAGATGTTCCTGCCTCATCGCCAACGCCTTTCAACGCGCTGCTTCCTGCTCGCAGAGCCAGCCCTCCCTCGGGGCTGTGGAGCCGGGTGTACCCCTCCCACTAGTCAGGAGGGCCAGGACCCCCGTGCCTCCACCACCCCAGGGCCGGGCCTGCTGGGTCCAGCCTGGAGCAAGCCCGGCCGCCGCCGCCGCCCCTCTTCCTGTAACTGTAGTTTAGGCCATGCTCACGAGCTTGTTCTTATAAGTAGGAGTTTAAGTTTGTTGTCTGGGGGTTTTTGTGTTGTTGTCTTGTTCTACTGAGAGTCTTGCAAAGGCAAAGACCTTGGCTCATTCCTCAACCTGGTTGTCTGGGGTTTCGGGACGATGTACACTTCGGCTTTTAGTTTCTTGGTCTCTAAAATCGCTCCCTTCTCAGGACCTGGAGCCGGTGGGAGTCTGTGGAGAAGGGGTCTGTAGATGCTGCGATAGCAGTGGTCTCAGGGAAAGGACTTTTTTTTTTTTTTTTTTTTTTGCTGAAAGGACTTTTTATTGGATTTTTTACTTGTGTGGGTTCTTCTCTCTCTGGAAACTGGACTTTTCCCCTTGTCGGGCTGCTGCTGGGAAATGACTGCAGCGAACAGACACGAGTGACAGGGGCCGCCCCGTCCCTGCACAAGGAGCCTCAGGACCGGGGCCAGGGCGCCCGTCTCAGCCTCGGGGGCGCCCGAGACTCCGGGGAGCTGGGAGCTGGGCCTCCTGCCCGCCTCGGGCCACTGTGAGTGGATGGCCATCCTTTGTGGTGCTTTGTTTCCCGAGCGGTGTACTTGGACTCGGCCCCAGGGGGCCCGGCTCATCCTCCCTGTCCTGGCTTCGCTATCAGCACAGGGACTTCGGAATCGGAACTGGGAAATGTCCTTGGCCTGGAGACAGGGACTCTCCTTGTGTTCCACTGTTCCGCCCACGCACAGACCCATGTTCTCTGTCCCTCCCTCTGTACAAAGCACCTCGCGGATCTGAGCCTCTGCCGCCCCTCGGGACGGCCTCCCTCCAGGCAGCTCCCAGGACGGGCCGGGGAGGGGGCGACTCGGAAAACGCCCTCCTTCCCAGCCCTCGTCCACACAGCAGCTGAGACCTCCAGGACGCGGCCCCTCCTGAGGCCGGGGTGCCGTGCCGCCCCCAGGAAGGCCCGGAGCCTGGCAGGCGTGGACCCCGAGCTGCACACGTGAATCCGCCTCAGCCCTTTGGGACTGGGCCATGCGATTTATTTTTTTAAAGCTGGAGACAGGAAGAATTGTGCCTTGCATATTACTTGAGCTCAAACTGGCAACTTGGATGTAAATAGGCGCGTTTCTACTTGGTTTATTTAATAAAGCTCTATAATTTCTTAAGATGAGCGTGATTATTGCCGGAATCACATGCGTCCTGCCCAGAAGTGACCCAGGCCTGGTGACATTGCTTGCCGTTGTGTGCATTTGGGGAGCAGGTCTGTGTCCTGCCAGCCTCTCTTCTCTAGCTGGGCAGCCCAGCCTCCCTCCCACCCCTGAGGGACCGGCAGGCACCAGGGCGGGGTGCCGTAGTGTCTGCCCACAGCTGCCTGCTCAAGGCCCCCAGACAGGCCTTCCCTGTCGGAGGACGTGGCAGCCCTGCCCACACATCACTGGGGTCACCTAGACGGCCTCTCGGCTCCCCTCCCTCTCCAGCCGTCCCCTTTCTCTGCAGCTCTGGCTCCACCACCCCACCCCTGAGACCATCTCCCCTGGTCACAGCCGGACACCGGCCCCGTTAGTTAACTGGACCTGCCTTGCTGGCAGCCCCTCCTCTGTGTTCCCCGGCCCCTCACCCTGTGCCCCTCAGGGTTGGCCCTCCCAGCCCCAGGCCCTGCCTGCGGCCTTCACGGGGCACTCGTGCGGGGTCATCCTGAGTGCCCCGTGGGGCAGGGCCTGGCATCACGTGTCACAGGGGTGGGAACGGAGGCTTAGAGACAGGTAGCCACCCAAGGTCGCAGGCCACCCAGAGGTGCTGCTGGTGGAGACCAGCTGTCCCGGACATCACTTGCCGGCCTCCTCGGAGTCTGAGCCCCTGACGCGGAGCTGGGCAAAGAGCAGCTGGAATTTCAATGCAAAATTTGCATTTCGCAGCCCCTCGTGCTGCTAGAAGCCAACATGTGACTACGTTTGGGGCCAGAACAGAGCGGCTGTGTCCCAGGCAGCTGGTGAAACGGTGCCCTGAAGGGACGGGTGCCCTGTTCACCTCCCGTCCCATCAATGCCGGCTCAGCAGACCCGGTGGGGCTCTGCCTGGCAAGGACGGTCGGGCCACCGGAGTCGCTGGGCTTTCATTGTGTCCAGCCTGCACCCCAACCCGGGACGGCGTCCCCTGACGCCCAGGCATGCGAGCAAGAGTTTTGGGCTCTCTTCTCCACCGACGTCACCGTCATCTTAAAGCATGTGCTGCTAGAAACAACCAGACCCGGCCAGAGACGAGGGCGTTCACAAAACCCAGTGACGTGCTTCAGCTTTCTGTTCCCAAACTAACCCAGCAACTTTCACTCTCTAAAGGGTGCCAAAAAATGCTTTTAGCACCATTTAGCGCTAAAATTATAGTATTGCATATAGATTTTTTTTTCTGCAGAATTCCTAAGTTTGGCCAGAAAATAACTCTGTGTGTCTCTCTCTGTCTCCCCTTGTTTTTCTGTGTGTGTGTTGGTGTGGGGGGCATACTGGAAATGTTACATCTCGAGGTCTGAAATACCACCTATGAGACAGCCCGGAACCTGGGCATCCAGGGGGGTGGGAAAGGCGTGGAGTTTAGAGGTGAGGTGGCCAGGGGTGCAGGCCCCCCGTCTGGGGCTAGAGCGGAATTGTGTTCCCTCCCTGCGCTGCAGTGTTCCCCTGTCTGCATCTGGCCTGCCTGCCACCCCAAGTGGCTCCGGGGGAAGAGGTGGTAGGTGGGCTGCATGCTCATCCCAGCCCTCAGCCTCCCAGTGCCTCCCCCAGAGGCTGATTGCATTCCCCCCGTGGAGGGGGCGCCATGGTCGCGTGACTTGCTTTGGCCAATGGAAAGTGGGTGGAAGTGACCGCATGTCAGTTCAGAGCCTGTGCTTAAAGAGGCCTCACCAGTTTCTGCTCACCCTCCTTGTCCTTCTGCAGTTGACAGAATAACAAGGAAACCCAGGTAGCTGCTGGCCCCAGGAGGAGGAGAGACATCTAAGAGGGACCTGAGACAAATCTGCCCATCCCAGACCAACTGACCTGCAGACTTGTGACCTTGAGAGTAAATGATGATAGTTACAAACCACTGACTTTGGGGACAGTTTGTTAGGCGGTGTCATTGCAGCAGTAGGTGACTGATACAAAGCGTGGCATGGATTCCCTTCTGGCTGAGCCCTTCAGGGTGGGTTTCTGCCGCTTGTCACAGAGTCTGATTGACATTGTTGCAGCCTCGTGGCCCCTTACCTTCAGTCTGTTTTCTCCTGGGCCCTGCCCAGGGCTGCCCCTTTGGCCCATCCCGCTGGACAGGGCTTTCCAGTGGCCCTGGCAGAGGCTGGAAGGGTGCCTGGTGCTCAGAGCCTGGGCCAGGCACTCAGGCAGGCACCTCAGAGGCCCCGTTTTCCTCCCTCTTGGGAGGGGCCCAGTCAACCTCACCCTCGGGCTGCTGCTCTCATCTTGTTGTCACCCCAGTGGGCTGGGTGAGACACGTCCTGCTCATGGTGACAACCCGGAGCAAGAGGGCAGGAGGGAACACACAGCCCCCCAGGGGCTGGGCCGGGACGGGCCTGCTAGCCTGTGCTCTCCAGTCCCTTGAACAAAACCAGTCACGAGTCTGAACCTAGAATCAAGGCTCAGGAATAGTCTACCTTGGCTGGGAGGAGCTGCAAAGCCACAGATGTGAACGGAGGGGTCAAGAGTCAAGGTCATTAAATAAATAAATAAATTTAACAAAAGAGTCAAGGTCATTAAATAAATAAATAAATTTATTTAACAGAAGAGTCAAGGTCATTAACACAAAGCAATCATGGGTTGTCTTTTCTTATTGTTCAACTCCCTCATCATACATCATACAGACAGGAAAATTGAGGCCCAGAGACAGGAAGGGACTAGCAGGGGCCACCCCTGAGTAGCACATCAGGCCCCGGCCCTGAAGGTCAAGGTCATCCGCCACCACCACCCCCGCCTCCCCAGAGCAGTGACACAGGTCATGAGGACGCATTAGTCAATGGCGTGGGCCTTTCACCCTATGATTAATTCTCAAGGATCCTGTCTAGATCCACAATTTCAACATCACATAAAGTGAGCAATCTCAGAGAGAGAGAGAAAGGAAGAAAACAAAGCCGGGAACCGTGCGTTTGGTGATTGTCTATTATTTTGTTTTATGTTGTATGTAATTAGCACATTAACTTCCGTGGAAGATTTCATTAGCAGACTCATCAGGTGACCACTTTTTCACGTGGGGAGTATTTACTGATGGCAAATAAAGACAATTTATAAGAACCAGGAAAGTGGAATCCCATTTTCCCATTGCTCCACAGCTGCAAGGTGTAATGGCTCCAGGGCAGTGGCGGCTCCCTCTCTGGGTCCTTCTCCACAGAGGGGTACATCAGGAGGCCAAGGGCAGCAGCCCAGAGCCTGGTGGACAAGACCCAGGCACCGGGTAGATCTCCTGCCTGTGCCACTAACCAGCCAGGGGGACCTTGACCTTGAGTACTTCCTGTCACCTCTCTGAGCCTCAGTTTCCCCATGTGCAGAGTGGTAGTTATCACACTACCTCCTCCGTAGGTGCGCCGTGTGGACTGAGTGAGCTTCTGTACTAAAACTCCCAGCATGGTGGTGAGCAAACATTTGGTGCTCAGTAAATATGAACTTTTCTGCCTTCTTCTCCCTGGTGATTAGGCACAGTTGTCCTCACTCTCTTGGGGGCCATGACACATTCCCCAGGAGTCCCTGTCACTGCTCACCCGGCCAACTGAAGCAAATCAACCATCAGGTCCAGGCTCACAAACGTGGATGATGGGCCAGGCAGGCGGCCCCCGAATGCAAGGGGCTGGGGGTGGACGCTGGCGACCTGAGCGCATGGCCTCACCCACTGACCTCCAGCTGCCAGGTGGGGACAAAGCCCAGTGGGGCCCATTCTTCTAGTTTTCTAGAGACTCCAAAAGTCCTTTGGGGGGCAGTAAAACCTTCCACCTTATAAATAATGGTAATAAAATTAAAGTTTAAAAAATATTAAAAAAAAAAAAGCTTGTGTGGGCCGAAGAAACCTACCCTCAGGCCACCAGTTTTCAATCTCTGAATTTCTTCATAACTGGTAAAATTCTGGTTCGTGTGTTTCCCCAATCCCTTCCTGTGGCCCTGGCAGACATTACTAATCGCTCCCAGCACTCTTTCCTGCTCAAGCAGGACTCTGCCTCAGATTCCCTACAATCCAGCATCCTGGCAGCCACAGCCAGTCAGCTGGTGTTGACAGAGGAGAGGAGTCCCATCGTCCTCCTTAATCTACTCCAAGCCCCTCATTTTAGAGGCAGGAAAGGACTAGTTTTAGCTCACCTCTAACCAAAGATGTGAAGGCATCATCTTTTCTCTGGCAACCGGACACAGAGGGAGTGGCTAAAGGATGCTGTGTATGTTAGAATATATCTTTTTTTTTTCCTTCAGAAGCATTGATTTGGGACTGAAGCATCTTAAAGTGCAGAAGAAGTAGGCAAATGTTGCAGCCCCAGCTACCTGCCCCTACTGCCCACAGGGTCCAGGGGTCCAGGGTGAGGAGATTGATGGGCAGAGGTAGGAAGTTTAAGTGTATAACTGTAATCAGTTTGTTAAGTTTTCAGGAACCATTGAAATGACATTCACCATCCATGTGGAGAGGGGAATGGGCGCTCATGGTCTAAATCAAAGGAAAATGATCAAGGGCTGTTTCTTGGGCACCCCAGTTGGAGACAGATTCGTGTCGGCTGTCAAGTCGGTAATTTTGTTCCCTACGCCGGGAAGGTTGAGATGCTGTTACCACCTCCAGGGGCTGTTGGCAGCCTTTATCAACGCCCTGCTTCCCAAGGAGCTGGCAGGGCAGAAGGCAGTGATGAGTCAGATGGGCCTTCTCTGTGGAGGGGCAGAGAGACAGACAAGGCTCAGAGCACCTTCTATAGGTGGGGAAAGGGACCTTGGTGGTTTGGAGGGTTGGAAGAGGCTCCAGGGAGGAGGCGAGTCAGAACCAGGGTGGGAACAATGGGTGTCTAGGCGGAGGGGCCAGTTTGAGCCCAAGGTCAGACACTTCTAGCCTCCTGTGGGGAGGAGCAGATAGTGGCCTGGGTTCCAATCCTCACCCATCTGGGATAGAGTTATGGCATGTTGTTCTGGGTATAAAAAGCTCTTGGCTCCCAAGCTAGGGGATGTGGGGAAATACTGATTTGGGGTGACTGGGGTCAGTATATTCAAACCAGGTTTCCTGTCCACCCCCACCCCCACCCCCACCCCTGGTCCTGTAACATTCCCCAGGGGCACATGTGACTGGGTTGAGATGTTCTGAGTTCAGGACATCCAGAGAGGAGAAGTCAGCAAAGTTAATTCTTCCCAGTCTAACTGGACTTTCTTTTAGGTTTCTCACTTTTCGACCTACATTAAAACCCATTTTCAGTAAAATTTCACATAATTTCAGATTCGGAGTAGGTTATTTAATTTGATAATTAAAACCTATTTTATCAAGTCCTGTCATAAAATATTCTAATTATGGTTAATCCTCATTGTATTTCATCCTGTAAATTGTTTCATATGTTCTACTTCCTACTGATAAAAGTATACAACAGGTGTCAACTTAGAAAGGGTGGTGGGGGATAGAGTTTTTCCCAAATTCTATGAGGGAGCACACGAAAAGCTGTGAAACTTCCCCCGTAGCCAATGGGGAGCCATGGAGGGTGCCAGAGCAGGAGTGTGCCATGGCCAGAGACCGGCTCAGAGGGTCACTCTAGCAGTAGATGTCTGTGTGAGTGGAATCCCTTCAGGGCAGCCAATGGGATGACTGCTCATCCAAGGCCTGCTGACGGGCTCTATTTGGGGAAAACACGTGCACTCACCTCACCTCTGCCCCTTGGTCCTTTCACCAGGCTCCCCCAGGCTTCTGCTTCCGGCCCTGACTGTCCAGCCGGTCCCCTCCCCTCTCTGGGTCTCAGCTTCCCCTCGGTTCTGATCAGGTGCCCCAGCTCCAAAAGGCTGCGGGTCCAGGAAGGGAGCAGACCCAACACCCGGCCCCACCTACCCGCCTACCCGCCCGCTGGATCCACAGCCTCAGGGAGCACAGCTGCCGCCACCGGGGGCTGCCCTGCTCTTGGCAGGAGAGAGGCTAAACCTCAGAGGCCACAGCTGAGTGGGGCAGGGCGGCCCGATTTAACCAGCATGCCGCTGTGAGGCTCTGAAGGGCAGGACACTCAGGCCCCACTTTCCTGACTGATTCGGAACATCTGAGCCTCATGGGCTCCTCCCACCCCAGGTCCGCTGGGGCCTTGGGTATGCTCCCGTCGGCTCCTGGGCCGGTCTGCCCTTCTGTTTGTCTCTTCTCCCTTCTCCCCCTGCCTGGCCCCCCCCTCAGGGCAGAAGTCTCACCTCTTCTGCAATTTCTCTTCTTCCTCTTCGCGTCCTGCACCCCTCCCCTCCCCCTCCTCCTTTCACTCCCCCCTCCCCCTCCCCCTCCGACTCCCTCTTCTAACACCCTACAGCCACGCTACTCAAACTCTGGTCCTCCTCGGATCAACAGTGTGGGCGCCACCCGGGAACCTGTTAGAAATGCAGACCCTCAGGCCCCGCCCCAGACCTGCTGGATCAGGACCTGCATTTCAGCAAGACCCCCAGGTGACTTGTGTGCACTTTTCTAATTACAGAGTAATCTGAGTTAATTGAAGTAGAAAATAGAGACAAGAAAAGAAACATCACCTGTAGCCCCTCTGCTGATTGCCAGCTCCGTTTTCAAGTTGCTGTTCTTTCTTCCCAAGATTTTTTTCTTAATTTTTATTTTATATTGGAATATAGTTGATTTACAATGTTGTGTAAGTTTCAGGTGTACAGCAAAGTGATTCAGTTATACATATCTATTCTTTTTCAGATTCTTTTCCCATATAGGTTATTGCAGAATGTTGAGAAGAGTTCCCTGTGCTATACAGCAGGTCCTTGTTGGTATTCTATTTTATATATAGTAGTGTGTGTATGTTGATCCCAACCTCCTAATTTATCCCTCCCTCCCCATACTCCCCCTTTGGTAACCACAAGTTTGCTTTCTAACCCTGCGAGTCTGTTTCTGTTTTGTAAGTAAGTTCATTTGCCTCATTTTTTTTAGATTCCACAGAAGTGGTATCATATGATATCTGTCTTTCTCTGTCTGACTTACTTCACTTAGTCTGATGATTTCTAGATCCACCCATGTTGCTGCAAATGGCATTATGTGCTTTTCTCTGGGTGGGTTGTAAGAGTTGTTGAGCCAAAATCCCAACTGGGATTTAATTTCTGGAAGCCCCTCCCTGAACCAGCCGCCCTGACTGTGGCCATCTCTGTCCCAGTGGAGTCCACTCCAGTCGGCCTGGCATAGCCAGGGATGGGGACCAAAGTCCTGCTGAGGACAGAAATGACAAAAGCAGTTGAGGTTCCCTGCTGATGGGAGGGATGGTCCTCGCAATCGTGAACTTCACTCACCCTCTAAGCCCAGCCTGCACTGGCTGCAGGGCCCCAGGAGGCTTCTGACCCCTCTCTGCACTCCCGGACCTCATGTCCCATGCGGAGACAGCCCAGGCTTAGACCAGGGCCAGAGCAGGAGCAGTCCTGAGGGAGCTCGGAGGAGGCCTAGCCAAGTGTAGGGGAGGGGATGGTCAGGGAGGGCTGCCTGGAAGAGGGGACACTTGCTCAGGCACCTTGGTGGAATAGTAACAGCTTTTTCTGGTGGACAAGAGAAAGAGGGAAGGGTTCCCAAGAAAGGGGAACAGCACTTGCAAAGATGACCAGGGAGAGGACAAGGAGGTGTGTGTGTGTGTGTGTGTGTGTGTGTGTGTGTGCTGGGCGGGCAGTGGCAGTAGCAGGGAAGTGTGTAGCAGAGGTCAGGAGAATGTTGAGGTTATGTGTCTGGGGCAGGGTTTCTGCAGGCCTGTTGTAAACACTTAAGCAAGTGAAGTTAAGGGCTGGACCAGGCCACTGTTTTCTATGTGCAGGCTCTGGAGCCAGGAGGCCTGGGTTCAAATTCTGACTCTGCTTCTCATGTGCTGTGTGACAGTGAGTTAGTTGATGAACCTCTCTGTGCCTCAGTTTCCTTACCTGGGAAATGGAGGCAATGATGGTGCTTCCATCATTTGGGCTGATGTGAGATTAAATGAGTTAATTAATGGAAAGTACTGGGAAGAGCTCTCGGCATATAAAGGGCCAGCCAGAGACCAAGGATGGGTAGTCCATTGCTCCGATCCTCAACTTCCTCAGATGCACTGTGGGCAGCGTGAAACCTCTCCTGCAGGGGCGTTCGTAAATATTCAGCCACATCCAATAGACATGCATGTGCCTGGCCTTCTGCCTGGCAGGCTTGGCTTCTCTCATGGAGTTGGCACTGTAGTGGGGGACACGGAAAAAGTATAAATAGATAACCCGGTTGCGGAGATAGTGCTAAGTGCCATGAGAAGCAAGATGGTAGGAGAGAGGATGATGGCATGGTGGAGGGGACCCTGAATCAGTTTGGTGGTCGGGGAAGACTTTTCTGCGGTGATATTTGAGTTGAGATCTCAGAGCCAAGGAATCAAGAAAGATGGGGCAGGAGGAGCATGCCAGGCCAAAGGAACAGCATATGCAAAGGCCCTGAGGTGGGAGTGCTTTGGGTCTGACTGTGGAACAGCACGGGGGCAATGTGGCTGGAGAAGGGTGGCCAGGTTTTAGCAAATAAAAATAATAGGGCACCCAGTTAAATGTCTGCAATTAGAATTTCAGGTAAACAGCAGAGGATTTTTTAGTTTATGTATGTCCCAAATGATGCATGGGACATACTTATACTAAGAAAAATCATGTGTTGTTCATCTGAAATTCCAGTTTAGCTGGGAACCTCTATTGTATCTGGCAATCCTAGGCTGGAGGGGGGATGTTGGGGGAGATGAGTCAGCAAGCAGGCGGGGCTTGGCCGACCTGGGGAGGTGGCTGGATGTCATTCTCAGGGTCATGGTTAACAGGGCCGTGGCCTCCAGCTTCCATCCTGCTCCAGGTGCTAAATGGGTCGGTGTTTTAGCTTAATGGGGGAAGCGTCTGTCAGGGACCCCGGAACAAGTGGTTCAAGCCACCCACGTCATGGAGAATTCTCCAAAAGATGACTCATCCCAAGTAACAGACAAGAGAGCTGGGGCTGCATCGCGCTCCAGGGAGGCGAAAACCTCCCTCACAGGAATGACAGGGAGGGGAGGCGGTCGAGGTAGTAGGGAGTGATGTTAAAATTAGAACAATCCTGTTCTCCTAATCAGAGATGCAGCCAGTGCCCCACGAATCTGTAATGGGCTTCCTTGCAGACTTCTGGAAGGGGGAGGCCAGGGTCAGCTGTGTAAATATTCATGGGGAGCCGGGAGAGGGTCCAGGGGGATGCGGGCCTGCCCCCTCCCCGCAGAGGCCCAGCGGGAGGTCTGGGTGCCTATCCTGCCCTGTGGCTAACTGGGTGAATTGTGACGTCAGGCCTGCCCTGCTCCCTCTGAGCCTGGGGGGACGGATGGAGAATCAAGTTCAGGACAGGATCCCAGAGGGAGAACAGGGCCCCTCACTTGGCCTTTGCTGGCCCCGCAGACTCAGTGCTTGCTGAAAGAAAGAAAGAATGAATGAATGAACGAAGGAGGGCTCTTTGGCAACCCCCTCCTTTTCCTGGCAGGGCTATTTTAAGCCTTCTGCTAGGACCTTTGTGGGCACATCCACACCGTGTCACGGCAGACAGATTAAAAAGCACCCACATGCCTCATTAAATAGAATTTATATATAACTATATGGCGCTGAGTCAAGATGCAATTGACTAGTTGACTGATGTTCTGTTCTGTGGACATTTAATTAAACATTTATTCATTTTGACGTGTCAGTGTGTCTTTGTCCTCCCTCCTCTACCCCATCTCAAACATATTCCTGGGCCCCTGACAGGCTCCTGGCTGCCGAAGCTCTGCCCCAGCGGCTAAAGGGGCGGCCTTGTCTCAGGGCCGCAGGCGCCCCGTCTGTAAAAGGGCAAGGTTGGATGAGGTGACCCCCACTAGGCATGCTCCTCCCATGAGGAGGACTGTTAAGAGCCCCCCATCCCCGTTCCTACAGAGACCGCGGAGTGATAATCACTGCAGCCTCTCAGAGGGACGTTGAATTCCACAGCCTCCAACATCAGCAGATGTTCTTATCCCCATTTTACAGATGAAAAGGCAGAGGCTGGGACGTTAGGACAACACATCTGGGGCCCTGGTACACCTGAGACAAAGTCCCCAAGGCTATTTGAGGAGATGTGGGCCAAAGAGCATTAAACATCATGGGATGACAGGGCAGAGAGGGCCATTTCCCTTCAATCCTGATTATAGGAGGGAGAAGCACTTGGCCACCTGCTGATGGGTCTTCAACACCCCTCCAGCACTTGCTAATCGAGAAAGAATAGGCCTCACACTCACAGTGTAAAATGACAGCAATTTCCAGCTAGAAATTAACAGGAGCACTGAGGCGAGAGGCAGGCAAGGCTTCCCCGGCAGTTACGTGGAGGCCCCAGCCGGTCAGGAGCTCCTGGGTGGGCTGCATGCTTAGCCTGAAGAAGCTGGTTACCCAGCCCCTCGCCTCCTACCCGCTTCAGATGAGCCCCAATGGAGACATGGGAAGAATGGTCAGACTCCTTAACTGAAGCCATTCTAGCAGATATGGTGTGTGTATTTTCTTTCTTTGAATAGCTTCAGTGAGATATAATTAACATACTACACAACTCTCCCTTTAAAAGTGTACGATTCAATGATTTTCAGTACATTCACAGTGTTTTACAGTCCATTTCAGAACATTTTCATTACCCCATAAAGAAATCTTCACCTACCTACGACTCACCCACCCCCGGCCCTAGGCTACCACCAATCTACTTTCTGTCTCTATAGACTTGCCTATTCTGTACACTTCATGTAAATGGAATCCTACAATATGTGGTCTTTTGTGACTGATTTATTCCGCTTAGCACGTTTTCAAGTTTCATCCATATTGTGGCAGGTGTCAGCATTTTATTCTTTTTTATTACCAAAGAATATTCATTGCGTGCATAGACCACATTGTATCTATCTATTGATCAACTGATGGACATTGGGTTGTTTCCTCTTGTTAGCTCTTATAAATAATGCTCTTCCGACATTTGTGTACAAGTTTTTGTGAGGCTGTATGTTTTCAATTCTCTTGGCTATATACCTAGGGCTGGAATTTCTGGGTCATATGGTATAAATGCTTAAATGTTTGAGGTACTGCCAGACTATTTTCCAAAGCAGCTGCACCACTTTAGGTTCCCACCAGCAATGTATGAGTGTCCCATTTCTCTACATCCTTGCCAACACTTATTATTTTCTGTATTTTTAGCTAACCTAGTGGTAACCTAGTGGTATCTCATTTTGGTTTTGATTTGTATTTCCCTGATCACTAATGGTGTCAAGCATCTTTTCATGTACTTATTATATTTTTTTGAGAAATGTCTATACAGATCCTTTGCCCATTTTACATTGGGTTGTCATTTTTAATTATTGAGTTGTAAAAATTCTTTATGTATTCTAGAAACAAGGATCTCATCAAATGTATGATTCAGAAAAATTTTCTCCTGTTCTGAGGGTTGTCATTTCAGTTTCTTGATTGATGTCCTTTGAAGCACAAAAATTTTTCGTTTCAACAGTGTCCAGTTTATCTCGTTTTTCTTTTGTTCCTTACGATTTTGGTTTCATGTGTAAATCATTGTGATTTTGACTTGCATTTTCCTAATGACTAATGATGTTGAGCATCTTTTTGTGTGCTTATTTGCCATTTATATATCTTCTTTGGTAAAATGTCTGTTCAAATCTTTTGCCCATTTTTAATTGGGTTGTTTGTCTTGTTATTATTAAGTCATAAGAGTTCTTTATATAGTCTATACACAAGTTCTTTGTTGAATGTACATATTGCAAATATTTGCTCCCATACTGTGGCTTGTCTTTTCTTTTTCTTTCCTTTTGTTTTTTTTGCGGTACGCGGGCCTCTCACTGCTGTGGCCTCTCCCGTTGCGGAGCACAGGCTCCAGACGCGCAGGCTCAGCGGCCATGGCTCACGGGCCCAGCCGCTCCGCGGCATGTGGGATCTTCCCGGACCGGGGCACGAAACCGTGTCCCCCGCATCGGCAGGCGACTCTCAACCACTGCGCCACCAGGGAAGCCCATCTTTTTCTTAACAGTGACATTTGAAAAGCAAGGTTTTTTTTATTGTTGTGATGAAGTCCAGTTTATTGATGTTTTTTTCTTTCAGAGTTCGTGCTTTTGGTGTCATACTTAAGAAATCTTTGCCAAACTCAAGGCCATTAAGATTTTCTCCTGTGGTTTTTTTCCCTAGAAGTTTTATATATTTAGCTCTCACATTTAGGTATACACTGTATTCCAAGTTAATTTTTGTACATGCCGACAGGTATGAGTTTTCATTCTTTCACATTGTGCCAGCAACATTTGTTGAAAGACTATCCCTTCCCCCATTAGGCTGCCTTGGCATCTTTGTTAAAATCAATGGACCACGTACGTGTGGGTCTACTTCTGCACTCTATTCTATTGACCTTTTTGTGTAGCTTTACACCAGGACCACTTGCTTTGATTACTCCTGCTTTATAATAAGTCTTGAAATCATGTAGTGTGAGCCCTCCAACTTTGTTCTTCTTTTGGCAATTTGAGCGGGGCAGCTTTTGTTAGATGGGACTTCCCTGCATTAAATACCAGGCCCCTGCCCATTGAATGCCACACTGTCCCCAGTCATTGTGATGATCAAATATGCCCCCCACCATATTTCCAAAAGTCCTGACTGGATGCAGTACCCCCCCCTCACACACAAGAGAATCTCTTCCTCAAAGGAACGAGAATCAGATTAGTATCAGCAGCACTAGATGATAGAGGAAAATGGTGCAAACCCTTCCAGGTTCTGAGGAAATTGATTTTTAACCTGGAATTCTATACCCAGCAAAACTGTCAGTTGAGTGTAAGGGCAAAATAAATCATTTCAGACACACAAGGACTCAAAGACCTTCCTCCGGGCCGTCTCTGGGAGAATTGCTAGAGGATGTACACAGCAAAATAGAAAATGAATCCAAGGAAGAGAATACATAAGATCCAAGAGAGCATGGACCCATTCCAGAAGAGTAATGCCAGGAAATTGCCGATGACAGCTGCATAGCAGGCCAAGGAAGCGCCAAACCAAATTACAACAGTGAGTCAGAGAGCTCTCAGAGGAAGGTTTTTAAGGAGAAAAATGAATATTCTTCAACAAATGGTGATATTAAAAAGATAGATGGTCTTACTGAGCAGCTGAATGTGGATAATAATAGTAAAAATTAATAGATGATCATAATATGCCTCCCCTTCCCCTCTCTCCTCCTCCAAATTTTTGTTACCTTTATTTTCTTTAGAGTACGTAGTTACATCTTTTTTCCTGCAGTGCAATGTAAACTCCTTGGCCTTGTATTCATGTAATGATAATACTGGAAAAGCCTATTACTGTTTTTTCAGGTTTAAAATCTCTCTCCATACAAAGCACGGAGATTTTCACTAGAGTTGCTGGACAGCATAGAAATCCCATAAATCATCACAAGGTCCAAGTAGTGGGTGACACAGTCAGGAGAGGAGGGGAAAGGAGGTTCGGTGCAGGAGGCTTGCTGGCGGAGCTCTCAGGACCAGCACAGCGTGGGCGTGAAGGAGCACTGCTGGGCAGGGGGAGGGCTGGCCTGGGTCTGATCCCAGCAGAGGCCTCAGAGGGTCCTGTCAGGGGCTCTGGAGCTGGGATGACCCTGAATGGTTGCCCAAGTTTGGACAGGGCACCAAGCTCTTGTACCCGTGCATGCACCAGTCACTGTCTGGCCTCAGGGAAGTGGGGACATAACCTTGGGTGAGGCAGATTCCATGGGCACAGGGCAATTTCCCAAGAGGGACGTGGCTGTGAGCCGTTAGATGCCAACATGTCTGGCTGGTGGGGGATGAGAGCCTCGTCCTGAAATGGGGGTCCGGTTGGCCACCACAATGTCCATTGCACAGTTCTCCTTTGTTGTACCCTGTGGGAATTAAGATGAGAGGCAGTGTCTAGACTGGACAGCCTGCATGTGTTTTCACTGCTTCGTGTTGCAGGTGTGTTAAAGCACCCTGGAGTACCCCTCCTTGTCCACTTCTGCCACCTTGCCCATCAATGCTCTTATGTCATGGGCTTACGTGGGGAGACTGTAAGGGACATCTGGGTGGCTGAGAGTCCAGAGTCTAGTCTTTCATTCGGGGGGTGGTGTCAATCAGCTCACTGCATCTGGGGGCTTGGGGGAGAGGCAGCGTGGAGATGGAAATGTGAGGTCAGCTTCAACCCGGAACTGCTGGAACCGGGTTGCAGGGTGAGGGTGGGGGACAGGCAAATGGGGTTGGGGTGGGGGGAGGGGGAAGCTACTCCTCCCCCCAATCATCTTCTCCCCCCACAATCTTCACTCACATGCCCCAGGATTTAGATCTGAATTTCCTTCATTCCCAAACTGGCAGAGACCCCATGTGTGACCCCAGGGTCAGGTCTCCCAAATAAGTCAAGAGAAGCCGAGGCCATATCCCTTTTGGGAAGTCTCCTGTTGTCTTTATAAAATGAGGAAATATTAAAACAGGATTGCAAAGATTTTGGTATATTTTCAATGTATAAACTGAAATGATAAACACAGTTGACACACACAAGCAGGATGTAATATAATTGTGCCCTTCACAAAATAATAACAGGATTTATAAAAATAATATTAATTTCTAGAACATCACAAGTAGCCTAGTGAAAGTGCTTGGTGAATTTGAGGACCTCTGAATAGCCCCACTGCCATTCTCTCCCTCTCCATAGGCCATGCCCAGGGGCCACCCAAGGAGGCCTTAGGGCCCTGGAGGGTCCAGAGTCTCTCCATGCAGGGCTTATCCTCTCCTGGAGATAAAGGGCTATCAACAAACATAGGTATAGGATACTAAGTTTCATCAAAGCCAGTGTGATGCCAGCCTTAACAAAGAGACACTGTATCATCAAAATGTACATTATTATAAAGTTTTAGAAACTTATGAGATGTAGCTAAAGCTTTACCCAGAGGTAAATTTATAGCCTTAAATGCATTTGCTATAAAATAAGAAACTATGGAAATAACCGAACTCTTCAAGAAGATAGAAAAATAATGTTTAGCCCTAAGGAAATTTAGACTATGAAAATGATAAAGGTTTTAAAAAGTCAAGAAATAGAAAATACTATTGCTGGGGAACCTGAGGCTCAGGGGCTAAATAAACTGCTTAAAGTCTCCGTGCCATTTTTGAAGTGGGTCTTTGGCCTGCAGGCCCATCACACCAGACCCTGGGTGTGAGTGGAAGGTGCCTGCCTGGGCCTTGGTGGCTGGTCCACATCCACATCGTGGAGGCCTCAGTGCCGCCAACCGCCTAGAACAGTCTAGGAAAGGATCAGTCTAGGAAACTTGTCTTGCTTGTAACAAAATGAACCGCGCGTTTTATCAGACTTAGAAAAAATGTCAAAGTACTTATGAGTTCCTTATTTTCCTATTCACAGCTCAGTCGTCGGCTGACAATACGTAGTAGGAAGGTCTGTTTTGCCGAATTCCTACTTTGTGAAATTTGTACATCAGAGCGGCCCAGGCGGCTATGCAGAGGCGCGAGTCGCACCCCGGCGGCAGAAGCGGGCGCGGGGCGTGGGGCGCGGGGCCGGCAGGCGGCGCCCTCCCTCCGCCGCCGCCGCCCGCCCCTCCCGCCCGCTCCTCCCGCGCCGGCCGCCAGGTTCCGGCTCCCGCTCCCCTAGCGCCGCAGCCGGCACTTTGTAAACTCCTCGCCCGCCCGCGGCGGCCGCAGCTCCACGCACTGTCCGGCCCGGCGCGTCCGCGGGGCCGCGGGCGGCGTGGAGGCGCCGGGGGCGGGCGCGGGCGGAGGCGGGAGCAGGGCGCCAAGGCGGGGCCGCGTCGGCCCCGCGCGCCGCGCCCCCCGGGCCGAGCCCCGCGCCGCGCCGCGCGGAGCCGCCGTCACCGCCGCGCAGCCATGGCCGCGCCGCCGCCGCCCCGCCGCCCGCGCGCCTGAGGCGGGTACCATGGCTAGCGCCGCCGAGCCCCCCGGCCAGGCGGCCGAGTACCTGCAGGAGCTGACCCGGATCGTCGCGGCGCAGCAGGAGCTGCTGGCGCGGCGGCGGCGGCGCATCGAGGAGCTGGAGCGCCAAGTGGCGCGGCTGAGCCGCGAGAACGCCGGCCTGCTGGAGCGGCACCGGCGGCACCTGGCCGCGTGCGCCCGCCGCCCCGACCCCGGCCCCGGCCCGCAGCCGCTCGGCGCCATCCCGGAGCTCGGAGGCCGCCGCGACAAGTAAGTGGGGACCGGGGGCGGCGAGCGTGTCGGGGGCGCGCCAACTTCTTGGGGGGCCCCGCTCCCCTCGGGGCCGGGCGTGGAGGGTGTCGACTGGGGGGGGCCGGGGTACCCCCGGCGGGGTCGCGGCCCGACCTGGGGCTCGGGCTCGGCGGGACCGAGCTCCCAGGGAAAGGGGCTCCGGGGCGCTGCCCGGCGCTCCCGCCCGCCCGGCTCTCCGTGGCCGGCCGGCTTGGGACTCGGGCTCCAGCGACCCAGGAGCTCGGGAGCTTGGATGTGGGGTCGGCCTCGCCACAGGGGGCCGTCCCGGCGCAGCCCTGGGGCTTTGGGTGGCCGGACCAGAACTCCTGACTCGGAGACTCTAGACCCGGAGTGCTGGGGCCGCGTCAGGCGCAGATCCCGCCCTCGAGCGGGCCTGGGTCACTTGCGGGTCGCACCCCTCCTGAAGGGACTCTGTGCTGCCTCCAGCCCGGGACGCGCTGGGCCCTCCTCCCTCTGGACTCCTCGGTCTCTTCCTTCGCGGCTCTGGGTTAATACCCCACCCGCCTCGCCCCGGGATTACCGGGGTTATGTCGGAGCGAGGATTAAGCAGGGGACGGGATGGGGCGGGACTGCCCGGCCGCGCTGGACAGAGCGTCCTGGCCGCGCGTTTGCCTCCCGTGGGGTCCGAAGTCGCGTACGCGGCCCGGCTCCGCAGAAGTCCTGGCGCCCATCTCGGCGAGGCAGAAGAGAGAGAGAGTGTGTGTGTGTGTGAGTGTGTGTGTTGGGGGGGGTGGAGTGGTGAGGAGAAACCGTGTGTGTGTTTGTGTGTGTGTGTGTGTGTTGCGAGGGTGGAGTGGTGGTGGTCCGCAGCTTCAGGTCACGTTTCCGGGGAGGCTGGGGGTGGGCAGAAGTGATGGGGGAGGAGTTAACCCTGACTCTAAAATCCTGCGGGGGAGGGGCTCCTGATTCCCAGGACTCCAGGTATGGTTATCTGGCCCTCTGGTCACCGGAGACCCCGTGTCCCCCCTGCCCCAGGCCGGGCTGTGCGGGCTGTGTGTGCAGGGCTACCGCCCTGCTTCTTGCATGGTTCTGGGCGGTGCTTCTGGGCTCTGGGGGGCCCTGGAAGAGGAGCGTTGTAGGGTGGGGTCAGGGCGTGGGTGAGCCTGGTGGCTCTGTGGTGGCAGGGCATTGGCACACTTCAGCACTCTGTTTATGCTGGAAGGGAGGCATGGAATCGCTCCTAGCTGGCGGCACTGAGAGAAAGCACAGCCCCCCCCCCCCCGCCTCCATAGCTCTGCCCCCGGCCCCCGGCTCTCTGGTGTCTCCAAGACCCCTTTGTCACTTGGTCTCTTCAGCGGTCATCTGGTGCTAGTTGCAGAGCCTGAGCCCTCACCCCCCAGCAAGGACTTAAGGAAGAGCCAGGGGCCCAGTGAAGTCGTCAGTCGCTCGGGGAGGCAATGCACCAGGGCTGGGACACACGCCCCGCTTTCCTAGGGGACAGGGACACGCACTGTTGGCAGGTGCCTCACAGCACCGTCCTGGGGATGGATTCCTTCTTTCCCTTCACAGTCGCCTCTGGTGACCAGGTATCGGTGGGAAGATGCTGAGAGGTCTGTGTGGGGACTCCCCCAGTGCTGGTCTGGGTGGCAGCCTTGGAGGGAGCTTGGGGTGCTGAGACAGGACTTGTTTCCTGAGTCCCCAGCTCTGTCAGCCTGGCTTCAGAGCCTATGATAGTATCCCTTTCCAGAGAAACGGTGGCAACACAGGCCTTGGCCCACGTTCTAGGTGGACGGGAGCTTCTCAAACTTGCAGGTGCACACAGGTGCCTGGGGATCGTGCTGAAACGCAGGTTCTGATCAGTGGGTCTGGGGCGGGCTGTGTTTCTAACAAGCTCCTGGAAGTGGAGGTGCTGCGGCTTTAGGGCCACACGAGAGGAGTGAGGAGTGGGGCTGGGAGGCTCCAGTGTATTGAACAGAACTGGGGGTCCCCCTCAAGACAGCGCTCCAGGCCCAATGGCCCTGCTCCGCGTCTGCCCTGTCTTTGGGCAGGGAGGTTGCTGGAACCACCCGCCTTCCACAGGGCCCCTGCATGGGGCCGCTGGGTCACATCCGTGGGTTTCCGGCCCCTGCAGTGTGAGGGGAGTGAGCTGGATTTGGGGGGCCCCTGCCCATCCATGGAGAAAATGATTTATGCCTAAGGAGCATGGGGTAACTAACCCCCTGAGAGCAACCAGCTTTTATTAAGCACCTACTGTATGTGCAACCATTAGTGATGTGCTGGAGACCCAAAAGGGAGAGTGGGGAAGCCAGGCAGGGAATACACAGCCCCGCATGGGGAAGGGGACGTGGGCAGGTGGATGGGCCCCAGGGCTGGCTCTGCGCTGGCCCCAGAGGCTGTGGGACAAGTCACCTCTCTTAGCCTCGGGGCGTCTAATGCACGGAAATGGGGATGAGCATAGCTGTCTCCCATGCTCTTTCTGAGGATTAAGTGAAGATAACGGGAGTGGAGGAAACAGTACGCAGTAGGTGCTTAATGCACATTCTTCCCTTGTCGGGCAGGTTCTCATTTGGGGGCGGGGGCCAACTGAGCACAGGTAGGAGGCGAGTGCACTTCCTGAGAAGCTGGGTGAGACCTCCGGGGGCCCCAGCGTCCACGCAGAGGATGTGGAGTTGGGGGCGTGACAGCCTGGAGGAGATGGCCCAGAAGCTGGGCTGGGGCAGGGGTTGGCCCCCTGCAGTCGAGACTAGAACCTCTGTGTGTGGGCGTCCCAAGGCGACAGGCAGTTCGAGCCGGAGCCGGCACCATTGGGATTACTTCCTGCTGGGGCGCTCCGCTCCACTTTCCCCAGTGCTGGTGCGCCCACCATCTCCCAGGCACCCCCGCCTGCAGACAGGGGCCCCTGTGGGTGAGGGTCTGGCGAGCATGCAGGCTAGGCCAGGCCTGGCTTCCCCTTTCCTAAACAGCCTCCTGCTGCTCCAGCCTGAGTCAGGAGCCCCTGGCCCCCTGGCCACTGGACAGGGTGCCCCTGCATGCCCGGCAGGCACAGTGTCCTGCTGGGGGATGTACAGATAGATGCCATGGGACAGGCTCACATTGGGGCTGCAGCAGTCTCTGTACCACCTCCTCCAGGCAGTCCTCAGGAGGGTTCCTGGGCGTGGGGGAAACCCTTAAGCCCGGAGACCTTTAAACCCTTTCTCAGGAAGTCCTCTTTTGACCACAGCTGAAGGATGTCATCATGAGTTTCTCAGCTCTGGGGAAAACAGGGTTATAACAAGGAAAGAAATAGGATGCCTTTGGTTACACTGGGTATTGAACTGTTTCATTTCTGACATCAGAATTCACATCCAGTGTTCAGTTAGCTACGCTCTAATGATGTTTCTCGAACTGCCCCCCCCCATCCCTCTAGGGATTCGGGCACATGCTAGGTGCTCAGCAGGTGTTGTTGAGTGGCTGAAGGCACGGGGGATTGATTAGGACCCCTGTGTTTTCCATTAGAAAGGCAGCCTGGGCTTTAGCAGATACAGCTGGTACCAGGGAGCACCCAGAGCCGGATGCACAGGAGGCAGGTGCGTGTGTCCCGGCTCCATCCGTGAGGGCGCCCTGTGTGCCCGGCACTGCTCCAGGTCTTTGCATTTACCAGCTCATTTCATGGTCCCAGCTCTCCCACGCGGCAGGAACGGTTGCCTCTCCCATTTTACGGATGTGGAGACTGAATCTCAGAGAGGTCCTACGACCGGCTCCAGCCCTCTCACCTGGCCAGTGGTGGAGCCGGGACTGGGGCTCGGGTGTCTGGTTCCAGGCCCTCTGCTCTCACCCGTCTCCCACCTGCCCTACGTGCTGCCCAGTGATCAGACCTCCCGGGATCCTGCGGGACTCCCAGCCTCCAGTGCTGGAGGAAGCCCAGCACGTGTGGTCCTTGTCCTGCCTTGTGGGCCCTTGTCACCGAGGCCGGGTCCTCGGCATCACCTGAGGTCGCTGTGCGGAGGGGACCAGGATGGAAAGAGGCGCTCCCTCCCAGCCTCTGCTCCTCCAGGGTTTCCCGGCAGAAGTAAACATTGGCCCGAAGAGGTTAGAGAGGCCTGTGGAGCTGCCTCTCTCGTGCTCTCGTCCCCTCCAGCCCTTGAATGCTGTCACATCACTGGAGAGGACGTCTTTCTGAAGCTCCAAGCTGGTGACTCACTCTGGGGGAGGTTTCCAGTGGCATTCAGTCTCTGTTGACTTTCCAAACAAGCGCTCCTCTGGTCTGTGCTGACATTAACCATGACGGGGGTGCATCAGCTGGGGGGGAAGCTCGAGGGTGGCCAGTGATGAGGGTGTGGCCGGACCAGGGACACGAGCTGCTGTCCTGGGGCGGGTCCTGGCCAGGAGCCTCTGAAAGCGCGTTCACCTTCAGAACCGCCGCGGAGCCCCAGGCCCGGGCCACGGGGTCTGAGGTCCTGGCCGCTTCTGTTCCATTTCCTCTTCCCCTCGGAGCAGAGAGCGGGGGCCAAGAGAGGCTGAGCGGGCTTTTGTGATCTGTGAGTGGCAGAGGGAGATACCGTGTTCACGTTCTCGTTCAGTGATTCTCTTGTTCTCCCAGTTGAGATAGAGCTGAGTGGCCAGCGCTGGGGAGGACGTCCCCCAGCGGGCAACAGGCTGCAGCGTGTTGGCGGGGCCTGGTCCCTGCTGGATGAAGTGTGTTCAAGTCCGAGGGAGCGGGGCAAGCCGTTCTTTCTCCAGCAGATGGTAGAGTCCGCAGAAGGCCAAGGAGCTGCTTCCCTGAAGCTCTCTCCCAGCCATCTGACAACTAGGCAGCTGATTCTTTTACAACCTGGAGGCTAGATCGTGGAATGCATCTTTATTTAGCTCAGGTTGAGACAGATGGGGCAGCGCGGTGTGTGAAGTGGAGACCTGCTCTCCTTTCGCCTCCGCTGTCCGGGTTCGGGCCTCTGTGCCTGCAGAGACCTCGGGGCTGTGCCCTGGGAGCGTTTGGGCTCCGGGACGAAGAGGCCCGGATTTGGGAGTTTGGGGCCATCAGCAGTTTTGGTCAGCTGGGTGGCTGTTCGTCAGCTCCTCTGTCGATGACATTATTTTGACAGCTGATCTCCTTTTTGTTCTTGGCTTTCTGTTTCTGTAAGAAAGAGCCATGCTTTGCCCGACTTGGGGAGGGCACCGTTCTGAGCTTGTCAAGGTGTCATCCGTGTAACTGCCACAGAGCAGCAGAAAAAACAAGCCGCCCGGCCGGGCGCTGGCCAGGAACTGGAAGGAGGGGCATAAATGGACCTCACTGAAATGGAGCGGCAGCTACAGACGAGGCCACGAGGCAGCCCAGGGCCGTGCCCGGGGCCTGGAAATTCAGGGGGCCTCCAAGTTACCACCCCCTACCCCGTGTAGACGCAGGCCAGGCTGCAGTGGAAATTGCCCCGACTGCGAACCAAGCTTCACAGGGTGACGGCCTGGCTAGGAATCCCGAGACAGCGAGGCCTTTGGCATCTGAATCCTGCCCCTCCAGGGGCCTGACCTGTTGGCGGGAGATGCCAGACCAGTTATGACAAATGCTAAGCGCTTATCTTTTATTGAGTAGGGAGCTGCAGCCTGGAGTTTTTCAAATGCCTCCCCCAGCCTCGTGGGGACCCTCCGTGATGACACCTGAGCAGCTAAGTCCTGCTTGGGTCTGCAGGACCCCGTCAGCCTCAGCCCCCTCCCAGCAGGAGGACCGTCCAAGTAAGGCAGGCTTTGCCCCGGGTGCCCAGAGGCCAGTGCCCATGTAAGATGGGGAGGTGGCCCTGTTCCAGGAGGTCCAGGTGGAGGGATTGCGGGGTGCCTGGCACTGCAGGATGCGGTGAACACTGGCTCGGGGGAGGAATAGGGTATTGACAGCACCCTTAAGGATTGTTTTTCCCTAGCATTTTCTTATGAACATTTTCAAACCTATGGAAGAGTTGAAAGAACTGTACCAGGCAGAACACCCCCCAGATGCCATAGTGAAGGTTGTGCAGCATTTGTTTATTACGTGCCTGGCCATCCGGGAGGGCGTCTGGAACCGCACGCGTGGGAGCACCAAGGCGGGGAGGGGGGCGCATGGCGTGTTTCAGGTAGGGAGGTGCTGTCGGTGGTTTTGCCAGGCCTGGGAGCGGGGACGGTGGGCCACACGAGGCCCAGACGGGCATGGACAGCCCAGGGCGCTTGCTCAGAACCCAGCCTTCAGCCTTGTGGGGTTGGGGGGGTGAGGTGGTGAACAAGCCTGGCTCACCCCCAAACCAAGCTGTGCTCTGTTTGAGCCTCGATGTGAAATGCTTAGCTTTCCCTGGAGGAGACAAGATTCACAAAGGAACAGGACAGAAATCCTGTGTTCTGGGCACCTAGACTTAGAGCGCTTCAATTATAGTTAAACCACGGAAATAACCAAGCCGTTCCTGGTGCCGCGTGCCGACCACCTTCTCCTTGGGATCTCTGCGGATGCCCCAACCCTGTGACATGTGTGCACTGCCGCCATCCCATTTTGCAGATGTGAACACTGAGGCTCAGAGAGGGTAAGCAGTTGCCCACGGTTACCCAGCGACAGAGCCGGATTTGCACCCAGGTCTGTCTGCTTCCAGAGCCCGTGCAATTTGCCACTGCACTGTGGCTCCACAGCTGTTCGCTGCGTGATGTCCGTGTTTGGAGAGACGTTTGGGGCCGTTTCAGGATGTGCGTGGTCAGCTCACCCAGGCTTTTGGTTCCAGGGACCAAAACTGCCCCCAGCACCACTGCCTACCCGGGGACAGCCCTGGCTTTTCCCTTTGTGTGTTGGGTTTGGCCTCTCCCTCACTGTGGTCACCTTGGGGAAGTTATTTTACCACCAGGAGCCTGAGTCCCCTTTTGGCAAAAATGATGGCGGTGGCCCCCGCCAGCGGGGTGGTGGTGGTGGGCAGGAGGTGACACGTGCAGCTGTCAGGCACCAGCCAGTCGGGCAGTTCTCTTTGAATTGGCCCATTTCCCCACCCCAGGCACGTGTGCGTCTGCTGGCCTGCTGGTGAGGCAACCCCAGGCCTTGCTGTGCGTGTGAGTCCCTCAGGGCACACTGGGCGCTTGGTGGAATGGGAGGACTGGTGTTTGTGCCCCTCTCCTGGCTCTGCCCCCCCATCTTGTTGGCTTCAATGGCCTGTTTTCTCAGCACGTAGAGTGTCAGACATTGTGGAGCCTCAAGGCTCCTGGGCCTGGCCCTTGCCTCTGAACCGCAGGGACTAGGGCTCACTGTAGCCAGAAGGCGGGGCTTCCACGGAGGATGTTCTGGGTGGCGGCTCTGGCGGGGCTGTCCAGGTAGGTCGTGCCTGTGAAGTGTCCAGCGGGGCAAGGCTGGCATGAGGTGCCCATGAAACCCCACTGTCCTCCCGGATGGCCTCGGTGCTTGAGTGACAAGTCCTCAGCCCTTGTCCAGTGGTACTAGGGCAGCCTCCAGGGACCCTTACAGGGCTGAGCACATGTGTGGATGAGATCTGGGGACAGACTGAGGGGGTCCCTGACAGCCTGAAGTTGAACATCAACGGGCAGGTGGCCCGTGTGGTCAGCCAGGGGTAAGACCCCGCCCGGGGCCCTGGTCTGGAGGCCCAGCTCTTCCTGCTTCCCTTGGCACATGGAAGGAACCTCTTGGGGCTCTGGCGTCAGTGTCTCTGGTGGGGACAGTAGCGAATGGGTCTCCCTTTGGGGTTGCCTGAGAGGGGAGTATGCCTGGCGTGGTCCATTCACAGCGAGGAGGCTGGCGTGTCTGCAGCAGAGTGACCGAGGGGACAGCAAAGGAG
Source organism: Globicephala melas (assembly GCF_963455315.2). Classification (NCBI taxonomy): domain Eukaryota; kingdom Metazoa; phylum Chordata; class Mammalia; order Artiodactyla; family Delphinidae; genus Globicephala; species Globicephala melas. Next base: position 2,731,853 of record NC_083324.2, on the reverse strand, counting down.
AGGAGGGAGAGGGGACCCACAGGTGGGGCTGGGCAGGGCCAGCAGGCTGGGGAGGCCACGAGGGACATTGGGAGGAGACAGGAGTCCCTGGAGGGTGCTGCTCAGGGGAGGCACTTAGGTGTGGGCGGGACACCTGGCTCTGGGGGGAGGCGGGGACCAGCGGGCAGGGGCTGCAGGAGACGCTGCAGGACTCTGGGGTGCTGGGGGCAAGCAGGAGCACGTGGGTTTTGGATGGAAGGAATGAGCCCCGTCCTGTCTTACCCCCAACAACTGCCTGTCCAGATGGGAGGGAGAGATCGTTGCTTTAGCAGAAGGAAAGGATCCAGGTGTTGGCCTTTGTCTCTGCAGTGTTTCTTGGACTGGTGAGTGAGTGGGGCGTGGCTTGGGGTTATAGACAGCTCCTGGTCGGGGTACCCATGCAGTATGTGGACAGAGCAATAGTCAGGACACGCACTTGGGGTCAGGCCACTCCCTCTGCCATGTCCTGGCTGTGCCTCCCCTATAAAATGGGGTTATAAAGCATCACCTTCCTCCGAGCGGGGTTGTGAGCATTAAATCCTTAATATGTGTCCGTGCAGAGTACTCCTCATTCTTGCTAACTTTAATCACTGTTGTTCCCTCTTTCTAAGACGAGAAGAAATTTGATGTTAGAGAAAAGTCACGGGATTTAGAATCAGATGACTTGGGTTTTGGCATTTGTTTCTCTACTATCCACCCAGCTTCTGCACATCTAATGTAGCCGATTTTGAATCCAGCCCTTTGTAAGGTGTGCCGTCACAATCCCTGTGGCCTCAGTCACAGCCTCTTCACGTGTATTAAAGTCGTGGGGACTTAATGCTATTAAACTAGAACGAGGGCTCCCTACAGCAAAGCAGAGGCTTCTGGAGCGTCCCCCACCCTACCCTGGCAACCCACTGCCTACGCACAGCTCTGTCGAGACTTCTTAGACGCTTTACTGTCCCCCGGCTCAGCAGTCCTCAAACTTCCAGGTGGGTAAAAATCCTCCACCTGAAAGGGATGTTGGGGGTCCCCCTGACCACCCCATTCAGTTCCCACCCAGAGGCTGACCTGCATCCTCCCCGGCACCTGTTGCGAGCCAGGTAAGGAGGTAAGGAGGGGGGAAAGTCATGGTTTGGGCAATGATGAGCCAAGCACATCCCCATGAGAGCTGTCATCTAGACATTTTAGGGGACCCTTTAAATTCCAGTCCACTGTTTTCAGAGAACACGCTCTCTGTGATATGTTCCTTTGTAATGTATTGAGCCTCGCTGTAAAGTCTAAGATATGGTGTGTCCTGGAGAATGTTGCATGCACCTGCGAAGAATGCGTGTTCTGCTGCTGTTGGGTGGAGTGTTCTGCAGGTGTCTGTTAGATCTAGTTGGTTCCAGTGTTGTTCGTATCTTCTGTTGCCTCGTTGATCTTCTGCCCAGTTGTTCTACCATTCTTGAAAGTGGGGTATTGACGTCTCCAACTGTTATTGTTGAATTGTCTGTTTCTCCATTTCTGTAGTTTTTGCTTTGTGTACTTTGGGGTTCTGTTGTTTGGTACATATATGTTTACAATTATTATGTCTTCTTGATGGGTTGACCCTTTTATTGTAATACGGTATCCTTCCTTGTCTTTAGTAGCTTTTTGTCATAAAGTCTACTTTGTCTGGTAGGAGTATAGCCACTCTAGTTCTCTTTTGGTTACTGTTTGCATGGAATATCTCTTTCTATCCTTTTAGTTTCAACCTATTTGTGTCTTAAATCAAAAGTGAGTCTCTTGTAGACACCATATGGTTGGATTACATGTTTTTTTTAAATCCATTTTGCTAGTCTCTGCCTTTTGATTAGTGTTTAACCTACATACATTTAATATAATTGTTGATAAGGTAGGATTTACACCTGCAACTTTATTATTTTCTTTTTCCTATTTTTTAAAATAAATTTATTCTTACTTATTTATTTTTGACTGCGTTGGGTCTTCGTTGCTGCGCGTGGGCTTTCTCTAGTTGCGGCGAGCGGGGGCTACTCTTTGTTGCGGTGTGCAGGCTTCCCATTGCGGTGGCTTCTCTTGTTGTGGAGCACAGGCTCTAGGTGTATGGGCTTCAGTAGTTGTGGCGCATGGGCTTCAGTAGTTGTGGCGCACGGGCTTAGTTGCTCCGTGGCATGTGGGATATTCCCGGACCAGGGCTTGAACCTGTGTCCCCTGCACTGGCAGGCGGATTCTTAACCACTGCACCACTAGGAAAGTCCCAACTTTATTGTTTTCTGTCTTTTTTTCCTCCTCTACTTCTCCCTTACTACCTTCCTTTGTGATAGATATTTAGTGCACCATTTTCATTCTCTTGTTTCTTTTAGTATCTAGGGGACCTTTTAGAGTAAAATAAAACCTGTTGGAGAGGCAGACCATCCCGTGTATCTCTCCTCACCCAGAGAGAATGAAGGCAGGGGCCGGCACTGGACAGGGGAGTGTTGACAGTGAGCCCAGAAGTGACGGGCCTGGGAGAGAAAGCTGCCAAACTGGGAGATGGGTACGTGGGTGTGGACCCAGACAAACTGGGTGGGCTCTGAGGAACCAGCCCAGAAGCTCCCCTGGGGACAGGGAGAATGAATTATTGGTCTCTGCTGTTTTTGTAGGGGGCCCTGTCTCAGGGTAGGTTTTAATGAAGATGTGTTGTGTGAATGAATGAGTGAGTGAGTGAATGAATGAATGTTCTAGTTATCTGTGGCCAAGTAACAAATTATTCTAAAATCTAGAGGCTGAAAACAAGCCCCCTGTTATCATAGCTCAGATTCTGTAGGGCAGGGCTTGGCAGGGCTTGGCTGGTTGTGTCTTCTGTTCCCTGTGTTATTAGTGGAAGTTACTCAGTGGTATTCACATAGTGGATGGACTAGTCTGGAGGGTCCAAAACACCTTAACTCACGTATCAGGGGACTTGTGGAGACACCTGGAAGGCTGGCCCTGTGGACCAGAGTATCTGCACGTGGCATCTCAGGGATCCCAGAACCAGTGTTCCAAGGCCTGGTGGGAGATGTGAGGCTTCTCGTGGCTTGACCTTGGGAGTACCACAAGGTCACTTCTGCCACATGCTGTTGGTCAAGCAGATCCGAAGGCCAGGTTCCAGGGGAGGGGCTTGGACTGCACCCTCAGTGGGAGGAGAAGCAAGGATTTGCAGCTGTCTTCACGCCCCACCTTCGGGGTGCCCAGGCCTTGTGCTGTCACTTCCACCTCTTAAGGCTGCTGGAGGGTTGCTCCTCTCTCTGCGTGGCGGGTGACAGCCTGTCCTGCCCCTGGTGGGTCTCCCTCTGCGGTGCTGTGTGTCTGAAGGGCGCTGTCCTGCCACAGGCCACCAGGAGCTGGGCACCTCGGCTCAGCGTGCTTCCCAGGCCCCGCCGGACCCGATCCGCACCCCACTGCTGAGGTAGCCGGCCCACTCCGCCTGCAGCCCCCTCACTCTGAGCTGTATTTTTAACTCCTGCCATATGGCGAAGCAGTCAAAACATCCAGGGAAGGGAACGGGGTCTGGAGGAAATCATCGCCGCTAATGCGTTTTTGATAACTGCAGTAATTAAGAACGCGGCGCCCTCCTTCCCGCCCCCTCCCCCGGCATCTTGGGTGCTCCGAGCGGCGTCACTCCTGCGTGGGGGGAAGCTGTTCCGAGGGGTTGGGGGATCCCACAGACTAGCTCCTGCCTGCGGGGGCAGAGCCATCACATGGCTGGTGGCTCGTGCACGGTGGGGGGGATGGGGTTGGAGCGCGCGGAGCCCCTGCTTGCCAGAGATGCGTGTCCCTCCTCCCTTCTCTCTGTTTCTCCCCTTCCCGGGGCATCTTGGCACAGACGCGGCGTTTCCCTGAAGGCTCCTTCTTGCTCAGAAACCTGCCCCGGGTGGGGCGGCCGGTGGCACTGTGCAGTTTTCACACTCCGTGCCTTTGGTCATGCTGGTCGCTCTGCCTTAGACACCCTTCCCACGCCTCCATTCCTGCCTCTAGAAACCCCACGTGTCCGGTAGGGGCCGGCTCCCGTCTTGGAACTTTCTGTGGTTTTGAGCCTTTTCTTTTATCTGTGCTGTAGCCCTGGGCCCCCTGGGGCCTCCCATCCGACTTACTTTGACTGTGCTCTGCTGGGGTGCTTGCCTCTAGGCTCATCTGGCAGGCAGCACCAGATCACGCTTCCGTTAGGAGGCAAACTGCTTATATTAAAGACGAGATGTTTAAGATCAGCCCACTGTTGTCACGTGCGCAAGGCCAGGGTCTGCGAAATGGAGTGTGTGCACCCCTGGGGGCAAATGATACCATCCTTTGAGGTGCAGGGAAAAATGTGGGGACTTCTGTTTCCATTGATCCTTAAATTCACCCTTCACTGTCTTTTCTTGGATTCTTTTGCGACACGAATGACATTAGTGCAGTTGTGCCTGCACGTGATTAATAAATATATACAGATACGGTTATTGCGCGGATGTGCGCCCACACTCTCTTCGGGCAGGGAAGGCTCATCAGAAGCCTAGTGGCCGGTGTCTTTACCTGCAGCCGGCTTTTCACTGCTTTTCTTCTTGAGGCAGTTGCTTTCCTGGTACGGGGGTCTCCACTGTGAGATGGGCTGAAGTAGGCATTTATTGAGCACCTGCTGTGTGCTCCCTGTGTGGCCCCACTTTACAGATGAGGAAAGTGAGGCTCAGAGTGGTGATGTGCCTTGCTGGGGGTTGCACAGCTAGTAAGTGGCAGGGCCGGACATGACCGGGCCTGGGTGACTCCCAAACCTGTGTTCTTTACGTTCTGCTCTGTGTCTGTGGTCCTGAGACATGGCTGGCTGAGCTCTGCGGCTCTGCCCATGGCTGGGCCGTGGTGGTGATGGGAGCTGGCCTCCCCCATGTTTCCGTGGCCTCTGGCGGGGGTGGTCCTGCTAGCAGTGGTCTGGACAAGGCATGCAAAGGCCCCTTCCCTATGGGTAGGACTCAGTCAGCCCCTTCTCTCTCGTCCCCCAGAAACCTGAAAGCCCCAGGCCAGGAGGAGAGGACAGTGGCCGAGTAGGACCGGCATCCATGGGGCATGGGCTTCTTATTAAGAAACCTGCTGACTCTGGTCCCTGAGGGTGAGGGTGGCTTGTGGAGTGGGGGGGAGCTGATTCATCACCATTTTCCCAGATTTTCATTCACCAGATGCCAAAAGTCCTGTCCCCCTCAGCGGGAGGAGAGCAGGGGGTGGGAAAGGCGGCTTCTGTTTTGTCCACACATCAGCTGCCGCCTCTGCGTGGGCCGTTTACGTTGCAGAGGTGGGTCTTCTATCTCTCCACTGAGCTTCACTCCAGGTCCCGTTCAGCAGACATTTATGCGCCTCCTTACGTGAGGACGTGTGTGGGGTTGGGAGGGTAGGGGTGCAGGGAAGCAGATGCCCCTCGGCCTCCCCCCGCCCCGTGCAGGGGGCGAGGGCAGTTGTCGGGGGGGGGTACAGCGAGCCCCGGGTGAGTGCGCACCCCTCTCGCGCTGCCCTCAGGGGCTCCACATCCTGGTTCTGCCATGTCCCTCTAGGGAGGGGTTGGCTTTTGGTGCCTCTCAAGGTGACAGCTTCAGCCAGAGCTCACAGTTTTTCTCCCTGAACGGCTCTCCTTTGCTTTCATTTGATTGAAGCAGACCGCGCCCTCCCCCGCCTGCAAGCTGGTGGGGGCCTCTCTGTGCACCCAGTTGGGGCGCCCTGAGCCCCTGGTTTAATGAGAAGGACCCCGGACAACAACTTGTGTTGTTCCAAGGCCAACTGTATTTACTTTTGATCCCTCTTAGTCAGTCCTAAGGTTACAAAGAGCGTGGTTTTACGGCTGTGATTTGAAGATGTTTGACCACATCTCTGGGAGCCCGAGGCCTCAGCGTTGGAGCCAGTGGGGGTGGAGGTGGGTCCCCCCAGGACCCTAGTGTTGGGGTAGTTGCTGACTTTGTAATCACTCAGCAGATGAGGGCCAGTTACTTCACACAGTGTGAGATACAGAGGTGGAGAGATGACCCTCAGGGGATGGTGGGTGTCTGATGACAGGGCACTGCCTGGGGTGGTGGGAGAAGAGGCAGAGACAGAGGGGGAGACAGAGAGACAGACTGAGAGACTGCAGGCAGCTGCTTGTATCTGACCCGCTCCTCTCCCCCGTGTGTTGAATTAGCCATAGATTCGTCATTTATCCGTTGGTAACTAGCACTTCCCAAGCCTCGTAAGTGCCAGCCTGCGGCTGGGGGATCCTGGAGCAGAGCGGCCACGGTCCGCGCCCTCCAGGGGGATGCAGATCTGTTGGGAGGGAGATGGGGAAGAGAAGGGTGTGCTGTGTACCCGTCGGAAAATGCCTCTGCCACGTGTTTTGAAGGTGCTGTATCTGCAGGTTGATTTTGAGACTGATGAGATTTCATCATGGGGATCGTGTGAAAGCAAGACTGGGCCCCAGACTGGGGTCACAGACCAGGGGGCGTGTTCTTACAGTTTGCTTCCGGCTCTTCCCCTCCCCCCACACCCCAGGTGTCCACATCCAGGTGTGCCCCCCCCCAGCTGTGCCCCCCTGTCCCTTGGTTCCTTGAGTCCTTACCCAGCAAACCAGGGGACGGGCCTGCTGATGATTCTGCTTTGGTTTAAAAACCAGTTTGAGTTTGGAAAGAGAAACTGTGACAGGCAACAAGATGGGGGTGGAGCACAGGGCCTGAACTTGAGGCCTGGAGAGCCGGCGAGGATGTGGCTCTGCTGCAGGGCCTGCGGGGCGGCCGCTCCCTGAAGGTGAGTTTGGAGCCAGGCTTGCTGGGTCCCCTTGGCCGTCAGGCCCGCGACGCTGGCTCAGCAGCCGAGACTGGGAGCTTTGGGCTATTCATATCCACTCCAGCAGACCTTCTGATCTCAGGGATCCTGCTCAAAGGCTGCGTTGCGCTGGCCTCTTGCACGCGGCCTCCCTGGCTGGCAGTTCAGGGGCGAGGACCGAGTGCAGGGAAGGGCTGGGCTGCAGGCCTCCTCGTCCAGCCCTGGCTCTCAGGCTGAGAACTCGGCCCCAGGCCCTGTGCCCCTGCTCTGGGCAGTTGTTTCTCTGTCCTTAGGGTGAGGAGGAGGCTGGCAGGAAACAGGTATTACTTGAGCACCTACTGTGTATGGAAGTACTTTTTTTTTCCCAAGGAGGTTTGTTTATCTTATTTTCAAAAATTGTGGTAAATGTACATAACATAAAATATACCATTTTAACCATGTTTAAGTGTATAATTCAGTGGCAGGAAGTACATCCACACTCTTGTGAAACCATCACCCTCATCTCCAGAACCTTTTCTTCTTCCCAAACTGAAACTCTGTGCCCGTTAAGCACTAACTCCCCTCCCCTTCCCCCAGCCCCTGGCACCTACCATTCTACTTTCTGTCGCTACGAATCTGACTCTAGGGCCCTCATATAAGTGGGATCATACAGTAGACGTCGTTTGTGACGGGCTTATTTCACTGAGCCTAACGTCCTCAAGGTTCATTCATGTTGCAGCAGGTGTCATAATTGCCTTTGATTTTAAGGCTGAATGATATTCCATTGTATGGATGGACCACGCTTTGCCTACCCATCCATCCGTCGGGGACACTGGGGTTGCTTCCTCCTCTCGGCTACTGTGAATAATGCTGTCGTGAACGTGGGTGTGCAAATGTCTCTGAGACCCTGCTTCCCATCCTTTTGGGTGTCTCCCCGGAAGCGGCAGTGCTTCAGGGGATCGTATACTGATGTGCCAGAGACTTTAGACACAGGAGCGCTGCCTCCACGTAACCGGCCAAGGTAGGTGTTGGTGTCTGTGTTGTGCAGAGGACGCGGGGGAAGAGAGGGCTGATTGCAGGGTGGCCGCACGACCCCCTCATCCCCGTGTGCCGGCTCTGAGCCCGAGAGGCATGTGGCCGGCCTCCTCTCATCCTCTCGGGGGGCCCCTGAGATGCCAGCGCCCCCCACCAAGCCCTTTCCTCCGCCCTGCTCTCCTTCTCAGCGCACCCCTGTTCAGCACGTCCTGGGCGTTTGCTCGTCACCTGCTGCCCCCAGCGCGTGGGCTGCACGAGGGCCGGTTCCTTCTGTCAGCTCTGTCTTGAAACCCCCATGGCCAGCACACAGTGGGCCCTCGGGAAGTACTCATGAGTGACCGGTGGCGTGTGGCTGGGTGTTCTCTCCCTTCCCTGCTGGTTCTGGGCAGCCCGACCTCATCTGCACCACCCCGGGCCCGGTCTGCCCCCCGCAGAGGGTGTCCCATCTCTTCATGTGGAGTGGGTGCCCTCGGCCGCCTGGCCCTGCGCCCAGGCTGACAGTGATGAACGGCCCTCCGCCGCTCCGGTTATTAACTCCGCTTCTGAGAGCTCTCGCAGCTCCAGACTCAGGGCTGCTGTTTGGTTTGGGAGCTTCTCGGGGTCCGTGACCCCGCTGCCGGGGGCAGGTGGTCCCCCCTGCTGCACGGTGCACAGCGCACAGCCTCCCTCTCCTTTTCTGGCCTCCGTGCAGGGCTGGGGAGGTGAGTTCATGACACCCGGGCTGGCCTGGTGCATTTATCACCGCTACCAGCCAAGGCCTCTCTCCGGCTCTGCCCGTCCATTTCCCCGGCCCCGAGTCCCTCCTGGTCCCCCCCAAGAATCATGGCCACCCTCCTCTGCCTTTCGGGGCCCCTGTCTCTCTGTGTCCTTCCTCTGTGTGCACAGCACACAGGGTTCCTGTGGATACATCCCTTTGCCACCAGCCACTGCCATGGGGGTGCGGCTGGCCTTCTCCGGAGAGATGCCTTGGGTGATGGGGTCCTCACCCGGGGAGCCCCCCAGACCTCACAGCCCCCTCTGGGCTCCAGTGACCCACGATGGGGCCACAAAAACTGTTGGTCCCGCCCCAAGGCAGGACACCTCTGGTGCATCCACTATCTAGACCCCGTGGATCAGGCCGCGCAGACCCCCGTGAGCCCCTGCTCTCCCCCCGCTTCGCAGGTTCCCCTGAGAGCAGCCCTCTGCTGCCGGCAACCGGCCCTGAGGCACTTCAGTGTCCTTGCTTGTGCACCCAGCTGGTCGCTTCTCCCTGATCAGAATCCTCTGGGGCTGGGGAGTGGGCGTCCGCTGCACCCCACCACCCACTCCTGCGGGACGGACACCCAGGCTGCCTCTGCTGCAGGGGATGCTTGGTGAGCGGCATCCTCCTGCGTGGCACCCAGGGGCCCATGTGAGCATTTCCCTCGGGTGGATGCACAGCCGGGAGTGGAGCCACTGCTCACAGGGCGCATCTACCCCAGCAGCGAGGGATTGTTCTCTGAAAGGCAGCACCAGCTGCGTGCTTGCAGTGGGGCCGAGTCTGCACGCCCACGCCCGTGGAGGGCATTCTCACCTCCTCATGGCGCTCCTCTTGCCCCTCCTGGCTTTACAGCTCTTTGGAGGTTCCTGGTCTGCCCCGCTGCCTGCTGGTCAGTGACTGAGCTCAGATGTCACCTCCTCTGGGAAGCCTTCCTGGTGCTTCCTCCGGCCCCTCTGCAGGCCCAGCTGGTTTCACTGCTGTGGCACTGTGGCGATGCTGCGGGGACTTGGGCTCTGCCTCCTCTCTTAGGTGGGCATTCGGGGGCTGGGGACCCTGTGGGGTCATCTGTGTGCTCCAGATGTGTCTGTACACTGGATGGAGGAGGGGTCCAACCCACAGCCTCCCCTCTGTGGGGGAGACGCCCTGCCTCCTTCTCCTTGGCTTCCCTGTTCCTTGGGCCACCTGTGCCTAGAGGGAAGGGTCTCTTTTGTCCCCACTGAGCTGGGGGTGGGGTCTCTCCTTCCATTTCTCTGCCGGGACGTCCAGAGGAGACCCTGGGAGATGCCGGGGACCAGGAGGCCTGTTCCCGACTCCTCTCAGCGCCTCGGTTTCCTCATCTGTGATGGGGGGGTGAATGAGCCCACCCTGCCGGCGTGGAGGGAGGACGTAGTGGTTGCCAAGTGTCAGGAGGGCCTGGTGCCCACCCCCGTGAGCTCTGGAAGGCCTGCTCCCACGTGCTCTTGTGGCCCATGGGCGGGTGGGCTGGAGTGGGCTTTCTGGACTGGCTTCGTGACTCAGAGCATGGGCTGTTCCCCGCAGCCAGACCCGCCGGCTTCCGGGACCAACTGTGGCCTTGAGTGCTTTTGTTAACCACTGTGTGCCTCAGTTTCCTCATCAGTGAAATACGTTTACTATTTGGACCTCAGAAGATTGTTGAGGGTGAGGCGCTGGCCTGTAGGTTGTGGTCCATATAAACTGGCCACTGTGATGATTATTGCTGTTATTTATCATTGACTGCTTATGCGATTGAGGGCCCAGGGTACTTGGGGTTCAGGTCTGGGTGCTCATCACCCTTGACACCCAGCACATGGAGGGGCTGGCCTGCTCCAGACCCGATTTTACAGCCACAGGAAGAGACCCTCGTTCCCGTCACCTGAGTTTACAGCAGGGAGTGCAAAGCGGCTTCGTGCTGTCATAGGAGCTGCCGATTTCCCCAGATAGGAAATGCGATGATTTACGAAAGTTGCCTAAGAAAAAATGGGACAGATACTTTACACATCCACAGAGCCCCAGAGTAGGGCTCTTTTGTGCTGGCTCCCAGCTGACCTGCCCAGACGCAGCAGCCAGGGCCACACCTGACAAGGCTTGGAGCCTGGAGCACCATGGATTATGAAGGGAACAGAGCTGGCTGCCCCAGGAGCCCGGGGACAGACACACATCCACCAGTTACTGCAGTGCAGGTGGTCACGGAGGGAGGGGAGCAGAGGGCAGCGGGGGACATAATCCCATCAGTGACTTCCCACAGCGATGCGCCAGGAGCTCTGGAGCTGGGATGACCCTGCAGAGATGTCCCTAATAGAGGCCGGGAGGTGGCCTTTGTCCCTCTGCATGGACCAGACGTTGGATGTGGTTGCCCCTGGGGGAGGGAGCCATGTCCTTGGCCAAAGGTGGCTCCCCGAAAGGGACTCAGCTGAGAGCCATTGGCAGCCGGCAGCCCTGGCAGGAGTGGCACGAGGGCCTCGTCCCAAGGGGGGACCTTGGCAGCCACCACAGTGTCCACTATATCTGGTTGGGCTGATCTTTCCATATGCAAATCAGACTGCATCCCTTCTGCTGTGAAAACCCCTCTTCCCTCCTTTGCTCTCCTTACCTTCTGAGTTGGCAAATTGGGCTCCCAAGACCACACCCAACCTACAGAGATATAAATTTAAAATCTGAATTAGTTGGAAACATTTACAGATCAGGAGATTTCACATAAAGCCTGATTTTCGGCTTCTCTTGATACTAAGCAGTGCCCCCTCGCCTGCACGGGGCAGCCCTGCCTCCGCACAGGGTGGAGGCGTCGTCCCCATGGGCTTCCCCTCCCCAGGGTCCTGGCGGAGCCCTGCGGCTCGGCCCCGTGGGCTGCAGGTGGATTTGAAGCTCTTTATTCCTCACTTGTTCATCCAGGCTGTGTTTGGGGTTCCCACGGGGTATCAGGTTCTGTGCTGTCCCCCAGGCTCCCCTGTCCTAGCGGGGGGACAGGCACTCAGGAGAGAAGCAGGTCCGTGGGGATTGGAATGTCCAGCAGGGCTGGGAGGTGGGGAGTGATGGGCTGCATTTTAAGGCAGGTGGGTCAGGGCGGCCTCTGGTGGGTGACCTTGAGCAGAGAGCAGTGGAAGTGAGGGGTGAGAGGCCAGCCCCCGGGGACCAGGACGGGCCAGTCCCGAGGCTCCTTGTATCCACCACGCACTTCTTGCCTCCATGGGCTTGCTCGGCCCAGGGGACCCACCTCCCCTCAGCCTTGAGCCACCTCCTCCAGGAGGCCTCCCCGGCTGGGCCTTGTTCCCCGGGTCTCTGGGCAGTGTGGTTGTCTGTTTCCATGTCCATGTCACCTACCTGGAGGACCTTGGGGTCAAGGTCAGGGTTAGCCTCTGGGCCATCTTGGTCTCCGTGTCCTCAACTCTGGCTCAGTGCCTGGCACAGAAGAGGAACATGAGTTGTGGGTCAGGTAGGTGAAGGCGGATTCAGGCTCCTGCGAGGGACGCCAGTTCTCAGACCCCCTGGGATGCTGGGGCTTGCGCCAGGCTTGGTAACGATGCCCCCAGGAACTAGGGCTTTCCGCCACCTTTACTACGAGCACCTATTCTGACCAAAATTGGTCACTCAGTGAAAAATATGAGAGAGAAAGCCTTGCCTCTTACTGGGTGGAAATCAGTGACGCTGCTGTGAGGACAGATGCCCGTCGGTGATTAATAACAGTTTTACTCACCAACCTATACTGATCTGGGTTTCTGCACCACCGTACAGGCTCCCTCCGTGGGCTCTCCCCAAAATGTCAGCCTGGGATAAGGCAGCCCCATACCTTTCTGTTGGCTTCCAGGTAGCAGCAAATGTCAGGCCAGAGAACACAGTTAACAAGCATCGTACAAATGAAGGCTCCTGGCTGGAGTACTGCGCCTTTCCTGCCCTTCTCCCTCCCTCCCCCCACCTCTGCCCCACTCACTCCCCACTGCCAGGGTCCTCCGGGGGCTGGGAGCCATGGCCGCTCCCTGAGATCCAGCGCCTGGGCTCGTCTCTGGCAGGGCCAACTTCTGCTGGAACGCTGTGCGTTCTCCCTGCCAGCGTGAGTGTTCTAATTAGTCATTTTGAAAGCAGATCTGCTTAATTGCAAGCGGTACTAAATATTGGTACATAAATAAAGTCATTAATAACTGCATATGCAGAAAGTCCTCCCACTGAGCTCCACAACAGCTGGGCCCCTTTGGCTGTCCCTTGGGCAGCCCCAGCTCGACGGTGGTGTCCCGCCAGCCCCCTCCCAGCATCGATCAATAATGAGAGTGGCCGCAGGTGGAGGAGAGGGATGGAGGCTTCCCACAGGGGAGGACGAGCAGCGGTGGGCCGGGGACCCTAAGGACCAGAGGACGTGGTTCCAAAGCTCTGAGTTTTGAACAGCAACAGTGTAACGGGTCTCCTGCGATCAAGTTAGCATACGCTTCCTGAACAGTTCCGGCTTAAACACAGCGTTCGTCATCATCCAGGCCCCGGGGGGTGGCAGTGCTTCCCTGATTCCCATCCACAGAACGCAGATGATAACATCTGTCCGGCACGTTGGGGGCTTTTCATTTCTTAGGATGTTCAGCAGTGTTTACTGAGTGCCAGCTATGCGCCGAGTCGTGTTCTGGTGGAAACGTCACGTGCCAGTGCCTGCGTGTCTGAGGGGCGTGGAGGTGAAGCAGAGCGGTTGGTGGCGACTCGGGAGGGGGGTGGGATTTTGCTCTGCTTGCAGTGGAATAAGGTCCAAGCCGTCATTTTAGAGGACCCCTCTGGCCGTGGTAGGAAACTGTCAGGAGGGAAGGCGCGGGCTGCAGCAGTGGCCCAGCAGAGGGATGGTAGGCTTGGGCGAGGGAGGTGGGTGGAGGTGGTCAGAAGCCCAGATTTGGGGGCCGCTGTGAGCAAAGCCCAAGACTCACAGACGGGCAGGGGGTGATGTTTAGAACCGCAGAAGAACCCGTAGGTTTCTGGCAGCGGCTCCTGGTGAGCGGGGTGCGGGAGACGGTGCGATTCCAGGGCGGGGGGTGAGATGCTTCAGTTCCCCTATTGGCTCTGTTTCTCACTGGCTGCCGTCCCCTGACTCTGTCAGTTTCTCCAGGTTCTACATTTTTTAATCTTTTTTTTTTTTTTAAATAGACAGTTTTTAAATACTATTGTGGATTTGCAGGAAAACTCAGCATTCAGCGCAGAGAACTCCCGTGTACCCCTTCCAGTTTCCCCTCTTATTAACATCTTGAATTAGTGGGGCACAGTCGTCACAACTGATGAGCCAACGCTGCTGCGTTATTAGTGGCAAAAGTCCAGTTTAGTGAGGGTTCACTCTTGGTGATGCGCATTCTGTGGGTCTGGGCAAATGTGTGATGACACGGACCCACCGTAACGGTATCGTACAGAGTAGTTTCACTGCCCTGAATATCCCCTCCTCCAACCCTTGTCTGCCACTGATCTTTTTACTGTCTTCCTAGTTTTGCCTTTTCCAGAACGTCACAGAGTCGGAGTCACACAGTACGTAGGCTGTTCAGATTGGCTTCTTTTACTTCGTTTCCTCCATGGCTTTTCATGGCTTGATAGCGCCTTTCTTTGCAGTGTTGGGTAATATTCCATTGTACGGACGGACCACAGTTTATGTATTCATCCATTTACTGAAGGACATCTGGGTTAGCATCCCCATTTTACAGAACAGGAAACTGGGCAAAGAGAGGTTATGCAACTTGCCTATGAACACACAGCAGGTTGGCCGAGTGCCAGGGCAGGAGCAGGTCTTCGGTTGAGGAGTAGAGAAGGAGTGGGGGCCACTTCCTCGGGGTGGGGTGGGGATCCTGGGCCCCTGAAGCTCTTTACTCCGGTGATGGCTTCGCAGTGGGTGCCTGTCCCCCCGGGTTCCTGTCACTGCTCTGCTCTTGGCTTCTCTCCACTGCATTTGCCACCAGACGTGCCTTACTGCGTGTCCCCTTGGGTTTTGTTCCTGGTCCACGCTCTGGCTCCCCAGTGTGGCCCAGCCCCCCGAGGGGCAGGGTTTCTGCCTCCCCAGGGCCTGGCACAGAGGCAGTGCTGTTTGCCGAGTGAACTGTCCCGAAGGCTGCTTTGGGGTTGATGAGAACAGAACCTTTCCCCAAGAAGCAGTGGGATGGTGCCAGGTTCAGAGCCTGCCAGGCTCCCCACCTGGGCCATGGACGCGTCACTCTACCCCCTAGGCTTCAGTTCGTGCCCCTCCAGTGGGGGTAAGGACGGGACCAGTGTCCCGGTTATGATGGGACTGGTGTATGGTGCACTCAACATTATGAAGTAATTAATCAGGTAATATATACGATGTAATTAAATAACATAGTTTGTAGATTTTTTTTTACCATGGTAAAGTCTGCATAACATAAAGTATACCATTTTTACCATTTCTCAGTGTCCAGTTCAGTGACATCACGTACATTAACTTCTTGTGAAACGATCACATCCATCTGCAGAACTTGTACATCTTCTCTAACAGAAGCACATTATAATACTTTGTGTTATAAGATAATAGTAACTCTTATTATTTCTTTTCCTGAGACAACTTCAGCTAAGGGTCCACCTGTTTATTGACAGAGTTTCTCGACCTTGGGCCCCTTGATGTCTTGCCCCAGGTAAACAACTCCTTGTCCGGGATCCACCGGGTGTGTCTTAGGACGTTTAGCAGCCTGCCTGACCTCAACCCGCTAGATGCCAGTAGCACGCCCTCCTCAGTCTTGACAATGAAAACTGTCTCCAGACAGGCACAAAGTTGCAGCTACGTAGGATGGCAAGTCTAGAGATCCCAGGTACAGGGATGATGGTCCTACTTGGTAGGACTGGATTGAACACAGGACATATGCTGAGGGGGTAGATTTCGGGCTCTCATCACACATGAAATGTAACTGTGAGGGGATGGTGAGTTAGCTTGACTGTAGGAATCATTTCATTCTGTATGTACATCAAAGCCTCGTGTCATGCACCTTAAATATATGCAAGTTTTGTTTAAAACTATATAAATCAATGAAAAAATGTCTCCGGGCATTACCCATGCACCTGGGGTTGGGTTGGAAATTGCCTCTGATTGGACACCGCTGGTCTAAGAGTTTGAAGCTAGTTGGAAAACCAGGCTCCTCATTTTGGGAAGCAACTCAATCATTACAACCCTGCGAAGCTTTTCCAGCCACCAAGAAGAGCCCCTTCTTACTGTTTGGGTCCCCGAGCCACCTGTCCTTCGTACAGACTTTCTCCCGTGTGAGTTGAGGCTCTCGGCCTGGAGGAAACCCCGGGCAGAGGCGGGAGCTGGGGTGATGGAGCCGTTGGAATCCAGGTGCCAGTTCTGCATTTCACATACAGGCCTGTCCACGGCTGCGCCGTGTTGCCCCAGGATCAGGGACCGGCCCCGTCCTTGGGGCCCAGGCTGCGGTGACCTCTCCCTCCCTTGGACCCCGACACCTGTGTCTCCCTCCCACCCGCCTGCTCTCTGATGAGACCCAGCAGGTTTGGAAAGGTTATAACCCACTCCTGGTTCCTTCCTCCGTGCCAGAAAATTAGTCTTTAATTAAAACGGATGCAGCTCCTGGAGCTGCTGGACGTGGAGGTTGAGCCCAGCCCTTCTGGATGTGTCTCCAGGTGTGCAGGGTCATCGAGGGCAGAGCCAGGCGAGGGCTGCGTGGATGTGGCTTGTTCCGTGTGGACCTCTGTCGGGATGTTGAAATCGTGTCGAGACTCGGGTTCAGACCCACGAGGCCTGCGTCCGGGCCCAGCTGCAGGCGGTTAACGTGCTCAGAACCACTCCGGGCTCGCGGAGCAGGGAGGAGGGGTGGCAGGCGGTGGGCAGGAATCCAGAGCGGCCCAGGGCACTGCTGGGAGTGCCCCATCTGCTCGGCCCTCCAAGTTCAGCCTCCAGCACCCTTTGCTGGGCGTCTACCAGCCCCCACCCCGGGGAGCAGGCGCGGGGCCGTGCAGGCCGAGTGCGCAGATACACGATGGCCGCCCCGCAGGCCGTGATCTCCCCAGAAATGAGGCTCCTGACGCTTCAAAGATAGAGTTGCTTAAGAGCACCATTACGTTTATCGCCCGGTGCGTGCATACAGCTTGCATTTTAGAAATCAAACACTGACTGTTCCTTATCGAATATTTTGATGGATGTAATTTTCACGAAAACGGAGTTGAACTTCATGTTCTCTAAGGCAGTACCCAAGTGCATTTTATAATAAAGCATCACTGAGCCTCCATTTGACTTCGGTGCGAGCTGTTCCGACCCCGCCCTGGTGTCACTGCACCACCCAGTAACCGACGTGCAAGCTGAGTTGGCCGGAGTTGCATCTTAAACGCCGTCCGGGGGTGAGGGGTTATTTCCAGGGAGGGCTCATTTGCCCAGGGGGTGTCATGCCCTTTCTCTGGGCGCCTTGCACTTTCTCTGGAGTCTGACGTTCTGGGTGCGAACCTGGGCTCTGCCACTCACGATGTCAGCTTCCGTACCCTTTGGCAAGTCACTAGACCTCTCTGGGCCTCAGTGTCCACATCTGTGTGATGGGGATAATAGTGGTACCGACCCCATAGGGCTGTTTGGGGCTTACATGGGTTAATGTTTGCAAAGCACTTAAAATAGCATCTGATCTCTAGTGAGCTGGGGTTTGTGTTTGCTGCTGCCGCCGTGCTTGTTAAGCTGCGAGCTACCTGAGGTCAGAAATCCCCCATTTTGGGGGCTTTGTGATCTCAGCACTCAGCCCCGAGGGATGCTTTTGTTGAACCTGCTGCCCGGTCTCTAATTCTGGCACGAGGTCCAGGAGTTGTTGCTCAGCCCTCTGAGCAGGTGAGGATGCCTGGCTTGGGCCCTTAATTCAGGAATCTCTTGCAGTCCTTATCGGGACCTTTGTTTTCCTCACCCAGGCTCCAGATATGTCACTCTTTCAGATGCTGGTGTGTAAACACTGTGGTTTCCGTCCTCTGGTTCCTGCCTGTGACAGTCAGCTTCTCGAGGTTTTCCCCTGCATTTTTTAGGCTGGGAATCACGGCAACATTTAAAGTATTCCTGTGTGCTTGGGTTCTTTCAGCTGACACCATTCATTCATTCAAGAAATATTTATCGAGCACCTACTGCTTATGCCAGGCATCATTCCAGGTGCTGAGCGGTTACGACAGTGCACAAAACAAGAAAATCCCTGTCCTAACGGGCTTACGCTGCAGTGGGGAGAACCAGATAGTAATTGAGATAAATTTGGACAATATTTAGTGTGTTAGACAGGAAATGTGGAGAGGAGAAAAAGAAAGCAGGGGCAGGGAGAACTGGGGTGGGTGAGACGTTGTTGGAATTTTAGACCTAAAGGAAGTGAGGGAGTGAGCTAAGTGCTTATCTGGGAAGAGCGAGCCAGGCAGAGGGCACAGCCGGTGCAAAGGCCCTGAGGCAGGCATGCACCTGGCATGTTGGAGGAATGGCAAGGAGGCCCGAGTGGCTGAGGGTGAGCGAGGGGGACTCTGGCTTTTACCCCAGGGAGGGGCGGGCCATGGACGTTTCCGAGCAGAGGAGGGACGTGATCTGGATCTGGACCACCCTGGACGCTGCATGGGGAAGAGCCTGAGGGGCTGAGGGTGGAGGCCATTGCAACAGTCCAGACAGGCAGTGATGGTGGCTGGTGTGGGCGGCATCCCCTCTGTGGTTGGTCCAAACCAGAGGACCTGGCTTGTCTTCTTTGAGTCCACAGACCTTTTGTTGCTGTTTGCGGTGTCCCCGAAGGCTTGTGACCAGCCCTAGAAAGGCCAAGAAGGAAATGTCCTCCTGTGGCTTGTTTGTGGCAATGTGGAGCCAGGCTGTACAACGTTAACCACAGCAGCAGCAGACAGGATACTTAGTCCACAACAGAATAAAGTCTCAGAGCTCAGATGTGCGGGAGGTGACAGTGCAGGAGGGGACCTCCCCGGACAGGTGGCGAAGCTCAGTAAATGTAAGCCATCCTTGTTACAGGGTGGAAAAGAGCTCTGAGGAAGCAGGACACCATGTATGGTTTGCAGCCGTCAGGCAAGGTCCCCTGGAAGAGGAGACGGTGAGGACGGGTCTTGAAGGGTGGGGGGCTCCCAGCAGAGAGAGAGGTGGCCATTCCATGGGGGGGTCTAGGAGCTGGTATATATATATATGTATACACACATACATACACACATATACATTCTTTTTAAAAAATTCTTTTCCATTTTGGTTTATCACAGGATATTGACTATAGTTCCCTGTGCTATACAGTAGGGCCTTGTTGTTTATCCATTCTATATATAACAGCTTAGATCCGCTAATCCCAACCTCCCGCTCCATCCCTCCCCCAGCCCCTCCCCCTTGGCAACCACCAGTCTGTTCTCTATGTGTGTGAGTCTGTTTCTGTTTCATAGATAGGTTCAATTGTGTCATATTTTAGATTCCACATACAAGTGATATCATATGTTATTTGTCTTTCTCTGTCTGGCTTCACTTAGTGTGATAGTCTCTAGTGGCACAGGAGCAGGTTTTGAGGG
Source organism: Globicephala melas (assembly GCF_963455315.2). Taxonomy (NCBI): domain Eukaryota; kingdom Metazoa; phylum Chordata; class Mammalia; order Artiodactyla; family Delphinidae; genus Globicephala; species Globicephala melas. The sequence continues at coordinate 2,712,898 of NC_083324.2, read as the reverse complement.
GTGGACATGTGAGCCTGATTAGAAGCCAGAGGGGCTCAGACTGGGGTCTGGGCACAGGTGGAGTGGGGGTGGGGGGTGGGGAGAGGAGGCTGGAAGGCCAGAATACACGCAGCCTTGCAGGCCCGTGCGGATGCACCTTTGTTCAGCAGGCGGTGATCTGGTGAGAACCACCGTTAGGAAGCTCGGGGGAGAAGCCCAGGTCCTTCTGCATTAGCGCAGAGTCTGAATTTCCAATGGCTGCAAAGATGCAGTAGGAAACTTGGAAAGAGCCCCGGGTTCTAAGACCAAAGCATCCCCTGCCTGTGCTTTTGAAAGGCAGCTGGAGGTGGGGATACCCCAGCCCTGGTGACTCTGCTGGGGGTGGTGGTCCTGATCCAGGGCGTTAGAAGCCTGCACTGTCACAAGCTGGGCCTTGACCGCGGGCAGGATGCTGGGGAGGGTGGTCAAGCAGACGGCCCAGGCTCGTGGACGGAAGACCACAGGGTCAGTGGGAGCCCCGGGCCCAGGGAGGAGCCCCTGTGGCCGTGTTTCCTGGGGCCTGGGAGGCAGTCCCGCCTCTGTGGGAGGGCAGGAACGAGGCTGGGGTGGCCCTGGGGTGGCTGGGAGCCCAGAAGAAGGCTCCGGAGCCCCGCCTCCCATCCTGGAAGTCTGCCCTGAGATCTGCATGGGGCCCACTTATCAAATTTCTACTTGGCACAGAACCGAGAAGGCTGCTCATGTGATGGAATCAGGGCTGTCAGTGGTTGTGACACCCCTAACTGCGGGTGAAGGCTCATGGAGTGGAAATTATGAGAGAGAAGTATCTGGCCCAGCTTTGGGTGTAAGGAGAGGACTGAGCGGAGCACTTGTTGACAGGGTGAGGCCAGAGGGGAGGGGAGCGCCATGTCGGGCCAGGTGGCCTGAGAGCCCGCAGGGCTTTGGGGCCATGGGAGCCCAGGCGTCCGTCCCAGGCCCCGCCTGTGCCTCGGGCTGTCCCTGGACAGAAGCTGGGGGCTTGACCTGTGGGGTCCAGAGGCAGGGCTTGGGCAGTGGAGGAAGTGAGGGGGACAGGCTGTCAGGGGTCGTGTTACCTGGGGGAGCGGAATGGGGCCCCAGAACATCCTGGGGTGTCTGGGAGGTATGGGGCAAAGCCAGCCAGGCACATCTGTAGGTGCACTTGAGTAGCCTTTGGAGGTCAAGGCGGCTGTACATGAGGTTGCAGATTCCTCTGCAACCCTCAGGGGGATCCAGGGAAAGCAGGAGTTAGGCCGGATTCTGCCCGCAGGCAGCCACCTGCAGTCGAGCCGCCGGCTCTGAAGCGTTCCTGGAGAGAGCAGTCAGGGTCGGGGGGCAGGACTCAAGGAGCAGCCCCGGTCCGGTCCGGAGGTCAGCGAGACTCCACCCCCTGCAGACGGCACCGGCCCTGCAGCCCCACGAGGACCGGGCCTCCTAGCCGTTCATACCTGTCCTATAGGGGAGGGCGGTCTGCAGGATCCTGGCGGGAGCGCCACCTCTGGCCCGGTGAGAACCCCTCCCACGTCAGTCATGCTCGTTAGCAAGCTGCTCATCTGACCCGGGAGAGCCTGTCCCGACCTTGCCTTCTGCTCGCTCGCCAAGACTTTGCACCTGGCTGCAGACTGGGGAGTGGGGGGCACACAGCAGCCGGGCTGCCCCGCTGGCAGCGGGTGGTCCTGTTGAGGGCACTGCCTGCCCCCAGGCCTGAGCCTCGCAGGGCATGGTGTCAGGCTGCGAGGATTTTCAGCTGGACTTGGGTCTGTAACAGGAGGCTTCTGAAAAGCTCCAGCACGGCCTTTGCCACGCCCGTATTTCCTTTGCACTACTCTTTTTCTTTCTTTTTTCTTTTTTTTTAATTTTTTTTTTTTTTGATGTGGACCATTTAGCTCCCTGACCAGGGAATGAACCTGCACCCCTGCACTGGAAGGCGAAGTCTTAACCACTGGACTGCCAGAGAAGTCCCTATTTTTCTTATTTTTTGTCTTGTAGGGAAGTCCCTATTTTTCTTATTATTTTTCATTGTAATAAGGTACACATAATGGAAAATGGACCACCTTAACCATTTTTAAGTGTCCAGTGGCATTAAGAACATTCACACTGTTGAGCAACCATCCCCCCGTCCATCTCCAGAGCTGTTCCATCTTCTCAAACGGAAACTCTGTCCCGTTAACCACTAGCGCCGCCCATGCCCCGCCCGCAGCCCCCGGCACCCAGCACCCTGCTTTCTGCCTCTATTACCAGTCATTGCTCCTGGGCCAACCAGGCCAGCCCCCCGCCCAGCTGCCCACTGACCGCAGACACAAGATCGCGGAGCCCAGGCCAGGACCAGGGACCCTGTAGACTTGGGACAGATGATAAACGGTGGCTGCTTTAAGCACTAAATTGGGGCCATTTGTTTTGTGGCATCATAGCAATAGGTGCTCCCCAAGACTGTGGACTCGGTCTGTGTGACCCCACTGGCGCTAAGGATTTCTCAGTGGGTGTGGAGCTGGGGTTCCCAGTTGGCAGTGTCACAGGAGCCCCCCCGACACACACACACTGCCACCCCCAGAGCCCCGCGGTACCTTTCCCAGTGCTGTGTTGTCTGAGAGATGTTTGCGTGGTGGTCTTGAGAGCTGGGAGGTCTGGAGCGGAAGGAAGCCCTCTGTTCTCTCTTGACAGCCCTTGGCCACGGGTTTATCGCAAGCCGGGGACCAGAAGCGGGCATCAGTATTACGTGTGCCTGGGTCACACGCTCGAGGGCATAAAGGCTTGCTGTCCACTCTCTGGGGTTACATTATTCTGATACAGTGAGTCAGCACACGTTTATCTCGCACCACTGTAAGCCAAGCCCAGGGCCCGATGTGGGAATGATGGGTGAGTTACACTAACTGATAATCACCGGGCTGTTGGTGTGTAACTGTTGCAGTTCAGCTGTTTCTGCACTTGCGTAGAGGACCTATCTCTCGGTGTTAAAAAAATAGATGGCGTTGTATTTAATTATCAGTTCCTTTTTTCTATCAGCTGCTTATTTAGAAAGCAGCAGCGAGGCGTGGAGTGAGACCGGCTGGGGATTGGTCTTCGGCTCTGGTCACAAGCGGGGCCACCCCCTCCCTGGCTCCTTGCTGTGTCCCCAGCACCTGCAGTAACGCCTGGCACAGAGCAGGTGCTGCCCAGGTACGTGTGGAGAAATGAGAGGATGTAGCTGCCGTTTGATTTTCCTAATCACTGTGCAGCCTCATCCACAGATGAGGGAGCCTGGCCAGAAGGATGCAGGGCTCCCGGGGCCGCCCAGTGGGGAAGTGGAAGAGGCAGAGTGGAAACCCGCTGTTCTGCGCTGCTTCCCTCTCTGCTAAGCTGCCTCCCCAGGAATGGAGAGCTGCAAATCCGCATGCTTCTACGAGGGAGGCCGTCGGGGGACCAGGGACGCCTGTATCAGCTTATCCTGGACCGTGAGAGGAGGCCCTGCAGGAGGAGAATCAGCCTGGTGGTCAGGCTGTTCTCGGAACTTCTGGCCTCAGGGCCCTCGGCGCTGGGGGAGTGTGGCTGCCTGGCCCTCGGCCCCTGCCGTCTCCGGTGAAGCGCATCTGCCTCACCTCGGCTTCTACCATTGCTGATGCTTCTGGGAGACAAGAGGCCAGCAGCCCCTCCTTCCTGCCATCTGTAGCTGGGAACCACCCACAGGAGGAAGACCTCTCTCCAGAAGGGTGGTCCCACGCACTCTCTCCAAGAGGCTCTGAGCTGGCCGTGGCTGGGGCGACCTGTGGGCCCCGGATGTGCAGACAGCCCTCCACCCTGTCGTCGGCTGGCGTGGCAGCCTTCGGGGGTCAGCCGATCCTCCCTCCTTGTCCAAGCTGGATGCCACAGGGGTTGAGTCCCCTGCCTGAGCGACTGCTCTGGGCCACCCTGACTCAGGGCGGTCCATGCATAGGAATGGACCTTGGATGGCAGAGGTTTCCAGACTTTTTATATTTTAAATTTTTTCCAGACTTTTTATATTTTAAATTTTTTATCAGCAGAACCTTCTCTCCAAATGAAACCTTCTATGGAACCATGATGTATACATCAGAGAAAAGCAGAGCCGCTCTGGGTGGGGGGACAGGGTGAGGTCTCCCAGAGATGGCCCCCGCCTCGGGACAGGGCATGTAGGGGAGCATGGTAGAGCATCCCTCCAGCCTCAGGAAGCTGCTCCACGGGCGGGAGCATCAGGGGCTGGTAGGAAGTTTGGAGCAGCCTCTGGCTACCCTGGGGTCTCCAGACCAGGTCCTCGGCCGCAGACAAGTAGAACCGCCCTCCCCAAAGCCCCCGGGACCCTCGAGGTCCGGCCAGCAGGGGTAGGAGGGCAGCACGGGCTGCGTCCAGCAGAGGCCAGAAGCCCCAGGTGCAGAGAGCCAGCCTGGGAGGTGAAGGCGGCAGCCCTGCCCCTTCCACTGTGTCGCGGCCCCAGCCCAGGCCCTGCGTGGAGTCGGCACCTTCACAGGTCTGCATCTGTGTGTGTGTGTGTGTGTGTGGTGTGTGTGTGTGTGTGTGTGTGTGTGTGTGTGTGTGTGTTGGGGGTGTCACGGGCAGAGGGGGCAGAGGGGGTCTCAGCTCGATGGCAGAGGGAAGTGCTTGAAGATGGGGTGAAGGCCTTTGGAAGGTGGCAAGCCTCCGGCTGCTGGAGGATGTGCAGGCGGACGCAGAGTGAGTGAGGACTGGAGGCTTGCAGGGGGCCCACCTGGGTCTCAGGAGGCCTCACTCGACTGCAGCTCTCTTCCACTTTCTCCACCAGGCTCCTCGCAGGAGGCCACGGGCTGTGGTCCTTCAGAGCCTGGGTCTAGAGCCAGACAGCCTGGGTGCTGTGTTTCCTCATCTGACAAATGGGGGTGAACGTGGGACCCACCTCTTGGGGCCGATGTGTGGCTGGAGTGAATTAATACACACGAGGCACCACCTTTCTTCTTTTTGGAAAACTCTCCAGACTTTCCGGGTGATGTGAGTGGGGAGGACAGGTTTGGGGCGCCTTTAGGACCACCTGGAACCATAGTTTCCCCACGAGTGAAAGCAGGGCAGAGACTTGGGCCCCACTCCTGGCAGGAGGTCCAGCCCCTGGAAATGTCAGCTAAGGAGACGGGGTAGCCGGTTTCATTTGGAAAACTCTGGCAGATGGGGGTCGTCAGGGTCTCCAGTCCCGCATGGCCAGGCTGTGAGGGACGCCGCGCTGGGGCTGGGGTGCCTGAGACATCCAGACCGGGATCTGGGCTCTCATTTGCTGAGCTGCCCGTCTAAGGGCCATGTCTCCCGCCCACTGTCCGCCTGGGAGCTGGCAGAGTGGTCTCGCCTTGAACTTGTCTGTATCAGGCTGAGGGGAGTGGCGGTTAGCAGACGTCAGCTGTGCCAGCAAAGCCACTGTCACGGCCACGCTCGGCGGGTCCTTGGGGGAGGAGACAAAGGCATCAGCAGCTGTGTCTCTTGCGGAGGGTCCCCAAGCGGCGGGGCCCTTCTCTCCTGCCTCTGCCTGCTTCTCAAATGAGCCCGAGGGGCAGTGTGGGAGCAGGCTTTAAAGACCTGCCTCCCCAGGGGGTCCCCGCTGTACGCTCGCCAGCCCCCCAAGTCTGTTACTGCCTCCTACCTTCAGATGACAGGCGGTCTGTAAAGCCATAGTGGCAGTGACTACATGTTTCTCAGATGCAAGAATGATGGGCTCGGCCCTTTGTCACGGGCACCAGGGGCTCGTTCCTCAGCTGCCCAGGCCGCCAGGGGGCCTGGATCCCTGTCCATGGGCAGGGAGGGCAGCAGGCTTGGAGCCTGGCCTCGGCAACAGCAGACAGCATTTCCCTCCCCTCTCAGAAGGGAAAGCCCTCCTCTTGCTGTCACGTTTTCACGGCCCCATCTGGTTCAGTGGCCAGCCCCCCAGTCCCCCCCCAGCCCTCATCACCCTACCACCAGCACCCCGTGACCAACTCGGATTATTGGGGGACACTGGAGAGAGAGGCCCAGCCATGGGGGGCATCTACCCAGAGAGGGTCCTCCTGGGCCGTCTCATCGGGGATTTTATTGTGGTATGGGGTGCACAGATCCCACCTGTGAGCAGGGATGTTTCCCGATGGATCTGGGCTCTCCCCTCCTCTGAGCCGACGGAGGAAGGTGCCTGCAGGTCCTTACACGGCCGGCACCCGCAGCTGGGAGGGTACGGTCACCCCCTCTGACCCCAGCATTGCGGGAGATCCGGACCCCAGTGCGTCCCTGGAGAGCCAGGTGCAGGGGACGTGTCAGTGGAGCCCCCAACCGGGTGAGGGAGGGGCCGTGCAGCCCAGTCCTACTTCTGACAGGGGCCCCCTCTGAGCCCTTCTCCGGGTCTCCGATGCCACAAAGGAGCCTGATGGATCTTCTCCCTCAAAGGCAGTCGGACGCACAGACACACACGACTGGCACGTTTCATCGGACCCCTGGAGCCTCGCCCCAGGCCTGTGGGATCGGGGCCCCTGCTCCCCACATGGACGCCCCCTACTTTCATCTGGCCCCAGTGCCGCGGTGCCGGCTGCCAGCGAACTCACACCACGTTTCAAAATAAATCCCGTGAGCAACGACCGCAGGAAAGCGAGGGAGATTGATTGGCTTTCATGGTGAGAAGCCACGAGGACCGCAGTGATAGGATGCGTTCCTCATTAGTTGTAAATGCTGGAAAAGAATTAAGGAACACTCATATTTTCTGTCTTTCGTCAAGCACAATGAGAGCTGCGAGGCGCAGGGCACTGGACAGCTGTGATTTGGGCGTCAGGCTCCCGCGGGGCAGTGTCACTCCAGCCCGCCATCGCTGCACACATAACCTGCCTGGGAGGTTTTTCTTTTTTTTTTTTTTATCCCAGCCAGACCAGCCCCCAGAAGGGATGATTTGGGGGTACCCCAGTAACCCCTCTTGTCCAGATGCAAGGATGTATTCATGTTGGCAGCAACAGGACAAGATAACAAGGAGGGGAAATAAATTCAGAGAAAGTTCCTGTGCCTCCAGCACGGGGGATCGAGGTGGGCTCCTGGGGAAGGGAAGGCCCGTGGGAGTCCTCTTGGAGCGACGTCACAGCCCACCTAGGGGTGGGCAGGGCGGGTCTGCAGTGCATGAGACCTGGGGTTGTGACCACCCGGTCGAGGCAGAGGACAGGGACTGCTCTGCTGGCAGAGGGCCGGGGTGCCCACACCCCACCCGGGAGCCCCGCAGCACCAGGACGGTCCAGAGGGCGGAAGGGACGCCTGCCCGGCGGGAGGGACGTGTCGGAAGTGCCCCGGAGCTGGGAAGGTGTGGGCAGAGCAGGCCTGGGGAGGCCCACGGGGGCTTGGAGGTGGTTCTGGGAGAGCGAATCAGGGTCTTCGGGGGGCCTGGGAAAGGGGTCCAGCAGGGGGACGGCACGAGTAGGGGTACAGAGTCTGGTGGTACCTGGCATGTGGAGGGACAGTGCTGCACGTGTGTGTGTGTTTGGTGGGGTTGCACAGGATGGAGGGGGCACAGAGGGCAGGAAGGGACCTGCGGGGGAAAGTGGGCTCCATCCCAAAGGGGAGTCATGGGCCGTGGTGCCTTGTTCTGTCCTCCTGGTAGTGGGCGTGTCCCGGAGATGCCTCCCCTGGGGAGAGACACGCCAGCCCGCATGTAGGAAGACCACACGTGAACATGCACACACACACAGGCACACAGACGCACAGGCACAGAGATGCAATCTATGCCAAAGTTTTAATGCATAAAATTAGACACACCCAGTTTTCAAGAGCTAGAGGAAGCTTGTATTTTTAAAAAATTCCATTCAGATCCCAGAAGTCACATTGAGAGCATCTGTTTCACGTCGTCGGCGATAATCACAGCAGACACTTAAATAGCACCCCTCGAGGTGCCCGCCCCCGTGCGGAACACTGCACGCTTACCTCATTTCACCCTCCCAGCCACCTGACATGGGTTGCTGGTACTATCATTACCCAGGTCTAATGACATGAGGATTATCTTTGCATAACAATTTACGGTTTATAAAAACATTCATAATCATTATTGCATTTGATAGTGAAAGCCAAGAAGGCATTATAATCCCCACTTCACAGGGAACAATGATGTGTGTATACATATATAGAGAGAGAGAGAGGGAGGGAGAGAAGAGGGAGCGCTTACTATATGTCGGGTACTGTTCTGTGTATTTTACACATATTAACTCAAACTTCAAACCAACGCCATAAGTACTATTCCTGTTCTCATTTGACATGTGAAGAAAGTGAGGCAGAGAGAGGTTGGGTCACTTGCCCGAGGTCACCCAGCTAGGAAGTGGTAGATCCAGGCGGAGTCATCCAGACTGAGGTGAGCTGGGCTGAGTGAGGCTCTCAGAGAAACTAACTTTCTAGTTGAGAGCTGAGCCGTGCAGAAGAGAAGTCAGGGATGGATCTGGGAGAAGCATTCCAGCCAAGGCGGAATGGCTTGTGCGAAGGCCCTGGGGCAGGATCAGACTTGGTGAGTTTGAGGGGAGAATGAACGAATGAATAAATGAGTGTGAGTCCCACTTGGTGAGGTTCTCCTTGGCGAAGCCCCTGCTGACCTCTCAGCCGTCTCCCCTGTGTCTCGTGCACTGGCCTGTGGTCTGGGCATGTGACGGTCACCCTGGGCAGTCGGGACAGCTCAGGCTTGCTTCCTCCATCGCTCTTTCATCTCTTGCTCTGCTGTTTAAATTGTCACCCAGGAGGCTGTGAACAGCTTGAGGGCTGGGGTGGGGGCTGCCACCTCAGTGTCCCATGACGGCTGTGGCTGGCCCGTTGTGCACTCAGGACACATTGGAGGGCTGAACGGTCTGTGTGTATGATATTGGCAATGCTAGTGATAGTTAACATTTAAGTAGCAATCAGTTTGTGCCAACTGCTGTTATCATAATGTATTGTATATACATCAAAGGGCATACAGTCCTGATACAATGTTGTGATGCTCAGATCTTGGCAAGCTGAAACAGTAGCCTTAAAAATTGGCACATGGGCTTCCCTGGTGGCGCAGTGGTTGAGAGTCCGCCTGCCGATGCAGGGGACACGGGTTCGTGCCCCGGTCCGGGAAGATCCCACATGCCGCGGAGCGGCTGGGCCCGTGAGCCATGGCCGCTGAGCCTGCGCGTCCGGAGCCTGTGCTCCGCAACGGGAGAGGCCACAACAGTGAGAGGCCCACATACCGCAAAAAAAAAAATGGCACGTAACTAAGGGCTGTTTAGGGCAAGGGGGGTTTTGAACGTAGGCAACCTAGAATTTGACACCACTGTATGCAATTCTCTGTGTGTGTGCACCAGTGGTGCCAACTAACGTCACATCATTATTTATTCTATAATCTGTACCCGTGCCTACCAGGTGCCAGGCGCCAGGCTGGGCTTTAGTGGTTAACAGAAAAACACAGAAGACATTCTTGGGGAGTTCTCAGACTGAAAAGAAATTGTCCTCAGCACCCCAGGGAGAAAATGTGTGAGGGGCTGCATTTAGCCGGAGCGGCCTGGGAGAGCTTGCTGAGGAACTCATGTTTACGCTGAAGTCTGAGGAAAGACAGGGACGGAGACCGGCAGGGGCTGCGTGGAGGGGGCGGCTCTGGGCAGGGAGAACAGCATGCACAGAGGCCCTGAGGTGAGCGTACGTTTTCTTGTTTGGAAAACTAAGAGGCCAGTGAGTCTGGAGCCTGGAGGGCAGGGGTGACAGGGACGACCTGGAAAGGGAGGGACCAGCAGGGACAGATCATGTGGCACGTTGCAGGCCATGCAAAGGGGGTTGGTAATGTTTTAAAACCAGATCAGTTTTTTTTTTAAAAGATGTTAAGGCCTTTGCAAGTCACAGTAAGATTTCGGCTTGGCAAAGTTCCAAGGTCTACTTCCATATAAAGTCAGTGAAAGTCATTGCTGTAATTCTTCACGTCTCCCTCTCACCAAGCCTTTCACGCACACTGCCCTACATTCTGACCACCTGCACCTAGGTCGTCATTGCCACCTGCGTCCGGTTGACCAAGGGAGGCTTTGCAGGGACTTGACTCGGCCAGGGTCATGCAGCTGGTGTCAGGGTTTGGGCAGGTGCGGTCTCGCAGAGCCTGGTGCCTGCGGAGGGGGAGGCTGGCTGGTGGGCCCGGCCTTGGAGGAGCCTAGCTCGGTCCCAGCCCAGCAAGGTCGTCTGCAGAGCCATCCTTCTCTCTGCTCCGTCGTTCCCTGTCTGCTAAATGGGGGTCTTGAGTGAAGTTGAAGCTTCTGGGAAGTTCTTACAACAGGGTGTTCCCGTGAGCCGTGTGAAGAAACAGCAACTCTGCACTTCTTAGCAAGTGTCATCAAAGCATCACCTTGTTCCCACGTGACGGGCTCTGGGACTCTCAGTAGTGCTGGGAGCAGAAAAGACTGACTTTTCAGTTCATTTATTAGCGGGAGCCAGGCTGCCTGGGGCTCGTGGCAGAAAAGACAGACTTTTCAGTTCATTTATTAGCGGGAGCCAGGCTGCCTGGGGCTCGTGGCAGAAAAGACTGACTTTTCAGTTCATTTATTAGCAGGAGCCAGGCTGCCTGGGGCTCGTGGGTGAATAAATCACAGCTCCTGCCGCAGCGTCCCCGAGACTGAGGGGAATGGGAGGATGTGTGGGCTCCTGCTGCGGGGCGGGTGAGGGGTGGGCAGCGCAGGAGGCCGGGAGGGTCAGGGTGGAAGGCATCTCCTGGCCTCACCCCACTTGGGAGGCTGCTGGGCCTGGGGGTGGGCTCCAGATTTGGGGGGCGGGGAATAGCCCAGAATCCGACCCCTCCCCACCCCCGCCTGGGCCACGCCCCCACCAACCTCCTAAGTGGTCTCCCGGCTCAGCCCTCAGCCACAGCGTCCGACGAGACCCAAGTCGGCCCTCGACCCTCTCTGCTCAGGGCCCCACGGCTCCCGCTTCACCCAGGGTGCGTGGGTGCAGGCCCTGCACCATCTGTCCTCGTCACCCCTCGCCCTCCTGTCTAACTGCACGTCCTCTGCTCCCTCTCCCGTCCCCCACTAGAGCGTGAGGTACGAGGGGGCAGGAATCTTCGTTTTGCTCCCTGACGTCTCCCCATGCCTAGAATGATTCCTGGTACACAGTAGGTGCTCAGCAATTATTTGCTGAACGAATGAACAGTGATCTGAGTATGATTGTTCTCATTTTGCACATGAGTAAATTGAGGCACAGAGAGATTCAGTAACTAATCCGGGGTCACACAGGTACTAGATGGCAGATTTGGGATTCAAACCCAGACAGACTGGCTTCAGAGTCTACATTCTTAATTTCTAAGTTATTTTGCCTGTCTAATTAAGAAGTGATGAATTAATGAATCACATAGCCTTTCTAGATTCTTCTTGCATCCTATGCACTAGATCATCAAAGCTTTTCTTGCTTTTGAGTCTCTGTCCTGCCTCCGTTCCTTTGCGCATGCTGTTCCCTCTGATTAGAATGCCCATTCATGTAGGGAACTCCTGTTCATTCTTCAGAACCCAAGCTAAGTTGTTCCTTCACCAGGCAGAGGCAGTTTCTCTCTCATCCTTGCTTTCATTGCCCTGTGGATACACCTTCATCAGAGCCCTGACAAGCCACTCACTTACGTGTCCTTCTGAATCCCCATTTTGAGACTCGTGATGGCAGGGGCCTTGTTTTGTTTTCTTAGTCTCTCCCAGCCTGTGTCCCACACGTGTTTTCTAACATGTGAATGAATGAATGAATATTTGCTGAACGTGTGACTGGAAGTGTTTCTGGCGCTTACAGCCTGCCTAGTAAATATATGCATATTGAATCCTATTTGATGAACTTTCGTTTTTACACTGCCCATGTGTTCCAAAGAGAGAAAAGTAGGCCCAAATCATAACAAAATCTAATAAAATCCTATCTAGTGGTAACTCTTCATGTCATGCATTTAGAGGGAGGGAAATGCTTCTGGTAAAATACTGTTCTGTCTTTGGTGTAGTAAACACAGACATTGAATGTCATTCAGTGTAAAGTTACATTAAATCCCCAGGATCCAAAGGTACTGTGGGGACCATAAAATGAACAGGTCAGAAGGGAATTCTACTTGGTTAGGGGATAAAAGGGACATTCGTGTCCCATGGGGTAATGCCAATCCTAGTGGCCATAAACGCGTTAACGTCTATGTAATGGTGTTAACCAAGAGTCATAGGTGTGGATTATGGGAACCCTTTCTTTTGCATGAGAATTTGACCTTTGCTTAACTTTCTAGCTGTTTTCCTGGGAACCAGGTAACTGTCACCTCTCTTGCTAGGCAGCATTGCTTAAGGTAAAGCATCTCTTGGTTGGTAATTGCATGTGGACGGGGTGGGGCCCTACGTACCTGGTGGGCCGCCAGGCTTGGGCTTCGGGAGCCTGGTGGCTCTTGGGCTGGCCATGTCCCTTGGGATCCTGGACGCTTTGCCGGTGGGGCTGTGAGCGGAGGTGCTGGTCACCATGGGGCATGAAGGTTTCAAACTAGGGTAGCTCCCACACCTGCCAGGTGTGTATCTCACCTCCTCGCACCTGACTGGTCCCCTAGAGGTGGAGGTGCCAGGTGGCTGCACAGAGGAGGAGCCCTGCCGGGAAGCTGTACCTCCGTCCCGGGTCCTTTTCCGTGGACGGTGGCCTACGACAACTGTGTGACTCTGAGCGCTGGTTGAACCCTAAACCACCCTGGCGGGCATTGCAGAAGTGGATATAATATTTGCCTAACACAATGGCGAAGAGTGTGTAAATGGTGCCGGTTCCAGCACCTGGGAACAATGGACAGCGGCTGGGTGAAGTCAGGAGGCGGAAGCCCCCATGCGCGTGCAGCGCCCCGTCCCGCATCTCTCCTGGGAGCGCAGGCATCCCGGCTGCGCTGGGCCTGGGCCCTGGACCTGCCGAAGACCCGTGATTTCTCAGGCGCTGTCACTGCTCCTCCCGGGCCTGGTACCTAGGTGTGGCGAGCATCTTTCTTCCTTCTGACCTGGAGGGCCGGGGCAGGGCCGGTCTCCTCCCTCCCTCTGGTTGGACCAGCTGTAGCGGGGACTTCCAGCCTGGGTGGAGAGTTAGGGTTGCTAGTTCTGAGGGCCCCTGTCACCCCCTCTTGCTCTGTGCCGCCCCGGATGGACCACTTCCTGCCTTCCCCCAGTTACGCCTCCCGGCAGTCTCAGGAGGCTTCTTATTGTCTTCATTGCTGAGATAAAGAACTAGAGGTTCAGAGAGGTTAAGTAACTTGCTCAAGGTCGCCCAGTGGCTCTGTGGCCCGGTGAGGACTCAGCCCCACCATCCAGCCCCAGAGCCCAGCTCTGAACCCCACCTGGCGCTGGCCTCCCTCTTCCTCCCAAAGCTAATTAATGTCCTGTGATTCTAAATCAGCGTCACCTCGGTAGGTGGCTCGGGGCAGTGAATTTCTAGGGCACAAGATGTCCTTCTCCCTTCCCTCCTTCTGCCTGAGTCTGTCAATTCCGAAAATGCTGAAATGGGCCAGGTGTGGAGTCTGGAATAGGGCCCAAAAATTAATAAGCTTTTCCTTTTCCCTCTAATGCCTTTGTTTTGACTTCTGCAGAGGGCCACGCTCTCCCTGGTGTCCCAAGCGTATCTCTCGTATGTAGAAGCTTGGATTCCGGATCTGGTGTGACAGGCAGGGAAGGGCCGGACCCGCCCGCCTCTCCCGTCCATTCCCAGCTTCCTTCTCACATGGCAGGTCTGCCAGCCCCGAGGAATTCGGCCACCGGGAGTCCCTCTGCACAGGAGGGTTCTGCTCAGTGTGTGGTAAAGCCTTGTCACTCACCAGGGAAGGAGGAGGCTGGCCCAAGGGCTGGGGACCCCCCTTTCCAGCAGAGGGGAATGGGCAGAGGCTGGGCAGCCACTTGCCTACAATCTAGAGGATTCGCATCTCAGAGGGAGAACTTGAGCCTTTTAGGGGTTCTTCTAAACCTGAGCTTCTGCCGTTCCGTGATTTCCTCCTGCATCTGCAGCTCCAGCTCGGAAGAGGCCAATTATGCAGCGAGGCATTTATTTTTTCCTGAAGAGATTACATTCTGGGTGATCATTTGCAAAGCATGGCCGGGCAGGCGGGCCAGCTCCTGATGTGCACGTTTACGGGGACGCCCTCCCCCACCCCCTCCCCAGTTCCTTTTTTTTATTTTCAAGCCATCGAGATGGATGCTTTGGTGAAATACAAAATCCTGCTTTGGCTGTCGGGGCACCGTCAGATGGCCGCAAAAGTTTCTGAACGTTGACTCCGTTTCTGTGCTTACGGTGCTGTGGGCCTGTGACGTGGGGACCGGCCAGTCCCTAGGCTACCCTCTCGGAGCACAGCTTCCTCAGCAAGTCTGATGAAAGCCTGCAGAGTTTGGAGCAGCTGCACTGACGTTGTCTGGTCCCTGAGCTCACAGGGGTATTAACAGTTCTCAGGAGTCCTGTGGGAAAGAAACAATGCCCACTGATTCCCAAACCTATTTGACCTTGGAATGTTTTTCATCGCCTGCCACAGAGCTCATACCCCAGAGTTTGCTTCTAGAAACTCTTTTCCAGTGGGCGAGGATGTGGAGAAATTGGCGCCTTGCCATTTCTGCACTGCTGGTGGGAATGCACAATGGTGCAGCCATTATGGAAGACAGTATGGCGGTTCCTCAAAAACTTAAACGTAGAATTACCGTATGAGCCAGCTAGTCCACTTCTGGGCATGTACCCAAAATAATTGAAAGCAGGGACTCAAGCAGGTATTTGTACATCCATGTTCATAGCAGCACTATTCACAATAGTCGAAAGGTGGAAGCAAGCCAAGTGTCCAGTAACAGATGAATCGATAAAGAAAGTGTGGTCTATCGATGGAATATTACTCAGCCTTAAAAAGGAAGGGCATGCTGACACCTGCCGCAACATGGGTGGACCCTGAGGACATTATGCTCAGCGAAATAAGCCAGACACAAAACGACAAATAGTGTATGATTCCACTTATATGAGGCCCCTAGAGCAGTCAAATCCATAGAGACAGAAAGTAGATGGTGGGTACCAGGGGCGGGGGCATGGGAAGCTGGTGGTTAACGGGCACAGGGTTTCAGTTTGGGAACGTGAAGGGTTCTGGAGATGAGGGTGTGATGGTTGCACGGCAACGTGGATGTACTTAATGCCACCGAGCTGTGCGCTGCAAAATGGTGAATTTCATGTTAGGCATCTTCTATCACAATAAAAACAAAGTCCTCTTGGGGATGCCGGGCTGTGGGCTGGGCCGGCTGCTGCTTCTCCCCCCTGCTTCTCTGCTCTGGGGGCTCCTGCCCTGGGCGGGTCTCGGCGCATCTCCGGAACACACTGAGCTGCCGGATCTGCCAGCTGCCTGGCCCTGGGGTCCCTTGTGAACCTCGTCACCGTGGGCGCCGAGCCTCGTCTCCCACGTCACGGATTGCAGGCGGAACGTCCTTTCTGTGGCAGATGCTGGTGCAGGAGCCCCTTGGAGTCAGTCCCTGAGCCGCGTGCGGCCCCGACTGCAGCTGCCTCTGTGCTCGGGAGGGCCACCGTGCGTCTGGTCCCCGAGCATCTGTCCCCGGAGGTCCCGGGAGCTTGCGCCATGTGAGCTCACGAGGTCCCGGACCCAGTGTCGCGTGGGGAATGGGGCACAAGGTGGCCGGTGGGCTGCAAGGGTGGGACCCCCGGCTCTGCTGCTCACATGGAGGGGCCCCCCACCTGCTTCACAGAGATGCTGTAGGGCTGAGCGTGAGGGTGCTCTGTCCCTCCTCTGCCTTTTCTCTGGCTCCTCCTGCAGGGTCTTGGGCCTGTCATTGTTCTCACTGAGCCAGAGGGGCCTGCACAGGCCGATGGCCCAGGGAGCAGGCAAGCCTGGGCCCCGTGCCCACCCCGGGGTCATGGCCAGGCAGGCATGACCCTCTGGGCACCGCCCCCAGGTGATCCCACCTTGGCCAGGTTGGGAAGGCCTGGCCTCTGCCCCCGGGACCTGGCACAGCGCTCAGGGGTAGAAACGCCCCCTCTATCCCCACGCTGTCTTCGCTGGTCTCTGCTGGAGGCCTTCCCATGGCCTCAGAGCCAGACACCGTGGGCCCCTACTGGCCCCCTGCTCCCTGGCCTCCCTCGGACTCCTCGCCGCCCTCCACATCTTCTCTTCCCCACGGGGTAAGTGGCTCGTGATGCCAGTTTAAGAAACAAGTCTTCCCAAGTCGGCAGCTAACTATAGTAACGGGAGCTGGCAGCCAAAGCCCATCCACACGGATCTGGATGAAGGGACCTGTGAGGGGCAGGTGGCTGGACGTCCCCAAGGCTCATTTAGCCACACGTCCCAGGACGTGGGTGTCCAGGTGGGCCATGCCCTTCACACTTGGGGAGAAGGTTCTGTAAGGTTGAAATGCACCTTCAGACAAATCTGGTGCTGCTTTTCGGGGAACTGCTCCGAGACAATAAAAGAAACCGGAGAAGTAAGTCAGCCCTTGCTTTCAGGCGAGCCCTCACTTTGCAGAAAATAGGCTTGATTATTAATTAGTCGCTCGATTCAGTGAGTAATTATTAGGATGTTTTCTTCCCTGGGCACCCAGTGTTGGTGAGAGGCCACCTCTGTCCTAGGCGATGTTTTCCAGGGCTCTCAAAAGATGTGGCCCCGAAGTGGAGCAATGCTGTCCCTGTGGACAGGCCACACTGGCCCAAGCCCCACCCGTCTGGGTTCTCTCTCCACAGACATGTTCCCGTCCCGAAGTCACGTTCCCCGACTGCCTTGGGCGACATCAGCATTATTGAAATAAGCTGTGAGCACCTCGGGGGGCCTTGCTGAAATGAGCGATGAGCTGCAGACGAAGGCTCGCCATCTCCCTCCTTGTTGGAGGTGCCATGCTGCTCCGTGGCTCCGTGGCCGGCGAGGCCCATCCCCTGGGCTGGGCAGGCCCGCGGAGGTGGCCAGGCCTTGGGCGAGCGTTGATGCCGCTGCAGAGCAGAGCAGAAAGCGTGCGGGTTCGGCAGGGCTGCTCGTTGTTGAATTATTTAACATCTTAATGAGTCCGTTTTTCACGGCTGTCCTCCGCTGGTTCCCCCAGGACCCGCCGGGGGTGGGCAGTTGGTGAGACTGTGACGAATGTTAATGAGGCGGCGTTCCGCCTGGTGTTCTGCTCCCTGTTCCCTCCCGCCGGCGTGAGGCCATGTGGGGCCACCTCCCCGATGGCCATGGGGCCATCCCAGCTTGGGGCCACCGGGGCCCTGGAGGTGTTTCCAGCTTGGGGGAGTCCCTGGGGGTGACATCACAGAGAGCGGCTTCAGGGAGGCGCTCCTGCGCCTGCTCGAAATAGGCGCCACGACCGCTTGCTCGGTGGTCCCGGTCTGCTGCCCTCGGCTTCCTCTTGCTGGTGAACTTGGGAGCAGGCGCTGGGGGACTGGCGTGGAAGGGGAGCCTTGGGGCGCTCGTGTCGGCGTTTGGGGGTGACGTGGTGTGTCGTGGATTACGAGGCCCCTCCTGCGGCTGAAGGAATTGTGGACGGTCCGAGGGGCTGCCAGACCGGCTGGGTGGCTGGTGCAGTGGTCCAGGGAGAGGTTCTGCTGGCACGTGGTAGCGTGGTGGCCTTGGGGCAGAGCGGGTGATCTTAGGTGCACGTCGGAGGGGGTAGTCGGGGGGCCTCTGATAATGGCACGTCGTGGGTTGGGAGAAGGAGGTGTTGTCGGTGATTTGGGAGGGTTTCAGCAAGTGTAGAAGTCAGCGGGCGTGGGATGGGAGTGGAGGTGGTGGGGGGAGTCCTCCCGTCTCCAGTCTCCCTCCCTTGCACACCTGCTGCCGGACGAGTCATGCTAGAGCCCAGTCTGATCAGGCCACCCTCGCTCAAGAACATTCAGTGGCTCCCACTGTCTGCAGGACCCAAGCACAGCCTTAAGGATGGCATTCCGGGGCCTCCCCAAACAGCCCTCCCTGCTGCCCCCGTCCCTCAGGAGTGGATGGAACGCTGGAGCCTCTTTTCCCAGCTTCTGTTCCTGTGTCTTTTTAAAACTTTTCCCCTCCCACCATCACTAGAGGTTAAACGTCTTGTTTGTAAATCAGCCCAGAAGCTGCCTTGTCCACCGAGATTTCCTTCACCTCCTGACAAGAGGCCCTGTGCTCAGACCTCAGCCCCTTTCTCACTGTGTGAGTAGTCTTCAGGTGGGTCATTTTAGCCTGTCTTTTCTCTCTGACCAGCTAGCTCATTCATCCACGCATCTGTGTGTCATTCATTCTACATTGAATGAACACCTGCTGTATACTCAGCGCTGAGCCCAACCCTGGGGTGACTCATGGGAATAAGAAATGGCCCAAACGTTCAAGGACCTAGAAGTCAGAACAGATCCAGACTGCCCTTCCGCCACCGCCCCCCGGCCCCAAATGTCTGCTCGGGGCCTGGCACGCCTCCGAGTGTCATGGGTGCACGTGGAAGGAATTGACCAGCGGATGCCAGGGATTCTGCGGGAGCTTCCACCCACGGCTTCTGGGAGGTTCCGAGCCTCCGCACTTGGGGATCCTGGAAGCCGGAGTTTCAGAGTTGGCAGCACAGGGCCTCAGAAGCGGCAGGTGCACCTTCCGTTTGGGTGGTGGGCGAGCAGCTGTACTGCTGCTTCTAGAGGCCTCGACCCCCACCCCCCCCCGCCCCGCTTGAGAAGGTACTGTGTTCTAGCTCTTCCCTGCACCTGCTTCCCTGAGGGAGAACCGCTCAGCATAGCCTGGAGCCAGGTTGTCATGTTTGCATGGTGTTGATTTTGGGGGGGTTCTTACTCTTTTCGGGCAAGTGATAGTATTTTTACATTTAAAGTGTGAATATGAGTAAATATGAATTTTCTTTTCAAAATAAATGTATTTAAGTTTAAAAAGTGAGCCGCCATAAAGGAAGATGCTAAGGAAATGCTAGTGCTCAGGCGCAAGCTTGGGGAAGGGGGTTGCAGTGAGGCAAGCTGGGGCAGTTTGGAGCTGGCTGGGTCCGAGGTTGCTCGCACAGCCGTGGGGTGCCTCCCCTAGTCGGCCGTCTTTCTGGAGAGTGGGGCTCCTCTCGCTGGTTTCTGGGTGGAAATGCTCTGGTAAGCGGGGTGAATGCACAGACCGTATGGTGCACGGTGCACGGTGACTCAGCCCTTAAGAAGGAATGAACTACAGATGCATCCTGTGTTACAGGTGAACCTTGAACACATGGTGTGCAGTGAAAGAAGCCAAACAGAAAAGACCGCTTATTGTACGATTCCATCGTGTGAAAGTCCAGAACAGGCAAATCCATAGAGACAGAAGTAGATTCGTGGTTGCCGGGGGGCTGGTGACGAGAAGGGGGTGTGGTGTGTGTAGCGAGGCGTGAGGGGTCTTACTGGCGGAAGAAAATGTTTTAAAGCTGATTAATGCACCACTCAGGAAAGTTACTAAAAATCATTGAATTGGGGGCAAAAAAAGAAGCGCTAAGGACAAAATGAAAACCCTCTTTAGTTGTCCACAATGCAGGTTTCCCTCTGTCCCCACACTGAGGTCATATAGTCCGTGCACTAGGTTCATTTCACCTACTGAAGGATACGCTTTGTCCTACGTCATTAACTGTTCTAGGTCAGGGGAACCCAACGTCGCAGGAGGAAAGGTCAGTAACTTCGGGAAGGGGCAGGAGTGAACGGAGTTAAACGTGTCTGTGGAGTGTGCTGCTGGGCCCGTGTCCTGATTCTCCGAGATTCACCTGTGCACCTGGACCCCTCTGCTCACTGCCCTCCCCCGAGCTCTGTGCCGGGGAGGATGCCCTCCATCGCTGGCTCCTGTTGACTCACCCGTGGGAGGCCCGGACCCGGGATCAGTGGGCAGAGTGGAGTAAGGCTGGGGTGTCCATTGCTCCGGTCCCCTCCCTGCTGGGCTGGGGGGGGGCCGTGCCCCTGTCCCTCCATCCACAGCTCCTGCTGAGGAGCTCTCTCTGGCGAACCTTTCAGGGTCTGTACACGCTCCCTCCCCTGTTCCTGAGGACGAGGGGTGAGCAGCTCCCCGCCTTTGCCAGCCCTGGGAGCTTCAGCATCTCCGGCTGGCTCCCCTCACTCTGCCCACACCTCTGCAGCAGCCCCTTCCTGTACCCCACCGCCCCTTGGGAGTCTTCGGTTCCCTGCCAGGTAGGGAGCCCTAAACGTACCTGACCTCGTGCTTCTCACGGAGGTCACATAGGCGAGTGGTGTGTGGGACTCACGTTTGATGAAGATGGTTTTCTTTCTTTCTCTCTCTCTCTCTCATTCCTTTCTTTCTTCCTTTCTTTCTTCCTTCCTCCCTCCCTCCCTCCCTCCCTCCCTCTCTTCCTTCCTTCCTTCCTTCTTTCTTTCTTTCTTTCTTTCCTTCCTTCCTCCTTTCCTTTCCTTTCCTTTCCTTTCCTTTCCTTTCCTTTCCTTTCCTTTCCTTTCCTTTCCTTTCCTTTCCTCGTTGGGTCTTCGTTGCTATGCACGGGCTTTCTCTAGTTGCGGCGAGCGGGGGCTCTCTTCGTTGCAGTGCGTGGGCTTCTCATTGCAGTGGCTTCTCTTGTTGCAGAGCACGGGCTCTAGAGCGCAGGCTCGGTAGTTGTGGCGCACGGGCTTAGTTGCTCCGCAGCATGTGGGACCTTCCCGGACCAGGGCTCGAACCCGTGTCCCCTGCATTGGCAGGCGGATTCTTAACCTCTGCGCCAGCAGGGAAGTCCCTATAGAGGCTTTTCAGTGGCGTCGGAATTTCTTGTAATCGTATCACACGTATGATACTGTTATATGTTTAGTCTGCCGTGGAGCAGCTGGTCGCCACCAGTGTGTTTTGCATCTTAGAGTGATGGTTCTGTGCTTTGGGTAGGTTCCTAGAATGTATAGGGAAGACCCACTTCAGCCTGGTTCCAGGGATGCTGGACAGGACTCTTGAAGGCGGTCCAGCTCCAAGGGCGTGGCTCCACGTGTTCCAGGCACAGCCCCCGGCCCCAGTTCCGGGGACCTTCATGAGTCGTGAAGAAAACAGGCTGCGGGAGCTGAAAGCAGCACGTTGCTTTGGGGGACCCGTTATTCTGGAGCCTTGAGGACGTTTGTTCCGTGAGCTCTGCCAGCAGGCCCTGCCCCCCCCCAGTGCCCGGGCTGGAAGTCACAAGATGTTTTTCAGAAACCCAGCGAGCCCCTGGCAGAAGTGGGTTCCACCCCCGCCCGGCCGCTCCCCAGCAGTGAAGCAGTGATATTGGCCGTCAAGGGCCCCCTGAGCCCCACGGAGTCGTGCAGTCAGTTGAAACGATGTGATGAGCAGGGTGAACGCGTTGCCCGCGGTCCTGGGGACGAGACGCAGAGGCTGCATCTCGCCTTCTCCGAGCTCCGTCCACACGTCCGCGTGTCTGTGCCGAGGATATTGCGTGATATCTCGGCTTTTTATCATCCGTGTAGCTTTGCCGCCCTGCCCTGGCCGCAGAGGGGCATTTATGAATGTCCTCACACGTACAGACTGCCCTGCCTGCTACTGAGGACGCGTAAGCCGTTCAGGCTTAGAATATCTTTAGCATAAAAATCACACCATCGTCGTCCTTTGCTTTTCCGAGGGAGCCAGAGTGTGGTCATCACGGTTAACGTGATGCCGAGCCGGGGGGTCATTGTCCCTGGCTTGGGTGGTGGGGCGGGTGGTGGCCGTTCCCGAGATGGCCCAGGAGTCCAGCGCCTGCCATGTCTTCTCCATCCTCTTTTCTTCAGTCCCAGTCTGGGGACTTGGTCACACCAGGCAGGTTCACAGGGCAGCGGTCACTTGAGTTACAGCCTGGTAATGACTAAATGTACTGATTGGATTTGATCAGGTTTAATCTGATCCTTTATGGCTGAAAAACTTGCCTCAGAGTGAAGGACATGGAAGTTTACAGGAGCCCTGGGTGCAGTCTTTCCTGCGGGTTCATACTGATCAAGAATTGGGGTAACACACAGACCCTGCAATTCACTGGAATCGTAAGGAACCCAGGAGAGACAAAACAATACTGAAAAAGAGGCAGCCTAGGATTCCCACTTCCCAACTTCAAAACTCACTACAAAGCAACAGTCATCTCCACTCTACGGTATTGGCACGAGGGTGGACATGGAGAGCAATGGAACAGAGTTGAGATTCTAGAAATAAACTCATACGTCTGTGGTCAGCTATTTCCACAGGGTGCCAAGATCATTCCGAGGGGAAAGGACAGTCTTTTCAGCAAACGATGCTGGGCCAGCCGGACATCCACATACAAAAGACTGGGTTTGGACTCTTCCTTCACACCAGAAGCAAAAACTACCTCAAAATGGATCAGAGGGCTAAATGTAAGTGTTAAAAATAATGAAACTCTTACAGGAAACCATAGACGTAGGTCTTTGTGACCTTGGATTTGGCAAAGGATTCTTAGATATGACACCAAAAGCCTGGGCAACTAAAGAAAAAAATAGATAAGTTAAATTGAACTCCATCAAAATCAAAAACTTCCGTGCGTCAAGAAACACTGTCAAGAAAGTGAAAAGTCAACACACGAAATGGAAGAAAGCATTTGCTGATCTCATGAGGGACTTGCATGTAGAATATGTAAAGAACTCTTACAATCCAATAATCAAAAGAGAAGCAACCCAACTGAAACGTGAGCAGAGCAACAACCAAAAACCAGGCAGCCCCTTAAAGAAACGGGCAAAGGACTTGAATAGACATGTTCTCCATACAGGGTATACAGACGACCAGTGAGCACACGAGAAGATGTTTGACATCATTCAACATCAGGAAATGCAAGTAAAAACCACAATGAAATGCCACTTCACACCCACTAGGATGGCTGTAATCCAAAAGACAGACGGTGACAAGGGTTGGCCAGGGTGTGGGGAGATGGGAGCCCTCTTATAGTGCTGGTGGGAAGGTAGAATGGTGCAGCTCCTGTAGAAAACAGCCTGGCGGTTCCCCGAACGGTTACACATAGAGTCCATATGTGTGGCCTGGCAGTGACACTCCTAGGTATACACCCAAGATAAATGAAAACATAGATCCCTGTGAAAACTTGTATGCGGAAGTTCACAAGAGTAGTATTCATAAGAGTCAAAACGTGGAACCAAATGTCCGTGATGAGTGACAGATGAATGGTTAGATAACATGTGGTCCATCTACACAATGGAGTATTATTCAGCCGTAAAAAGGATGAGGTACTGACATGTGCTACTGCATGGATGGACCCTGAAAGCATGATGCTCAGTGAAAGTAGCCAGACACAGAAGTCCACATGGAGTCCATTTATGTGAACTGTTCAGAACAGGCGAATCTATAGAGACAGAATGATTGCTGGTTTACTGGGGGCTGGGGTGGAGAAAGTGTGGGGGAATAGAGGGTTTCTTTTGGAGGTGATGAAAATGTTCTAAAATTGTGGTGATATTTGCACAACTCTGTGAATAAATTAAATAGCATTGGCTTCAAATGGGTGAATTGTATGGTATGTGAATTATACTTCAATAGAGCATTAAAAAGGACAAGAGTGAGCTGCTCATTCCTGAGGTAATCAAGAAACAGCTCACAATAAAGAAGATGTGGCACATACATACAATGGGATATTACACAGGCATAAAAAGAAACGAAATTGAGTTATTTGTAGTGAGGTGGATGGACCTAGAGTCTGTCATACAGAGTGAAGTAAGTCAGAAAGAGAAAAAACAAATACCATATGCTAACACATATATATGGAATCTAAAATAAAAATGGTTCTGAAGAACATAGGGGCAGGACAGGAATAAAGATGCAGACGTAGAGAACGGACTTGAGGACACGGGGAGTGGGAAGGGTAAGCTGGGACGAAGTGAGAGAGTGGCACTGACATATATACACTACCAAATGTAAAATAGACAGCTAGTGGGAAGCAGCCGCATAGCACAGGGAGATCAGCTCGGTGCTTTGTGACCACCTAGAGGGGTGGGATGGGGAGGGTGGGAGGGAGATGCAAGAGGGAGGAGATATGGGGATATATGTATACATACAGCTGATTCACTTTGTTATACAGCAGAAACTAACACACCATTGTAAAGCAATTACACTCCAATAAAGATGTTAAAAAAAAAAAAGAAGAAAAGAAGCAGCTCACAGCCATCCTTCAGGAATGCAGCAGAGGAGATTCCTACCTTGTTCGGGGTAGGATGGTTGACTTTTTGGAGCACTTTATTGAGACAGAACTTTTCAATCCTTTCCAGCCCTGTGGGACTTGACATTCTGTGCTTTTCTTGGAACGCCTTCTACTTCATGATGGAGGAAGCCAGGGTGGGGCATCAGGGGAGCAAATAAAATAGGAGGGCTCCTGTGACCTTGACCTTGATTGATTTGCTGCCCGTCGATCAATGTGATTAGTGATGTATTCAGGGCAGGAAACACTTGCTGGGTGTGGCTGAATTGGGCTCTGTGGCCCTGGGGACACAGATGTGGATGGGCCTCTGACCTCACGTGCCCTGCAGCCCACAGTCTGGTTCTCTGATGTCCTGGAGCGTTGTTTCCCTGTATGTAAAGTGAGATTGCTGAGAGCCTGGCGGAGGGAGCTGGGTGGAGGGTACCGCCTTGGCGGGCCAGGCCCCTCCTGGTGCCCCGTGCAGCGGAGGCATCAGTGAGCACACAAGGAGCTGCCCCGAGGCCTGGCTGCTGTGCTGGGAGTTGCTGCCCCCTTGGGTGGGCCAGGTGAGGCCCCTTCCCGCCTGGGAGGAAACTGGGTGGATGCATGGTGAGCCATCCTTGTGGAGGACAGAGGCCTGGATGCTGGGACACCCTGGATGGCGCCAGTGATGTGTATGGTCCAGCAGGGGCCGTCTCAGGTGAGCACACCCAGCCCTGCACGGCTGGGGGTGGCAAGGTGCGGGGAGCACGCAGTGGCTGGGCATGGTGACCGGCAGGCCACCCAGTGTCTGTGGGCGGGGGCCAGTCAGTGTCCCCTGAGAGACCCACCCTCGCCTCGGAGTTGCATTTTGCCAGGCTTAGGGGAAGGCGTTGGATTGGCAGCCCAGCCCCTCGGGGGGTGTGTGTGTGTGTGTCTGTGTGTGTGTGACCTGGCAGACACCTTCTTCCTCTGATTTCTAGTTAGGACTCGGAGCTGTAAAATCTTTGGCATTTGTCTTACCTTTTGGGTTATCAGTTATGGGAGGGGGTTTCCTCCTCCTTTGCCCCCTGCCTGCCTGCCTTCCTGCTATAATCATTTCCTGAGTCCTGCTCAACTCGGGGCCTGTGCACAGCAGGGTCAGGTGTGGATGAGGGACAGGCCTGCCCCCGAGGTGCAGGGGCAGTGGGAGCTGGGGTTTCACTTGCATTCATGAAAATTCATCAGGTGCTTATGGAATGATAGTATCATTATGACCATTATTGTTAGTCTTATTAATGTCCTCTTTGTTAGAACCTCCTGTGTGTGAGGCTGTGTTCCAGGATTTTGACTTATTTAATCTTTACAATAATCTTGGTAAGAAGTACAATTGTCCCCATTTTACAGATGAGAAAACTGTTGCTCAAAGAGGTTAAGGAATCTGTCTCTGAGGCCACACAGCATAAATGTGGCAGAGGTGGCATTCAGGTTCTAGATGGCGTGACTCCAAAGCCAGTGCTCTCAACCACACCCCCTCCCCAGGGCTCTCGGTGAGTTTGAGCCGCTGTGCTCCCAAGAAACCCACAGGTGCTCAGATGAGACCAGGGCCCTGTGGGGCATAAGCGAAGGGATGTGGGAACAGGCAGCTGGAGCAGAGAGATTGTGGCTGCAAGGATGTGGCGTTTGAGGCGGGCTTTCAATATTTGCATCCATTTGGATGGGGGGCAGTGAGGGAGGGCATTCCAGGGAGAGGTGAGTTCAAGGGCAAAGGCTTGGAGACTGGGCAGCTAGATTTGAGTTGAGTTCAGCTACTGAGCAGAACTGGGGTGGGGCAGAGCTCCGGGACCTGGTGTGGCCCTCAGGGATTTGCTCAGGGGATGGACCTTCTCCTGGGGCCTGTGGAGAGCCAAGGACAGAGAATCCTCCCCAGGCCTGCTGGGCTCTTACCTTGGGGGAGGGACTTGTCAGGGCAGATGCTCCTAAATGGGTTGGAGGATGGATACCTGAGGGGCCCCGGAATCTGAGGTCTTTGTAAGATGAACGGGGGCAGGGAGAAGGTGGGGTTTGCAGAGGAAAGACACCTGGCAGGGGTGTTTCCTCCTCCCTTTCCCAGTTCAGGAGACTTTATGGAACACATAATCATTGGAAGTACCTGGATCTGGAACAAAAGGGTGAGGTGCTCACTGTGGGGAAGCCTTTCCTTGGTCCGTGCTGTCCAGCAGGCAGTGAGGCCTCTGTCACCACAGGCATGAAAACAGGGACTTAGTACTCACCTCCCCAGGCTGGGCCTTCCCAGCATGCAGCCATCAAAGGCAGGAGCGCTGCTCTCCTGTTCTTCTGTCTTGTCCACCTACTGTGAGCTCCTGAGGGGGGAGATGGCTTAGTCACTCAACAAACCTGTACTGCATCCTTACTATGTGCTAGACACTTAGACTGTAGCAGGGGGCAGAGCACACAAGGTCCCTACTTTCCGGGGGACTTTCGTTGCCTCTCTGTCCCCAGTGTCCAGCACCAACCCTGTGGGTACCGAGGACGGAGTGGCAATGTTTGTTGAGTGAATCTTACCAGGAAGGATGTATCTGGTGTCAGTCCCACCGTGTTTATGGATTCAGGGGCTGACCCCCTCCCCCAAGACCTCCCAGAGTCATTAAGCAGGCAGTCATCCTTTTAATCCGAAACAGCCCATGCCCTCCACATGGATGGCATTTGTCTAAAGGGCCTGGAGCCCTGCCTCCTTCCCCTCGTCCTCCCAGGAATGTCCCCGTGGGATGGAAACCTTCCTGAAACTCCCGAAATGCTGTTTCATGCCCTCAGAGATTTGCTGGGCGCCCTCTCCTTGTTAAGGAAAGTCAGGGCAGAGGCGCCCAGGCCCTTAGTGGGCTCTGACGGCTGGGACAGGTGGGCCTGCAGCTTCCAGGGACCTGGCTCTGTCTGTGTAAGTTGGAATCATCTAGAGTGGTTGCCCGAGCTCCCAGGGTAATCTCCCCTGGCACGAATGAGTCCCCTGCTCCCTGGGGCTGAGCACAGTTCTCCAGGGAAGGAGCCGGTGGTCTGGCAGCTCTGAACCTCTGCGTGGTTGGAGAGGATGCTTGGAGACGGGGGTCCCCAGGGCAGCGCAGGGAGATGGGAACCCCGATAGCTTCGTGCGACACCTCTCCCACTGGCATGCGGGGGACCAGGTGGGAGGCAGAGCGGAGATCGTCCTGGGAGAAGGGCAGCTTCCCCTCATTGAGGGCCTCCTGTGTGCTGGGGGCGGGGCCTGTGAGACCTCATTGGATCCCCCAGCTGGGGGTGTTATTAAAACCCCCACTTACTCATGGGGCCACTGAGGACCGGGGTTGGGGGGCTGGGTATAGCCACTCCCCCAGGCCACATCCCTGCATTTGACGGAGCTAGGATTCAACACCCCGCCAAGGCTGACACACCTTCCCACAGGGCCCAAGGACTGGGAACCCGAGGCTCAGAGGAGTGAAGCAACCTGCTCAAGGTCACACAGCAAACGTCTGACACTGCTGGGCGGTGACTTGGTGACCTTCCACTGCAGGACATGAAGTGAAGCCCAGTGATGGCCTTGCTCCACTCCGGTGCCCCGAGATGGGAGGAGGAGGGAGCCTTGGCCCAGGGCGTGTGAGGGGGATGTGGCCACAGTGCTGGGTATTGGGCTGCTGCCCAGCCCTGCCCCCCACAAGTGACAACTGTCCTTGTGTCTGACCCTCTCCTGGCTTTGTTTTATTACATAATGCGTACAAAAGAATTTTTTTAGTTTTGCCTATGATTTTAAAACTTTTCTTGAGCCATACCTACACAGAGTGAAGGGCACATCTCCGCTGCACTCTCATTGAGTTTTTCCATTCATATACACCCATGTGCCTACCGCCGAGATGAAGATGGAAAACATCCCCAATGCCCCAGAATTCTCCCTCATGCCCCCTCCCAGCCATTACCCCACCCCCATCACTGTCCTGACCTCCACCAGCATAGATGAGTTGTGGGTGTTTTTGTATTTGTATTAAGTGGAGTCACACAGTGTATATTTCCTGGGTCTGGCTTCTCTCACTCAGCATTGTGTGAGAGGCGCATGTTTTTGTGTGTAATTGGGGGCTGGTTCATTTTCACTGCCATTAGATATTCTGTGACTTTGGCGGGCACATATGTACGTGTCTGCTGGGTATGTACCTAGGAGTGGAATTGCAAAGGGCAGGCTTTCATAGAAACAAATTTCCAAACAGCTTTTTGCTTTCCCACCGAAGAAGAATTAAAGTTCCTGTCTCAACGTTTGATTTTAGCCCCTCTGATGGGTGTACACCGGGACCTCCTTGTGCTTTTTCATTTGCATTTTCCCAGTGACTGAGGATATTGGACATCTATTAGAGGTTCCCCAGCCTTTAGAATTTCCTCCGTGTGAAATGTCTATCCAGGCCTTTCGCTTATTTTATTTATTATTATTATTTTTTTTTGCGGTACGCAGGCCTCTCACTGTTGTGGCCTCTCCCGTTGCGGAGCACAGGCTCCGGACGCGCAGGCTCAGCGGCCATGGCTCACGGGCCCAGCCGCTCCGCGGCATGTGGGATCTTCCCGGACCGGGGCACGAACCCGTGTCCCCTGCATCGGCAGGCGGACTCTCAACCACTGCGCCACCAGGGAAGCCCTGCTTATTTTTTTAAAAAGCAAATTGTTTTATTTGTTACCGAGTTGTGGGAGGTTCTAAAAAATATACATTGTGGATGCGAGTTCTTTGTGAGATTTATGTATGTGACTATCTTGTCCCACTCTGAGTTTTGTCTTTGCAGTCTATTTATGGTGTTGTGGTGACAGAATTTCTTCATTTCACTGTAATTTAATGTATGTCTCTATGTAATCTTGATACACATTCTTTATTGGTGATACAAGTTTTGTTTTTTTAAAAAAAATTTCATTTATTTATTTATTTTTGGTTGCATTGGGTCTTCGTTGCTGCACGTGGGCTTTCTCTAGTTGCAGAGAGCTGGGGCTACTGTTCGTTGCGGTGCGCGGGCTTCTCATTGCGGTGGCTTCTCTTGTTGCGGAGCGCGGGCTCTAGGTGCGTGGGCTTCAGTAGTTGGAGCATGCAGGCTCAGTAGTTGTGGCTCACGGGCTTCGTTGCTCCGTGGCATGTGGGATCTTCCCAGACCAGGGAATCGAACCCATGTCCCTTGCATTGGCAGGCGGATTCTTAACCACTGCACCACCAGGGAAGTCCCAGATACAAGTTTTTTGACACCACCTGTGTTTTGCATGTTTTGAAGTATGTGTCAGGCCCTGTGCTTGCACGGCAGGGCTGTGGTGCAGACCCATTCCCCGCATAGCCTAACAGGAGGAGATAGATGCATAGTTCATCTATGACATCCCTTAGGGATGGGGAAAACCCTTAGGGCACTGGGCGTCTAGAGGAGGATCCCCTAACTCAGTTTGGGGGGAACATGGATGGCTTTCTGGAGGAGGTGACATGTCAGCTGAGCCCTGAATGATAGAAAGAGGGTAGGCAGGGAAAGAGGAGGGCGAGAGGGGCAGAAGGGATTCCTCAGGTAGAGGGCAGAAAGGGCTGGAATGCCTTCCTCCACCTCCCTGGCTATCCCAGCCCTCTGCAGGCAACTCCCGATGACTCAGGGTTGCTGCCCTGGGCCAGAGTATGACCTGGGATTTTGGTTCCCAAGCTTGGGTGTCTTAACAAGGGCTGCACACCGTCCCCCTGAGCTCTGTGCCTCCTGCTTGCAGCCTTTCGTGTTTGGAAGGGGTTGGGACCCCAGATACACAGCCTTGCTCTACAGACCCCCAAGAGAGCGGAGGATCCAGGCCCACCACATCAGAGCCAGCGGGGTGTCGGTGAGAGAAAATGGGCTGTGTAGACGCATTCCAGGATAAAATAAAGCAAGGAAGATGGGAAGAGGGCAAGACAGAGGGAAGGAAGGGACAGATAGGTAACCAACACAGAATCGTGGTTTTTATCGGACAATGTCCTCCTTACGCGATGCGGGCTAAAATCTTTAGGCGTGAAGTATGGTGATCCTGGTAACTTATTTTTTTAGCAAGAAAAGTGTGTAAGTAAGTATTTAACTGAGTTTTCATGGTATTAGTTTGAACCACGAAATTGCTGGTTTTAGAGATCAAAATGGTCACATATCCACAATTTCATAGGTTCAACCTAAAGCCGTTTTTTTGTTTTTTTTTTGATGTGGACCATTTTAAAAGTCTTTATTGAATTTGTTACAATATTGCTTCTGTTTTATGTTTTTTGGTTTTTTGGCCGCGAGGCATGTGGGATCTTGGCTCCCCGACCAGGGATCGAACACGCACCCCCTGCACTGGAAGGTGAAGTCTTAACCACTGGATTGCCAGGGAAGTCCCCTAAAGCCGTTTTCTATTCAGTTTTGTTTGTTTTTTTAAGTATCTCTTCACCATTGCTAGAATAATTGCTTTCTTTTCTTTCTTTTTTTTTTTTTCTGGCCACACCCTGCGTCATGCAGAACTTCCCTGACCAGGGATCAAACCTGCGCCCCCTGCAGTGGAAGCTGTGGAGTCTTAACCACTGGACCACCAGGGAAGTCCCCTAAAGCTATTTTTAATTGCTTTCCCTGTTTGAAAATTTTTGTAATATGATGATAGAAAAAGAGAGAATCCGACCTCAAAATTTTAAAAAAAATCAAAGAACATAAAAATTTCTCACAATTGTTTCATGCTATAAAGCAACTTAAGAACTCCAGTTAGAGAGCTCAAAAATTAGAAGATGTAAAAAACATCAGAATGAGATGAAAAGGGAGATTGAAGACCTAAGGAAAAGAATTGAAGATCAAAGTGGTATTTTTAAGGAGCAGGTAAATAAATTAGGAGCAGCAAGGAACAGAAGAAGCACTGCTGAAATGGAGGAAGTGTCAGAAAGGGAAGAAAAGATAACCAGAGTGCATGCAGCTGGAAAAAAAGAGAGAAAGAGGTAGAAGCAATTAGAAGAGAAGCAGCGGGTACAGAAGAAAACTCCTGTGGTGCTCATAGCATAGCTGACGGTCCTAACAATTAGACAGAAGAGGCACCCCGTGATGTTCTTACTACCGGAGAATGGAAGAGCTGCACCAGCTGGTCGGACAAGCCCTGCTTGAGTCGATGTTCTGGAATCATTTGATCAAATCCTCAACGCCAAGATGTGTCCACGTTCAGACCAAAGGTAGAATCCCCCAGGCATCCAGGCAGAAAGAGCGCGTCACCTACAAGGATAGAAATATCAGGCTCGCCTCACCTCTGCCGACTCAGTGCCAGAGAGGAATGGAGAAAGGTCCACATGGTTCTGAGCTGGGGGGAAAGGGTGTGTTCCCAGAGAATAATGTATGTACACAGCCTTGCTGTTGTTTGTATATAAATGCAATAGGCAGACTTCCTCAAAGATGGACAAACAGGGCTTCCCTGGCGGCGCAGTGGTTGGGAGTCCGCCTGCCGATGCAGGGGACACGGGTTCGTGCCCCGGTCCAGGAAGATCCCACATGCCGCGGAGCGGCTGGGCCCGTGAGCCATGGCCGCTGAGCCTGCGCGTCCGGAGCCTGTGCTCCGCAACGGGAGAGGCCACAACAGTGAGAGGCCCGCATACCGCAAAAAAAAAAAAAAAAAAAAAAAAAAAGATGGACAAACAAGAGAAATGTGTTTGGTTTGCAGATGAATCAGAATGAAGAATCCAGGAAAGGAGATGCTGATAAAAATTAAAAGACTGGCGCTGAACATTTAATCCACATACATACAGAACGAATGGGAAATCCAGTTGTGAGCAGAATGTGAGTTGGATAACCTGGATGATGTAAAAATAATAGTGGAGCTCAAAAAAATCAGAAGGTAGCGGAGGAGGAATGAGCTGGATTGTGGACGTACAAATGTCCTCATCTTTCACCTGCCATGTATAGTGCCCCCAGCTTACCCCGTCACATCACCCTCATGCCCTTCTCTGGGTGCTCCACTGCTGTGCTGATGTCTTGACTTGTTTATTATTCTCCTCCATGAGTCCAACAGCTCCACAAGGTGGGGATTCTTCTCTGTCTGTTCGCTGCTGGGTCCCCAGTGCCTCATAACTGTTCTTGGCATATAGGTTGCTGGATAGATGAATGGGTGGATGGATGGATGGATGACTGGATAGATGGATGGATGGTTGGATCGGTGAATGGATGGATGGGTGAATGGGTGGATGGTTGGATGGATAGATGGATGGATGGATGGGTGAATGGATGGTTGGATGGATGGATGGATGGATGGATGGGTGAATGGATGGATGGGTGAATGGGTGGATGGATGACTGGATAGATGGATGGATGGATGGATGGATGGATGGGTGAATGGATGGTTGGATGGATGGATGGATGGATGGATGGATGGGTGAATGGATGGTTGGATGGATGGATGGATGAATGGATGGATGGGTGAATGGATGGATGGGTGAATGGGTGGATGGATGACTGGATAGATGGATGGATGGATGGATGGATGGATGGATGGATGGATGGATGGATGGGTGGATGGTTGGCTGGATCGGTGAATGGATGGTTGGGTGAATGGATGGATGGATGGATGGATGGATGGAGGAGTGACTGGATGGATGGATGGATGGATGGATGGATGGATGGATGGGTGGATGGTTGGCTGGATCGGTGAATGGATGGTTGGGTGAATGGGTGGATGGATGGATGGATGACTGGATAGATGGATGGATGGTTGGATCGGTGAATGGATGGTTGGGTGAATGGATGGATGGATGGATGGATGGATGGATGGATGGACGAGTGACTGGATGGATGGATGGATGGATGGACGAGTGACTGGATGGATGGATGGATGAACGGGTGAGTGGATGGATGGATGGATGGATGGATAGCTGCATGGATGAGTGACTGGATGGATGGATGAATGGATGGGTGAATGGATGGATGGATGGATGGATGGATGGATGGACGGACGGGTGAATGGATGGCTGGGTGAATGGATGGCTGGGTGAATGGATGGATGGGTGAGTGGATGGATGGACAGGTGAATGGATGGATGGGTGGATGGATGGATGGATAGATGAGTGACTGGTTGGATGGATGGATGGATGGGTGAGTGGATGAATGCATGATGGGTAGAGGGATGGATGCATGATGGGTAGAGGGATGGGGTGGCCAGGAAGCATCTCCTGTGCGAATAGGAGGCATGTTTAAGCTGTGTGGCAGCAGTTTTGTAGTCCTGGGTCTTGGTGCAGGTGAATGTTTATAGTCCTGTCTGGTGGTTCTGATGGGCTGAGTGGCTGAATGAGTCTGCTGTATCCCACATGGAGGAGAATTTGTGGCACAGAATAGTCCCTAGTGTTTCAGGGTGGCTGCATTTTGAGACAGATGCTGTCTCACCTTAATGCTATGTCCTTACTGTTTAGGACAGGAGTGGCCCGATTCCCCTTGGGGGCAGTGGGCAGTATGAGCAGGAGGACATTTTCTGTGCAAAATTAGTGACTTGGGTGGAAGTGGGAGAGTGTGCAGCACAGGAGAGCATGAAAAGAGTCCCGCAAAGTGGCCCAGCGCTAAGGGGCTTTCACGCCCACGCATCCCGTGCAGTCCTCACAAGCTTCCTAAAAGCCGAGCATCACTGTCCCTGTTCTGGAGATCAGAAAACTGAGGCTCAGCTCAGCCGCTTCTCACTGGCGTCCGGCTGCCTGGGCGAGTTTCCTCAGCTCTCGGAGCCCCAGCTTCTTTAACTGGAAGCCAGGGATAAGAACGGCGCCTGCCTAGTAAGATCGGGATTGTTGGGGGCGGCCGAAATGTGAGGATAGTTTGCAAGGGCTTTGCAAGTTGTCCAGCCTGACGTGATGCTGCGTCCTCGCAGGCGTGGCTCAGTCACTGTTCCTTAGTCTTTCCCGGCTTGGAATTCCCATGGACGTGGTGGGAACAGCTGCTCACCGTGATGCCTGCAGCATTGGCTCTGATGCCCGAGCTGCTTGCCGAGGGTTTCCTTCATCATAGTCACAGCGGAGGCCGTGAGGGATGCAGGAGGTGGCACCCACTCCCTGCGGCCCTGCCTGGGCTTTGTTCGGGTTGTAATCTTCCCTGCCCAGCAGGGACTTATCACTGTGACCCATCATGGTGGAAAATGCCTACCCCCTCACTTCTGAGGTCTGGACAATACCCACCCAGGAAGGGGTTTCACACATGGGCGGGGGGGGGGGGCGAGTGGACTGGCACCGCCCTGAGGGGCAGCCCAGTTCCGCCGTCAGTGTGGCCTGGACACAGACCAGGGGTCCAGGGCGGGAAGGCTGAGCGTGGGGCGGGGGAATGCCCCTGGTGAGACCCTGCAGATGCCCACCTGACGCCCTGTGTGTTCATGGGCATATTCCTGACACCTGGCACGTAGTGGGTGCTGAGTAAATACGAGAGGAAGGAAGGAGGGAAGAAGGAAGGGTTAATTTTTGGACTTCGGGCCATGTGACCAAGGTCAGTCTTCTGCTAACGGGCAGCTCCTTCCTGTCAGTTTACTGCAATCCTTTGTTATTCAGCAAATGTGTTCCTGGACTTGCGTCTAAGCTGCCACATCAGGCCCATGCGTCTTAGTGATTTGCGTGGCAAGTGCTGCTGCAGTGAGGTCTGTTTCTTCTCAGGATGACTGACCCTTACACTCCTGCACGCTCTGTGTCCTCCTGCACGGGCGCTCTGTTCACACCCCTGTCTGCTGGAGGCCTGGAGGGCAGGCATCTCCAGATAGGATCAGGGGTCTCTGCAGTCTGTGGAGGCCCCAACTAGGAATTTGTCCTGGGCATGTGGGCAAACAGATGGGTGAGGGGGTGCCGGGGAAACCGAGGCCCACTCGCAGGGAGGATTAACGAGAGATGATCAGCAGAGGCGTGAGTAAGGTCAAGGAAACCAGCGGGGCTGGTGCAGCACCCGGGGACAAGCGGCAGCAGGGAGCCATTACTACTGTCAGCCTGAAAGGTGTGTGTGCATGTGTGGGCACCCACGTTCCTGTGTCTGTGTGTGCGTGTCTGGTATTAGAGGAACCCTGGGAGCCCTGCAGCTCCAAGAGAGGCCTGCCTGACGGGGCTCCGTGCTCAGGGCAGGAGGCAAAGCTGCAGGCCGGCAGGCGGGGGGCAGAGCGATGACGGCCAGCCTCTGTCTCCTGCCGGGACCTCCCATTGGCTAGAAGAGCTCAGACAAGAGCGCAGGGAGCCCAGCTGATGAATCTGTGTGAGTCACCCTCGCAGGGCACGGAGGTGGGCAGAGAAGGCGCCTGGAAGATGGGTGTAATTAAGGCACACACCTAACAGGGCACTGTGGGGAGCAAATGAGGAGTTGCCCGGCACAGCGCTCAGAACGCTGGCTGGCACCCTGAGCGCTCCCAGGAATGGTCATTACTATCATTACAAGGTTCTTTCTCCCCTCACAGTAAGTATCCAGCACAGACTTTTTTGTGTAATAAAACACACATAACATAAAATGGGCCACTTTAACCACTTATAAGTGTCCAGTTCAGTGGCATTTGTGCAGCCATCACCACCAGCATCTCCAGAACTTTCTCATTTTCCCAAACTGAAGCTCTGTCGCCATTAACCACTAACTCCCCTCCCCCTCCCCCAGCCCTGGCAGCCACCATCCACTTTCTGCGTCTATGGGTTTGACTCCGCTAGGGGCCTCGTATAAGTGGAGACGTACAGTGTTTGCACTTCTGTGACTGGCTTATTTCACATAATGTCCTTACATTTCGTGCATATCGTAGCATGTGTCAGAATTCCTTTATTTTTTAAGGTGACTAATACTCCATTGTATGTATAGACCACGTTCTGTTTATCTGTCATCACTAAGGAAAAAAATGTTGATAGACACTTGAGTTGTTTCTACCTGTTGGCTACTGTGAATGATGCTGCCGTGAACATGGGTGCACAAATATCTCTTTGAGACCCTGCTTTCAATTCTTTTGGTCATATCCCCAGACGTGGACCTGCTGGATCAGTTGGTAATTCTATATGCAATTCTTTTTGAGGAACCGCCATGCTGTTTTCGACAGTGGCTGCACCATTTTGCATTGTCGTCAGCAGAGCACCAGGGTTCCAGTGTCTCCACATCCTTGTTATTTTCTGTGTTTTTGATAGTCGCCATCCTAATGGGCGTGAGGTTCTAGCACAGACTTTTGAACATGGGATGGATGGGTGGATGCATGGATGCATGAGTGGGTGGGTAGATGGATGGATGGATGGATGGATGGGTAGATGGATGGTGACAGTGTCTGGTTGTTACAACAAGACTCCTATTGGGACCACTTGGCTACCAGTTGGCTAAAGTGTCACTGTGGATTGGAAAATAGTGTAATATTTCTTCTAAAGCGCTCTATAATAATTCCCCCCTTCTTTCTCCATTTGTCCTACCAGTAGGAGTTTGATGTAGCAAAACTATCTAGAATGCCAGTGTTCGTGATCACAAATGAACTGACTTGGCAACACAGAGGCGTGGAGTTGAGGCTGAATTAGCGGGGGTGTTTTGCTGTGGTGTTTAGAACACATCCCATGTTATTGTAATCCTGGAAATGAAAACGCTGTTTCCCCTACAGAGGAAGCTTTGTCTTAAACCATCACGAGAAAAGCTTCTGTCCAGGGCGCTGCCTGTGACCATGGGAGTCTGCCCTTTGCGCATGAAATCCTCATAAATCAGCCCTTTACATTGTCCCCTCTCCCGGCCTCCTGCCCAGCTTTAAAAGAGCAAAGTAGCCTGCAGGAGTACAGGGGCAGTCGGCAGGTGCGGAGGGAAGGTCGGAGGCCCTAAGGGTGAGTTCCAGTCACCTCCCTTCCTGGCTGTGTGCCTTGGGCCAGCTGAGTTCTATTTCTTTGTGGACCACCAGTCCCCTCTGCTACAGAGTGGGAAGGATTTGACTCACCTTGCGGGCTTGTTGTGAAGATGAAATGAGATGATCATAGGTGGTCCCTCCTCAGGCAAGTTCAATGTGGTTTCTCGTTCCTGAAGGGGTGCAGTAGGTGGGACTCAGGAAACGTGGGATGCGGTCTTGCCTCAGTTTCCCCATCCTGCACACACTTCTGTTTCCTGGCCCATGTCGCAGCTTTCATACTCATGATCTCCCTTGATCGTCCCAAGAAATCATTACCTCTAACTTAGAAACAGGGACATGGAAGCACAGAGAGGTCTAGTGACTCACCCAGAATCACACAGCAAGGCAATAACTGAAAAGAGCAGATGACATAAAGGCAGTGTGACACAGTGTGGGAAGGTGTGAGATGTCAGGTGAAGGTGTCGGGCTGGCTTTGGAAGTGGGGACCCCCACGCTGATCCCTCTTCTCGCTCCACCATCTCTCCTCAAGCATCCCCGTCCTTGCAAGAGGGAGCGAGAGCTTCCTCTGACGCCTCTCCCTGCCTCCCCACCACCTGCCTGACAGGAGCCAGACACACCTGGGCTTCAGTCCTTCCCCTGCCGGGCACTAGCCCTGTGACCTTGGAGACGTAGTTTACCACCTCAACTGCCTCGTTTGAGAAAGACCCCAACCCTGAATTTTGATGCAAGTCCTTTTAAAAAAACTGTTGTTGGCAGTTACAAAGGTGACGCATGATCATCGTTTCCGATTTGGAGAGTCCAGGGAAGCAGATAGAACAGGATAATCATGGGAGGGCCCCATTGAAATGAAGCAAACGCTGCTAACATTGGGGGAAATTTCCTGCCAGTCTGTTTTCTGTGTGTAGACCTTTCACAGTTGAAGCAACTTGGGAGATTGCTCGCCAATGGTAAGGGGTGTGGGTCCCGAGAATTCCATTCGGCTGAGTGACACCCCACTGTGTCCGTGTGCCGCGTCTTCTTGGTGGAAGGATACTCAGCTTGTTTCCTTAGCTTGGCTGTTGGGAATACCGTTCAGCCATAAAAAGAAGGAAATCCTGCCATTCCTGACACCACGGAAGAGGCTGGAGAGCGTTATGCCGAGTGAGATAAGCCGGGTGGAGAAAGATGGTATCGCTTACATGAAGAATCTTGTCGAGTAGAATGGTCGTTGCCGGCGGCTAGGGGTGGGGGAGAGGGGGAGATGTTGGCCAAAGGGCACACACTTCCAGTGACGATCCAGTGTACAGCGCCAGCCTGGTGACTGTAGTTAACGATACTATATTGTGTACGTGAAAGTTACTAAGGGAGTAGATTCTAAGTGTTCTCACCACAACCCCCCGAAAAGAAAGTTAGCTGTGAGGTCATGGATGTGTTAGTTAATTTGATGGTGGTAAATATTTCATAATGTACGTTTATCAAATCATCACGTGCACTTTAAGTAGATATGATTTTATTTGTCAATTATACCCAGTAAAGCCAGGGTGAAAGAATTCTGCTTCTGCCATCAGTTCCAGTTACCTGTAGGGAAGGGGCTCTTGTGGGGGGCTTTGAGCAGCGGGAAGGATGCCCTCGGAGGCCGTGTCAGCCCTGCTGCCTAGGCTGTGAGGGCAGCCAGCTGGGGGCAGAGGGGCCTGGGGAGGGGGTGTCACTCTGGGCCAGCGGGCCCCTCGGGGCAGCAGGCAGCTCTTCCGGTAGCCACTGCAGACTTTGACAAAGGAAGCCTGGGTGACCCCTGAGCGGACAGCGTGGGACCACCCCAAGTGCGGGCTGACCGCGGGGCTGGCCTTTGCAGCCCGGGGTTGGGGAGGGAACTGAGAGGCCAGCCTGCAAGCAGGTGGAGAAGGGCAGCGAGCAGCGCTGGCGGCCACACATCTGGGTCCACGCCGTGCCCTGAGCCACCCGGACAGGGCCCTGAGCCCCGCGCCTCGGTGGCCTCCGCTGTGAGGTCGGCTTCGGAGTCCCACCTCCGGGCTGTTGGATGCAGGCCCATCCTGTCTGAGGGGCGTGGCTCAGAGGGGCCATCACTCTGTAGAGAGGGTGTGTGTGGCCCCCACCCCTGGTGTCCTCTGTAAGGAAGTCGGGGTACTTGACCCACACCTTGGGATGAAGATTTGTCACGTCGCGTTTTCTGAGTCGTAACAGCTGGGGGCAGGGGACTGAGCCCCAAGCCCCCATGTCCACCCTTGAACCTCTCCACAAGGGCCTGTCAAATGTCTTCCCCCTCTGTGAGAAGGGGACAGGTGTCACCTTCAGGAAGTCCTCTTGCTCCCCAGCCCCTCTCCAGCCCGCACTGGGCCAGGGGCCTCCTTCCACCCCATAGCTTCTGTGACATGAGGCTCATCTCAGTCTGTTCTGTGTCACCTGCTCCACGGGACTTCTCTCCAGGGCCGCCTGCAGGCAGCACGTGCCTGTTGATGGCGTGAACGATCGGATGCACTATTTTGAT
The DNA here is from genome assembly GCF_963455315.2 of Globicephala melas. Taxonomy (NCBI): domain Eukaryota; kingdom Metazoa; phylum Chordata; class Mammalia; order Artiodactyla; family Delphinidae; genus Globicephala; species Globicephala melas. The sequence goes on along the minus strand of NC_083324.2, from coordinate 2,673,721 downwards.
GTCAATATGTTTTTATTATCAGTGCAGGATAGAATCACGACAGAAAGTTTAGAAAGTCTAGGCTCAAAAAAAACCCCCAGGGCTTCCCTGGTGGCGTCGTGGTTGAGAGTCCGCCTGCCGATGCAGGGTTCACGGGTTCATGCCCCGGTTCGGGAAGATCCCACGTGCCACAGAGCGGCTGGTCCCGTGAGCCATGGCCGCTGAGCCTGTGCGTCCGGAGCCTGTGCTCTGCAACGGGAGAGGCCACAACAGTGAGAGGCCTGCGTACTGCAAAAAAACAAACAAAAAAACCCCAGCCCATCAGCCTTCCCCAGCCGTGCGGTTATCACTTTGGTGTATTTCCTCCTAGTAAGTTTTTTCATCAGTGTGCTTTTTCTTACCCAGCAGCAGAAAATACAGGGTTCAGCTCTTCTTCAGAATAATAACCCCACTCTGGGAGCACGGGGCCTAAGCGTTCACATTCCTCGCGTCACAGTGCTCTGGGGACGGTTAGTCTTCACCCCTCTTTGTGGCCAAGGAGCACAGGCTTGGACAGTTGGAGGACTTGCTCAGGACCATGCAGGAACACACGGGCACAGCCAGCTGGCACTGGAGTCGGAATTCAGGACCAGGGCCTGTGTCAGGGTCCGGCTCTGAGCGTCCACCGTGCCGCTGCCCCGTCAGCACACGGACGTTTCTCAGTGCTGCCCAGAGCATCAGGACAGGCGTCTCCGTGGCTGCAGAGTATTCCAGCCTCCCCACCAGATGCCAGGTGCTGGATTTGCCTCTGACCCTGGGCGAGCGCCTCCCCGCCCCCCACCTGCCCCAGTGGGCGAGTTCTCAGACTGGGTCTCCGAGGAGCCCACGTGTTGTTGAGCCGTGGCCGTGGGCCGCACAGAGCCCCCGGGAGAGGGTGATCGGCCAGCTCAGGCCTTGGAATTGCCAATTAAATATTTTATGTTTACAAGGATGCAGGCTTTAGGCTTTTGGGGAAAGAAAGCCCACAAACGGGTTATAACAGGCAGGAGAAGCAGAGAGTAAATTAACTTTTAATGTTCGGATAAGCTTGCTGACCACGGGGTAAATTACAGAGGTCCTCTGTGGGGGAATAAGTGGAAATTGTTAGAATTAGAGAAACAGACAGGCCACTTGGCCCGCTCTGTTCTGGATGGGCTCGGCGCTTCTCTGCTCCATTTTCCCCGGGAACGGGTCATCTTCTCTGTCATTTCAGACATGCTGCTCAGAACAGAAACCCTTTCTGGGGGCACAGGGCAGAGCCTTCCCAGCAGAGAGGCTGGGGGAGGCTGGGCTGCAAGCACTGGGCGCTGCTCTCAGCCCTGTGACCTTGGGTAGGTCCCTCAGGCCCTCCGAGCCCAGAGTTCCCCCTGTACTGACTGGGGGGCTCACTCCCACCCACCTCACAGCCAGCCTTGTGCTGAAGCTCAGGGACTGGCCTGCAGTGATGCTGGACATGGGGTGGACCCAGCAGCTGGCCGACAGGCAGCCCTCACTTCCCGGGGCCCTTCTTTGGCAGGTGGGCTGGGAGAGAGGGGTGGGCTGGAGCGGGGCTGGGGTGAAAGAGCAGGATGGTGGGCCACTAGGTTTGCCTGAGCTTAGAAGCCGGACCTTCACAGCCTTGACGTGACACCAGGGCACCAAAAAGTTTCATCAAACAGCTGTTCAGAACATCAGCTCTTACTGCTGCAACACAAGGCCATGTGACCTTGACTTTCTTCTGTGCCATCTCTGGACCTCAGTGTGCCCGCCTGTAAAAGGGGCACATGGATCCCTAGCTGGTTCAGATGTCAGACACCAGCCCATGCCTGGCAACTCACCTCTCTGAACCTCAGTCTTCTCATCTGTAAGATGGGGCTCCACCTAGTGACTGCCTCATACCATCGTGAGGACCTCAGGGCCTGGGTCTGGATGATCCTCAGGGTGCCGCTGACGGGGACGGCTCCATCGGGCCCTGGTCACTCTCCAGCCAGGAACTCTTGAGGCCCCAGGGACCCTGTGGCCTTGTTGGAAGTGGGTTCCCAAGTCACGTACGCAGCTTCGCCCTGAGGTTGGTTTGAGCCGTAAATGCTGGCCTGGGGGTGTGCTGTGTGGAAGCCCCCTCCCTGCAGGAGACAGGCCAGGCAGTGTTTCCTATCTCCAGAGTGGAGATAAGAGAGGATTCATGGAGAGAGGGCCTTCTCCCTGCTCCAGGCCGGGCAGGCATCCTCCAGCCGGCCAGGGCCTCCTGCCTTCCCTGGCAGGAGGCCGTCTTTAGGAAGGTGCCCCTCATGCCTCTGTGACGCACCCGTGGGTTGGCAGAGTTGATGTTTTAAATCCCACTGTGCGCACGGAGCAGGCACGTCCCATTCTACCGAAGGAAGACGAGGGCTCGTTTGCATGTCTGGTAAGATTTCTCTGTGGGTCCCAAGAAACCTAGCAATTTCTACAGCACCAGGGGAGGTTGCCTTTGAAGTACTTGCCATCCCGGCCTGTGATCCGCAGATACCCAGGCCCAGGCCGCCCTCCAGGTCCAGGTGGAGGCTGACCTCGGGGGCAGGGGTCCCATTTGCAGTGGCCCTAGGACCCCCCCGATGACCCCTGCGTGTCTCTGCCTGAGACAAGCCCTTGGTTCTGGGCTGGGTCTGCTGCCCTCCGTCACGCCCACCTGGACCCCTACCATGGACGCGCACGATCTTTGGAAGGAAGCGAGGAGAGCTGGGAGACTGCTTACAACCTTCCTTGGCGTCTAGCTGACGCTGTTGGCTGTAACACCCACTCCTTGTGACGTGGGCGTCCTCAGAGCATGGTGGCCGGGGCTCCAAGGGTGAGTATCCTGAGACAGAGACAGAGAGAGAGACAGAGAGAGATGGGCCACTGTAGCACATCCAGTCCCACGGTCAGGACACAGAAGAGTTACACCACCACCCGGGTCCCTCATGTTGCCCTTTCGTAACCACGCTCACCTCCTTCTGCCTCCGTCACCCCTGGCCACCACTCATCCGTCTCCGTCTCTGTAATCCTGTCATTTCACGCATGTTATATAAATGTAATCATACAGTGTGGAACCGCTTGGGATTGGCTTTCTTCACTCTGGATAATGGCCTTGGGATCCCTCCAAGTGGCTGTAGATCATCCCTCTTTGGTAGTGTTCTGCGCTGCGGTCTTTGGTAGTGTTCTGCGCTGCGGTCTTTGGTAGTGTTCTGCGCTGCGGGCGCCATGGAGGGGCGTCTGAGTTGTTTCTAGTTTGGGGCTGTTACACTAAAACTGCTATACATGTTTCTGAACAGGTTTTTGTGTGAACATAGGTTTTCGTTTCTCTGGGATAAACGCCCAAAGAGCCTGATTGCCGGTTTGTGTATTAGCTGCATGTTTATTTTTATAAGAAACCGCCCAAGTCTTTTTCTGGAGTGGCCGCAGTGTCCTGCATTCCCATCAGATTCCCTCCAGCATTTGGCATTATGCGATTTTTGATTTGCGTCTTTACCATAGGTGTGTGGTGACATCTCCCTGTGTTTTCCCTTGTGTTTCCTTAACAGCTAGTGATGTTGAACGTTTTTGTGTACTTATTTGCCACCTGTCTGTCTGGTTAGGTGAAGTGTCCATTCATGTCTTTTGCCCGTTTTCTGGTTAAGCTGGTTGGTTTTGTCCTGTTGAGCTGTGCACACTCTTTCTATATTCTGGATAAATATATCCACCACTCCTTTGTCGGGTGTGTGGCTTGCAAATGCTCGTCCCCGTAAAAAGCCTGTCTTTGCATCCTCTTTGTAGCGTCTTTCACGAAGCCAACATGATAAACTCACTGAGGTCCAGCTTACTGACTTTTCCCTTTGTAGGTTGTGCTTTTAGTGTCAAGCGTAAGACTCGCCAATTCCACCTTGGTTTTCTCCTAAGTGGTTTTTGGGTTTCCATTTTTCAGGTGAGCCCATGATCCGTGCAGGGTTCATTCCTGCATGAGGTGTGAGGTTCAGGTCAGGGTTCACCTTGATTGCCTGTGGATGTCTGACCTTAGAAATCACTCGCTGTCATGATTTCAAGTGTGTTTCCACTGGTCAGGACACCTGGGGATGTGGGGAACATAGACTCCCACCTCTCAATCTCTGGAACAGACCGTCCACCCTGAGGTTGTACCCTGGAGTTTCAGGAGGGCACTGCCCCTCTGGGATCACAGGCTTCAGACGACTGTAAATTCGTGTAGAAATGAGCCTAGAGCAGCAGATGGCCAGTGGGATGGCGATTATCACTCAGCATCCTGGTGGGAGACGGCAGGTCCTTTCAAGGGGAGTGAGGGGAGGCTCACAAAGGGGCGAATCACAGAGGTGTGGGCGGCACTGCAGAGCTGGCCCGGGATAGTGCAGCACCCGGGGCCTGGCAACCCACTGGCTGAGGGGGCCTGGGAGGGGCCGCATCACCAGGAACCAGTGAGAGCAGAGGCTTTGGGGGGCTTCTCACGCTAGGGCTGTAAGTGGAGAAAAACAGTTATTGACGCATCTGCAGCCCAGCAGTAGGGGAGCTGGGAATCGACACCCCGACCTCCCTCCCGTCCCCTGCTGGTGCCTCCCAGTGACTGATCCAACTGTGTATGGGCTGGACGGTGTCCCTCAAATCCATATGTTGAAGTCCTAACCCCCAGGACCTCAGGATTTGGAGATGAAGCCTTTAAAGAGGTGACTAAGTTAAAATGGAGTCCTGTGGCTGGGCCCTGCTCCAGTCGGACTGGTGTCCTCATAAAAAGAGGAGATGAAGACCCTGAGAGCCCCGAGGGACAGCCACGTGAGGACACAGGGAGGAGGCGGCCACCTGCATGCCGAGGAGGGAGGCCTGAGGAGGAGCCAGCCCTGCCCACACCTCACAGGTGGCTCTGAAATCATCACAAGCCAAGACACAACCCAGGGTGCCTCCGTTTCTAGGGATTTCTTCCTAATCAAAGAATTGAGATGAAAAGCTAGTTGCAGTACTTGGACGCCAGGCTCCAGGGGGCAGCAGACGAGCGATGGAGGCTGTAATGTCTGAATATTTTTGAGGCTGAACAGCAGCACACGTCCTCCTCAGCTGGAAACACACACACACACACACACACACACACACACACACACACACACAGTACAGAGCACAATAAGTAAAATCTGTCTGTGCGTCCCGTTGCCTCATGGTAGAATCTGAACTCTTCTGCGCAGACTGTGGTGCCTGCTCTGTTCCCACCTTGCCAGTGTGTTCCTTCCCATCCCCCTGGATCCCTGGACTCCAGCCATGCTGAGTACCTGGAGTTCCCCCGACACAGCACTCTGCTCCCGCCTTTCCTCATTCTGTTCCCTTCTCCTGGGAACCCTTCCTGGCCCTCTACCTAGAAACGGTCTGCTTATCCTGTCCAGGCTCCAAAGAGAGGCTGCTTCCTCCAGGCAGACCTCTCTGACCTCCCGGGCTGGGCTGGGCTTTAACTTTTCTGCTTCATATTTGGGTCCCTTACCCAGTTTTCACGCTGTGGCTTCCCTTGTCCCCCGAAGATGGGTGAGCTTCCTCCGATGACCTGGCTGTCCGCCTGTGTGCAGCCGGTTCTCTCTAAATGTCTGCAGTGACTTTTGTTAATAGTGCAAAGGACTATTAAAATACAAGTTCCTATTAGAATAATGGTGACAGTGATTACCATTGTTATGGAGTTGGGCTTTGGGGCTTTGCTTGGGACTTTGTCTGTGGGGCTCGTGTTTGCCTGAAGGGCCTCTTTCATGCCAGTTAGAAATGGATGGTTATTGCAGACAGTTGGTCTCCTGCCTGAGCACAGTTTTGTTTTGCTTTGTTTTGTTTTAATCCTTCGAAGGGCAGTTAGAGCCTGTCTGGCCCCACTACGGGGACGTGGTTCAGCCATCCATAGTCATTGAAGTTGCTTGTTACGAAGCAGCAAACAGACCCGTTCCCGGGCATCGCTAGCACCGCACAGCTGCTGCTGGACGCTGCCCCTCTCTCACGGCAAATGCAGTTCCTAGGGCTGAGTCCCGTGAGAGGGTGACAGAGGGTGGGGAAGACGGGGACGAGTGTGCATTTGCAATCGAGAGAGGACCCTGGCAGCCACGTCAGGGCACCAGCTGCCTGCAGGCTGTCGCAGGAGGCTGAGGAAAGGACTCCCGGCATCCGTCGTGGGCGTGGAGATTTCTGCAGCTCCCCCCACTTCCAAAGGGGCATTTGGGGCTGGAGGGTGGGGAGTTTGTCCCTGCTGCCTGGCCCAGCGGGCTGCACTTTGCTCTCCTCTCTTCACCCCTGGGGCCCTGGGGCCGGATCTGCAGGCTGGGGTGGCCCCGGGTCACGCGGCTGCAGAGCCCGTGCTCCAGGGTCGATGGCCCGTCGGCGGGGTCCCCACCCCTGTGAGGAGCAGGTATGAAAGTGACCGGCAGCTGAAAAGTTATTGCCCCGAAGCACACTGTTAGTTTTTTTTTTTTTTTTCTCAGAAATATTTATTGCTTTTGTGAAGTTGGTGAGTCCACAAGGATGTTGAAGCATCCAGGGCACGACTGGGCCAGCTGACCTCAGGAACCCTCCAAGCTCAGTGTCCAAGATGCTGAGATTTAATATAAAGCAGGAGAAATGTAATAAAAGAGCTGAAGAACGCTTGCGCCGTCTTGGAGGGAAGCAGGGCAGCGCTGCGCTCTTCCTGTTTCTCTGTCCCTGGGATGCAGCTGCTGCGGAGCCCGTATGCCCTGGGTGGTGTGGCCGAGGCCGCGCTGGATGGATGTAGCCCCGCCCGGAGCCCCTTGGCCACACAGAGGGGCCTAGCTGGGCTCCTGGGTGGGGCGGGCGTGCTGCGTTCTGACCAACCACCGATGGGGGAGGATCACACCGCCGTGGCAGCGTCTTCGGGCCGCACCTCCGCGCTGGGCTCAGCCGTGGCGCTTCCTCTAGCAGCTCTGCCTTGTCCTCGGGTCTCAGAGAACTGGCAGCTCATCCTCCAGATGCTCGCTCTGCGTGTGAGAATGCCTGAGACGTCTCAGCCAGGCGGATCAGCGGGTCCTCCCAGAGCTCCAGGAGCCTCCAACCCAAGCTATTGATTTTTTGTTTTTGTTTTTGTTTTCCGGTACGCGGGCCTCTCACTGTTGTGGCCTCTCCCGTTGCGGAGCACAGGCTCCGGACGCGCAGGCTCAGCGGCCATGGCTCACGGGCCCAGCCGCTCCGTGGCACGTGGGATCCTCCCGGACCGGGGCACGAACCCGTGTCCCCTGCATCGGCAGGCGGACTCTCAACCACTGCGCCACCAGGGAAGCCCGATTCTTTTTTTTGAACTGTGAAGTAGGCAAGTCTTTTAAACGCAGAAGAGCCCAATTCCCAGATTTTCCCACCCCCTCATGACTTCTTCCCAGGTGTGGGGTATTTTAAGCAGTTGTAAACACCCTTTTGGTCAGACCTTTCCTTTCTGATAATGACCGTATTTATACAGATTTCTGTCACAATTCATGGTCTAAGAGAAGATCTCTTTCAAACTCAGGCTTCGGCATTTTTATAGCGTTTCCATCCGGCGCAGGCACAGGGCCGGGCTCAGTGGGCACACCCTCACGGTGCTGACGTTCCAGGGGTGGCAGGTAATCCGCAGATGAGTAGGATGTGATTTCAGGCCGAGCTAATAAGTGCAGCGAAAGAGAATGAGCAGGGGAAGCCGTCAGAGTTGCGGGCACTGAGAGGCCCTCTAGGGCAGTGTGGCCGAGGCGGATTTCTCGAGGAGGTGATGTTGGATCAAATCTGGAGTCAAGGAGGGAGCAGGACTCGTGGAAGACTGGCAAAGGGAGCGGCAGGTGCAAAGGCCCTGAGTAAGTACTGTGCCCAGTGTATCCAAGGCCCTGCTCTGGGAACAGCTGACCACAGCGTTAGAAACAAGGAGAGGAATCCTGGGGCCTGGGGGGATGGGGCAGTGAGAAGCCAGAAGGTTCAGGGAGACGGAACACGCTGTAGAAGGATGAAGGGAAAGTGGATCGTCCATGCTCGGCCGTAGCCAGAGTCCGGAAGGGGACACACAGGCACGCCTATGCATTTGAACTACATGTGAACTCTTGCAAGGGACAGGAAGGTCAATTTAAACAGATGTTAAAAAAAGAAGGGGGGAGGGGAGGGGATTCATTTATTAGTTCATGGGACTGAGAATTCCAGGGAAAGGTCTGGCTTCAGGTAAGGCTAATCCAGGCGTCAAACACATTCATCAGCACCTGGTGTCTGTGTGCATGTGTCTGTGCGTGTCTCTCTGTGTGTGTGTGTGTATATCTCTCTCCATGTCTTGGCTCACTTCTGCCACCCAGTGGCTTCTCTCTCACATGCCCACTCTACTTATGAGCACCTACTGTGTGCCACGTGCTGTGGTCGGTTCTAAGAGTGCAAAGATGTGATACAGCGGAGCTGCGGGACTGGCTTCTACAGCTTGATTTCCATGAACACTTGGTGTGGAAGCTGGGCCAGGTCATGGCCTGCCCTGGGGCCTGAGGCCTCTCTGAGCCCCAGGTCTTCACTGCCATACCTGTCAGGGTCACTGCGTGTCTGAAAGCTCCTGGCCAGGGCTCTGGTGCAGAGTCAGTCCCCGTGAAAGGGAGTTTCCTTTCCTCCAGAATGAAGGGAGGGAGGGGCAAGAGAGGGAGTGTGAACTTGACCGGCTGATGTAATGACTCCCATTTAAGAAAGCAACTCCTTCTTGAAGTCACATTTAAGGACAAAATTGTAAAATTCTTATGAAAAGACACTCATATTCTCAGAACTTCCTCATGAGCAGAAATTGCACAGTGGGGCGAACTTCCTCCCAGAAATAGTTTGCCTGGGGCCTCACTCTCCAGGCCTGAGACGGGCCCTGGGTGGCTGCCTGGTGCTTGGGGTCTGGCTGCCCGCAGCCCCCTTGAGGCTGCCCGCCTGTTGATGCAGCTGTGGAACATCGGAGAGGCTGTGATGCTTCCCCCTGTGCCGTTCGGGGCGAGGAGGAGAGGAATAAACCTTCTCCCACAGCGCTGAAAGGACTTGAGATCACCTGTTTTAAATCCTGGTGACTGTGTCAGACTCAGGTAGAGCAGTTTCCAAGCCAGAGTGAATTATGATGGCAAAGCCCACTGCCCAATATGTCCTCTGAAGGGCACTTCTAGTGGGGCCAGGTCCATCTGGGGGCACGTGCCCTGCAGCGGTTCTGCCCTGGGAAGGAACAAAGAGGAGTATGCCTGGAAAAGTGGGCCAGACAGTTAGCATCCAGGCCAGGGTCCCACTAGGCCCCTGAAGACACCTGCTCCTGGGAGAATGGACCTCCTGGGGCATCAGCGGTGCTGTCCAGCAGTTAGGACGTGGCTCTAATGCCATCCCTGCTGTCCTGGGATCTTAAGGGACTCCCTCTCCTCTCTGAGCCTCAGTTTACTCCTTTTACCTACAGTAACATTCTGGCCTTTATATGTGGGCATCTCCACCCATGGAATGGACAGTCTCCCTTTGGTAATGATCTCCCTGTCTGTGGAGGTAATCAAGCCATAACTTCAGCCGTGATTGTACATCGTACATTCATAACCAGATATTTGCTGAGGTGCTACTGTGTGCCAGGCACAGCACAGGGGACTCTTGTCCTCCGGAGCTGAGGTTCAAGGCAGAAGTTAGAAAATAAACAAGTACACAAACAAGAGCTTCGGAGAGGGGGTGTGACAGGGTGTGACAAGGGAAGGCAAGGGTCAGGAAGGCTTTTCCGAGTCAAGACCTGAAGGATGAGAGGGTGCCAGCCCTCAGACAGCGAGGGAGGAACCTTCTCGAAGATAGAGTCTCGTGCAAGGTCCAGGGTGGAGGGAGTGCTGGCTCAGCGTGGGTGTGGGTGTGGGGGGACTTGGGCATCCTAGATGTGGGCCGAGAGGAGTCTGCGAAGGGTGGGTGTTGGGGGAGAGGAAAGGAGAGGACCCAGGGGATGCCTCTGGCTTGCTCAGCAGGGGGTGGTAACACGGGTTACTGGGAAGCGGAGGGGGAAGCAGAGGGGCAAGCAGAGGGGCCCGGGGACTTGACAGGAAGGGAGGAGCCAGGAGTCTGGTCTGGCAGCAGGAGTTTGAGCCGCCTGAGAATGTCCTGGTGGCACGGCGGGGTGGCAGCCGGGGTCAGAGCGTGGAGATCAGGGAGGGCCCATCCCATGGAGGGTGGTTGAAGCCCTGGCAGTGGGCGACCCAGGGGCCCAGCCCACTTCTTGGCTAATCCCCACATTTTGCAGCTAAAGGAAATGGCATCTAGAGAAAGGGACTTGCCTGAGGTTACAAGGAGAGTCGGGGCAGAGGTGGACTAGAGCCCAGGTCTCCCGACCACTGGCCCATAGCATGTGATGATGATTTTAATGAAAGCTGATTGGACATCTGCTATATCCCAGGCTGTGGTGTGTAGCAACTCATTCAGTTTCCACAGCAACCGGGAGTGAAGGCACATTTTACAGATGAGGAAACAGAGGCACAGAGAGGTTAAGTACCTCGTCCAAGGTCACACAGCTTGTCAGTGGCAGAGCCAGGAATGACTGTGGCCAGCTCCTGGGGGCGCACAGGTGGTTGGGAGCGACATGTCACATGCAGACAAACCGAGACCAGCCCGGAATCAGTACGGTGAGAGGGGGAGGCCAGGGAAGGCCTCACGGGGAAGGTGACACTTGAGCACAGACCTGTAGGAGGTAAGGGAGCCACGTGGACATGGGGAAGTACGTCGCAGGAGGTCAGCCCGTCACTAAGGCCTGGGACACACAGGCTGTCCCTCAGGGGCGGCCGCGGAGGGTGTGGAGAGGAGGGATGCGTCCTGACGTGGGCTGAGTGGGATCGTCCGGCTGCGTGTGGAGAGCAGGCTCTGGGGTGAGGGCAGAGGGGACCACGACCGTTAGAGGAAGGGGGAGGCGGTGGTCGGCTCCGGTGAGCACAGTGGGCGGGAAAGGAGCGGATCCTGGGCGATTCTGAAGGCGGAGCCACCAGTTATCGGCGGACGGATGCGATGAGGGCGTGAGAGCAGGGGGGCCGGGCTGACCCTGGTGTCCGGCCTGAGCTCCTGGGGAGGCGGTCGGGCCCAGCTGAGACGGGGACGTTGTAGGAAGGGGATCCCTTCCAGGGCCTGAGAGCGGGGTCTTGTCTAACACGCGGAAATGAATTGTCCCAGGAGACACACGTGCTGACAGAGCAAGAGACTTTATGGGGAAGGGGCGCCCGGGCGGAGAGCAGCAGGGTGAGGGAACCCCGGAGGACTGCCCCGCCACGTGGCTCACAGCCTCGGGCTCATGGTGATGGGCTTAGCTTCCGGCTTGTCTCCAGCCAATCATTCCGACTCAGGGTCCTTCCTGGTGGCGTGCGCGTGGCTAAGCCAAGATGGATTCCAGTGCGAAGGACTCTGGGAGGTTGGCAGGACATATTATGGGCTGGCGTCTCCTCCCTCCTTCTGGCCCCTCCCGAATTCTCCCTGTTAGTTTTCGGTGATAGCACCGTGGTGCTTGTCGGACCTGCTGTTGTGAGACAGCTCAGGCAAGTGGGCCTGGCCAAGGTGGGCGGTTTCAGTCAGTGGTTCCCTAAGAGGAAGGCCGTGGTGGGTTCGCTTCATCCAGCTGAGGCTGAGGCGTCCGTCAGGCCTCTGAGCAGATGTACCGAGAGGGCTGGTGGATACTCGGGTCTCAGCCCTGGGAGGAGCTTGAGGCTGACCGTGTCGGCGTGGTTTTCAGCCCACGTGCATTCTCGTGGTAGGCTGAGACCCTCTTGTTGAAACAGGACACAGAACTTTCTGGGAGTTGGGCAGGGCCGAGGCCGCCAGGGTGAGAGCCCCGGGCCACGCTGACCACACAGGGCTCTGGGACGGTCCTCGGAAGCCCCAGGAGGCAGAGGACTTGCAAGCCCACCCTTCCAGGCTCTGTCCTCCCACAGGAGCAGGTGGGCCCTCCATCCAGCTGGGTGAGGCTGCTCTGGGTCTGGTCCCCAGGGCACTGAGGCCACGCCTGCCCCGTGCGGGGCCCGGGCCGGGAGGAAGGGCTGCCTCTGTCCGGCTGGGTCCCCGCGGGCGGGCAAGGGTCAGCGGCTCAGCTGTGCCAGTGGGAGGGGGCGCAGGGGCACAAAGGCCAGGGGTCTGCCCATCTCCTCACACACCTAACGTGGCCGGAGTACATGAAAAATTCCCAGCAAGGTGCCCGTCGAGGAGACTATTGGATTTTGTTTCAATAGTGACTGATCTGGAGCTAAAATGTCCGGGGAATCCTCTAGTCATTGGAAGTGCTCCAGATTTTGTCAACACTATGTAATTCCTTCCAGACTTCTTGGGGAAAGGAAAAAAACTCAAAATGCCAGGGAGTTGGGTTACTACTGGCCTTTCAAGGAAATCATTTGGGTTTTTTATTTTTTCTTCCTCTTGAAAATAACGAGGCACGTGAGGGTTTCTCCCAGGCGGTCTTTGCCTGCAGAGCGGGGGAGAAATCATACAGTCTTTGGGGTCAGAGGGAACCACCTGAGCGATGGGCATTTATCACTCCCGGTTCACAGATGAGGAAACTGAGGCCTGGGACACTGAGGGACCTCCCCAGGGACACACCGTCCTGCCTGATGCAGGGCCCTGAGCTACCACATGCCTGCGGTGTGACCTCGGGGAGGTCACTTTGCTCGTCTGTACAAAGGGGACACTGGCAGTCCCCCCCTCCCCGCGGAGTTACCGTGTGAGGAAAGAACGAGGTAATTGGTACAGAGACCTCAGAACAAGGACCTCAGTGCACGCGGCACTTCGCCCGCTGGTCGTTGTGATCTCTGCTGTCCTCAGCCCCTCCCAGTCTACTTGGCACCCACTGCTAGGGGCTAAAGTCCTCCCGCTGGAGCGCCAGTTCATCCTATCACCCCTCTGCTCCAGGATGTTCTCTCTCAGCGCTAAGCCCCACACCTGGGACTGCTGTCCTCACCTCGTCCCTCCATTCAGCAACTGTTTATGGAAGACAGACCCCCTGTGTGTGTCCCTGCTCCAGCACCTCCTGGCTGTGGTTGCATCTGCCCCTGGCCCCCACCCACCTGGGCAGGCTGGAGGCTGAGACCTCACCGTCCTCGGAGGTCTCGGCGGGGGAAGGAGGGAAGAAGAAAGTGTCAAACATTTTTTGTTTTTCAAAATGCGATTTGGACACATGAGCAAATGGGGACGAGTGGCAGCTCTCCTGCTGCAGGCATCTGGGGCGCCTGCGCACCCTCCCCCGGTTCTGGAGGAGTGAGGACAGATTTGGGGCTGTCGTCCAGGAGGTGGCTGCCCTCAGAAGCCTCTCTCATTGCCCCCTCTGACCCTTCGGCCTGGACACTTGCTCCCCGCTATGACCCGTTGGGGACCCTCGTGCACACTCAGCCCCGAGCAGGCGGCTCCCTGCTGAGCTTTGCTGACATCCGTCCCAGGACCAGCAGCGAGCTGGGCTTTGCAGATGCTTCCTGTGAAATGACAGAGGCATCGACAGAAGCACATGTGACGACGTGGAGCTATTTTACCTACAAAACACACAGTCCACTCGCAATTGGCTGGCACTGACCGGCCAGGAGGAGTTTTCTGGACTTGCTTTAACAGGGAGGAATAGTCACATCTTAGCATCCTGGCTTCTCCTGGTGGTCTCAGGGACCTTGGAGATGGCCCAGTCCCCCATTTAATTCTGCATGCCCTTTCCACCAACCCAGATTCTTGCATGCCTCCAGGGCCAGGGAGCTCTGTTTTAGGTACAACCATCCGTCTTGAGACACCTGTAGTTATTGAACAGTTTTTGTGATGGAGAACCACAATCTCTACCCACCTTGTGGGCTGTGGGGCGTGGCTTCCCTGACTCTACCTGCTCCCTTGCCCTGGGGCAGCCGTGTCAAGTCCGCGGGCAGGCCCGCCGGCCACTCCTCCCTGGCTAGGGGTCCTCAGCAGGCAAACTGGTCTCCTTCACAAACGGAGCCCTCAGAATTCCCGATCTCACTCTCAAGGACCCATCCCCATGCCATCCCTGGAGCTTGATGGCGTGACTGCTGGGAAGAGTTTCCAGGAGGTAAGCGAGGCCTGGTGTGTGAGGCTGAAATCAGCACCACTGAAGATACAACGCTTGCTCAGGATCTGATGGAGCCTGTTGGGATACGTAATTGTCATTCTGAGTGCCTCCCCCCCCTGTGAAAATCATCTGTCCGAAAGAGTTCAGAATTCTCACCAAGGGGACAGTAGATGCGTTTAAAGCGGGCAGTGGCTTTGGTTGGACCATTTCTAAGGTTCCAGTTCGCTGCCTTCAACGTGATGCAGGACTACCGATTGTTTTGCCACAAATATCTTTTACGACTGAACATTTACAGAAGGAAATCTCTTGGGCTTCTCCCCACCGGAACGGACAGCCGGCTGACCGTGTAATTCCGCGCGCTGGTCCTGGGGTGCCCAGCTTCCGGCCTCATCGGTCAGGACAGCCTGGCCATGGTATTGGAAGTGTCCTTTTCTGCTGGTGGCATCCTAACTCAGAGCGTTCACGCACTCTTGTTGGGAGTTGGAAGCTCTTTGGTGAAGATTTTAACAAGGGCAGTGGAGAGAACTGTCTGGACTCGTTAAACCTCAGTGTCCGTCATGATGTGAGAGGAGGAAAGAGCATTCTCTCGTCCATCTGCTTCTTTGTTCTTCTTCCTGCTGGGCCCTGCCTGCTGCCCTGCCGTACTCCCCGCGCATGCCCAGGGCCTCTCTGGGTCCTTCACACACTGTGTCCCCTTAGCCCAGCTCAGCCTTCCCACAAGCAACACGTTATTCACCGAACACTGTTCCCTGAACATGTGTTAATCCCACGTCAGCTGTGCACAGATGCCTTGCTCGGCTTCAGGAATTAGGCGGGGAGCGGGGGGGTTTACCCAGGGGCTCATCCAGGGCCTGAGTAAGCCCTGGGCATTATCTAGGCCTAGGGGAGGGGAGGACCCCCCAGTGTGCAAAGGCCCTGAGATGGCCAGTGGGAGGCACTGTAAAAAGCCCATGTGAGTTCAGGATGGGGACAGTGGCCATTCTGTCCATTGACTTAGGACCAAGCCCTGCCCCTTCCCACCCAACTGCCTTCCTGGGCTGATATAGTCAGAGGGCTTGAGTCTGAATCCTGGTCTGTCACTGCTGATAGCTGTGTGACCTGGGCCAGTGTCTTCCCCTCATGAAGGCTTGGTTCTCTCATCTGTGAAATCGGGGGAAGGCTGTGCAAATCATAGGACCAGCTCGCAGGACTTGGGGGAAGTCTAGGTGGATGTGTGTAATGCACCTGAAACGCTGCCATGGTTAGTACTAAGTGAATGTGTGCTGCTGTTTTCTTTTGTTATGATTATTATTACTCCTTTGGTTCAAAGCTGATGACTCGTGGAGGCTAGTGGGTAAGGTCACAGGCTTTGCCATTAAACTTGGGAGTCAAGTAGTGCCAGTTCCTCTGTCTGCCTGCTGTGTGACCTTGGGCAAGTCACTTCACCTCTCTGAGCTGCATTTTGTTATCCACAAAATGGGGAAGCTAATTCTAAGAGAGCCTTCTGATATGTGCTTGCATGTATTGGCATAAGGACAGGCTGCGTGCATGAATTTACTCGCCCTGGTTGTGCTGAGAGAGGGGAAATGGAGCCGGGATGGACAGGGAGAGAGCAGGCACGGGGATACTGTGAACTTGCTCTGTGCACGTGCCTTTTCTGTTAGATGTGCTCCAAGGAGCACACATTCCTTTTGCAATTAAAACAAAGCAGCCCCCAAAATGGAAGAGTTAAATGAAATAGAGGTCCTACCTTCTTCCCAGGGTGCAGTGAGGATTAAATGAGTTAATACCTGTAAACTGATTAGAATAGGGTCTGGTATGTGGTAAGTGCTGAGTAAATGTTAGTTGTTAATAGTAATAGTAAATTATTATTATTACCATCACCGTTACTTTTCAAGCGGCTCTGCAAAATCATTAGCCTCTGTCATGTCACCCTGAGAGAGGTGAGGTCCTCTTTAATCCTGGGGGCGTGGGGTACCCAGGGATGCTGAGAGTCACCTGTTCCAGGCAGGAAGGTAAGAAGCCCCACGTGGTTCTGGGCAGGGCCGCAGCCCCTGTGAAGGGCCCCCACGCTCTTATCTAGTGCTGCCTGCTTTGGGGGCCCCTCTGTACTAGGGTGGGAAGGGCAGGCGTGTTCCTTTAGTCTGGTGACTGAGACGCCCTTGAGAGTCTGATAAAGCCTGAAGGTAGAGAGGAGATGTCTGGGTGGAAACTCAGTCAGGTCCAAGCACTGGATCTGCAACTGTGACTTCCAGACCTCTTCCAGCCCTGGCAGGTTGGAAGGCAGGGGACGGGGCCCCCAAGGCCAAGAGCGGGGGGCGGCTCTTGTGGGTCACCAGGTGGATGGCTAGGGAGCTCCTCGTGGGCTTCTCCCCTTTCTGCAGGCTGGAACCCCGAGCACTGGCCCAGGAAGAAGCAGGAGGATTTGGTTTTATTTTAAGATGCAGGAGACCTTGAAAAGAGGCGTGTAAGCATTTCGCAGAATGGGTCTCTGTAGATGTCGTTTGCATGACAAGTGTCTAAATCATCAGAAATAGGGAAGAAACTGCAGATGAGGATGAGCAGAGATACCCTGGAAACGGAGGTCTTTCAGTACTTATTTCAAGTTGATTACAGCACCCTTGGGTTTGGGATTGGGGGAGAGGAAGTGGGAAACAGGTCCGTTGGGAGTTGGGGCTGATTCATGCCTTGTGAGGCCTGAATCATAGAACTTATATAGTTTGGCGTGGCGCTTTTTAAGAAAAAGACCCGGGCTTCCCTGGTGGCGCAGTGGTGGCGCCGATGCAGGGGACGCGGGTTCGTGCCCCGGTCCGGGAAGATCCCACATGCCGCGGAGCAGCTGGGCCCGTGAGCCGTGGCCGCTGAGCCTGTGCGTCCGGAGACTGTGCTCCGCAACGGGAGAGGCCACAGCGGTGAGAGGCCCGTGTACCGCAAAAAAAAAAAAAAAAGAAAAAGACCCCAGAATTACGTGTCATATATGAGAAGGGGCCAAACAAGTGAGGGCCCTGCAGTTTCAGCCTCCATAGCTTCCCGGGAAACCTGCCTCTGGTGGTGAGTCAAACCCAGGGTTTTAGTAAGACAACCTTTGTCTGCGTGTCCACTCTGCCCCTATAGGCTGTGTGACCTTGACCTGGCCACCTCTCCTGTGTGGACCCCCAGAGGGTGCATACTAAGGCCCTGTACTCACATATGAGAAAGACAGTGACGACAGTGTGGACTTCCTCCCCGAGGAGAGATGAGGGGCACGAGGCTGTTTAAAGGCTGTTTAAAGACTCCAAATCGGCCGCTGTACCATATTTAAATGCTGTTTTGACTCACGCTCCCATTAAGCTACTTAACAGTCGCCTAATGCGTCTCGTATTTTTATTGTTTTGCATCTCATGCGAAGATACCAGCAATGTTGTAAAACGTCCCATGGGACTGGAGCGGCCCTCCTCTCTGTCGGCTGCAGTCCCCCCACCATGACCCCCGCTGCCCTGGCCTGGACTGTGTGCGTGCCGTGCCCATGTGCGTGTGGGTGACGTGTGTGTGTGGGGAGGTGGCTGTGGACACTCGTGGGGTTTCTCTTTTGGAGCCTCTTGCCTCCTTAGTTTGTGCTGAACGCACCCGCACGCGCGCACACACACACACACACAAGCCTCAGTGCCCAAGCTGGTGCCTTTCTGTGATGGCTTTGGTCCTAGCTCTGGGGTGGCCCACCCCCATCCAGCTCAAGTCAGCTTCAGGTCCAGCTTGACCTAGGGGCTCAAATTATGACCTCAGGAGTTACCTTAGCCCTGCTTTCCATGTTGGCCTCGCTCTCCGGGCAGTGAGCTGCATGTAGTGGCCCTGGCAGCCCCCGCAGAGGGCAGAGAGCTTCTCATCCACAATAGTTCTGTTGTAAGTCCTGGCATGGGTTTGCTGGGCCCAGGTCACATGTTCACCCTCAAACAGGTGACTGAAACGAAGGCGATGAAATCTGTTGACTGGCCAGAACTAGGTTATATGCTCACCTTTTGATTCTGGTATTGTAGAGGGTTAACTTCCCCTAAGCCACGTGGACTAGGAAAGGCTGGGTAGGTAGCTGAGGGTCTTCAAAATAAAAAAGAGGTACTATTGGCGTAAGATGAGGAGAGACAGGGCAGGCAGGAAAGGTAGTCACAGATGTCCCCTACCCCACCCAGGGCGGTGCGGCATCCTGGGTCTGAGGGGATACGTTCACCCCACACCGAGTGGAGAACCCAACTCAGAACCCTAAGAACCATCAGGGGTCATGGAGCCTGGAGTTGAGAGCCAAACGGAGACACGGCCTGAGGCAAGCAGAGTGGGAACAAGCAGAGGCTTTGCTGCTGGGGCTGCTGCCTTGGAGGCTGAGGCACAGGTGCCCAGGGGCTGTGTCAATATGGAGCCCAGGTACTGACAGGAAAGAGCAGGCAGGCGGAGGGCCTCTGGGAGGACTCTCCGGGGAACTTGTTAGAAATGCAGCATCTCAGGCCCTACTCCCGACCTCCTGTATCACAGTCTGAATTTTAATCAGATCTTCAGGTGATCCATGTGCACCGCTGCTCTAAAGACTCATCTGTCTCTTAGCCCTCACGTTCAAGGGTGGTGGCGCTTAGGTCTTCCGGGGTGCAGTGTGGCCCTGTGTATGAAGGATCCTTAACCATATTCATGCTCTATGATGGAGCCAGTATTTCTACTTCTGGGACGTTACTGAACAACATCACCAGAGTCAGGGACAAAGCATGCTATGCACAAAGGCTGTAAGAAACTATTGTGAACAATTCTATGTCAATAAGTGAGACCACCTAGAAGAGATGGATAAATTCCTAGAAACACGCAACCTACCAAAATGGAATGAAGAAGAAATAGAAAGCTTGAACAGACCAATAATAAATATGGAGATTGAAAGAGCTGAATTACCAGGACCAGAAAAAAAGAAAAACCAACAAAGAAAAACCCAGGACCAGATGTCTTCACAGGGGAAATCTACCAAACATTTAAATAAGAATTAATACCAATCCTTAAACTCTTCCGAAAACTAGAAGAAGGAACACTTCTGAACAAATTTCATGAGCCAGCATTATTCTGACACCAAAGCTGGACAAAAAATTAGAAATAGAGCTACCATATGATCCAGCAATCCCATTTCTGAGTATGTACACAAAGGAATTGAAATCAGGATCTCAAGGAGATATCTGCCCCCCTCTTCATTGCATCATTGTTCACAATAGCCAAGACGCGGAAGCAACCTAAATGTGCATTGACTGATGAATGGATAAAGAAGATGTGATATATACATGCAACGGACTATTATTCCGCCTTAAAAAAGGGAATCCTGTCATGTCACAACATGGATAAACCTGGAGGATGTGATGCTCAGTGAAATGTCAGAAGGACAAATTCTACATAATGCCACTTATATGAGGAATCTAAAATAGTCAAACTCGTAGAAGAGAGTAGAGCGGTGGCTGCCAGCGGCTGGGGAGAGGGAAATGGACAGGTGATGGTCAAAGGGTACAAAGTTTCAGTCATGCAACATGAGTAAGTTCTAGAGGTTTGCATGGCAGAGTCTGCAGAGATAATAATGCCTTACTAAATGCTTGGAACTTGGCTAAGAGGATAGATCTTCTGTTACGTGTTCTTATCACAAAAAACAGTAAATAAAGGGGGTGGAGGAAACTTCTGGAGGTGATGGATGTGTTTATGGCATTGATTGTGGTGATGGTTTCACAGACATATACTTATCTCCAAAGTCATCTAAATACATACAGCTTTTGCTGTGTCAATTATACCTCAATACAGTCATTTAAAAATAAATAAATAAAAAAGGGTGGATGGAGAGGAACCTGATTTGCTCTAGGGAGCTGAAGGCCTCGTGGACAAGGCCCCTGGGATGTGATAATCCACATTAAGTGAGCAGAGCTGGCATAAATAGAATGATATAAACTGCATCGTGTTGACTATATAAAAATAATAACAAAAAGACAAAGCCTGGAGATAAACATGCAAAAATATTACAGTATCTCCAGGTGCTGGATTATAGATTATTATTATTTTTTTGATGTTCGGATTGTATTTGTTTCTTTTTTCTGGAATTTTTGAATTTTATTTTATTTATTTTTTATACCACAGGTTCTTATTATTTATCTATTTTATACATATTAGTGTGTACATGTCAATCCCAATCTCCTAATTCATCCCACCACCGCCCCCGCACCACATTCCCCCCTTACGTTTGTCCATACGTTTGTTCTCTACATCTGTGTCTCTATTTCTGCCCTGCAAAGCAGTTCATCTGTACCATTTTTCTAGGTTCCACATATATGTGTTAATATACGATATTTGTTTTTCTCTTTCTGACTTACTTCACTCTGTATGACAGTCTCTAGATCCATCCACGTCTCTACAAATGACCCAATTTCGTTCCTTTTTATGGCTGAGTAATATTCCATTGTATATATGTACCGCATCTTCTTTATCCATTCGTCTGTCGATGGGCATTTAGGTTGCTCCTGGCTATTGTAAACAGTGCTGCAGTGAACATTGGGGTGCATGTGTCTCTTTGAATTATGGTTTTCTCTGGGTATATGCCCAGCAGTGGGATTTCTGGGTCATATGGTAATTCTATTTTTAGATTTTTTTTTTTTTTTTTTTTGCGGTATGCGGGCCTCTCACTGTTGTGGCCTCTTCCGTTGCAGAGCACGGGCTCCGGACGCGCAGGCTTAGCGGCCATGGCTCACGGGCCCAGCTGCTCCGCGGCATGTGGGATCTTCTCAGACCGGGACACAAACCCGTGTCCCCTGCATTGGCAGGCGGACTCTCAACCAATGTACCACCAGGGAAGCCCTAACATTTTTTTTTTTCTCTTTTTCTTGATGAGTCTGGCTAAAGGTTTATCAATTTTGTTTATCTTCTCAAAGAACCAGCTTTTAGTTTTATTGATCTTTGCTATTGTTTTCTTTGTTTCTATTTCATTTATTTCTGCTCTGATCTTTATGATTTCTTTCCTTCTGCTAACTCTGGGGTTTTTCTTTGTTCTTCCTTGTCTAGTTCCTTTAGGTGCAAGGGTAGATTGTTTATTTGAGATTTTTCTTGTTTCTTGAGGTAGGCTTGTATTGCTATAAACTCCCCTCTTAGAAGTGCTTTTGCTGCATCCCATAGGTTTTGGATTGTTGTGGTTTCATTGTAATTTGTTTCTAGGTATATTTTGATTTCCTCTTTGATTTCTTCAGTGATCTCTTGGTTATTTAGTAACGTATTGTTTAATCTCCGTGTGTTTGTGTGTTTTACGTTTCTCTCCCCCCTGTAACTGATTTCTAATCTTATAGCGTTGTGGTCGGAAAAGATGCTTGATATGATTTCAACTTTCTTAAATTTACCGAGGCTTGATTTGTGACCCAAGATGTGATCTATGCTGGAGAATGTTCTCTGTGCACTTGAGAAGAAAGTGTAATCTGCTGTTTTGGGATGGAATGTCCTATAAATATCAATTAAATCTATCTGGTCTATTGTGTCATTTAAAGCTTGTGTTTCCTTATTAATTTTCTGTTTGGATGATCTGTCCATTGGTGTAAGTGAGGTGTTAAAGTCCCCCACTATTATTGTGTTACTGTCGATTTCCTCTTTTATAGCTGTTAGCAGCTGCCCTATGTATTGAGGTGCTCCTATATTGGGTGCATATATATTTATAATTGTTATGTCTTCTTCTTGGATTGATCCCTTGATCATTATGTAGTGTCCTTCCTTGTCTCTTGTAACTTTCTTTATTTTAAAGTCTATTTTATCTGATATGAGTATTGCTACTCCAGCTTTGTTTTGATTTCTATTTGCATGGAATATCTTTTTCCATCCCCTCACTTTCAGTCTGTATGTGTCCCTAGGTCTGAAGTGGGTCTCCTGTAGACAGCATATATATGGGTCTTGTTTTTGTATCCATTCAGTGAGCCTGTATCTTTTGGTTGGAGCATTTAATCCATTCACATTTAAGGTGATTATCGATATGTATGTTCCTGTTACCATTTTCTTAATTGTTATGTGTTTGTTTTTGTAGGTCCTTTTCTTCTCTTGTGTTTCCCACTTAGAGAAGTTCCTTTAGCATTTGTTGTAGAGCTGGTTTGGTGGTGCTGAATTCTCTTAGCTTTTGCTTGTCTGTAAAGGTTTTAATTTCTCCATCGAATCTGAATGATATCCTTGCCGGGTAGAGTAATCTTGGTTGTAGCTTCTTCCCTTTCATCACTTTAAATATATTGTGCCACTCCCTTCTGGCTTGTAGAGTTTCTAATGAGAAATCAGCTGTTAACCTTATGGGAGTTCCCTTGTATGTCGTTTGTTGTTTTTCCCGCGTTGCCTTCAATAATTTTTCTTTGTCTTTAATTTTTGCCAATTTGATTACTATGTGTCTCAGTGTGTTTCAGTACCTCCAGGTGGTGGATTACAGATGATTTTTACTTGTTTAGCTTAAACGTTTCTGTATTTCTTCCACACAAGAAAAACAATAGAGGTGATTTCAGAATCTGAATTTGTATCAGTCACAGTGATTAGTTGTAGACGACAGAATCCACTCTTTCTGATTTGAGCAGGAGAGGACTTATTCCTGGGTGTTAGGACTGAGATTCCAGGACTACCAGGGGACCAAGATTGGATGCCCCATAGCTAGGGACAACACAGCCTGGACAATCGCCTACCCCCACCTGACCCTGTTGCCATGGAAACCCCACTCTCTGTAATGCTCAGGCCCAGACCCCTCTGTTCCTTGCCAGCCAGGAGCCCCATCCCTCCACCACCCTGTGTTGTTTGCTTCCACCTTTTAAATCTTACATAGACATCTGTCCAGAGGAACTCAGGTCACCTGCCGAACTCTAGATGCAAGGGTGTCTGAGAAATATAGATTTCAGTTTTCCAGAGGCTAACTTATGCAAGCCATGGAAGGAGGGGTTGGCACACATGTTGAATGAGTCAGTCTGCAGGGTCCACCACAGAAGTGAAACAAGAGGATGAAATGATCACTTGTACCCTTGACATTGTGAAGTCCACATGGCGGCTCAGTTATCCATGGTGTTATCATAAGGACGGCAGGGCTCTCTCTTAGGCCAGGGAGCACTGGCTGCAGAGCCCCTCACCCCAGCCTCTCACTTCCAACCGCCAGCACCTCTTTGCCTGGGGTCTTCTCTTGAGGCTGGAGACCCCTTGGCCTCCTGTGTGGCAGGCTGGAGTGTGGAGACTTACTGTCCCCTAGGAGCAGACTCAGCTAGGACTGCAGCAACTTACTCCTTGGGTGGGAACTCTGCACTGGCCCCCAGGGCTCCCTGGTGGACCAATTTTTGTTGCCTGCAGTGGAGGCTCCCACAGTGGGGGGCAGCTTGATAACAGCCATAATTAGGCAACTTCTCTTTGTCTTCTCACTTCCCTTGCCTTCACCTCCCAAGTAAATTCCTTGTGCCAGAATCCTTATCTCCAGGTGTGTCTAGAGCATCCCAAACTAAGGCATCTCTGACCTGAGCATCACACATGTAACGCCTCATCCTGGCCCTGGATGACCCACTGGGGACAGTCCCCTGAGGTTGGGTTAAGAGGTATGAGACTGCTTCTGTGACCTCACCGCCATTCCTGCCAGTTTAGGAAGTCATCCCGTTCCTGGTTCCCATTCATGGGCAGGAAACCAGAGGGCTCTGGGGTGCTCGCTGCCTGCTGCCCAGTCCACGGTAGTGCCACGTCTACGCGCACACAGGCCTCATCTGCCCACCCCCGCTGCGTTCTTCGTTGCTCCTTCTGTCCTAGGACTGACAGCGATATGCCCTGGAGTTCTAAGGGTCCTCTGAATGTGCTGTCCTTGGTGTAAATGTGACTCTGCTGTGTGTGGCTTTTAGTGTGTGAGGTTTGGGCCAACGCCATCATGGGTTCACACAGCAGCCTTTGCCATGGAGCCTGCTGGGTGCCAGGCCCTTGCTGCGCTCCGGGCGTGGGATGCATCGTCTCCTGTGGAAGCCACCCTTCCCTCTGCATGAGACAGGGGGCTTCAGGCAGCTTTACTGACCTGCTCCTCCGGGCATCAGTCTACCTCACCCGTCCGTGCCGGCTTTTGCCAGGGCTTCCTGAGAACGGCTTTGGCGACTCTCCAGCTGACAGAGGGCTGCTTTGACCTTGTCTCGGCCCCTGGGGGAGAGGGCACAAGGTCTGTTCCTGTCTTCATCACCTGCTAGTGTGGAGGCAGTGTGGCCGTGATGGTGGGCGCTGATGCCCACCTGGAGGGAGTCCAGGGTCCTTCTGGACAGGGGTTTACACTCAGGCAGCTGGGAACTACCTGCTGTCTCATTGCCGCTGGTGAGAGCAAGGGGCGGGCTGGGTGCTGCCAGGGGAGCCCAGGTTCATCCGCCTGTGACAGTGGGCCTGGGTGCTTGAGTGGCAAACTGGGGGCTCTGTCCCCCTCTGTGCGGCTCCCACTGCTCTTATCTCTCAGGAAATTCCAAGGGTGTTGGAAGCTTTGAGCAGGAAACTGTGGATGAAGACCAGTTGCATGTGAGAAACATATTTTTGTAATAGGGGCTTGGGCAGGCGCGTGACCCATAGCGCTCGGTCCTTACTGAGCAACCAAAACCATTACCGCGAGACCCTGAGAGCGGGAAGGTTACCGCGAGACCCTGAGAGCGGGAAGGTTACCGCGAGACCCTGAGAGCGGGAAGGTTACCGCGACACCCTTAGCTCCGCGGTTAGAAGCCACCCTTCGCCACCGGCGGTCCTCGCGGCGGAGAGCGCAGTAAGAGGCGGATCACGGCCTTCTCCCCGGGGCTCTCCAGGCCCTCCCGCCTCGGGCCGGCGGGTGAGCTGGGCGTCCCGGGGGACAGGTTGCGTCCTGCAGGGCCCTCGCCACAGCTGCCCACTGGCCGGGCCCAGGCCTTGAGGTGGCGGTGAACCTCTCCCCATCCCCGCCCGCGGGACATAGTGGCGGCAGCAGTCTGCATGGGTTGCGGTCCGTGGGACCTGGCACACGCTCCCCCGCCTCCCGTTTGCGTGGCCTGAGGAGCCTGCGGGCCGGCTGGGTCCTGGGCTCCCGGCTCCCTCGGCGATGACAGCTGGGCAGGGTCTGGGGACCTGGCCCTGAGGGCGCTGCCAGCTGAGATCTGCCTCTTCAGCCGGGCCTGGGCACTGGCGGGAGGACCCAGACGGATGCTCCCAGGCATGGTACCCAGCCCCCACAGGGACCCCCTCCTCTTAGCCCGGTCTGGACCTCGGAGGGCGAAAGTCGAGCCTGGGGACCTTGCCCTTTCTTGTCAGAACAGAGAATAACATTTGTTTTGGTGGAGGGTTACAGGAACGTCGTTCCCTGCCCAGGTCCCGACCTCAAGAACAAAGAATCTGACACCGAGAAGTTCTCAACAGTTAGCCACGCCCCTCGCTCACCTTTGGGGTTTTTAAGGCATGAGCCACCTCTCTCCTTGCACAGCCCTGCAATAAACCTTTCTCTGCTCCACACGCCGACATTTTCCTATTGTTTGGATTCACTGTGCGTCGGGCACATGGACTTGCATTTGGTGACACTTTGGTCATCTGAAAGACCAAATATGTAAATACACATTTCTTATAAATGACAGTATCCCTGGGTAACCAGTCCCTGATCAGGAGTCACACACCTGCAAACCCGTGTCCCCTTCCGTCACCAGCCCTGTCACCTCTGCCCAGACTTTGAACACGGCAGAATGTGGTTTGCTGACCACTGAGGTTGCGTCGGGAGCTCAGCCTGGCAGGAAGAGGGTGGAGTTTGCATAGCTGGGTTCAAAATGCACCTGGGCACTGGCCGGTCATGTGACTGTGGCACTTAGCCTCCAGGACCCTCAGTCCCTCATGTGCTCAGCGGGGACCGTGCTGGACCTGCCAGGTTGCTGTGGAAATCACAGATTACATGCATCAGGGCCCAGCCCAGGGCTCGGCACACAGTGAGGACCGAATAAGGAGTGTGTCTCATCGTCGTCATCATTGGCGGCACCCGAGGCTTGACGGGATGTGGCCTGTGGCTGTGACACAGACACCTGAGCGTGACGATGAGACAGGCTCCATGGCCTGTGGCGTTGTGTGGCTACAGCGAGAGCCGTGTACATGGCGTTTTGGGCAGCCACCGGCTGCCGGCATCCTGGAGACACGGTCCTGCACCGGCCTGTCAGTCAGCTTGAAAGGCAACCGGGATAACATCTTCTCCGACGCGGCAGACAGGGGGAAGGGGCACAGGGTGGTCTCCTGAGGTCAGCCAGCCTGGCTCAGTGGGAGAAGCCACCCCCTGGCTTCCGTGCTGAGGGGGCCGTGCAGCCAGTCTTCAGGATGACTGGAAAGGCAACTTGCTGAAAGAAAAGTCATCTGACTTTGGGTTGCGTGTGTTTTTATTTCTCAGGCTCTCTGGCAGTGAAATCCAGTTTGGGATGTGCAGGGATTAGAGTCCCAAATGTGCTTACTCGCAGCCCTTAGCTTGTTCAGGCCCAGGAAGCCCGCCAGCCTCTTTTGCCCTGAGCTGTTTAATCCCAAAGTCCCTTTCCCTCGGCTTATAGAGCAGAAGTCATCGCTGTTGATGGATTCCGCGTGTTTCTCGGTCTATGCGAAAGTTCAGGTGCGCGTGATACGATCTTATTGTCTGGTTTCTTGACATTGAGCCTTGTCTCCTTTGTAAAGCAGTGGAATTGATTTCTGGGCACTTGAAAATAGAGCTGGGAGTGGGGAGACACGCTGCAAATACCAAGCAGGGGCAGCAGCAAGGCCAGCGCAGCGCCCACGCGCACTCGTTCATTCACTGGTCTGGGTGCTGCCTTGCAGAGCCTGGACACAGAGTTCTGGAACCGTAGCTCCTCCTGCAACTCTGGGGTTGCTTCCCAACTCCTGTAAAAACAATTACCTTCGAAGTGATGGGCATGAGGGGGTGGGAGAGGAGCCCTGAAGCTCCTAGAGGTGGCCCTGGGGCTGGGTGGGGGCAGCTTGCTGAGGCTGGGCAGCGGGGCTCAGGGGCCCCACGTCTAACATCCTCGCCTGGGTCCCCGGCAGCGGAGGGTCTGCATTCTAAGCGTGTGTTCTCTCTCGTTGCAGGTCGGAAGGAGAAAGCTCCCGCAGCGTCAGGTACGTGTGTCGTCAGCCTCCGTCTGTGCCTCTGTCCTGGGAGTGGGCGGCGTCGGTGAAACCATGTGCTTCGCTTTCTCTCTGACGGGGTCTGGCCAGGTCAGAGCCCTGCCCGCCACCTGGGCACCTTGGCCGTGCTGTGCTGGCTTGGGGTCCTGGAGCTAGAGCGCCAGTTTACTGCGTCGGCTTTCCTGGTCCTTGAGTGACCTTCACGGAGTCACCCCGCCTGGTGGTGGTTCCTTCCCATCGGGGCTGATGGTGACCGGGTTTGCCTGGGCTGTGACCCACGTAGGGCCAGAATCGTCTCAGCTCAGACAGCCCCTGAGGCCAGGCTGGGCAGGTGGGGCAAGTCTCTGGGGACTTTGGTGGAGGCGCGGGCTCTCAGCCTGGACTGCAGTGTCTCTCCAGGGTGCGTGGAGCAGACTGATGGTACTTTCTTGGGGCCTGCGGTGGAGACCCCTCTGCCTCCCCACCCCTACCAGCTGGGGGCTCTGAGTGGACCACGCGGAGGGTGTTAGTGCCTCAGCCCAGGGGCTGGTGCAGCAGGTCTCAAGGCTTGAGCTGGGGCCGAGAAAGCCATGGGGGATGGGAGACAATGGGTGGTAGAGAGAGTGGGGGCAGGAAGGAGAGACAAGGAGGCAATTAGAGAGCCACAGGGGCCCCGGGGCCCACTGGCTGCAGACCGGATGGTAGGTACCTTCCCGTGACCCCCTGGGGAGAGGAGATGCTCATCCGGGGCTGGCGCTGGGAGTGTCAGGCAGGGTGGGGTCTTCTGGACAGCCTGCGGAGCCAGAGGCAGAGGCGAAGGTGGCTGCACCCCGGGGAGGCTCCCTGGAGTCAGTACCTGACGCACTCGGCTGTGGCGTAGCCCAGGAGACACGGGCGGGGCCAGTAGAGGGCCTGGGGCTGGTGGCCCCAAGCCATGCAGGGTCCCAGCCGGCAGCAGAGGCACACACACTCAAGGGGACCCAACAGAGTGTCACAAGGATGAGGGCCTGAAGGGGCTGGGCGAGACGCTCTGAGGGACAGAGGGTGTCCAGGAGATGCAGGAGGAGGCCCGGCCGGGCATTCAGGGACATCCCAGTGATGCAGCTGGGAGAGAGGAGTGTGCTGTCGGCTGCCGGCGGGGAAGAGGCCCAGGGCTGCTGTCCGTGAACAGAGCCAGGTGCAGGAGAGCGTGGGCCTCACGTTACATCCTGGGGCAAGGGCAGGAGACACAGGCAGCCACAGAATGTTCTCTCAGGAGGTGGGGGGCAGGGCAGGCAGGGACAGGGTGGCCGTGAGCCTCCCCTGAGTCCCTTTGCTGTTGTTGGGCTGTGAACCGTACCCGTGTATGACCTC
Source organism: Globicephala melas (assembly GCF_963455315.2). NCBI lineage: Eukaryota > Metazoa > Chordata > Mammalia > Artiodactyla > Delphinidae > Globicephala > Globicephala melas. The sequence continues at coordinate 2,645,385 of NC_083324.2, read as the reverse complement.
TTATTAAAAATCGAGAGCCGTCCGAGCTGAGGGTGGGTTGCTGAGCAGTGAGCGTCCCGGCACTGGGGGTGTGCAATGACACTGGAAGGGGATTGGCTCGCAGATGGGGGGGTGAGGTCCCGTCCCCTGCCCCGTTGGGATCTGAGAACCCCCCTCTCTGGCTGACACACTCACCCAGAAGGTGCTGCGGCTGGGATGGGGCCCTGCACTAAGGTCCCCTGAGACCTGTGGGTCCAGCCGGGCTCCCCATGAGCAGCGGTGGGAGGTGTGTATAGGATGAGCGAACCTCGAGGTGGCCAGCGAATGGCCCTGAAGAGCTTGGGCGCCCAGCCAGTCCCCCACCTCCAGTCTCAGCATCTCGTGGTGGTGGTGATGGGGTGTCGGGAAGGTGGTTCTCTGAAGGCACTGACGCTGGGGCCGGGCCCAGGGAGGAGGGTTCTCCCCTCGGGGGAGGGGGGAGGACGTGTGCAGGGACCCGGAGCTGCATCTCTTGGCTGCCTGGCGGGAACAGGAACGGCCTCGGGACGCGGGTGGCGGAGTGCAGCGTGAACATACGCTCCCAGCTCCAGCCAGACGGTTCTCGGCAGGACGCCGGGCACTCAGGCGCCAGGCAAGGAAGAAAACTGATGGGGGCGCGAGCAGAGAAGGCTGCGTTTCAGCTCTTCTAGGGCTGAGGACCCCACCCCGATGGCTCCAGCCCGCTTGGCTGTGTGCACTCCTGGGTCGTGGGTGGAAACCGTTAGGACTTGAAGGTGCCGTGTTCAGGTCTGGACTGCGTCTCCATCCTGCGTTTCAGCTCCGGGGCTGTGGACGCCGGCATCAGGCCTTGGCCACATGTCACACCCTTTGCTCGCCGGTGTGGGCACAGCACACACGCACGCACGCACGCACACACACACAGCCCTCCCTTTGCTCAGGACCAGGAGCTGCCAGGCTGCTCAGATATGACCTCTGATGGGTCCCAGTCCTCTCCCCATGCTCAGGTCGCTGCCTCCCAGCACAGCTGCAAAATTGGGTTTCCAGGGAAGAGTGTCGTGGGGTCTCTTCTGTCAGTGAGCCCAGACCCCGCCGGGTGGCCTCTCCGTAGCCCCTCGGCCCTCAGGGCCGCAAGAGGGACTGCTCTGAAGCAGGGACCCTCTGCTTCTCCTCCACGATCCCCGTTGCCCCTCGGCCGGCACCTCCCACCTGTGCAGTCTGGTTTTCCGCTAAGTCCCCCTCGACCTCCTGCTTGCTCCCACCCGTCGGTGCTCCTCGCCTTCTGAATGCGTCCAGTGACTCCCTGCCTGCCTTCCGGCTTGTCCGTGTGACTCGGGCCATTTCCTCTGCCCCCTCCACGGGGCAAACCTGTGCCTTTCTCGGAATTCCCCCAAGCTGCTGCCTGCCTGAAACTTTGAAGGACGCAGCAGCTCGGGGGGATTGAGGGGGGCATGGATGAAGTGCTGTCCTCCCCTCCACCCCTTGATGCTGAAAACCTGGCCTCTGTGCACCGGTGCCGAATCGAATCTCAGAGACAGTTTGGGGTGAAGTAGAAAAGAAGAGCTTTATTGCTTTGCCAGGCAAAGGGGGACACAGCAGACTCCTGCCCTTGAAAACTGTGTCGTCTCCTCCCAGGAGGATTTGGTGAGGAGGTTTATAGCAATGGTTCAAGGGTGGGGTTGCTGATAAGGATTACAGTGTGTGCGGGACCTGTAGTCCTTTAATCTGGTCTCCGTGGTCTCTTGATGAGCTTCTCTGGTTCCTTTAATCTGACCTCAGGTGGTCTTCTCTGGAATGAAGAATGCTGACGTCTTCCATCTGTAGGGGTTTTAGTTCTGTAAAGAGCTCAAATATGTTGTTGTGTGTATCTCCTGAGGGGAACCAGGACCCCGCCCCAAGGCTGCACTGTTGTTTCTTGGCGTCTCTGCATCCCCTCCGTGCCCTGATTGGCAACTGTTTGAACTGCCCTTTGGAACTCAGGGAAGGTCGTACAGGCTGCACAGAGAGGCTCCTTGCCCAGGAGGAGCCCCGCAGGGTCCTGCTCGGTTTCATCCTTGCCTTCTGTAGCTGCTGTGCCTGCTTTTGATATCCAAGTTCATGCTGCTTTTGCGTCCTAGTGATGTGAGCCCCTGTCTTACTTCCCCAGGCAGAGTAATGGGCCCCGGATGTGGCCCTGGGTCGTTTCCAGGTAGGCCAGCACCTTCCAGGCACACGGCAGGCCGCAAGGGCCTTAGTGGAATGAATTTACCTGGTATCGCTAGGTATCCCTGGAGCCCCAGCGTGATATCTTGCACATAAAACATGGACAAGCTAATGTTTGTTTTATTGGATTCAGGACCCATAAATGTTTTCAGGCCGTGAACTTGGAGGAAAAGAGAAAAGTGGACCATTCACCTTGGTCAGTGGAGAATCCTTCACATCCCTACGTCCACAACAAACCCTCACTAAAAATAGTGGGCAGAAGGGGCCACCTTTTGGGGGTTTTTTTGTTGTTTTTGCGGTACGCGGGCCTCTCGCCGCTGTGGCCTCTCCCGCTGCAGAGCACAGGCTCCGGACGCGCAGGCTCAGCGACCATGGCTCACGAGCCCAGCCACTCCGCGGCACGCAGGATCCTCCCGGACCAGGGCACGAACCCGTGTCCCCTGCATCGGCAGGCACACTCTCAACCACTGCACCACCAGGGAAGCCCAAGGGGCCACCCTTGACGTCTGGGTTTCGTTAGGCTGGCAAAGTGAGGTATTGATGGACGGACGCCCTGAGCGGATTCTTTGCTGAATGTTAAGGAACTGAACCCTGGGAGACCCCCTGTTGCTCACACCCTCCCCAGGGCCCCTTCGTGGGGAGGTTATTTCTCTTTAGACTCCAGTGATCTGAGGCATTATCTTTCTGCTTGGCTGTCTCAGCCTCCCGGAGCAGTAGGAAACTGCTTGTCCAGGAGAAGGCTGTTTGAGAATTCGCATGCACTTCTCTTCCCCGAGGCGAAACATTTGCAAGATCAGATGGATTCATTTTCCACAAATGAAATGACTCATTTTTGACCATTTTGCAAACGTAGGACTTTGCTCCTTGTGCCCGGGGAGCACGTGTCTGCTTTTCACTCCATTCCAGGGGAAGCTTACGAGGCCCAGACTTTGAATCTTTTAATGATTTATTTAGTGGGAAAGAGGAGAGGTTTGCAGAGTTTGGAGTTTGAAAAGAATGATGAGCTGCGTGGAGGCCCCAGAAGGAGTGCTGATACTGTATTTAAGATGCAAGGACTTTCTGCACGGTAAAGAGTTATTTTTCCTCTCCCTGGCTCTCATCAACCCCTTGAAGTGAACTCATATTCACCGGTGGGAATTAAGTATCATTTAACGAGTGTTCACCGTGGGTCGGGGCCTCACCTCATCTGTGCCAGCCCCACCCCTGCATGCGAATTATTAGCCGCATTTTTTCAGCTCTGGGAAATGGAGGCTGAGAAATACTAACCAGCTTCCCTGGGAGCCAGGACGTGGAACACCAAACCTTTCCAAGTCAGAATTCCTGGTGTCCTTGTTGAAAATGCAGATTTCCAGGCCCGTCCTTACCGTGATTGAACGCAGCTGGCAATGTTTGCTGTGCTGGGTGAACAGAGCTGACCGCTCACCTCCAGGATGGACTGGGAGCCGGTTCCAAATCAGAGAGAAGGGCTGGGGGCCTTGTCCGGCAGGATGTCCAGAGAGCCTGGACGAGAGGCTGAGCAGGTGGCCTAGGACGTGAGCAAAATCTTGCTTAGCACCATGGAATGGAAGGAGCAGAGGCACTGGATTTAGACAACTCTGAATCCAAATCCTTTCTCCTCATCTTTCCCTCGTGTCACCAGGGATCAGACGCTGAACTCTCCAGGCCTCAAATTTCAGTCATTCAGCAGTCTTTATTAAACATATACTGGGGGCTTCCCTGGTGGCGCAGTGGTTGGGAGTCCTCCTGCCAACGCAGGGGACACGGGTTCGAGCCCTGGTCTGGGAAGATCCCACATGCCGTGGAGCAACTAGGCCCATGTGCCACAACTACTGAGCCTGCGCTCTAGAGCCCGCGAGCCACAAATACTGAGCCCACGTGCCACAACTACTGAAGCCCGTGCGCCTAGAGCCTGTGCTCCGCAGCAAGGAGAACTACCACAATGAGAAGGCCACGCACCGCAACGAAGAGTAGCCCCCGCTCGCCACAACTAGAGAAAGCCCGCACTCAGCAACGAAGACCCAACACAGCCAAAAATAAAATAAATAAGTCAATAAAATAAATAAGTATATTAAAAAAAAAAATAAACACCTTCTGTATGCTAACCCCTAAGGGCATGAAGACCAGTGAGATACAGTGAATGAAATGGGAGCAAAGATCTCACCCACAGCCAGTGGGCCTGTCAGAAGAGGCTGTTGGTGGAACAGTGTGTGACAGGAAGTACCATTCAGTTCACTTCTACCTTCTTCTCTCCTTTCTCCTCCCTCCACCAGTCTCTGGAGACTCACCTCCTTGGAATCCAGAGGGAGGATTGGAGGCAAGCCGTTCCCAGCTTGGGGAACATCCACGTGGCTGTCTTCCATCCTCACTTCCCTCCCCCCACCCCGAGATTTCTTGTCTCTCAGGGCCAGTTTCTTACTTTGCATCTCCTTGGCTCTGTGCTGCATCCTGAGCCGTTTCCTCAGGATGGCCTTTCAGTTCACTAATACTCCCTTCAGCTGTGTCTATCTGCTGTGGGGCCCATCCCTGGGGGGCTGAGGCTCTTGGGTGGGGTGCATATGTGTTCAGCCTGATTCTGGAGGTACCATTGCGCCTCTCTTTACAACAGGAAATTAAAAGATCTTACAGGAACCAGATTCAGGTCACTGGGCGAAGACCATCTGGCTGGATATTTTATTTTGTTTTTATTTTAATTTTTATTTATTTTTGGACCACCCCACACAGCTTGTGGGATATTAGTTCCCCGATCAGAGATTGAACCCGAGCCTCGTGAGTGTGGAGTCCTAACCACTGGACCGCCCGGGAATTCCCTCTGGCTGGATGTTTTAGAAAAATCCCCCGGTGACCGTCTAGGAGATGGGCCAGAGATGTTTGGGGGGTATCACGGCAATGCCAGCCTCATAGAGTGAGTTGGAAATGTTCTCTCTCCTGAATTTTTTTAGATGAGTTTGAGAAGGCTTGGAGTAAGTTCTTCTTAAACTATTTGGTAGAATTCACCAGCGAAGCCATCAATCAGGTCCACAGCTTTTTTTTGTCCAGAGTTTTTGATTACTGATCTAGTCACCTTACTACTTGTGAGTCTATTCAGATTTTCTATTTCTTTGTGACTCGGTCTAGGCAGGTTTTGTATTTCTAGGAATTTGTCGTTTTATCCAGGTTATCCAATTCATTAGAGTACAATTGTTCATAATCCTTCTTATTTCTCCACAGTCAGTGGTAATGCCTCCGCGTTCACTTCTATTTTAATAATTTGTCTCCCTTTTTTTCTTAGTCAGTCTAGTTAACAGTCTGCCAACTTTGCTAATCTTTCCAAAGCACCAACTTTGGGTTTTGTTGATTTTCTCTATTGCTTTCCTATTCTCTATTTTATCTCTGCTCTAATCTTTATTGTCAGCTTCCTTCTGCTAGCTTTGGGTTTAATTTGTTCTTTTTTTTTTAGTTCCCCAAGTTGTATAAAGTTAGGTTATTGATTTGTGATCTTGTTTTTTCGTGTAAACATTTATAACTATAAATTACCCTCTTAGCACTGCTAAGTTTGGTATGTCCTGTTTCATTTGCCCTCATCTCTAAGTATTTTCTCATTTCCCTTGTGATTTATTCTTTGGTACAAGGTTCTTTTGAGTGTGTTGTGTAATTTCCACAAATTTGTGAATTTCCCACTTTTCCTCTGTTACTGATTTCTAACTTCATCCCACTGTGGTTGGAGACGATACCTTGTATGATATCTACCTTTTAAAATCTACTAAGACATAAGTTGTACTCTCACACGTGGTCTGTCCTGGAGAAGGCCCCACGTGCACTTGTGTGCTGTGTTGGTGGGTAGGGTCGCGTGTGTCTTAGATCTGGTTGCTACACTGCGTTGTTCAAGTCCTCTGCTTCCTCGCTCATCCTGTGTGTGGCTGTTCCATCCATCCCTGAGGGTGGGGTATTGGAGGCTCCAACTCTTATGTAGGACCCACTATTTCTCCCTCACTTATGCCCATTTTCGCTTCATGTATCTTGACGATCCGTCATTAGGGGTGAAAAAATATATACACTACGTTTGGTAGTGTATATATGTCCATGCCACTCTCTCACTTCGTCCCAGCTTACCCTTCCCCGTCCCCGTGTCCTCAAGTCCATTCTCTACGTCTGCGTCTTTATTCCTGTGCTGCCCCTAGGTTCTTCAGAACCTTTTTCTTTTTTTTTTTAGATTCCATATATATGTGTTAGCATACGGTATTTGTCTTTCTCTTTCTGACTTACTTCACTCTGTATGACAGACTCTATGTCCATCCACCTCACTACAAATAACTGAATCTCATTTCTTTTTATGGCTGAGTAATATTCCATTGTATATATGTGCCACATCTTCTTTATCTGTTCATCTGTCGATGGACACTTAGGTTGCTTCCATGTCCTGGCTTTTGTAAATAGTGCTGCAATGAACATTGTGGTACATGACTCTTTTTTGAATTACGGTTTTTTCAGGGTATATGCCCAGTAGTGGGATTTCTGGGTCATATGGTAGCTCTATTTTTAGTTTTTTAAGGAATCTCTATACTGTTCTCCATAGTAGCTGTATCAATTTACATTCCCACCAACAGTGCAAGAGGGTTCCCTTTTCTCCACACCCTCTCCAGCATTTACTGTTTGTAGATTTTTGGATGATGGCCATTCTGACTGGTGTGAGATGATACCTCATTGTAGTTTTTTTTTTTTTTTTTTTGCGGTACGCGGGCCTCTCACTGTTGTGGCCTCTCCCATTGCGGAGCACAGGCTCCGGATGCACAGGCTCAGTGGCCATGGCTCACGGGCCCAGCCGCTCCACGGCATGTGGGATCTTCCCGGACCAGGGCACGAACCCGTGTCCCGTGCATCGGCAGGTAGACTCCCAACCACTGCGCCACCAGGGAAGCCCTCATTGTAGTTTTGATTTGCATTTCTCTAATGATTAGTGGTGTTGAGCCTCCTTTCATGTGGTTGTTGGCAATCTGTATATCTTTGGAGAAATATCTATTTAGGTCTTCCACCCATTTTTGGATTTGGTTGTTTATTTTTCTTATATTGAGCTGCATGAGCTGCTTGTATATTTTTGAGATTAATCCTTTGTCAATTGCTTCATTTGCAAATATTTTCTCCCATTCTGAGGGTTGTCTTTTTATCTTGTTTATGGTTTCCTTTGCTGTGCAGAAGCTTTTAAGTTTCATTAGGTCCCATTTGTTTATTTTTGGTTTTACTTCCGTTTCTCTAGGAGGTGGGTCAAAAAGGATCTTGCTGTGATTTATGTCCTAGAGTGTTCTGCCTATGCTTTCCTCTAAGAGTTTTGTAGTGTCTGGCCTTACATTTAGGTCTTTAATCCATTTTGAGTTCATTTTTTTTTTTTTTTTTTTTTTTTTTTTTTTTTTTTTTTTTTTTTTTTTTTTGCTCCAGACTCTAGCCAGCATATTCTGTTTATTTCGCACCAAATGCTGAGTTTACATCTTGTAAGAAACCAGGTCTGTAGCATATGTCATAGATTTCATATTAGTCCTTGAGGCACATTATGTTAGGTGACTTTTATTTTTTTTTTTTTTTTTTTTTTTTTTTTTAACATCTTTATTGGGGTTGAGTTCATTTTTGTATATGGTGTTAGGGAGTGTTCTAATTTCATTCTTTTACATGTAGCTGTCCAGTTTTCCCAGCACCACTTATTGAAGAGGCTGTCTTTCCTCCATTGTATATCCTTGCCCCCTTTGTCATAGATTAGTTGACCATAGGTGAGTGGGTTTATCTCTGGGCTTTCTATCCTGTTCCATTGATCTGTATATCTGTTTTTGAGCCAGTACCATACTGTCTTGATTACTGTAGCTTTGCAGTATAATCTGAAGTCAGGGCATCTGATTCCTCCAGCTCCGTTTTTTTCCCTCAAGACTGCTTTGGCTCTTCAGGGTCTTTTGTGTTTCCATACAAGTTGTGAAATTTTTTGTTCTAGTTCTGTGAAAAATGACATTGGTAGTTTGATAGGGATTGCATTGAATCTGTAGATTGCTTTGGGTAGTAGAGTTATTTTCACAATGTTGATTCTTCCAATCCAAGAACATGGTATATCTCTCCATCTCTTGGTATCATCTTTAATTTCTTTCATCAATGTCTTATAGTTTTCTGCATACAGGTCTTTTGTCTCATTAGGTAGGTTTATTACTAGGTATTTTATTCGTTTTGTTGCAGTGGTAAATGGGAGTGTTTCCTTAATTTCTCTTTCAGATTTTTCATCATTAGTGTATAGGAATGCAAGAGATTTCTGTGCATTAATTTTGTATCCTGCTGCTTTCCCAAATTCATTGATTAGCTCTAGTAGTTTTCTGGTAGCATCTTTAGGATTCTCTATGTATAATATCATGTCATCTGCAAACAGTGACAGTTTTACTTCTTCTTTTCCAAATTGGGTTCCTTTTATTTCTTTTTCGTCTCTGATTGCTGTGGCTAAAACTTCCAAAACTATGTTGAATAAAAGCGGTGAGAGTGGGCAACCTTGTCTTGTTCCTGATCTTAGTGGAAATGGTTTCAGTTTTTCACCATTGAGAACGATGTTGGCTGTGGGTTTGCCATATATGGCCTTTATTATGTTGAGGTAAGTTCCCTCTATGCCTACTTTCTGGAGAGTTTTTATCATAAATGGCTATTGAATTTTGTCAGAAGCTTTTTCTGCATCTATTGAGATGATCATATGGTTTTTATACTTCAGTTTGTTAATATGGTGTATCACATTAATTGATTTGTATATATTGAAGAATCCTTGCTTTTCTGGGATAAACCCCACTTGATCACGGTGTAGGATCCTACGTTTTTATCCTGTCTGCCAATCAGTCTTTTGTTTGGAGAATATAATCCATTTACATTTAAAGTAATTACTAATAAGGAAAGACTTATTTCTTTTATTTTGCTGTTTGTTTTCTATACACTTTATGGCTTTTTTGTCCCTCATTTCCTACATGGCCATCTTCTTTTGCTCTTAACAGATTTTTTGTAGTGAACGATTTTAATGTCCTTCTCATTTCCTTTTGTGTATATTCTATGGCTCTTTTCTTTCTGGTTACCATGGGATTACATTTAACATCCAAAAGTTATAACACTCTAATGCCAAGTTATACCAGCTTAACTTCAATAACATACAAAAATTCTGCTCCTATACAGCTCTGACCCCACCCCCTTTCAGTTACTGATGTCACAGAATTACATCTTCACGCATTTTGTGTCCAAAAACAGACTTATAATTGGGTTTTTAATTACATTAATCTCTTAAATCAGGTAGAAAATAAAAAGTGGAGCTACAAACTGATGTTACAGTAGTACCAGCTTTTTAATCATCTGTGTATTTATTTTTTCACAAGGCTTTGAGTTACTGTCCAGCATCCTTCATTTCAACCTGAAGGACGCGCCTCGTTGCAGGCAGGTCTGGTGCTAAAGAAGTCTCTCAGCTTTGGTTTATCTGGGAAGGTCTTAATTCCTCCCTCATTTTTGAAGGACAGTTTTGCCAGATATAGGATTCTTGGTTGACAGCTTTTTTTCCTTCAGCACTTTGAATACATCAAGCCCACGCCGTCTGGCCTCCAAGGTTTCTGATGAGAAATCTCCTGATCTTACTGGAGAAAATCAGATGAAAGCTGTTTTCCTCTCAGCTCTATAGATGCTAACAATGTACCTTCACACCCAGGCCAGATCTCTACTCCTCTTCCATGCAGCTTCTTCATATGCATTACTTCCTGGAGCCGATAGTTCTTAGAATTGATAGTAAATGAATTCCCATTTAAATTCTATTCTCATTGTTTCCTCTGTGTGGGTTAGTTGGATTGTGAGCTCCACAAGGGAAGTTCTGGAATCACCCCTCAACATCCCAGGTTTTCAAATGCTATGTATTCGACATAATAACAAAAATAATAAAAATACTTACCTTACCATGTCTTATGCAACAGAATATTTTCCTGTAGTGTCGTGATGTCAGTTGAGTTGTAGTATTATTCTGAGACCAGAGTTTAAGGAAACAGAATTTAATATTTCAAGTGTCTATGTTATGAGGTCTTTAGAAGCCAAAAATTATTACAGATTTTCAAGCTAGAAATGAAAAGGCCACTGGATTATCCTACAGTTTTCATTTCGAATAAAGTAAATATCAATCTTGAATAACCCACATAAACAGAAAGCTCTTTGGGTCCTTTGTTTGTTTGTTTTTGTTTTGGTTTTTTTTTTTTTTGGTTGTTTGTTTGTTTGTTAAAGAGTAAAGGGGTCTTGAGACTGATTAGTGAGAAAACCACTGTGGTTTATCCCCAGCTGTGACTGGTCCGTTTCTTGCTCTGACCTCATAGGTGCCACTGTGATGTATTCACAGAAAACCTATAGAAGTCCCTGCTGGGCCCAGGTTTTGGGTCTTTATAGCCCAGGAAGCTGCCTTTGGTGACCTGATGGCATTGGACCCACAGTTGGCTTGTTTTTTGCTTTTTACCGCTGTTTTGTTTATTTTTTCTTTTTTCTCTACTCTTTTATTTTTCTTTAGTTTCTTTGTTCTTTTTCTCATTTTATCTGAATTCTTTTTTGTATTTTTAGTACAGTTAGAATTGTTGGTATAGTTAGTGTAGGTAGTATTATTATTAGCACAGTAAGTATAGTTAGCGTTGTTAGTTAATATTGTCACTTAGTGTAGTTAGCAGGTCACCATGGTGCAGGGCCTCACTGAGGCCTCCCTGCTGACAAGGAGGCTCGTGTGGACTGTTCCAGGCTCCTCAGGACCACTGGCCGAGGTAGCTTCGCCAAGGTGACATTGGCCCAGATGGCCATCAGGGTCGTTAAGGAAACTCAGCAGAGCTCCTCCAGCCTCCAGGCACTTTTCCATGAAGTGCACAGCATGAAGGTTTGAAATCACCCAACATCATAAAGTTATCTGAGGTGACTGACCGGAGGAGACCTGTTGGACCATTTACAGGCCATAGGACACACGGAGGCCCGGGGCACATGGGCAGCTGGTCTCTGCCCTGCAGCACGGCCACCAGGAAGGGATCGAGCCTGGGACCTGAGCCAGGATATCTCCTCTCTGAGGATGAGATGGACACGACAGCTGCAGACTTGGGCCCCAGCGTGAGTTCACGGGCAGAGGAGCCTTGCGTCCCCACGCGGCTGTACGGGGACAAAGTGGGCGGCCTGAGGAGTGCCAGGAGTCAGGGCAGAGGCCAGAGAGCCCGCCGGTCCCCCAGCCAGCCTAGAGGCGAGGACCACCACCTCCAGCCCAGCCCTGCGGCGGGGCCCGGGGCCTCCCCTCCTCTCACAGCACCAGCTGCCACACTGGAGCCTCAGAGAAAGCCGCACGCCCCCAGGGCGGGACCCTCCTGGGCACCCTGACGCTGGGACCCCCGCCTCGCCCTCTGGCAGCCAGAACCGGCAGCGGGTGGCTGGGAGATTCTCAAACTTTATCAGAAAGCATCTACGTTTCAGGCTGCCGGGCAAGAAGTGTCACAGCAAAGTGAGCCCAGTGTGACCCCTTTTGGACGGCGGAGGAAGGGCGGACCGCACTCCCTGCATTTAAATGCAGAGCAAGAGGACGCGGAGCCAGGAGCCTGGCGACAGGTGCAGGAGGTGGGCCGGGGCTGGACACACACTCCCTCCTGCGAGCGGGAGCAGGGCCGGACGTGCGCGCTGTGTGCACGGATGCCAGTGGACGAGGGGTTGTTCTCTGCCCGAGATTCAAGTCAGGAGGGTATCCAGCATCTCCATGGTGAGCTTCGAGGACGAACTGGAGCTGCCTGAGGCAGGTCTGACCCTCGGCCCCCGCCTGGGTGTCACTGCAGAGGCTGGACAGTCTTTCCTGCGGCGCTCCCCTCCCCCGCTCCTCTCTGTCTTTTCTTCCGTGCTGGTGGGGAGGGGACAGTTCTTGTCAAGTACTGGGTTCTTCCTCATCTTGAACTCGGTGCTCCAGAAAGCTGCAACACAGACGCTCTGTTCTGCACCCTCCTGCCCAGAATGGGGGCTGCGTATGCTGCAGTCTGAGGAGCAGGGAGTGACGCGGTGCTTGGAGTTCGTCAGAACAACTAAATGCAATAATGACTTTAAAGAATTATCCCGGCAACTCCCAGCAGCCATACATGCGGTGCTGAGGGGAAAAGGCTGGGAGCCGCACTCAGGGCAGAAACGCAGACGCTGTGCATTGCCTTCCTGCACGAACAGCACCGAACGTTTCCAGAAGGACTGCGGGGAACTTTTGGTCCTGTGCCCTGTGTTCATTATGACCAAGAGGTTCATTATAGGATAACAAAGCCCCGTGAAGCAGCCTGTGTGGGGAGTCGGAGAAGGGGGGGTGGGCGTGGCCCCCCGGAGAGGCTTGGGGTCACTTTCCTGTACAGCTGGCTTTTCTGACTGTCATGCAGGAGTCGGGCCTTTTCCCCTTTCCCCATCTGGGAGGGGCCCCGAGGCCTGGGTTTGAGCACAGGAAACGGAGAGCAGACATCCGGGCGGCAGGAAGCCGGGGTGTCAGGCACACGCAGGACAGAAATGGGGAGCGAGGCTGGGAGGCAGGGGCTGGGCCGGCCCCCCTTGCTTCCAGGCCCACCCCCACTGGTGCACCGTGTTCGGTGGCCCCAAACTCACGCTCCCCAGCTCAGGGCCTGGAAGCCGGCGGCTCCGATGTCAGAGCTCTCAGCCCCCGAGACCGTCTCCTCCTCTTCTGTGAGCCTCGGGCCTGGGCTGGGCCGTGGCTGTGCTCATTTCCCTCATCAGTCCAAGCTCAGTCCCACAGGGAGGGCTTTGGGTTTTTTTCTAAAGAGCAGGGGACCCACGAGCAGGGAGTGACACAGCTGCCTTCCATTGGACAAGACGCGTCTGGCTGCAGGTGTCCAGGGGGCTCGGGATGGGGGCAGGGGCGAGAGCCTCCGTCAGTAAGGGGGCCCCGCCAGCGATTTGCCAGCAAAACTCATGAAAAGCACCCAGACAGAATCTCATGATTTTTAGCTGGTTCCTGAATTATGAATTGCTTAGTGCAATTTGATGGACAGTCTTTCATACAGCATGACTTTAGGTTGGTGAGGAGGGGGGAGGGCGCACTAGAAGGGGCGGGGCCGAGGGGTCCGGGTGGCTCCCAGTAGCCTTGTCCACTTCCCAGAGCACCGAACACTGACTTTCCACTGGTCACGCGGCCGCCCGGGACTACAGAGGTCCCAGCTCCTCTGCGGCGAGGCTGCTTGTGTGGCCAAGCTCCCCCTCGAGGACGGGTAGGGAAGCTACGTGCACAAGCTCTAGAGTATGTCCCAGGAGAGAGAAGCAGGCGCTTCTGCCTCTCCCTCTGTCCTGCCCCTGGAAACATAAGCTCTGAGGTTGGAGCTCGGTCCTGCCCGTGGGGACGAGGCAACTCCTCTGGGACGACAGGGCAGCAGGGACAGGGGCTTCCTGGACCAGTCCTGGACTGTCAGCCTCCAGACCCAGTGCGGCGGATGCCAGCTTCCATTTGCCACTCTGCTGTGAGGCCCTGTGTCACAGCCGCTGGGCCTTTTCCTAAGTAGGACAGCAGTCCTGGAGGGGACATTTCTTGTGGCTCCCTTGGGTCCGGTTGCTCCCAGGACCGCAGCTGTCTGACATTTCCAGCCCACCCTTCCATAGGTGACAGCCAAGCTCAGCTGCAGCCCACTCTCTTCTCTGGGCGCTTCTCTGGAAATCTAACGCAGGAAGACAGATGCTCCCGACTGAACGAGCCAGGAGCTGATGTCTTCCTGGGGCACCAGCCCCACTCAGTCCCAGAGACGTAGGTTGTTTTGAAATATTCTGCACTGACTCTCTCCCTGCTAATATCTGCAGATTCTAATTAGATAACTCAGGGAACAGGCCGTCTCATGCGTGGTGTAACTTGATTATCGCTAGAAAGATGAGTTTGGAACTGACAGGTTCCCTGCTAGGCTGACAAGTATAAAAACGTAATTTGAAAAACCAACCAAATTTCATACACAGTGTGAAAGCAGAGACTAGGACTTGGTCAAGCCTTGGCCTGAGCTGTCCATTTGGGGAGATGGATATTTAGGGCCTCCTGGGTGGCTGGCTCTGTTTAATTTCTTATATGCCTTCTACTTCTGAAGCCTGCGATTTAATGGGGGAAAGGAACTCTAACATGAAAGTATTCAGCTGATCAAGGACATGTTAAAAAGGTATACAGTTCATTTGTTAACTTGTTTACTCTAAGTGTCTGCAAAGTATCTTCTCAGGCTGGTTTAAAACAGGATGTATTTATAGAAAATTTGCCGTCAGCACCTGCTGTGTACTTGGTCCCAGGTTGGGGGCTCAGGGTGCTGTGAGGAGGAGGGAGCCTGGGTGTCTGTCCACAAGAGACCAACTAACGCCAGATGTGGAGGGCTTCGAGGAGAAGGGGCGATACCTCTGATGGGGGAGGGGAGCTGGGGTCTGGGGTGGCTTCGGAGCACCTCCACAGTGTGATCTGGTGGGGACGGGGAAGGGTGTGCGTGTGCTGGGTGGAACAGCATGCACAGTGGCTAAGAAGGTGTGGGGGGTTGGGGGATGTGACCCTGTAGCAGGCCTCCATCCCCCTTTCCTCTGTGATGATGGGGAAGATGATGAGAGCAGCTTAGTGAACCCTCCTGGGGCCCTGTTTCTAGTTCTTTATCACAGATGAGGCCACTGAGGCACAGAGAGGGCAGTGGCCGCCCAAGGTCACACAGCAGGGAACCAGCTTAATCCAGGCCACACGGTCAGTGTCTTTTACGACCGACTCTCTGCAGGGGTGCAGGCCTGGAATGGATGATGAAAGCAGCCTGAGCCCCAGTGCCCCATCGGATGCTGCCCTCGGGAAACACCCCTCAACACCTACTTGCACACCCCCAGGGACGGAGCTCGTTGCTGTTCCTGGAAGCTGGACAGGCCTCCCTGTGATTTGGCCTGGAGCAGCCACAGGCCCCTGGAGGCTCCCTGTCTCCAGCTGCGCAGCTCTGGTTCCCTGACTGTCCCTAGCAGAGAGCCTGATGGAGGTGACAGCCGTGCAGCCAGGAGTGCTGTGGAGATGAGGACACAGTGGGCACAGTGCAGGGACTTCACTCAGCACACACTGATTCAGGCCTTGCAGTGTGGCCAGCCTGGACCTGGGCCTGGGTGTCCAGCAGTGAATACAGCACAGCTCCTTGAGCTGCCTGCCTCCTGGGAAAGCAGCGCTCAGAGAAACGGGCCCCCAGTGTGCCCCGACCCTGCTCCCCACGAATAATCACTCTGAGCTGAGCCTGCAGCCGTGGGTCCCAGTGGAGGGTAAAGGAGACAAGGGACACCCACCACGGGCACTGACCACGAGCCCGGATGCTGGAGCTGGACGGCCTGGGCTCTGTGACCTGGGCTGTCACCTCACCTCTCTGTGCCTCAGTTTCCCACCTGCAGAAAGGGGTGATGACATTGGCACCTCCCCTAGATTTCCATGAGGATTAAGTGGGTTCCTGCTTCTAAGGCACGTAGGACGGTGTCTGGCAGTGGATCAGGCTGCCGCTCACCTCACAACAGTCTGTCCCCATTTTAAAGATGAGAAAACCAAGGCTGAGAGGAGCTATGAGACCAGTTTGGGCTCACCCCCTCCTCATGCTGTGCTGATGTCCCATCTCTGTCCAGCTCTCCTGCGTTCACCTTGTCTCTCTGTCCCCTGTAACCACTCAGCAAAGCAGATGCTAAGAATCTCTGAGCAAATTAATGGATGAATGAAGACAAGCCCTGCTCCCCACCTTGGGCTCTCGGGGCCGTGGGCTGGACTGGGGCATCGGGCTCCCCCAGACCATCAAGGAGACACAGCACGTCCATCACCTCACTCACACCCAGCACGGAGAAGGTGTGGGGACCAAGGGCCAGAGGGCGCTGGAAGAACCCCCGGGTTGGGGGGGGTGCCAGTGAGGCGGTGGGGAGACACAGAGAGGCCTCTGGAAGACGGTCTCCAGGCAACCGAGGTGCGGGAACAGTGATGCCCAGGGGAGCAGAGGACACAGTCGAGCCTGGCACTGCTCCCTGCTGGACACTGAGTGGGGGTGAGAATTAGGACAGGCCTGGCCCCCACTAGGTCTCCTTCTCATCCAGCAGAGAGGAGAGGAAAAGGTAAGAAGACCAGTACAGATGACCCCAAGGTGCCCCCTGCATGCTGGGTGCTGCTTCAAGGATTCTGTAGGTTCCTCAGAACCTTGTGAAGTGGCTGCTGATTCCAGCACCACATAGACAGGAGAACTGAGGCACGGAGGACACAGTGTCGCCCCTAGGACAGAGCCAGGACTCAGCCCAGAGTGTGTGCGCTGGGCCCCTCACTGAGAGCAGCCTCTGGGCATCACGGACTCGGGGAGCGCCCCGGCCTCCCTGCCACAGCGGTGTCCTGGCCTGTTAGGCAGGGAGGCTCCCTGCGCCGATCCCCAGGCCTCTCTGAGGGACACTGATGTGTGGGATCATGGTGGCTCCGGGGAAAGGAGAGAGAGTGTGGCCTGGACGGCAGGTCTGCGTCAGACCCCAGCTCTGCCCCTGCCAGCTGTGGGACCTGGAAATGTTCCCCGACCTCTCCGTGCCCGGCTTTCCAACCCTGAGTCGGAGGACTGCTGTGCTTGGCACACAGTAGGCCCTCAACCAGAGAAAAAAGCCA
This sequence comes from Globicephala melas, assembly GCF_963455315.2. Classification (NCBI taxonomy): domain Eukaryota; kingdom Metazoa; phylum Chordata; class Mammalia; order Artiodactyla; family Delphinidae; genus Globicephala; species Globicephala melas. The sequence continues at coordinate 2,628,614 of NC_083324.2, read as the reverse complement.
GTCCTCCCCAAAGAACCTCTCCTATTACATGCCCAAAGCAAAGCACATGTGCCCCGCATCACAGAGCTGATCCTTGATGAGCAGGGCAAGTGCAGTCCAGCAGGTCCTCCCGCCCCTGCCTGAGGCCCTTCCCTCCTCAGTGACAGTGGCTCGGAGCCCGTCACAGCATCCCAGGAAGTCTCAACTGAGCTTCTGTGACTTGAGGGAATTCCCTGTTCCCCACAACTTGGTTTCCAGGTTGTTCCAACAAGGAACAAGAGTACCTGCTCAGTGTTTTAGCGGCAAGGTCCTCCCTTTACAAATCGCCCATCACTTCTGGGCCAGAAGATGTGAATTCCTGAGCACGTGACTGTCTGCCCAGTGACTTCAGGGGAATCATGCCCACCCACCACGCTCCTTGTAGCTGGCCTCCTAGAAAAGAGGGGTTAGTGATCCACGGCCATGTACGGTTTTATCAGAACACAGACCCGCCCACTACTGGAAACACAAGGGTGAAAAACGGAACCTCCCCAGTGCCTGGACCCCGTCATCCAGAGAGCAGGGGTCAAGGTGCCTCCAGAACAGAAGAATTCAGCCGTAAAAAGAGAAGGAAATCTTGCCATTTGCGACAACCTGGACCTTGAGGGCGTTATGCTAAGTGAAAAAAGTCAGACAGAGAAAAACGAATACCATACAATCTCATATGTGGAATCTGAAATAAAACAAACCGGAACTCATCAACACAGAGAACAGATGGGTGGTTGCCAGACGTGGGGGGCAGGGAAGGAGAAATGGATGAAAGGGTCAAAAGGTACAAACTCCCAGTTATACCATAAGTAAGTCCTGGGATGTCCTGTACAGCAGGGCGACGAACATTAACAATGGCGTGTTGTGTATTTGGAAGTTGCAAAGAGAGTAGATCTTAACAGTTCTTGTCACAAGGAAAAACACATTGTGACTCTGTGTGGTGCTGGATGTTACCTAGACCTACTGTGGTGAGCATTCCACAATATGGACAGATATCAAATCATGCTGTACACCTGAAACTAACACCATGATACATGGCAATTATATCTCAATTTTTAAAAATGAGGGAGCAGGGGTGAGAGCGTGGCCAAAAGCTGCGTTTGCCCTGCAGCAACAGAGGGCCGTAATTGGGACAGAGTCCGTAGGTCCTACAAAGCCTGAAATATTTACTGTTTGAGACTTCATGGGAGAAGTGTGTCGATCCTGGAAGACAGTGGTTGTACAGCAACGGCGTGCCTGGGTGCTCGCCCAGCCAAGCCAGCTCCTGTGCTCTACTGGTCGCCCCATTTAATCCCCCTTCCCACCCTAAGAGGGAGAGACTTCAATATTCTCATTTTACAGATGAAGAAACTGAGGCTCCTTTTGCTTTTAATAACTAACCAAGAGGTGGAGCCCCCAAGAACTCCAGTGTTCTGGTTTCAAAGCCACATAACCCCGATTTCTAGAAGGCGGGGGTCCAGGCACTGGCGACCCTCCCTCTTCCACGCTTAGCCTCGTGTTCCAGGGCCGGCCATCCCAGAGGCTGCTGGATGAACACTCAATCCACTTACTCTGCACCTGCTCAGCCCGTGGCTACTGCTGGCACTTCTGCCAGCTGAGGTTTTCCAGGGGAATCATCACCGCCGCCCACCCTGCCCTCCTGTGGGGCAGCCCCTCCTCTCTCGTTATTCGAAATCCTTAGCTCACACATGTGCAGAACTGCATTAAAAGAGCCCTGCCAGCCTCTGTGGAGGTGTTGACAAGGGGAAGGGAGGAAGAGTTTGGGGTGGCCTCTTATACTGAAGGTGACACATGAAAGGGACAGTATTTATGTCCATAATTGGACTCAATTTGATGCTAAGAACTCAGTCCCAGAGAGAAATAAAAGCTGAGAGGCTGAAGCTTACGCAGTTGCTGATGAAGGGGCTTGACTGCTGGGTCGTAAGTGTGTAATTTAATTTAGAAAATAAGCCCCCTGGATGATGACAATTTGCCCTTTAAGGCTGGAGATGGCCACCTGACCCCTGCACCCCCCTCAATTCCAGGATGCGATTGTCTGGGCATTGGGGGACCTTAACTGGGCACACCTGCCCACCTGTGCACCCACGGACTGTGGTCTCCATGGGTCAGGGCACTCCTCATGCCAGGCCCAGGAGGCCCACCCAGGTCATAAGGGAGGACTGACAAGTCTGTGGGGTCCCACGTGTGCCCTCTGCAGGGCTGAGCGCTGTGTAGAGAAAAGACGTCCCCATCTAGCAAGCATCCTGGCGGGAGTGGGGAGGCTGTCCCGCTCTGAAGTCATAAAGGGGATGGTGGATTGGAATCCCACCCCCCAGCTCGCCAGTGAGCCCCTCACCCGCGTCCAGTCTCTGTTTTCTCCTCTGTAAACTGGAACCCAGTCACCCTTGCCCTCGGACATGGGGGCGCCCTGTGTAAATTTTAACACAAAGTGCTGGCTTGTTTGGGCGCCCTGGGGTGTGCGGGCCCGAGGCTGGGCTGGGGGCAGGTGGGAGAGAAGAGGTGTGGGTGAAGCAGGTGTGATGGCAGTGCTGTCTAAGAATTGGGCTGAGTCTGTGCGTTCTGATATCCAGAAACAGGTAGCTGCCAGCAGCTCATTCATTACCCAAGGTCATGTTTACAGTCTCTTGTCAGTTACAATCATCTGTTTGAATAGAGGCCTCTGGAGTCTATTAGCGACATTACTGCCCATCACTGAATGGCTCTGCCCAGCTCCTAAGCACAGGGGCCTCCGTGCACCATGATTTCCCATCTGCTCCTGCACTCGCTCTCTTACTCTCAGTAGCTCTCCGTTGCCCAGGGCCTGCATCTCTGCAGGCAGAAAACCTCCTGTGAGGCCCTGCCCACCTTCCCCACCTGTGCTGTGAACCACCGGTGATCCCGAGCCCCCAGTTTGTCCCTGGCACCTCTGAACCTCTGCCTGTGCAGCTTCTCCTGCTTTCCTGTTCCCTTGTCTTTGAACCCTCAGCTCCCTTGTGCATTTCTCCTTTATGGCAAGATGGTGTTGGTTGCTTACCCAGCAGCCTTTGCCCAGGCCACCCGCCTTCTTCCCGTGGATGCTCAATTTGGAGGAATCACAGTTGGTCCAAGCCAGTCATGGCAGCTGCTTCCCCCCTACTCACTAGTGATTGGTCAGGACAAGGGCTCATGACCCAGTTCTGGCTGGTGACATATTAGAGGAAGTCTGTGGGGGCTTCCGTGAGAGATTTTCTTTCCTGAAAAGAAAGAGCTGCACAGGGAAGACGGTACCCCCTTGCTTCTGGTTTGAGTGTTAACTATGCAGAGGTGATGGCTGGAGCAGAGGCAACCACCCTGCATCCATGAGGGAGTGACGCCAACATTCTGTTAATGGTGCAGTAGAGAGGTGGGTGGCATCTGATGACATTTTTGGGCCACCAGACTACCTCTGGACCTCCCATCTCTCACGTTGTCTTTATTTTTTTTAATTTACCATTTTAACCATTTTTTAAAATTTGTTTTTTTTGGCTGCATTGGGTCTTCGTTGCTGCACACGGGCTTTCTCTAGTTGCGGCGAGCGGGGGCTACTCTTCGTTGCTGTGTGGGGGCTTCTCATTGCGGTGGCTTCTCTTGTTGTGGAGCACAGGCTTTAGGCATGTGGGCTTCTAGTTGTGGCTTGTGGGCTCAGTAGTTGTGGCTTGCGGGCTCAGTAGTTGTGGCTCATGGGCTCTAGAGCACAGGCGCAGTAGTTGTGGCGCATGGGCTTAGTTCTGTGGCACGTGGGATCTTCCTGGACCAGGGCTTGAACCCATGTCCCCTGCACTGGCAGGCGGATTCTTAACCACTGCACCACCAGGGAAGTCCCCTCTTACGTTGTCTTTAAACATTAAATGTTAGATGCCTACATAGTTTAAGCCACTCTCAGTAGGGATTTCTGTCACTTCAGCCAAACATGTAACTAACTGATACAGCCTTCAGGTCTCAGTTGAAAATTTTCTGTCCTTAACCAGTTCCCCAGAGGACTTGGGTCTCTGCCCTTGTCCCCTTCACCCGTGAAAGCAGCTCAGGTGCTATAGTGCCCTGTCTGCCTGTCTGGCTCGACCACATTTGGTCTGTGAACACCTTCGGAGCAGGCCTCTGCCTTCTCTTCTCTGTGCACCCTGAGCCTGCACACAGTGGACGTTTAGAACCTCAGGGACCTCGCCCCACCCCACCATGGCCAGAAGCCCCCAGCCATCACAATGCCTGCGTATTCATTTTGGCCCAAGCACCGCTTCCAGACCCTGGAAGGGGGCTTCTGAAGCCTCTGCATCATGAAGAGCAAGGTCCCTTGTAAACAGAGTTTCCCAGCTATCAGATCTCACCTCACATGTGCCTTCCAGGGCTGAGCTGTCAATTCTGTGTCAGCTTGGTCTCTTCCTGTGGCAGCCACGAGGGCTGCGATGCAGAGAAAGGAGCACATGAGCTGAGTTTCAAGGGAGATGTGGAAAGGGCAGGACTGGACACATTTCATTCCACTGAGTGAGGTTCTCTGCATGTTCTGGAAAAGACCTCTGGTGAGCCAGTGGGGAATAGGGTCTCCCAAGACCCAAAGGAAGGAGAGGTCCCCAGGTATGGTAGTAGGAGGTGGGGGTCAGTAGGAGCTGCTTGACCTCCCCTGTGGCAGCTGCAGCCCCTGGACGGGGGACTGCCCCTGTGGTCACATGAGCATGACTCTAATTGTCACACAAAGCAAGAGAAAGGTGTGCTGGGTGTGGGGGGAGCTGGGAGGGTGTGTGAGGGGCTGGTGAAGGAAGGTCCCCCTTCTGTCTTTAGTGTGAATTGCTTTTGTGAGTCTCGGAGCAGCCGCGTGGCGGTCACCAAGTCTCAGGCCCCCACAGTAGCTGCCGTGGCGCTGGGTGCCTTAGCCCCATCCCATGGCCAAGCCATACCATGTGGTTTCCCCGAGTTCAAGCAGCAGGATCTGGGGGTTCTGTCTGCAGCCACACTTCGTCACTACAGCCCAGTTACCTCCCTTCTCTGAGCCTCAGTCTTGTCCTCCAAAATGGGGGCATCGGTTGCTACCTTAACTGGGTTAATTCCATGAGGATTAATTGGGGTAATGTATCTCAACAGATACTGCTTAAATGCACTTGGATCTCCAGTTAGAATGGAGTCTCGTAGTGTTATCTGGAAGTTCTTTCTTGAAGCTAGCCTAAATCCATACTGTGGCAGTGCCGGGTGCTCCATTTAGCCAGCTGGAAGGAACGGTCAGAATTTTTTTTGATAGCCAGTGACGGAAAGCGCAAAGTGGTTTAAACTAGCAAGCAAAGTGGGAGAGAACAATGTATGTAAGTAAGAAGTCTAAAGGTAGACAGCTTCAGGCAAGGCTGTATCTGGGTGCTCAGTGAAGTCAGCAGGAATCATCTCTCCCGACCTCTCAGCTCTGCTTACTGGTGTCACCCTCACATGGGCTGCCCTTTTATGAAAGCAAGAGGGTCACCAACAGTCACAGGCTGGTGTCCTGTCCCCTTGGCTCCCAACAGAAATAGAGCTTCTCTTCCCCAGATTCCAGTGCCTGGCCTGACCCGTAGGACCTGATTAGTCACATGCCTAGCCCTGAGCCAATCACAGTAGCCAAGGAGGATGGAATATGCTGATTGGCCATGGTCATGTGACCACCCTCTCCTAGGAAACTTGTGAGCTGCTCACCCTGTTTCGGCATAGGAGACGGTGTGAGGCCCCGGAGGGCAAGGGTGAGGGTCCAGCCGCTGTGTCCTCTGTGCTCAGTTTCCTGAGATGTGCCGGCTCACATCCTCTTCCCGCCCCCTGCTGTCCTTTGTTTACAAAAGAATTCATGGCAGCCCCTCTTCCCTTCCTACCCACACCAGAAAGGAGCAAGACCTCCTGTTTGAAGACAGGATTGGGGATGCCCTCCCAGCCTCAAGGCTTGCTTTTTGTGTCTCATTACTGTCATTTTTTCACCCAACAAATGTCCACTTGTTACAGAATGCAAGTCCATGTGCCCGACGCACAGTGAATCCAAACAATAGGAAAATGTCGGCGTGTGGAGCAGAGAAAGGTTTATTGCAGGGCTGTGCAAGGAGACAGGTGGTTCATGCCTTAAACCCAAAGGTGAGCGAGGGGCGTGGCTAACTGTTGAGAACTTCTCGGTGTCAGATCCTTTGTTCTTGAGGTCGGGACCTGGGCAGGGAACGACGTTCCTGTAACCCTCCACCAAAACAAATGTTATTCTCTGTTCTGACAAGAAAGGGCAAGGTCCCCAGGCTCGACTTTCGCCCTCCGAGGTCCAGGCCTGGCTAAGAGGAGGGGGGTCCCTGTGGGGGCTGGGTACCATGCCTGGGAGCATCCGTCTGGGTCCTCCCGCCAGTGCCCAGGCCCGGCTGAAGAGGCAGATCTCAGCTGGCAGCGCCCTCAGGGCCAGGTCCCCAGACCCTGCCCAGCTGTCATCGCCGAGGGAGCCGGGAGCCCAGGACCCAGCCGGCCCGCAGGCTCCTCAGGCCACGCAAACGGGAGGCGGGGGAGCGTGTGCCAGGTCCCACGGACCGCAACCCATGCAGACTGCTGCCGCCACTATGTCCCGCGGGCGGGGATGGGGAGAGGTTCACCGCCACCTCAAGGCCTGGGCCCGGCCAGTGGGCAGCTGTGGCGAGGGCCCTGCAGGACGCAACCTGTCCCCCAGGACGCCCAGCTCACCCGCCGGCCCGAGGCGGGAGGGCCTGGAGAGCCCCAGGGAGAAGGCCGTGATCCGCCTCTTACTGCGCTCTCCGTCGCGAGGACCGCCGTCCGGCCCACCTCTAATCGCCGCGGTAGCCGTCTTGTACTAAGGTTAACGGTGTGCGCTCACGGGCTCGCAGTAACGGTTGCCTGATAACGGTAGCTCGGGCGTGCGTGCTAAGAGCGCCGCCCTGCTTCTGTTACACACTGCGCACCTACTATGGGCTGTTAGTTTTCAGGACTGTCCGTTGTTCTGAGTAGTGGGCAGGAGCCTTCCAAGGGCAACGAGTTTTGTCTGAGGAAGCATCTGGAGGTGAGCTTCCAGTCCCACCTCCGCTAGGGGTGTGGTGGGGGAATCATAGAGCAAGAAGCAGTGTGCTCAGAGCGTCCAAGGCTTGAAAGAGGATGCGCCCGGGAGCAGCCGGGAACAGAAATGAACACCTGGCATCTGTGTTCCTGTGAACCCAAGCGGTATTGTTTCGGCGCCTTCGCAGGTGAAAAGCAGAGTGGTTGGAGTCTGGACGGTGATGATTATAGCAGGTTCCAGGCCCTTCCACACGTTGGGTGTCATGGCGCACTCTGGCCTGGGGGTCAGGTGGACCCTGTGTGGGCACGTGGCTGGCTTTGTTGGGGATGAAGCAGCAGGCGACTGCTTTGTCTGTTCATTGAAGGTGTCTGGATGCTTTAAGTTCCTGTCCTCGTTCCCTAAGAACCTGCCACAGTTCTTTCTAGTAAATCAAGACTTCCTATGCCCACAGTCCCAGCAGCCATTTAATATTTGTATAAAATGAATAAAGTGGCAGCGAGATGAATCACCTAAAACACCATGTCGCTGGATGTAATGTCTCGGCTATGATTGCGTTATTACAATAGTCTTCAGGGCAGGGTGAGACCAGACGAGCCCGCTGCTCGGTGCCTAGTGACCCCGGTCACTCAGCGTCCCCTGTGCTGGGGAGGGACGCGTGTCCACACAGGCCTGGGGCTTCAGGGCCCTGATGGGATGTGGCAGGAAAGCTCCCAGCCCCCCAAAAGGTGGGAAAGTGGGCGTGATGCTGGAAAGTCACCCCCCTTCATGGCCCTTGATTTTCTGGTTGTTACGAAGGGAGGTGAAGCGTGTCCCCCACTGTCCACTTCCCTGGTGTGAGGCTCATGCAGTCAGTGGACCGGGCTTGGAAAAGCCCACTTATTCCGAGGGAGCTTTGTTGTCCTGGTGGTATTATTAATTTCATGCCAGTTGTGAGGTGGACCCTGAGGGGGTCCCTGAACTGAGGGGATAGACACCCACAGAAACTGGACCCTGACCCGGCACACAAGTTCTCCATGAGAAAGCTGACCTGTGCGTCCTGGACTTCGAGAGGAAGGAAGTTAACTCCTACTGGGGAGGGAGCAGATGGGGGGCTGGGGGAGATGGGGGCTCCCCAGGCAGGGGGAGGACAGGAACAGAGGGACAAAGGCCTGGGGCCTGAGGAGGCAAAGGTGGAGAGAGGAATGCAGTCCCTTTGTCTGGGGGGATGGATAAGGCTCAGCAGGGATGTGCCCTGGAGACTAGGTGTGAGGATGATCCTGCCTCGCCCTCTGTGCTAGTGGAGCTGGTTTCAAGTCCGGCGAAACTCACCAGCCTTGTGTAGACATGAGCCTGCCCACTGGGCAGGTGGCAACCTGGGGACCCAGGAGGATGGCAAGGGGGCAGCGAGGGGCTCCAGAGAACGGAGGCTACAGGGTTAGGCACCGTAGCAGCTGAGGTTCCACTGGCCAGCTCCAAAGCCAGTGGGCTGCTCCTCGAGAGGCACTGGCTTTCAGAGCAGCTACTGCCTACCAGCTGGGCTTCAAATCTTCCAGGCCAGAGCTGGCTGGACTCTCCAAGTCAGGCATCATTTAGTGTTCCGTCTTTGATCGACCGCCACTGGCACCCTGCAGTGTGAAGCTGAGGAGGAGTCCAAAGCTGTATATGTGCTCAACGTGAAAGAGTGCTGCAATCCATTAGTAATGTCTGCAGTGGGTGAGGAAAGGAAGACCTGTGTTAATGCGTGCCAGCCATTTGTCATTCCTAGTGCAGCCTGTTATTTTGCTTATGGAGAAACAGGCCCAGGTTCTTCTACCTCCTGGTCTGGCCTCTGGGTACCCACTGGGATGCAAAGAGAAAACAGTGAACTGTGTGACAGGGAATCAGTCATACTGGATCTGTCTGGATACACACTGTGTTCCTCCTCTATTTTCTCCTTGCCTGTGTCTTTGTAATATTTAATGCATTTTGTCCATTATAAAGGATAGTAAAATAATGAACATCTGTGAATACACCACTCAACTCCAGAACTAGAACCTTCTTAATAATTTGAATCTTGACCCACCCTGGAGTCTCCACTATCCTGAATTTTGTGTTTGTCATTCTCTTGCTCATAGGTTTACTACATCTATCTAAACAATATATTGTTTTGTTTGTTCTTGGGCTTTATAAAAATGGTACACTATGTGTGGACTTCTAAGATTTGTAGTTTTCAGTCAACATCTTGCCTTTCTTAAGCTTTCTTCATGCTGCTGTGTGTAGCTGTAGCTAGTTTCCACTGGTGTGAAAATAAACTCTGTGACTATTGGACAATTTATTTCTGCATTCTCCTGTCAATGAGTCTTTGGGTTTTTTCTGGGTTCTTTTTTCCTGTTATTAACAATGCTGCTAGGAGATCTTCTTGCTCGTGCCTTGTGTCATGCCCAGGAGGGGACTTGCAGGGTTATAAGGTGTGTGAATGGTCCACGTACAAGAGAATGCCAAAGTGATTTCCACAGTGGTTATACCAGTTTTCTCTCTCATCAGCAGTACCTAGATATTCCAGCAGGTCTTTACCCGCTTGGGCCCTTGGTATTGTCAGATGCCTCACTTTTTGCCAGTCTAGTGGGCATACAGTGAAATATTGGGATGTTAATTGCATTTCCGCGTGCACTAGTAAAGCCAAGCGTATTTTCACGTTTTCATTTGTGCCTGTTTCCTTCTCTAAGAAATGCCTGCTCCAGGCTTTTGGCTCCTTGCTTTTCTTTTTCCTGTGGATTTGTAGGAGTTCTGTATATATTCTGGACGCTAATCCTTTGCTGGTTGTGCATATTCCAAATGTCTTCTTGCCATCTGTGCTTTGTCTTTTTCCTGTCTTCTGGTAAAAAGAAATTCCTCATTTTATTGTAGTCAAATGTACCCATTTTTCATATGCCTAGTGAGCTTTTTGTTCCTTGTTTAAGAAATTATTCCCAGCCCCAACTGTAGAAAGATAATCCCTCATAGAAAACTATTCTGAAAGTTGTAAAGTTTTCACTATCAATTGCAGGGTTTTAACATGTCTGGACTTGGCTTGGGGGTGTGGTGTGAGGTGTGAGGTAGGGATCCAAGTTCACTTTCCCACATGGATATTCAGTTTTCCTGCACCGTTGACTAAGTGGGCCTCCTTTCTCCAGTCTCATATCAAGAAGCCTTTCTAAAATTCCTCAGGATTGAGGCCCTCAAACCTTTGGTGATTTGTGAGTGCCCAAAGCTTCTGCTTCTGTCTGTGTCTTCTCCCCGTCTCCCTCTTTTTACCGTTGCAATTTCTGGTGTGTGCAAGGACCCCAGAACGCCTAGTGTCGTGATCCCTGGATGTTTTTGTGGAAACACGAGCGTGGAGGAGGGGCTGAGTCCATCATGACTGTATGACCATGTGGGGTGACCCAACGTGGAGGGTGGCCGGGACTTCCCGAGGGCAGGGTCTGCGTTCCTCTGGAAGTCCGGATGCGCACAGTAGGGCTGGTGGGCTGGGACCCGGGGCTGGCAGTGGAGGGGTCAGACCCCCAGCCTGCATTGCCATTTCCCTCCTGTGGGCTCCCCTGAGCCGCCGCGGAGACATTTCTGGTACATTTCCCCTAAGGCGCCTCTCAGAGAGGAGCTCGCTGCTTCTGCTTCTCATCCCCTGCAGCGTCCCTTCTCGTGTCCTTTTGACAATAAAGCACCTGTACTTTAGTGAACTCCAGCTCCTGACCTGGTAGCGAGATGGAGAACTCTGGGAGCAGCACCCCGCTCACCCTGGAACCTGGATCAGAGAGGCTGTCCTTGACAGGAGGGCTCCAGCCCTGCTGTGCAGGGTTCGGAGTCATGGCCTCTGCCTCCTCTACTCCTCCCTGCCTCCTGGCCCTTTGACACAGGCCCCACTCAGAGGTCTTGAGCCAAGAACGGAGGTGGCCTCCCTTCCCTGACCCATGACCAGGAGCGAGCACTCAGGCCAACCCACTGCCGTCTCCGCCCGGATCCTTGTCCGGCCCCGTCCGCAGGGTCAGGAGGGTCCAGGTTCCAGGACAGTCTCGTACACAGAGAGGCTCTTGGAGGCCCCCAGACCCTAAACCTAAGAGGATAGCGATGATGACAGCGTGATGTGCCAGGCCCTGGTCTAAATAAGCATTTCATGGGGTCCTCACAGCCCTGTAGGGAGACACTGTTTGTGCCCATCTGACAGATGAGGAAGCTGAGGCTCAGCGCCCAGGGTCACTCAGCAGCTAGGAGAGTGGGCTGGGGTTTGAAACCAGGCTGCCTGGCTCCAGATGCGTGCTACTCACCACAGTGCCACATGGTCCCTCCAGACCTGGACATGGCCCCCAGCTCTGCCTCCCAGTGACTGATCTGAGGCCTCAGACCCCATGGGGACTGTCCCCCCTTGCAGAGTGTAGAAGAGCTTTGTCCCTGAGCCCTGCATCCGTGGTGGACCTGGACCTGCCCTGGGCCTCCGTGGCCCCAGAGAACTCCCTCCCCAACTTCTGCGGCCAGGCCAGGCCAGCCGTGGGGCCTCCCGCCTGCTGTAGGGGAGTCCTAGCTCCCTACAGTGAGAGAATTAGCTCTACCGATTCTGAGAAAGGCCCTGAATGCTGGGTCTTTAATTTTAGAGTATTTTTCACAGCAGGGGCTCCTATGCTCCATGGAACAGACCTCTAGTACCACCTTCAGTGAAGGTATTTTCGACAAACGTGTCACCCACGGGAGGCTTGTAAGCAGTCGTGCCACGGCCATAAATCTGGGCTTGGGCTGTGCTGCTGAGTGAGACCCCAGCTCCTAGAAGTGGCTGAAGCACGTCAGGTGTCGGGCAGAGAGGAAGGCGGGCTGCTGCAGGACACCCAGGCTCTTTGCCCTGGAGGGCCCCAGGCTGACCTTCCTCACTACCCGCCCCCTTCCTGGCTCTCGCTGGCTTGGGCATTGTTGGGCCAGGTGCTAGGTGCTCTGAAGACAAAGAGAGCAGCAGGAGGGCCTGGAGGGTGGCAGGGGCCGTCTGACAAGGAGCAGTCTGCTGGCTATGTGCTAAAGCAGGTTGGAGCAGAGGCCTGCAGGAAGTGAGGAAGGAGCTGTGTGGTGCCAGGGAACATTCCAACCCAGGGAGCTGCATGGGCAAAGGCCCTGGGGTAGGGCTGGGTTCTGTGGGTTGGAGGCCAGTGTGCCTGGAATGGCATGAGAGGGTGGGAGACAGGAAGCTGAGAGGGGAGCAGGGGTTGTGAGTGCTGTGTGGTGGGGTGAGGAGGTTGGATTTCATCGTGAGTGTCAGGGGAAGCCACTGGAAGGCTTTGAGTAGGGCCCATAAGCAGGGGAGCCTAGAGGGCTTGGGCACGGGGATGACGGGGGGACTGTATCTCGGTTGTAACAGTGCGGACTGAGGCCTGGGGTCCAATCTGTAGGACAGAGCCTGGATGATGGCTAATGTGAGGGCAGGGAGGCGAAAGCCCCGAGGCCAGTCCGTCTGTCTGCAACCAGGCCTCTGCCGATAAATCCCAGAGCCTGTGCATGGAGGCCTGTGTGCTCAGAATTCTGCGCTGCCTGTATCAGTTAGCTTCTGCTGCGTAACAACCACTCCAACATGGAGCAGCTTACAACAATAACCGTTTACTAGCCAAGTAGCTAGCAGCCTGGGTGGGTCTCCTGGGCTCCCTCAAGTGTGCATGGTCAAGCAGGGCAGCAGGGCCTGCCTGCGGCTGGGGGTCAGCTGTCAGCTGGCTGCTGGCTGAGGTGACCAGGGATGGTGGTGACTGGGCTGCGTGTCCCTCATTCTTCTGGGAGGCTAGAAGAATGTCACACCTGGTGTGACAGAGTCCCAAGAGGGTGGGCACACAAGGCCACAAGGCCCTCGAGGCCTATACCCGGCACTGGCACAGTGTCCTTTCCAGCATACCTGTTGGCCAGAGGCCAGAGCAAGTCCTGGAGGGAGGTTCAAGGCTGGGAAACTGGACCTCACCTGTGATGCTTCCAGACAGCTGCCCAGTCACGGTGCAAAGGGCATGGGAACAAGGAGATGGCGGGCACCACAGTGCTCTCCAGACAGTGGGAAACAGCTCTGCCACTCAGGGCGCAGGCACTGGACGGGAAGGTGACCCGCAGGAGGGGCTGCAGAGGACCCTCCGGGGGTTCAAGGGCAGCAGTGGGCAGGTAGTTAATTTCCAGTTACAGAGTTTCTGCTGCCTGAATTCTGACTTACCCAAAATAAATATTATTATCATAAAAAGACAAGCCTATTGGGATGTGACAACCCTGAATGCAGTGCAGTTTCTACACCGCCACAGGGCAGGAGAAAAATCCTTGTCAGCTTATCGTGCGCAGCAGAGGTGAAGGAGGGAAGGATGGCGGAGGTGAGGTGGTCTTCACTGGGTCTCAAGGGTGGGCCTCGCCAGGACCCACAGTAGGTTAGGCCGGGCTGGTAGTGTGTGAACCCTCCCTGCAAACTGGGCCATCGGAGCCATTGCCCTGGCCGGGCCAGGCACTCTCTCCTTGCGGAAGGAGTTTGAAGCCTTTGCAGTTTGTCGTTGTCTGTTGTATTTAGAAACCCAAGCATCCCAGAGTCATAAATTACCTTGAACTAGTTTGCTAACCAGTGTGACTCATGGCTCTTCAAAGCGGCCAGTTATGTAACTGAATAAGGCACAGCCTGGGCCCCTCAGAGAGGCAGAGCTGAGCCAGTCCTGGCAAGAGTGCTGGTTACCCAGGACCACAGGGGACAATGCAGGGAGATGCAGCAGGACCATGCGGTTCACTGGCATTTCCATGGAAATGCACTCCTAGCAAGGAGCAAGGGTTTCCAAATTAATGAGGCCGGATTCTCAATCCCAGCGCAAGGTCGTGGGATCTGAGCCACATGGAAGGGGCAGAGAGCACCACCTGGTTCAGCCTCCCCCGTGATACCCCTGCTAAGGGATCATCCAGTGCCTGATTACACCCTTCCAGGGATGGAGAGCTCATCACCACTGAGGACATTCCCACTGACAAGAAGTTAGCTTCCTGCTGATTCTAGCGCTCTCTTCTGGGGACACAAGTGTATCCATGCCTGATACAGCCTGGACAGAGTGATATGACCCCTGGCCAGCCTTTCCTTCACCACCACCGGCCCTCTGGACAGAGCAGGCACTAACGGGGCCAGCTGGTTAGATGTGTAGGGTGTTATCTCCTCACTGTAAGTTCACCTGGGCCACCAACGTTGACATCAAATTTTAATAACAAATGGTTGCAAGACAAACATGTCTACTTTTCTTTTCTCTAAACAGAGCTTCAACCCCCTCCCCATTCCTGTATTCAGATAGCAGAGGTGACCATGCTGTGGGCATGGGGAGGAGGTCCAGGTGTGAAGGGAGTCTCTGCTTATAATGTGGGATCAACTTCCAGTATCCCCCAGGGTTCCCTGAAATTTGCTGGAGAACAAAACCCATTTGATGTTTAAAATCAGGCTTCAAACTGAATGGGGTGCCTGAAACTTTCAAATAATGGACAAACATCATAAAGGCCATATATGACAAACCCACGGCTAACATCATACTCAGCAGTGAAAAGCTGAAAGCATTTCCCCTAAGATCAGGAAAAAGACAAGGATGCCCACTCTTGCCACTTTTATTCAACATAGTTTTGGAAGTTCTAGCCACAGCAATCAGAGGAGAAAAAGAAATAAAAGGAATTCACATTGGAAAGGAAGAAGTAAAACTGTCACTGTTTGCAGATGACATGATATACTATACATAGAGAACCCTAAAGATGCCACCAGAAAACTACTTAGAGCCCATCAATGAATTTGGTTTTTAAAATTTTGCATATTAATTGAAAAGTAATATACAGAAGTCTATTGCATTTCTATACACTAACAATGAACTATCAGAAACAGAAATTAAGAAAACAATCCCATTTATCATCACGTCAGAAAGAATAAAATACCTAAGAACAAACCCGTCTAAGGAGGTAAAAGACCTGTACTCAGAAAACTATAAGACACTGATGAAAGAAATTGAAGACAATACAAACAGATGGAGAGATATACCATGTTCTTGGATTGGAAGAATCAATACTGTTAAAACGAGCACACTGCACAAGCCAGTCTACAGATTCAGTGCAAGCCCTATCAAGGCACCTAATGGCGTTTTTCACAGAACTAGAACAAATATTTTAAAAATTTGTACGGAAACACAAAAGACTCTGAATAGCCAAAACAATCTTGAGAAAGAAGAACAGAGCAAGTAGACAGAAATCAGTAAGGATATAGATTTGAACAACATTCTCAGCCAACTTTACCTGTTTGACATTCCACCCAACAGCAGCAGATAAACGTTCTTCTCAAGTGCACCTGGATTGTTGGCCAAAATAGACCAAATTCTGTGTGATAAAACTAACTTAAACAGATTCAAATCATACAGGGTATGTTCTGTGACACAGTGAAGTTAAACATCAAGAACAGAAATATTTCCAAGAAAATCCCCAAATATTTGGAAAATAAATAACACATTTCTAAATAACTTACGGGTGAACGAGGAAATCGAAGTCTTACTGACTGAATGATAATGAAAACACTGCATATCAAATTTTGTGGAATGCTACTAAAGGGATACATACGTAGGGGAAATTTTAGGGCACTAGATGCCAATAATAGAAAAGAGGAAGGATCTCGAATCTTCCATCTTAAGAAACAAGTTTGGGGTTTTTTCTTGTTGTTGTTGTTGTTGTTTAAGAAGAAGAAATTAAGCCCAAAGTAAGTAGAGGAAAGGAAACATGAATATAAGAGTGGAAATCAATGAAACAGAAAATACACAGACAATAGAGAAAATAAATGAAACCAAAACCTTGCTCTTTGAGAAGATCAATATAGGTAATAAATCCTTAGATAGATTAATCCAGGGAAAAAAGAGAAAAGACACAAACTACCAATACCAAGAATAAAAACAATGACATCATTACAGGTTTGATACATATTTAAAGGAAAACGAGAGAATGTTGTGAATAACTTTATGCCAGTAAATTTAAAAACTTAAATATATGAATTCCTTGAAAGACAAAAGCTAAGAAATCTCACTCAAGAGGAAATAGATAACCTAAATAGCTTTATATCTATCAAAGAAATTGAAATTATATTTTAAAATCTCACAAAGAAAGCTCCAGACCTACATGTTTTTACTGGTGAACTCTACCACACATTTAGGGAAGAAATAACATGAATTTTACACAAAATCTTCTGGAAAACTGAAAGGGAGGGAATATTTCCCAGCTCATTCTTAAAGACCTGCCTTATCTGTTACCAAAATCAGACAAAGAAATACAAAAAAAGAAAACTACAAACAGGTCCCAAGGTGTAATGGTTAGCACTCTGGACTTTGAAAACTATAGACGTGACTTTCTGATGAACGTAGATGCAAAAATTCTAAACAAAATGTTAAAAAAATCTAATCCAGTAATGTATAAAAAAATTTATACCATGACTAAGTGGGATTTATTCCAGATATGCTAGGCTGGTTCAGTATTCAAAAATCAATCAACGTAATCCATCATCTCAACAGCCTAAAGAAGGCATAAGTCCTATGATCATATCAGTGATGCAGAAAAAACCAACACCCATTCACAGTTTTTTTTGTTGGGGAAGTGGCACTGTGTGGTTTGCCGGATCTCAGTTCCCTGACCAGGGATTGAACCCGGCCATGGCAGTGAAAGCGCTGAATCCTAACCACTAGACCACCAGGGAACTCCACCATTCACAGTTTTTAAAACTCTCAGATAAATAGGAATAGAGGGAACATTCTTTAAGTTTTTAAAGATCCACAAAAAACTTACAGCTACCATCATACTTAATGATGAAGACTGAATGCTTTCTCTCTAAGATTGGGAACAAGAAAAGTATGTCCACTCTCACCATTCTTATTTAACATATCACAGAGCAATAAGTAAAGAAAAAGAAATAAAAGACATATAGTTTGGAAAGGAAGAAATAAAATTGTCCCTATTTTCAGAAAAGGTGATTCTCTACGTTGAAAATCCCAAAGAATCTACCAAAAAACCCCTCCTAGAACTAAAAAAAAAATTCAGCATGGTAGCAGGAAACAAGATCAACACACACAAAAATTACATTTCTACGTACCAAAAATAAACATGTAGAAACCAAAATTGAAAACACATACAATTTATCATTTCTACAAGGAAATAAATTACTTATGCATAAATCTAATAAACACGTGCAGGATTTGATACATAAAAATGCAGATGAAAGAAAGCAAAGAAGACCTAAATAAATAGTGAGCTATACCATGTTCATGGATTATGGATGGACTGTGTTGGCAAACTCAACATAGTAAGGATGTTTGTTTCCCCAAATTGCTCAATAGGCTTAATGCAATTCCTACCAAAATCCTATCTAGGATTTTGTAGACATATAGAAGCTTGTTCTAAAACTTATATGGAGAGATAAAGGACCTAGAATAACAAAGCAATTTTGCAAGAGAAGAATAAAGGACGAGGAATCACTTACTTATATTACGTACTTACAGGCTTATTATATCGCTACATTAATTAAGGCAGTGTGTTATTGGCAGGAGGACAGACATACGGATCAATGGAACATATAGAGAGCCCAGAAATACGCCCAACTGACTTTTAACAAAGATGCAAAAGCAATTTAATGGACAGAAAATAGCCTTTTCAACAATGGTGCTAAAGCAATTAGATATCCATAGGCTGAATAAATGAATGTCCACCTAAATCTCATACCTTATACAAAATTTAACTCAAAGTAGATCATGGACTTAAATATAAAGCTATAAAACCTTTAGGGGAAAGAAAAATAGGAGAAAATCTTCGCGATCTAGCTCCAAGCAAAGAGTTCTTAGACTTGACACCAAAGGCACAATTTATTAAAGAAAAACTTGGACTTCAAAAATGAAAAACTTTTGCTCTGGGAAAGACTCTGTGAAAGGGACGATGCTTGGCCTCATTACCTATTAGAGCAATACAAATTAAAACCAAAATGACATAAATTTCTACATACCTATTAGGACGGCAACAATTAAAATGACTTATCACAGCAAGTGCCTGTGAGAATGTGGAGGAACTGAAAACTTTTACGATCTGCTGGTGGGAATATGAACTGGTGTAACCTTATTGGAAAACAGGTTAGCAGTTTCTTAAAAGGTTAAACATATACCTACCGTATGCTCCAGCCATTCCACTCCTCGGTATTTACCCAAGAGAAGTGAAAACACGTTCACACAAAAACCTGTACACGAATGCACATAGCAGTCCGATCCATAATAGCCAGAAAGTGGAAGTAAACGAACGCCCGTCAACTGATGAGTGGATAAACAACAGTAGTCTGTCCACACAATGGAATTCTACTTGGCAGTAAAAAGCAACAAACTGTTGATACATGCAACAACTTAGATGGATCTAAAATAATTATGCTGAGTAAAAGAAGCCAGGCTAAAATATGTGCCGTGTGATTCCGTTTCTCTAAAATTCTAGAAAGTGCAAACGAATTCTTATGAATCAGTGGCTGCCTGGGGATGGGGTCAGGTGGCAGGGTCAGTCCCCGAGACCTAGGCCAGTTACATCACTAAGGACACTTCCACTAGTGCCCTTTCCTGAGCTCTTAACACTTGCCAGCCCACCTGGCCCGTCACAGCCTGGGCGTCTCCTCAGCCTGCACCTTCTCGATCCAGTGTGCGAGGGGGGTGCTACTCACATCCCCCCCACCACCCGCCACTCAGGTTTGTCACTTGTCAAAGGATAGCCACAGGTGCAGCTGTCCTGCAACCTGTCAGAAGTCACCAGCCCACATGGCGACTTGAGCCCGCCCAGTTGCGTGCTGGCCACTGACCCAGGCCAGCCTCGCCCGTGAGGGGCCAACCGAGGCCACGGGCCACGTCCCCTTGCAGCCAGCCCCCCAGCTTGAGGATGTCTGATTCCTCCCTCTCCAGCCCTCGGTGGTGTTGTTACCGTCCTTTTATTAGAAGACGAAGACTGCCTTTCCTGCAGAGGCTGGCTATAGGTCTGAAATCAATTGCGGGTGTAGTGGGGACACAAATATTAGAACAAGTTCCTCCTTCATCACTGCCCGGTGATGCCTTCCGAGGCCTTTCGTGCTGAGCCCACATCTCAGAATCAGCTCACACAGAGCCTCCCTGGCTGGGTTTTTTCTTAATCGTTTGCTCAGTGGGTGTCTTATTTAACATGTAATTGTCATCCTAGGGGAAATTAATTTCCAGGGCTTTGAATGGTCTTTATGAAACTTGTGAGTGTGGTGAACCCTGGCCCTGTCCCGGGGGCCAAGGGAGCCCCAGCACCCCTCTCACGGGAGCTCCAGGGGAGCAGAGGCCCAGGCTGCGTCCCGAGGTTCTCCAGGCTGTCTTTCTAGATGTGATTGACTCGGAAGTGGCTCCTGCGGTGTCTGAGGAGTGGGCACGCTGCCGGCCCCTCGGTGGCCCAGAGCCTGGTTTTGTGGTTGTGAAGGTGTCCAGTGATGAGCCCCTGTGACCTTGTCATCTCTGAGCTTCGGGGTCCATGGCAGCAAAGTGAAGGCAGTCAGGGGAGCTGGGGGCTGGGCTTCGCCGGAGGCCTGCCCTGAGCCCCAGTGCCGCAGGCATCGGGCAGCACCTGCAGGGCATGGTGAGGGGCGCGCGGCCCACAGGCCGCCCTCAGCTCTGCATGGAGCTCTGCCTGGCTGCTTGTCCCCATCACCCCCTCTCTTTCAATTAATTCACTCATTGGTCCCTCCCTCCCTCCTTCCCTCCTTCCCTCCCTCCCTCCCTCCCTCCCTCCCTCCCTCCCTTCCCTCCCTCCCTCCCTCCCTCCCTCCCTCCCTCCCTCCCTCCCTTCCTTCCTTCCTTCCTTCCTTCCTTCCCACAGTCATCCCATTCCACACCGAGCAGCCAGAGTGACTGATAAAACCCTCCTGCTCGGCACCTGCCCTGGCCCCTCCTCAATCACGGCAGAGACAAGGTCCTCCCAGTAACCATCACGGCCCTGACTATCTGGCCTCAGCCATTCCTGGGCTTCCTGTCACTCACTGGGCTCCAGGCACGCTCCTGCCCCAGGGCCTTTGCACTGGCAGTGCCTGCCGCCTGGCTTGCCCTTCCCCCAGGCACCTTGTGGCTCCCTCACCTGCTTCAGGTCTTCTCACAGACAGCCTCATCTCACAGAGGCCGCCCCTGGGCAGCCTGCTTCATTTGCAGCCTTGTCCCCTTCCCCGGGGTGGGGTTGCTGTTCACGGCGCACGTCACCACCTGTTGCATTTGGCTAACTGTTGTCTCCCCACTGGAAGGTGAGGGCCCTGTGGGCAGCCTGGCCCAGGACAGGTGCTGGGAGCTGTTGCTGCCCCTGGGTGACCTGGATGGTTTCCACCCAGCCTAGACAGGCCTGGCCTTTAATTTACATGGAGGTCCCCTTTCAGCTTCCTGTTGCCTCAGCGGTCCCCCGAGGCTGGGAGAGGTTCTAGAGGGCTGCTCGTCACCAGCGCACGAGGCAGACCGTGGTTGGTCCGTCCCCTCCGTGTCACAGCCGGGAGTCCTGCAGGCCCAGCTCAGCGCCTGTCCTGGCCGTGCTCCCTTGATTCAGCGTTCGTGGAGCAGGGCGCCTTCTTCCTGTGGGCCGGGAACTGCTAGCTCCCTTCTGTCTGCCCAGACCAGACCCCCAAGCCTGCCGCTTCCAGAGACAAAAACAGCCTGTCCTGTGCCTGCCTGGCTGCCCGTGATGGTCAGGCTGATGCTCTGTCCTCTCAGGGCTGGCTTTGGTCCTCTTGTGTCCTGGCTGCCCAAGACCTTGGCAGATGCCGGGCATGTCGCTGATGCACAGCTCTGCTCAGGGCTGCCGCCTCCCAGGCCAGCGAGTGCCTTATCCCCACAGGCTACCAGGAAGGTCCCTGTGGCCTCAAACTCCACACCGAGCTCAGTCACTCAGCCACGTCATCACCCAGCCATCCATCCGTCTGTCCATCCGTCCACCCATCCATTCAGCAAATAGTCACCAAGCAGCTATCCTGTGCCCGAGCCTGCTCTGTGTGCTGGGAACAGGACAGAAGCCCTGCCTCCCTGGGGCTGGCCTTTCCTCTCCCAGCTCTGGGTTCCTCCAGAGAAATGAGAAAACTAACACTGGCTTCTCCAGGAGGCCATGAGGAGTCCATGAGACAGGTGTAGAATGGGGATTAGGCTTTGTGGGCCGTACGGGCTCTGTCACCACCACTCCATCCTGCACCTGTCTCAGCCACAGACAAAACGTACACGAATGGGCATTACTTACAAAAACAGACGGTGGCTGGAGGTGGCCCGGGGGTTTGCTCACCCCTGGTGTAGAGAGTCTGGGGTGGGTGCAGGATAAGGGGCAGCTGGCACTGTCATCATATCTGAGAATGACAGTGTGATGATGCTGAGATGCCGTCCCTGTCTGGGATGCAGGACTACGGGAAACTCGCCGTCCAGGGGCTGCAGGGCGCTGGGGGTACGCAGGCAGGAGGTGAGACTTAAACAAAACTGCCTTCTGTTTAAATCTGTTTAAATGTCGTTTAATCTGGGGTTTCCTGGGTCCACATGTAATCCCTAACCTAGTGGGGTACATTCTCTGAGAGAGGGAAGCTAGGATTTAACTCGTGACTGAGGGCTGCCCGGAGCCCAGCTGAGGCGGCTGATTTCACCATCATTTTGAAGGAAGCCTAGGCTGTGCCGCTGGGGGCCATGAGGGTCTCATGGACCCTGCTTCCTTGTCTGCAAGACTCCTCAGCTGGCCCTACCCTCGCTCACTCCCCGGAACTCCGAGATCCCCCTGCTCAGCGCTCTGTCCAACCCCATCGCAGATCACATGGTGAGGTTTTCATAATTAAATGTATGCCTCCTCCCTCTAGACAGTGAGCAGCCCCTCCTCAGGGAGGGGAAGAGGGAGAATTAACATTAACGAAGTGTGTGCCACGTGTGGCCTTGGGGAGCCGTGCAGGGAGCCCAGAGAGGTTCCATGCCTGCCTGAGGGCACACAGCGTAAGAGCCACAGAGCTGGGATCTGGAATGAGGACCCTCCCTCGATCCCCTGGGAGAGGGCAGGCATGAGGAACCCAGGCTGGAGTCAGAGAGACCTGGGTGGCAATAGATCTCTCTCCCAAAGCCTCAGTTTGCTCACCTGTAAACTGGATGCAGTGACGGTCACCACCTCACAGAGTGGCTCTGAGGATTCAGTGAGGCCGGGAGGGAGGCAGGAGAGGACAGAGTCCTTGCCTGTCTCTTGGGCCCTGAAGGTCACTGCTGCTGCGGACTACCTGGCCGGACCCGTGTGCACCCTGGTCCCTGAGCTGGAATGGCTGGCGGCAGGCCTGTGTGCAGTGTCCCTGTGCCAAAGGGGATGCCTTCCAAGGAACATGCCGCCGTGGCCAAAAACAGACTCCAGAGCCTTCCCGGGCAGGTGAGAGCCACTGGGGGCGGACCCCTCTCCACCCCCCCGTCCTTGGCCGCCTCCCAGGCAGGGCTGCAGAGAACTGGGGAGGCTGTGCTCAGCCGATGAGGTTGGGTGCGGATGGTCTTGGATACTTACAGAGGCCGACAGCAGTGCTGTGCTGCCCTGCGGGAACCAGAGCGTGTGCTGTAGTCAGGGATCCAGGTGCGCATGTCACCCTGCGGGAACCAGAGCTTGTGCCTTAGTCAGGGATCCGGTTGTGCACATCACCCTGCGGGAACCAGAGCGTGTGTCTTAGTCAGGGATCCGGGTGCGCAAGTCACCCTGTGGGAACCAGAGCGTGTGCCGTAGTCAGGGGTCCGGGTCCTCACGTCACCCTGCGGGAACCAGAGCGTGTGCCGTAGTCAGGGATCCGGGTCCTCACGTCACCCTGCGGGAACCAGAGCGTGTGCCGTAGTCAGGGATCCGGGTCCGCACGTCACCCTGCGGGAACCAGAGCGTGTGCCGTAGTCAGGGATCCGGGTCCGCACGTCGTCCTGCCGCTCATGATCAGCTGCATCATCATCTACCATGAGCGTTATATCTGCAGCCGCCCTCATTCTACACCCACCTTCTGCGCAGCCAGACTGTCCGAGATGCTCTACACCGCGGTCTAGAAACCACCACCACATCCAGCCCACTGGCTGCTTTTTTCTTTCTTTTGTGAAAGGTTTTGACCGTTTATTTACTAAAAAGCGTCAGTCGTGGAAAAAAACAGAACTTTTCTGGTCTTAAGCTGATTTTGCAGATTATTAGAATCTCTGTATTAAATTATAAACCGTGAGTTGCAGCATGGTGACGGTATCAAGGCATCTGAGATTATCTCCACTCGCCGTTCATACCCCACAATCAGCTCCCTCGCTCTGCTTGCATCACCATGGAACTACCTTTAAAAGTTTGTTTCTTCAGTTGTTGGCAGAAGCAGGTTTACAGCTGAGGAAACTTTAGCTCTGAGCCCCTTGGTTCCCTGGATCCCTTTTAAGGGTGGGGTTGGAGGGACTAAAAGATGTGTTCACGTGGGCATACGCTTTTTAGTTTTTGTTTGCTTTTTTATTGTGGTAAAAATCTACATGACAGGACTTTCCTGGTGGCACAGTGGTTAAGAATCTGTCTGCCAATGCAGGGGACAGGTTCGAGCCCTTGTCCGGGAAGATCCCACATGCCGCAGAGCAACTAAGCCCGTGTGCCACAACTACTGAGCCTGTGCTCTAGAGCCCGTGAGCCACAACTACTGAAGCCCACGCGCCTAGAGCCCATGCTCCGCAACAAGAGAAGCCACTACAATGAGAAGCCCGCGCACCGCAAGGAAGAGTAGCCCCCGCTCGCCGCAACTAAAAGAAAGCCCGCGTGCAGCAATGAGGACCAAACACAGCCAAAAACAAACAAACAAATAAATAAATTTATGGAAAAAAAAATCCACCTGCCGACGCAGGGGACACCGGTTAGAGCTCTGGTCTGGGAAGATCCCACATGCCACGGAGCAGCTAAACCCGTGCACCACAACTACTGAGCCTGAGCTCTAGAGCCCGCAAGCCACAACTACTGAGCCCGTGTGCCACAGCTACTGAAACCTGTGCACCTAGAGCCCGTGCTCCACAACAAGAGAAGCCACCGCAATGAGAAGCCCACGCACCGCAAGGAAGAGTAGCCCCCGCTCGCAGCAACTAGAGAAAGCCCGCGCGCAGCAACGAAGACCCAGTGCACCCAAAAAAAAAACAACTACATGACATAAAATTTACCATTTTAACCATTTTTAAGTGTACAGGTTAGTAGCATTAAGAACACTCACATTGTTGTACAGCCATGACCAACCCTCATCTCCAGAACCTTTCATCTTCCCAAACTGAAACCCATCAAACACTAACTCCCTCTCCCCCTCCCCCAGCCCCTGGACCCCACCATTTACTTTCTGTCTCTATGAATCTGACTCCTTTAGGGACCTCATATGAGTGGAATCGTATAGTAGTTGTCCTTTGTGACTGGCTTGTTTCACTGAGCCTAACGTCCCCACGGTTCATCCACGTTGTAGCAGGTGTCAGATGTCGTTCCTTTTTAATGCTGAATAATATTCCGTGTATGGATGGACCACACCTTGTTTATCTGTCATCCATTGATGTACACTTGGGTTGTTCCACGTTTTAGCTACTGTGAATATTGGTACATGGGTGTGCGTATGTCTCTTTAAGAGCTTGTTTTCACTTTCCAGCGTATGCCCAAACGTGGGATTGCTGGATCACAGGCTGATTTATTTTCATCTTTTGAGAAACCTCCATATCATGTCCCAGAGCAGCTGCACCATTTTACATTCCCACCAACAGTGCACAAAGGTTCCAGTTTTTCAGCATCCTCACCAACACTTTTTGTTTGTTTTGAGATTTTGTGGGGTTTTTTTTAATAGTAGCCAACCTAACGGCTGTGAAGTATCTCACTGTGGTTTTGATTTGCATTTCCCTAAGTCAAGCATCTTTTCCTGTGGATATCGGTCTTTTATATATGTATATTCAGGCCCATTTTTGAATTGGCCCATTTTTGAATTGAATTATTTGGGTTTTTGTTGTTGAGTTTTAGGAGTTCTTTGTATGTCCGATATCAGTCCCTTATCAAATATGTGATTTGCAAATATTTTCTCCCATTCTGTGGGTTTTCTTTTCACTCTATTATCGTGCCCTTGGATGTACAGAAGTTTTTAATTTTGATGAATTTCAATTTAAGTATTTTTTTGTTGCCTGTGCCTTTGGTGTCATATTCAAGAAGCCATTACCAAATCCGTTGACATGAAGCTTTCCCTCTATGTTTTCTTCTAAGATTTGTATCATTTTATCTCTTAGGTTTAGGTCTTTGATATATTTTGAATTAATTTTTGTATATGCTGTTAGGTATGGGTGTAACTTTATTCTCTTGTGTGTGGAATCCGGTTTTCCAGGCACCATCTGTTGAAGGCTACCCTTCCACCGTGGAGTGGTCTTCGCACCCTTGTTGAAGATCACATGACCGTGTGTGTGCGGGCTTACATCTGGAATCTCTGTTCTGTTCTGTTTCTGTAGGTAAGGTTGTATTGGGACATGGCTGCACTCATCTGTTTATGTATTGTCTGCGGCTGCTTTCGAGAGAAAACTGGCAGAGTCCGAGTAGTTGTGACAAAGAACACTTGGTGCTCAAAGCCAAAAATACTGCACCCTGGTCCAGCCCACGCCCCGGCTACACAGCCCCACCGGGCCTCCCTGGTCCGTGAGGGCCCCGGACGGTCACCTCCAGTGTCCCCACCACCCACCCCCGGCAGGCAGCGCCAGGCCTAGCACATCGTAGGCCTTCCGTCACTGTTGTTCTTTTATTGCTCCCTGTTGAGCCAGGAGGATTTACAGCTGCCTCTGGCTGGTTCATCTACCAGGGAGAAGTGGCAAAGAGGTTAAAGTACTACAGGACCCCTCATTCACCCCTGAGGCCCCTCATTCCTTCCCTGAAGGCCCCCTTCCGTAGACACTGGGCCCGGGGAAAAGCTGAGAGGCAGGGGCTGTAGTGTAGGCGACGGGTAAACTATTTCGCAGGGTCCTGGAGGCTCCCGCTGCACCAGATGTTAACCTTTCAGTTGCTGACTTGCAGGAAAGAGGGCAGCAGGTCCACGCAGGTGGCCACGCTGTGGGAGGGGCTCAGGGCAATGGCGACTTACCAACCAGACCAGGGTGCTTACCATTCAACAGCTCTCGATCCCAGTGCCGACCTCATCTGGTGGAAGGGGCCTAGGGCCAGCTGTGGCCCATGGTAGGTGCCCACTCCCGGCACCTGGCCCTGGGCATTTGTTGTTGGCCGTGGATGCAGTAATTGGGGCCAAGATGTTCTGAGTGCCTGGGTCCAGCTGCCAGCGTGTCCCTCCCTGGCAAGGCAGGGTAGCACGGTGCCCTCTTCACAGATGAGGAGACGCATCACAGAGGAGACTCATCCATGGTCACGGAGTGAATAATGGGGACCCCCCGCCAGAGGACATCTTGCGGGCCTAGAACTCTGAGGAACACTGTGGCTTGGACCCGTTTCTGGCCGGACCCTCATCCTGAGACAGGTACCCACTGTCGTCTGGACTGTGTCCTCACAAGGCTTTCTGCGCGTTTTCAGGCACCACACGCGCTAAGCTGACAGTGTTCTGTGCACAGCTCCCTCCCCCACGAGCAGAGTCGTGCTGTGTCGGAGGGTTCTGCAGCTGGCCCTGCGGTCCCGGAACTTCTCCTCATGTCACCTGTGACCTGCAGCTTGGGATGCCTCACAGCACATCCAGCTGGCCCCCCACCGAGGGACACCCAGGTTGCTCTTCGGTTCCGCTTTCCTTTTATTTGCTGAGCCCCTGCCACGTGGGCCCCTCGCAGCTGGGACCCACCCCTCCCCTCCCTGCGGTGTGTCCACGCCTGCTTATCACCCTCAGGAGACGGGAACTCCCAGAGGGTGGGGGCCTTGCCCCCTGGCCACCCCACCCCTGCCTAGGGCCTTGCCCACCTCCTGGTTAGGGGTGAGCTCTCCTCTGGGTGCCGCACCTGCTGTGATTTCTCTAACCCTCACTCCCCACCCCAAGGCGGGCAGGTGTGAGCCTCATCTTACAGACACACACGCTGAGGCCCAGAGTCCTGGAGTGGGTCAAGGTCACGCGGCAGCAAGGGCGGGCGATTGGCTCCAGGGCCTGTGTATTTAACCGCTGTCTCTTCACATTGGAACCCGCCCAAATGAATTGAATCCCCCTGCCCGGCAACAGCCCTTTCATTACTGCCACCTGCCTTCTCCCCTCGCCCTGGATCTGGGCAAAGGGGCAGCTGACAGGGGCTCAGTTACAAGCTGTGTGACCTCGGTTGGTCACTTGCCCTTTCTGAGCCTCAGTTTCTTCACTGTGAGAGGTGCTGGTAGCAGAACCCTCCTTGGGGGGGGCGGTGTGGCATTGGAGGGACCCCTGCAGCGCCAGGTGCTCAGTGGGAGCCTGAGACGAGAGCACCCGCTGCCGCCGAGAGCGGCTCTGCGGTTCAGGCCCGGCCACCTCCCACCCAGTGATGGGTGTGCAGCTGTGCAGCCCGAGGCCAGGGAGAGTGTGTGATGCTCCGGCTGGTTTTTAATCACAGCAAGAGGAAATTGGGCAGATGCAGACGCTGATTCACGTGACAGCGCTGTCTCGTGTCTCACTCAGCTTCCCCTGGCCTCGTGGCGATATAGGGGGTGCAGGTGGGGGGCTTCTGCTCTTGGGAGCTCCCTCAGAGTCCCTCAGGCGCCCCTGCCTCTCCCATGCCTACTGTGCGCTGGGCCCGGGCCCTGAGGCCAGGCCTGTGCAGCGAGTTCAGGAGAGGGACGTGGGGGCAGGGTGGTGGAACTCTCCTAGCCTGCGGCCCCTGCTCCTTCCCTGTGAGCACCCCTGCCCGCCAGCACATGCTCCTCTGCTGGGTGGACCGCCTGGCCTGCCACGGCTGGACTCACAGCCTAAGAGGCTTCTGTATCTGCCACGGGAGTTACTCGGAGGTGTCGAGGCCAGCTCCACTCAGGTGTCACTTCCTCAGGGAAGCCCTCCCTGACCACCCTACACAGACTGTCCCCTTCACAGCTCTCAGGGCTGGGGCAGAGCTTTCTGCACGTAGGTCTACTTGTCTGTTGTCTGTCCACTGAGAATGATCACTGGCACCTATGCAGCCCTTGAAGACCTATGCAGGGTACTGTGCTGGGTACTGTGTGCAGGGTACTGTGTGCTGGGTACTAGGTGATAGGTACTGTGTGCTGGGTACTATGCAAGGTACTGTTTGCAGAGTACTATGTACTAGGTGCTGGGTACTATGTGCAGGGTACTGTGTGCAGAGTACTATGTGCTATGTACTGTGTACAGAGTACTATGTACTAGGTGCTGTGTGCTGGGTACTATGTGCAGGGTACTGTGTGCTGAGTACTGTGTGCAGGGTACTGTGGGCTGGGTACTCTGCTCAGGGTACTGTGCCAGGCCCTTCACAGGTGTTAGCAGTCCCGATAGCCTCACTTTTCAGACAGGCACAGAGAAGGTCTGGAATTGCGTGAGGTCGTCCAGCTTGCACTGAGCTGGGCTGGCTGGTAAGCTGGGTGTTCCCGGCATTCCCGGCCTGTGTGTGCTGCGCTTCTCCATGTGGGCTCCCAGTGGTGAGAATGCTCCAGACACCTGGTGGGTGCTCTATCAGCAGTGGTGCCTGTTGCCCTTACAAGTGCTATTCTGAGTGCTGGGGGCCCAGGAGGAAGCCGCTAACTCGTGCACCAGCAGCGCTGGGAGAAGATGTCAGGAAGGACACCGGGGACAGGGGAGGGGGGCGACTCAGCTCTGCCTTTCAGGCTGAGTAAGAGTCCAGCTGGCAGGTGGATGGGAGGAAGGGCAGCCTGGGCAGAGGGACCAGCATATGCAAAGGCACGGCAGGTGCAGGGAACGGTGGGGAGGGGGAGGGGCCGGGCAGGGAGAGGAGGTGGGGAGGCTGCCTGGGGTAAAGGGTGGGGAGTTTGCAGAAAACAGAGTCACTCCATGTGTTAGGCAGCTCGGACTGCTGTGACGAAATCCCACAGGCTGGGTGGCTTCAGCAACAGAAGTTTATTTTTCCCAGTTGTGAAGGCTGGCTGTCCAGGGTGGAGGTGCTGGTGTGTTCAGTGTCTGGTGAGAGCTCTCTTTCTGGCCTGCAGACGGCTGCCTTCCTGCTGTGCAGACAAAGGAAAAGGAAGACATCTAACACTCCGGCCTCTGCTTTTCTTCTTCTAAGGACACTAATCCCATCATGTGGACTCCACCCTCACAACCTAATGTAACCTTATTGCCTCCCAAAGGCCCCACCTCTACACCCCATCACACTGGGGATTAGGGCTTCAACACGTGAATTTGGGGACACAAACATTGGGTCCATCACACTCAGCTCTCTGAAGCAGAAAGAGTTTTCAGAAAGGGTTAGATGCTCACGCACATCCTTGGAAAGTCTGGAGGCACAGGTTCTGGGCAGGTCTCGAGGAAGGAGCCCAGAGCAACACTAAGAGATAGGGTGGCGGGAGCGGTGGGAGTTGCTGCAGGCTTTGCCACAATGAGGAAAATGGGGGGTGGGGTGCGGGGGCTGCCGGTCGAAGGGTCAGGAAGCCAGGCTGCGGTCAGCATCCAGGAAGCACGGCTGTTGACCCATGCGTGTGCTGGGAGGGTGCTGCAGGGGCCGGAGAGGCCAGGTCAGGACTCCCCAAGCCCTGGCTGCAGGGAATGGGGTCTCCAGCCCGGCTGGGCAGGCGGGGCCGGCGTTCCCTTTTGCTTCTTGCCTGCTCCCTGGACCGTCCTCTTTGTGTCCCTCCAGGCCCTTCTGTGTTTCTTCTTATGGGGTGACAGCTGGGTGCAGTCGTCCCCCAGCCCCCCTCATCCTTGTTTACTGCGAGGAGGCTGTTCCCTGGTAAGCTCTTTAAGACGGGTTCATGGGCATCGCCTCTCTAATTGGCGTCCCGGCCCACCCAGCGTAAATCTCAAACCGCAGTCACGCAGAGTGGACATCTCACAGGCTGGGGCAGCGGCCTCCCTCTGCATTAGTGTCAGAGGCTCAGCAGCCCAGAAGGTGCCTCTGATGGGGTATCAGGCAGCGTTTTTGTGGTCAAGACACAGAAGCCAACTTTGGCTAAAAGAGAATCAGAGATGGGTCAGGGCGGGGGGATACCCACGCGGGCAGGGGTGTAGTGGGTGCAGGACCAGGCCCGCGGAAGGCAGAGCCAGGGCAGCTTGGTGGGGGCCAGGGAGCAGGAACTGGTGGACCGGCTTGTCCAGACACCCTGTTGGAATCACTCAGCTGCCATTATATGGGGGTTTTCTATTTTTACTTTTTCTTAATTTATTTGTATTGAAGTATAGTTGACTGACGATGTAGTGATAATTTCTGCTGTACAGCAAAGTGACTCAGTTATACACATACATACATTCGTTTTCATATTCTTTTCCATGATGGTTTATCACAGGATATTGATACAGTTCCCGGTGCTGTACAGTAGGGCCTTGTTGGTTATCCATCCTATAGATACTAATTTGCGTCGTTAATCCCAACCTCCTGATCCTTCCCTCCCCCATCCACCCCCTGGGCAACCACAAGTCTGTTGTCTGTATATGTGAGTCTGTTTCTGTTTCGTAGTTACGTTCATTTGTGTTGTATTTTACATTCCACATATAAGTGACATCATATGCTATTTGTCTTTCTCTGTCTGACTTACTTCACTTAGTTGGATAATCTCTGGGTTCGTCCATGTTGCTACAAGTGGCATTGTTTCCTTCTTTTTTTATGGCTGAGTAATATTCTGTTGTGTATATGTACCTCTTTTTTATCCATTCGTCTGTCAATGGACGTTTAGGTTGTTTCCATGTCTTGGCTGTTGTGAATAGTGCTGCTATGAACATAGGGGTGTGTGTATCTTTTTGAATTATAGTTTTGTCTGGATATAGGCCCAGGAGTGGGATTGCTGGGTCATATGGTAATTCTGTTTTTAGTTTTTTGAGGGATCTCCATACTGTTTTCCATTGTGGCTACACCAATTTACATTTGTGTGGGGTTTTTAGATTATAAAATATTTCAAACCTAGGGAAAATAAAAATAACAGCCTATCTGCATATAACACATCCTATGTGCCCAGAAGCATGCTAAGCATTTAATAAACAAAAATTCCTTGAATCCTCGTGATGACCCCCTGAGGCAGGTGCAGTGTTTTCAGGTAAAGAAACAGGCTCAGAGCTACTGCCCAGGTGAGCCGGGGGGCCGCGTGGATGGAGAGCCCAGTACACCCCCAGCCGCGCCATCCAGATGCGCTTAAAAGGAGGGAGGGGAGGAGGGAGAGGAAGCTGCCACTCCAGCTGCCCCTGCCTCCCAGGGTGGGCAGTCCTCTGCGTAAGTCTGAGCATTGGCCTTGGAACCCGGGCCCGTGAGGACCCTGGCAGCCCCTGTCTGAACCCCTCCACCACACACTGCCCCCTCTCTGGACATGCCCTTCCGTGGCTGCTGTCTGGAGGTCTGTGTCTGAGGTCAGGGCCCCAGAGGGACGTACTGGCCGTGTGACCCCGGAGCTTAGAGGAGGCCACACCATACCCACCCACGTCCACTGTCCCTCGTATTTCCCTTCCAAGCATTTCCTGACTGGGGGGCCGTAGCCTGCAGGTCCCTCCCCTGATCCCCGCAGAGCGGCTGTGAGGTCCATAGGCTGTTGTTTCATCTGTGTGATTTGTACAGACTCTATCACAGGCTGCTTATCTCCACGCAGCCTGCCCTGTTGGAGCCGCTGTGGTGTTTTGAAGCTTTATGGGCTCTAGGAAGACTTGACCAGCAAGGGAGCCCGAGCTTCTCTGCCTGGGAGCCAGGCAGCTCAGGACTGCAGACTCAGAGGGGTGGGCTTGTCCAGCCCGAGCTAAGGAGGGAGGTTCCCACCAAGACTGACTCACGACAGGATGAGGGGATGCCCTCGTGCGAGAGGGGAGATGCGTGTGCGCGGCTGGAGAGTAGCGCAGGACCACGCTCGCCGCAGCCTGGAGGACAGCGTGGACGTTTGTGTCGAGTATCCCCAAATAACCACAGGCTTGACCCGGAATCCTGCCTCTTGGAATGCTCCTGAAGGAACTCCTCATAGATAAGAACGCGGATGCCTCGCCACGTTGCTTTATGATCACAAAATACGACCGATAACATTGCTGTCTAAAAATAGATGTTTCGTTTCATAGTTGACACTACAGCCACGTGTATGAGTGTAAGAGAGTTGTTAAAAATTAGGGTTTTAAGGACTTCCCTGGTGGCGCAGTGGTTGAGAGCCCGCCTGCCGATGCAGGGGACGCGGGTTCGTGCCCCGGTCCGGGAGGATCCCACATGCCGCGGAGCGGCTGGGCCCGTGAGCCATGGCCGCTGGGCCTGCGCGTCCGGAGCCTGTGCTCCGTGGCGGGAGGGGTCACATCAGTGAGAGGCCCGCGTACCGCCAAAAAAAAGAAAAATTAGGGTTTTAAGAAGATGAGGTGGAAGGATGCCCGTGAAGTTACATTCACTAGAAAAGTGAAGGCAAAACTTAAAACTCCAGCAGTGTGTCATTTAGGTAAAAATAAATACCTTGAAAAAACGCCTAGGAGAAAATGAACAAAAAGGCAGAGAGGTGGTTTCTAGGTGGTGAGCCTATGGGTGACTTTTGTTTCTTTTGTACTTTTCTATAATTTTCTAGATTTAAAAGCTCCAGTGATATTAGCGGCAGCATGAAGGGTTTGGTCCCCCAGGGCTCACTGGGTGGGGGGCTGGGGAGCTCTGCTCAGGGCCAAGGTGGGTCAGGCGGTGGGTGCGTGGAGTGGCGGGGGTGGGGGTGAGTCCTCATGCATCTCGCTGGCCGGGTTCTGAGCCAGCTGGCAGTGAAGCCACAACTCCACCACCACGTCCATGCCCAGTGGGGCTTCCCTGGAGTATCAGACCCACCAGCCCAGAGTTCTGTGGGGTCTGGCAGTCAGTAGCAGGGTCTTCGACCATCAGTGGAAGTCCTGGCAGAACCAATCTAAGTGGTAAGAAAGCACAGCCACCATGACGCCAGCAGACATTGTACCAGCTGCCGGATTTGGGTTCCAGCTCAGGTCTGAGCAAAGCCCTGGTCCTAATCCTACCATTCTCACCAGCTGTGTGACCTTGGGCAAGTGACTTAACCTCTCTGAGCCTATCTAGTTTCTTCATGCATACAGTGGAGATAACGATTACCTGAATTGGTTGCTGGGAAGGTTAAACACGTGGGAAGCATCTAACTGTGCTGGCCACATAGTAGGCACTCAATTAATTGTAGTGGCCACGGGGGTGGTGCTCATGTGGGTGATGTCCTGTGCCTTTACTTACCTGGATGGTTTCTAGAGGGTCTGGAGCTCAAGGTTAGAAGTGGGAACTGGATTTATTTTTCTCCAGCCACTGCTCTGATCGGCCCTGGCTTGGACTTTCTTTCAGTTCCTGGATGACTGTCTTTAGACACCTGCTGGGGGTGTGCGGAAGCCCCAGGTCTCTGTCCGGCGTGGTGCTGGGGGGTCACCCGAGCCATCTCACCCCTTTTCCACATCAAACAAAACACAGGCAATGAGAGCCGGCCAGGGGTATGCCAGCTTTGTGGCATTTTACATGTCCGTTGTTACCTTGGGTTGGCATTTCATTAAGATTTAAGCGTTTCCATGAAACCACCCGAGTCTTGTACTACTTCCATTATTCCTGCTAACTCCGCATGGTTGGGTGACTTCAGTGGGCCACAGAGCTGGCGTTTGGTGTCTCTTCTCGCACAGGCTTGACATGATGTATTGGGGGAAGTGTGTACTTAGGATTTTGAGGTTGTGACCTCCCAGATGTTCTAACTTCTGGAGACGGCTGACCACCAAGATGTTTATTCAGTCACTCGTTTTATAAATACATTGAGCACGTGCTCAGAGCTTGGCCTTGTGCTAACCCGCAGGGTAGGAATGGGTAGGAATTCTTTTCTGATTCTGAGAGGCTCCTCCTGGTCTCCAGGAGGCAACGGCAGAATACTATCATTTATTCTTCACTAGTTACTCACCATGGATTAGCCCTGCTCCTCCAAGAGGCAGTGCTGACCAGTGGTTAAGGAAGGGCATGCGGGGGGTCAAGGTTTCAATCACAGCCCCACCTCCCGCTACCGTGCAATTCGGGGCATGTCACCCGGCCTCAGCTTTCTCACCTGTACAATTTCATGGGGTTGTTGTCAGGATAACGTGAGATAAAGAGCTCAAAACCATAGTAAGTGCTCAAAAATGGAGTCTCTGACTGTACTGGGCCCAGTGCTGGGTCTGGAATAAAAAGAAGACTTAGCGTGGCCCTGTGTCCTCAGGCACTGGCATGGAGGCAGAGTCACCAGGGACCGTGGGTGTCCTGGGGGGAGGTCACAATGGAGGGTGGGCCTGGGTGCTGACGGGGGCAGGGAGGACTTCCTGGAGGACTCAGCTCAGGGCTCCAGGCAGTGGATCCACGCTCATTTCTATTGAGTCCAGGGTTGGGCTCAGAGGCAGCCTGGATGAGCCCAGGGCTCTGCTCCACAGAGCCACCCAGGGACCCAGGTCCCCCAGTCCTGCCCTGCGGTTCTGCCATTCCCTCAGCCGAGGCTGGCTCTCCATTTATTTATTTTATTTTTATTTCTGGCTGTGTTGGGTCTTCGTTGCTGTGTGTGGGCTTTCTCTAGTTGTGGTGAGTGGGGTGTACTCCTCATTGAGGTGCGCAGGCTTCTCATTGCGGTGGCTTCTCTTGTGGAGCACGGGCTCTAGGCGCATGGGCTTTGGTAGCTGTGGCACACGGGCTCAGCTGGTGTGGCTTGCGGGCTCTAGAGCGCAGGCTCAGTAGTTGTGGCACATGGGCTTAGTAGCTCCGCGGCATGTGGGATCTTCCCGGACCAGGGCTCGAACGCATGTCCCCTGCATTGGTAGGTGGATTCTTAACCACTGCACCACCAGGGAAGCCCTGGCTCTCCATTTATTACCAAACTCAGGTCCGGCTGCCTGAGGCCCAGGAATCCAACACTGAGAGACAAGTGTGGGTAAAAGGAAAGACAGCTTTGTTGAGGAAGCCGGCAATCCTGCAGAGAAGGTGGGCTCATGTCCCAAAGAACTAATACCCCCTTGTGGATCAGGGGGCAAGAGTTTTTAAGGGGAGTTTCAGGGGTGCACAGGCCAGGAGCGGGGGGTGGGCGGCTATATGCAGAACAGCACAGTCAGCTGCGACAGTCATCTTGAAATTGGTCACATGGTTGTCTGATCCGCATCATCTTGATTGTTTTAAGTATGGTTAATCTTCAGTTTCAGGGTTGTTTTGTTCCCATTTCTTTGAAGCCAGTTCTTGGAATTGTGCAGGATGGAGTGGCTTATGTCATGGCTACAGTCTGGTCATCACGTGGTAGCTTTCACCTGGTGGGGACTTCAATATCTACAAAACACCTCAAGGGACATGGCTCAGAATATTATCTATAGCCCTTGAGGAGGAGCTAAAGGTCCTTGACTTCGTTTAGTGGCTAAACTGTTATTATTTTGTCTTGTTTGACTGTTTTCCATTGTTTCTGCATTTTCTCGCTTCTCTGATTACATTTATTCTTTGGCTAAAGTTTGTCTACAGATGAGAGGCAGGCGGAGGACATGGTGTTGGGGGAGGGAGCATGGTCTGTCCCAGGAAGGCCTCATAGCGCCCTGCTCTGTTACACACTTTCCCCCACGTGGCCATACTTCACTGGTCAGCCTCATGCCCTGCTAGGGGAGGGGGAATGGACACGGGGCGGGGTGGGGGTGGTTTGTAGAAGGAGAGTGGTGGCAGGGAGAGTGCATATGTGTGCATGGGGGTTGTAGTTTTTGGTAACTGGATGATATATTTTTTTTTTTGGATGATATTTTTAAATGCAAATGTCAACTTGACTGTGTGTTTTGTGGGACTCCCAATGCTCCTGAAATGTCTTTCCTCTATTTTCTCTGCACTTTGCTGGCGGGGTAGGGTCCCGGGGAGCGGTTGGTTGTCCCCGGGCAGTATCTTGTCTGCTGACTATCCCTGATAGCAGCAGAAGGGACCTGGGATGTGTGGTCAGGACCCTGGGCTCCAGACCAGGTTCTGCCTCGGCTGCTGGTGGGGCCTGGGCAGGAGAATCTGTGTGCAGAATCGAAGGTCGTGGCGGGTTATGCCCTGGCGGGGCGGAGGAGCAGTCAGGGACGGCTTCCTGAAGGAAGCAGCATCATTCTGGGTGGAGGGGACTAGAAGTTCACTCTGGACTCAAAAGGGCCTCACCGTGAAAGGCCCTGAGTGCCAAGCCGAGTGTTCACCCTGAGTGGACAGAAGCCACAGATGAGACCCCGGAAAATGGCCTCTGGTCTGCAGAGTATGAGTTAAAATTTTAAATTTTTTAATTTTACACTCGAATTACCTATGGACATTTGAAAACCAAAAGATTTCAGATGGGTCTCTGGGTTTCTGTCTTCTCTTCGTGGCTCAGAAGATCTGGCAGCTCTGGAGGGGTTCCCTCCTCGCAAGTCCCTTCCACCCACCTCGCTCACTTCATCCCCCACCAGCTGCGTGCCTGGAAGACCCCTGAACCCTGCCACATGTTGGGGGGGGGTGCCTGAAGGCTTTGCCCCCCAGGAGGACCCAGTGTTGTCCTGGTCAGCATGTGGTGGAGGCCAAAGGTGAGGGATGAACGGGCGGAGCCGTGATGGTCCCCGCACCTGTGGTCCCTGAGAGCAACTGAGTCCAGAGCCAGGCCGAGGGGGCTGGTGGGGGGAGAGGACAAGGGGAGACCCAGGGCTGAGCTCTGGCCCCCAGTGGGTGGTTTCTGCCTGCATGTTGGGTAACTGTAATCCACTTACTAGAAAGTTTTAAGACTCCACATAAAAACGAAATCATGGCTCTGAACCCACCTTATAGACTGCAGAGAACCTGGATCTAAGGGACTGGTGAGAGGGAGTCCGGGTGGACTCAGAGGGTCCCTAGTGATGGCCCCCAGCATGCACTCACCGGGAGGTTTGTCACCTCAGGGCCCCCCAGGGGACTCACCCCCTTCCTCCCCTTCATCCCCAGCCTGGAACATTCCAGGTTTGCCCCCACAGACTGGTCAACTGTGCTGTGTTTCAGAGAAAGCAGGGAGCGCAGAATTCACTCATTTATTCATTCAGTAAGCACATCTACATGAAGGGTGTATGTCAGGAAGTTACACGGGGCGCAGGACACAGTCCCGGCCCTTCAGGTTGGGGGAGCAGGTAAGGGAGAGTGGAGTGACTAAAAAGCACAGCTCGAGTCGGATGGCCTGGGTTCGAACCTCAGCTCCACCACTCCCTAGCTGTGTGACCTTAGGCGAGTCGTTTTACCTCTCTGTGCCTCAGTTTTCCCACCTAGGAAATGAAGATGCTAGCAGTGCCCACCTTGGGGATCGCTGTGAAGCTTAAATAAGATGCTGTAGGAGGGTGCACAGGGCAGTGCGTGGCACAGAAGGAGCGCTCTGTCGGCAAGTGCTACTGTGCATGCAGCAAGGGTTTACTGAGCACCTACCACGCGCCAGGCACTGAGGATGGAGCAGTGACGGAGACAGGCACAAGCCCTTGCCCTCGCGGGGTGGGAGGCCCCACAGGTGCGGAAGGCAGACCCTCTTGGGGTCATGCCCCCCCGCCCCTGCTGTTCCCCCGCCAACCAGACCCCGTGGTCCTGCAGCATCTGGAGGGCTTTTGCAAATCGCCTGCCCTAAAAGGCTCACTTGCCCTAGCTCTTGCCAGCTGGGGGGCCTTAGGGCACTGTCTTGGCCTCTCTAGTCCTTGGCTCTCTCTCTGTGATGGAGGACCCAGTCCCTTCCCCGGGCTGTGGAGAGGGCCAGGGGACAGACGTACATGGCATCCAGGCGCGGGGCTGGCTCTGCCAGTGATGGGGGTACTGTGATCGGTGAGCTCTAAACACACCTGCAGCTCTCCTGAAGCTCGAGCCTCGTGGTCCGTGGTCTGCAGACATGGCCTGTCGTGGGCGATCTATGGCCGCCTTGGGTGTGTTGGAGGGGAGTTAATTAAAAAGGTGTCTGGGAGATGAATTTCTGGAAACACAAATTGGAAGCCAGTGGAAGCTATTGATCCATTTAATGGGAAGCCGATAGTATCAGAGTGAGCAGACAGCTCTGGCTTAGGGAGATCGATGCAGCCGCTTCCGCAAGCTGACCTGCCGGGGCGGGCTGGGGACACGGCAGCGCCGGGGAGGGGCTCCCAGCCTCCGTCCATACCTCCCCCCCCACCCCCCCGCTCCCTGCAGGGCCCCAGGCGCTGACTCTGGGTCAGAGCAGGGGAGTTAGCTGTGCTTCTGCTGGGCTCGGAGCCTCCTCTGAGGTCACCACCCCCCCCGGGGAAGCCCCCTGGCTGGACAAAGTGACGAACCTCTTCAGGCCTGTTTCCTCCTCCGGAAACTCCTGAGCCCTGGGGATGTTGTGGGGTTAAACGTGATTGTAGTCAGGCAGTGGCAGGCTGTGTCGTCCTCAGCACTGGGGCTACTGAATCGAATAGCCTGCCCCAAGCCCCGGCCCTCCTGGGGCTCACCTTAGTGGGCGGGGCTGACCACAAAGAGTCTGTTTATTACGTGGTCC
The DNA here is from genome assembly GCF_963455315.2 of Globicephala melas. Taxonomy (NCBI): domain Eukaryota; kingdom Metazoa; phylum Chordata; class Mammalia; order Artiodactyla; family Delphinidae; genus Globicephala; species Globicephala melas. Next base: position 2,590,183 of record NC_083324.2, on the reverse strand, counting down.
GAAAACAGGCAGCCTCAGGGAGAAGTGCGTGTGCCAGGGCCCGGAAGGGTGAGAACCCAGCAGCCAGCAGGTGACAACTGCAGCCTGTGATGTGAGTAGCTCATTGTCATGGCAGCCGACAAACCCCCTCCTGCCCCCCGCCAAGGTCCCCACCCCGTGCGGGGATGGGGCGGCCGCAGCACTGCCGTAGCACTGCGTGCGCAGCACCGGTCTACTCCCTTCCTGCTTACAGACCCTGGGACGCACGTGCTTTGGTGCCCATTTCTCAGAGAGGTTGTGACCATGGGAAGTCTCTGGGGACTGGACGCCTTCGAGGCCTGGGCAGGGCTTGTAAGGCACCTGCTGATGAGGGGCTCCCGTCCCCATGCACTCCCTCCCCTCCCCGGGAGTCATCTTGAAAGTGCTTACTTGTGAAGTGCTCTCCCAGGATCTGGGTGGAGAGAATGGCATGTTAGTCTGTTTATTGACTCCTGGCCTTTATAAGCCTGTAGCACCTCCCCTCCGCAGCTTGCCCTGGAACTTGCGGCTCCTGCATTAGTGCCTCCTCAGGCGTGACCATCCCCCACCCACCCTGGCCCCCCCACCTGGTCCCCTGGCTCCTTTCCACCCTCTCAGCAACCAGGGGAGCTTTTAGACACACAAACCACATCGTGTCACGGGCTTGAAACCCAACAGTGGCTTCCCACAGCATTAGGTGTAAAATCCAGACCCCACACTGCACCGGCCCGGCCGTCCCCCAAACTCCCCTCCCCCCATGCCCTCCCCCAAACTCTGCTTCCCTGAACCCCTTCCCCCATGCCCTCCTCCACACTCTACTCCCTGAGCCGCCTCTCCCCCCCATTCCCTCCCCCAAACTCTGCTCCCTGAGCCGCCTCTCCCCCCATGCCCTCCCCCAAACTCTACTCCCTGAGCCCCCTCTCCCCCCATGCCCTCCCCAAAACTCTGCTCCCTGAGCCCCCTCTCCCCCATGCCCTCCCCAAACTCTGCTCCCTGAACCCCCTCTCCCCCCCATTCCCTCCCCCAAACTCTGCTCCCTGAGCCGCCTCTCCCCCCTGCCCTCCCCCAAACTCTGCTTCCCTGAACCCCTTCCCCCATGCCCTCCCCCAAACTCTGCTTCCCTGAACCCCTTCCCCCATGCCCTCCCCCAAACTCTGCTCCCTGAGCCGCCTCTCCCCCATGCCCTCCCCCAAACTCTGCTCCCTGAACCCCCTCTCCCCCCATGGCCTCCCCGAACCTATGCTCCCTGAACCCCCTCTCCCCCCATGCCCTCCCCCACACTCTGCTCCCTGAACCCCCTCCCCCCATGCCCTCCCCCACACTCTGCTCCCTGAACGCCCTCTCCCCCCATGCCCTCCCCCACACTCTGCTCCCTGAACGCCCTCTCCCCCCATGCCCTCCCCCACACTCTGCTCCCTGAACCCCCCTCCCCCATGCCCTCCCCCACACTCTGCTCCCTGAACCCCCTCCCCCCATGCCCTCCCCCACACTCTGCTCCCTGAACGCCCTCTCCCCCATGCCCTCCCCCACACTCTGCTGCCCTTGCAGCTTTTTGGCACATGGGTGTCCTCTGACCTCAGGGCCTTTGCACTTGCTGCTCCCTGTCCAGACCACATGTGCCCTAGGTCTTGGCATGGCTGGTGCCTTATGCCTGTTCATTTCCCAGCTCTTCAGGAGGCTCTGAGGGGCGCCCCCCACTGACCACCCCCTTCTACCTTCCCAGCACTTGCCGGCCTCTCCAAGCTTCTTTAGTGCACCTGTGCGGGACTTTACCGTCTGTCCCCCACCCCATGGCAGCAGGTACTGTCTTTCCTGCTTACTTCCTGGTTGCCAGGGCCCCAGGGTAGGGTTCTGTGAACATTTGCAGAATCAACTGATGAACAAAATGGGAGGCTCTGCAGTTCAGCTGGAGATTCAGCCTCGCTCAGCCTGGAATTCTGGGCTTTGCTGGATCTACCAGCACTTGGTGGCATTGTACCGAGTGTCCCCCACCCTCACCCTCAACCACTGACCTGAGGATGGGTGACCCGGGCCCTGACCCAGCTCCAGATCTGAGAGGCAGGGCTCCAGGAGAAGTCCTGGGGGCTGGTCTGTGCTGAGACCCCATCCTCTGCAGGGGTGGTGGGGGCGGGGAGCCCCTCACCTTGGGGAGCCACGCCCAGCGGGGGGAGTAGCTCCTCCACCCAGAGGATAGGAACTTGAGGCTGAACATTCACCAGGCAGATGAGGAGAAGGGAAGGATGTTGTGGGCAGAGGGAACAGTGCGTGCAAAGGCCTGGGTATCAGGAAAGCTGATATCAGGAGAGAAGAGGCAGGAGCTGGCCAAGCCCCGCTTCAGAAGGAGGACCATGGTCCCCCTCTGCCTCATTTGATTCCCCTCCCTCCTCCAGCTGAGGGGTCTGGTGGGTCTGCCCTCGAGACCCTGGGGGTCTCTTCCTCCTGTCCGCCTTCTCCTGCCCTTCCCCCACCCCCCACTGTCTGTCAGCACAAAGCAGAGGCTTCCTTCCCACCCTCCCTGGGGATCCTCCCTGGCTCCCTCAGCCTTCACCAGCCGGTTCTGTTACCTCTGATGTCCTCTCCCCTTCATGTCCTCTGCGCCAGCCGCTCTGGCCTCCTCGCTGTTCCTGGAACGCCCCAGGCGTGCTCCCACCTCAGGGCCTTTGCACTGCCGCTCCCTCTGCCCAGAATGCTCTTCCCAGACAACTCCATGGCTCCTTCCCACACTCCCCTCCTCAGTGAGGTCCTCCCCAGCCCCCATCTAAGTGGGTCACTCTGCCCTCCCCCAGCCTCCCCATCTTACCAGTGTTTCTTCTGACATCCCCAAACTTCCCTATTGTGTTAGCAGCCTCCCCAGATCCAGGCTTTGTCCTATTCTCTGCTGTGCCCCAAGTGCTAGAAAGATGACTGCACATAATATCTACTCAGTCAGTGTTTGCTGAATGAACGAAGAAACTCTGGGGTCTCCTGAGATCCCCTTACCTTATTCAGGCCCAGCCGAGGGTCAGGTCAGGCCATGGGCCACCTGGGGCAGGATAGATGTCAGGCACCATCGCCCTGGGATGCTTGGTCTCGGCCTCCAGGAGCCCCCATAGGGCTTGGGGACCGGGGCTCCGGCCAGCCAATAGGCATCTCCCACAGTGCCCGGAGCTGGTCCTGAAGAAGCAGGCTGCAAACGGGGCATGGGCGCCCGCCCTTCCCAGTGACAAATGGCTGGTAATTAATGTTGGGCCTGCACATTACTGATCAATTTAAAGTTCAGTGTGCAGCCAGAAGCGATCCCAAGAGAAAAAATGTTCAGCCCCTCCTTGTTCTTACTCATCAGTCACCAGCTTTGCAGGCAGCTTATTAAAATGTAGAGAAAAGCATGACTGGAGATATAAAAGGCCTTAAAGGCCCAGAGATGGGTTATCAGGGTTTTGTATTTGTGGGTGTGGAGAGCGGGGAGTGGGTGCCGGGAATGCAGAGCTGAGGGCCTGGCCCATTTCACAGAGGGAAAGGCTGCGTCTAGAGCAGGGCGGTGGCGTGAAATCCGGAAACGGGTGTGGTCAGCAGCTCGGACCCCCAGGTGCAGGTCCTTGGGGGGTGCATGGGTGGGCAGCCAGGCAGAGTCCAGGTCCCATCCAGAGGACTTAGTGATGGGAGGGCACTGGACCCACGTCCAAATGCTGGGCCGGGGAAGAGCGTGGTCCAGAGTCGGGCAGACCGGACTGGGATCCCAGCTCTTCCCAACCAGCAGTGTTGACGGGCACATCACCTTCCCTCTCTGAGTCTCAGTTTCCTCCTGAGCCAGGAGGACACCCTCAAAGGTTTGCAAAGATGAAGGGAGGCCACGTATATCAAGGCCTTAGGCACTTAGGGAGAGTACCTTAGGCATACAGTTGGTACTCAATAAATGACAACTCTCTCCCCAGCAATGCAAAGGCCCAGAACTGGTCCCTGAGGGCAGCTGGGGTTGCTTCTGTACTTCCCTGGGGCATGAAGACAGTATTCTGGCCTAGAGCCAAGTGAGTTTCCCTTTGCCAGGACAGTAGTTCAAAGCACCAGGCAGGCAGCCACTATGCCTTTGCTCATGCTGTTCCCTTTCTGGAAGGATGCTTTCCTCAGTTATCTCCTCTCCCCAGGGAACTCCTATACATCCTTCAAAACCCACCTCGCATGGCACCTCCTCTTGGTGCCTTCCTGATGCTGAGTCAGCTTCTTGCCTTCTGTGTTCCAAAAATACTTGATTCTTGCTAGACTGTGAATCCTGGTGGGAAGGGTCTGTACCCTATGCCCTAGTGTGCAGTGACATAAGACATTTTGTTGGATGAATAAGCAAAGAAATGAGTGACTAAATGAGTGAATAGCTCTCTGAACATTCACCCCTGCCCTGAGATCACCTAGAGGCCTCCCCTCACTGCCCCCTGCCTCCTTTGAACTCCCTGAGTGCCAGGGCCCGGCTGGGGGTCTTGTCCATCTCCCACTGCCCAGGTCTGTTCTTGGTACATGGTATGTACTCAACAGAGGTCAGAATGACTAAGATGAAAGAGGGGCAGGAAAGCTGAGCCCGCGTTCCGTAAGCACCTGCTAAGGGGCAGGATGGTGCTGGACATTTCGCCCGTAGGATTCTTTCTTTCCCTCGTACCAAGCCCGGTTCACAGATGTGGATACTGAAGCAGAGGGACCCTCGTAGTGGAGGAGCCAGGATTTAAACATGGATTCTGGATGATTCTGAGAGCCCTTGCCACTCCCTCACGATGCCTTCCCAGGAGGTGATGTGCAAATGAATGAATGAGTGAACGGGTGACTGAGTTCTTATGTGTACCTTGCCACCTCCTTCCTGTCTCACCCCAGCCTCCCGCCCGGCCAGTCTCCTGTGCAGCTGGCTCAGCACTCTTATTTGGGGCTCTAGAATGAAACCAGGCGTCTGCAGGACCCCCCAGACTTTCCTTCAGTGCCTCCGCCCCTCCATCCCCTGCCTCTCCCTGCTCTGAAGCAGCAGCTGCTGGCCCCTCCCACTCCCCTGCCAATCAGACCCCATTGTCCTGAGGCATCTGGAGTGCTCTGCAAATTGCCCGCCCCGAAAGGCCCGCTAAGCATCCTCAGAGAGAAGCCGTCCGCACCTCCTTCACAAGCCTAGCTCCTAAAAGGCTGGTGATTGCGTCCTCAGCGTTCCCGCCAGGCCTGCCCAGCGCCTGGGAGTGGCGGAAAAAGCCCCAGCTGGCTGGGGCGGGGTGGGGGGATGGCAGTGATTATCCCTGAGCAGGAAGTGAGCTTGGCCTGCAAGTAAGCAGGGAATGCGGTTCTAAAATACCTTTCAGCCGTGCTCCGCCAGAGCCTGTGCCGTCGCCTTCCCAAGGCGGCATCACTGTCGTCAGCAAGGAGCCCTGTGCGAGCCCCGAGGCTCGGCCCTCTGGGTCTGGTTCAGGGGGGCGGGGGTGGACCTGAGACTGTGCTGCTCTCACAGATTCACCTTCGATGCTTCGATGCTTGGGGTTAGGGGGCCACACCTTGGGAACCACGAGGGGGCTCGGGAAGGGCAGGGACCACGACGGGCTGGGCTCACCTCTGGGGAAGGCCGAGCACCTGGAATGCACAAGGCACTTAGGCCCCCGAGGGGCGGGGACGGAGGCAGCTCTAGCTCATCTGCTAGTGGAGCATCTTCATTGAGCTGCAGTCAGCCAGGACAGGCGGGGAGGGGAGGGTGCTGGCCCCGTCCCAGCTCACACTAATGGTCATAGCGTCCACCAGCATGACAGCGCCCACCATGCGCCAGGCATGGTACCTCCTAGCGAATGATTTGATGTCCCTGGAGTCTGTGTTCATGAACCATCGAAGTGCATCCCCGTGATTTAAGCCCACTTTCCCACCCTGCCTGAATTTCCAGCAGAGGCCCGGAGAGGTCACGTGCTCTACCTCAGGTCACACAGCTTGGAGGGTGCAGGACTCACTTGTGGTTGCTGAAGCCAGTCGGCCTGAGTTTATCCCTGTGCCCCTCTGCCAGTCCTGTGGCCATGGGCAGGCCCCTGACCTCTGTGTCCTCAGTTTTTGCATCTGTACTATGGGTCTGAGAAGGTGAGTCTGCGGCAGGAACTTCCCTGAGCCCCAGATCATTGGTCCAGGTCCCTCCCCTGTCATCACCTCCTCCTGGCAAACCTCGGAGGCGGGGGCGGTGCTGTCCTGCACCCATTTAGCAGACAAGGGACCTGAGGGTCGGTGGGCGATTCCCCAGGTCCGCAGTGTCAGCCCCTCCCTGAGACATCGCTCTTTATCTGGGAGCTGAGTTCGTCGGAGCCAGCGGCCTCCTAGGAGATGGTGTCCAGCCAGTACTCCCTCTGAACCTGGGGCTCTGGTGTCATCAGACCTGTGGTGGGGGGGCTCCCCAAGCACAGGAAGGGCAGGGCCTGGCCTACAGGCACCCCACAGGGACGTGGGAGACAGGCCCTCAAAACGTCTTGGGTGAAAAATACCTGATAGGTGGAAGTTGGTAAATGCTGAACTCCGTGTCCTCAGGTGAGAGGCGACAGCTGACCAGGGGCAGCTCAGCCCCTCCCCCAGAGGGTCGTGTAGGACTTAGCACCCGGGCAGGGCCCCGAGGAGTGATGCGGTTTGCAGGTGGAGGTCACCAGGTCCATTTATTGGCTGGGAAGTGCTACAACAACCCAGGTACTGAGACAGGAGCCTGTGGACCGGAGCGAGCTTGCCCGGGGGTGGTCAGGGAGGCCCCTGCACCTGTGACATTTGGGCCGAGAATTCAGTGTGGGAAGGAGCCAGCGCTGGGACTGGGAGGGCGCGGGGCCGGAGCCCATGCTGGTGGCTAGGGTCTGCACGAGGCTTTAGGAGCAGAGGGATCTGGGGCCGTCAATGGTGGGAGAGGGCATGGCAGCTGGGAACAAGGCCCAGACCGGGAGTGCACGATGGGGACCCACAGGCATGACCAGGGGGCTGGAGGCCGGGGGCTGGGTGGGTTGGGTCTCTGGATCTCCTTGGGTACCAGGTTTTGGGGCTGCGCAGGCCACCCTTTCCAGGACTATGTAGCAGCCGAGTGCTGCCCTCTGCTGGTGTGTGTGAGTATTACACCCATGGTGTCAGGCTGGACCCAACCCCAGAACTTCCCTGAGAACTTCGTGGGAACATTCCTGGGATCCGTGGTCCTCAGGGATGCAAGGGGCTCCTGAGGCCTTCTTCTGCCCCTGATAGATCCTTGCTTGATTACTCCTAGTGACAGGGAGCTCACTCCCTTTTGAGGCATTCTGTTTCGACTCTATACAGCACAGATCAGCTTGACCCCAGAAGGAGTTGCACTTGGCCTCCTCCCAGTCTCAGCCCTGCCCTCTGGTTCTCAGGACTGGCTGTAGGGCGTGGGGTTACTGACCTCCCCCTCACCAGTTGCCTTGCTCTGGGCTGGGCTGCTCCAGGCCCTGCCCACCCTCGCCCCACCCAGACAGCCTTATGCCTGTCCATCTTCCATACAGCCTCCTGGACCAAGGAGAGGACCTTGCGGGAGGTCCAAACATCCTCGGCCCCAGCAGAGGACGTGGCTTTCTCAGGAAGATCCCTACAGACCTCCCAAATGTGCCCCTCTGAGTTCCCCTGAGTCCAAAGGGAGGTTGGCAGGGGGCCTGGTCTTGGGGAACAGCTGGGCACGAACAGAGGGGCGAACGGCTGAGTCAGAGGCCAGCAGGGGCGAGGCTGCAGCACAGGGGACCCTGGAGCATCATGGGCTCGTCCCACACCGCCCTTCCAGGACCTTCCAGCCCCAGCCCCTGCTTCTGCAAATGAGGGTATTCTCAGGGAGGCCAAGAGCAGAGGGAAGGGGATGGGGGAGAGGAGGAAAGTGAGCAGGCTTGGTGGCAGAGGGGCAGGACCAATCACCCAAGTAAGGAGCCCAGCAACTTAATCCATCACGTAAACAGATTCATTAATTTATCAAATACTCTTTGAGAACCTGCTATGTGCCAGGTACAGTCCTAAGCCTTGAGGCTACATCAGTGAATAAAACAGACAGAACCCTTTGTCCTCATGGAGTCTAACACTTTAATGAAGAAAACAGTCAACAGACAAGGTGCTTTCAGAGAGTGATAAGTGCTCTGAGGATGGAGGGGGGAGGGGACAGAGGTGGGCAAGGGAGGCCTCTCTGAGAAGAGACCTGAGTGATGGGAAGGGCAGGCTGGTGAAAACGCAGGGGAATGTGTTATTTATACACATTTGCTTATTTTTTAACAGCCGGAGATGTAATTCATATAGCATAGAGTTCACCCATTTGAAGTGTACAGTTCCATGGGTTTTAGTATATTCAGATTTGTGTGACCATCACCACCCTCCGTTTTAGAACATCTTTGTCATCCCCAAACAAACCCCGTATCCACTAGCATTACCCCGTCCCCGCTCTCCCCCAGCCCCCGGCAGCCATTCGTCTACTTTCTTCTCTGTGGTTCCAGCTCTGCTAGATGTTTCTGGTAGATGGAATCTTACAATCCTGGTCTTTTGTGCTGGGCTCCTTTCACTTAGCACCGTGTTTTTAAGGCCCATTCGTGTTGTAGCATCTATCAGTACTTCGCTCCTGTTATAGCCAAATCATATCCCGTTGTGTGTATGTAAGACATTTTATTTATCCGTCATCAGTGGGACATATGGGCTGTTTCCACTTTTTGCTGTTGTGAATAATGCTGCTGTGAGGATTTCTGTACAGGTTTTTGTGTGAATGTATGTGTCCGGGGCTCGTGGGCATGTGTCTAGGAGGGGAACTGCTGGGTCATGTGGTAACTCCACGTTTCATATTTGGAGGAATGGACACACTGTTTTCCAAAGTGGCTGCAGCATTTTCCATCCCCACCAGCAGTTTGTGAGCAGCGTGTTTCTGCACATCCTCACCAGCACTTGTTATTGTCCGTTTTTGATCCTAGTGCGCGTGAAGTAGTTTCTCGCTGTGGTTTGGGTTTGCATTTCCCTAGCAGCAAGCGATACTGAGCATCTTTTCATGTGCTTATCGGCCATTTGTATATCTTCTTTGGAGAAATGTCTATTCAGTTTCTCTGCCCCATATTTGCTTGTTTTTGAAAACAAAAACCAATGCCTACACAAGAAGACTGCCAAAGAAATTAATGGAAGTGTCTGCCTTTGTGGATGGGAGCTGCAGAACCGCGAAGGTGGGGCTAGAGCTGGGGACCAGCCTTCACTATACACCTTTTACATTTTCGCTTTTGAATCCTGCAAATGTATTATAAAAGTATGTTTTTTTAAGTAAAAGTGAAAAATAATAACTGCATCAAGCCATCCAAGTTCGTCCTCGGCAACCCCTGGACGCAAATATCTGAAGCTCGTGTAAGGAAACCCGTTTGGGGTCTGGCTGGGGCTGAGCAGGCCGTGGTCCCCCTCCCCAACCACGGTCCTCACGGGGTCCCTCACCTAGCCAGAGTGGGCTTCCTACTTTCCCTCCTATGGCGGGATGGCCGCCCTGGCATCCCCCCTCAGCTGTGTCTTATATAAAAACCCCTCTGGGGGAGGCAGCAGGATCGGAGGCCAGCTGTGGGAGGTGAAGCTCAGTGCGGTCCCCGTGTGCTGTCCCCGTGGCCGTGGTTCTTGGTGAAGGCAGCCGTGGGGACCGTGGATGCCCAGGCTCAGCTCAGCCCTTTCTCACAAGAGTGTCCCTGGCCGAGCACTGGAGGGTGTGGGCCTCCTGGCCCAGGGGTCCAAATCGGAGATCTCTCCCCAGCCCACGTCAGGCACAGGGAGGCAGGTCCGTCTGCATGTCCCCCTCATTAAAATATTGAAATATGGTTCATGTCAGAAGTTGCAGACTGTGCCTGAGCCCCCAGACTGGCCCCTATTGGAGCTCTGCTGTCCTGTCCCTCCCCCGGTCCCCCTCAGACACCCCCAGGACCTACAATGAAGGAGTTAATGCTCAGTGTATCAGAGGTGTTTCTGAGTATATACTCAAATATTCTGAATATGCCCCCGGGCAAAAAGCACAACACATGCAAAGGCCCTGGGGCAGGAGAGGGCCTGGCAGACTGGAGGAAAGAAAAGGCCACTGTGCCAGGAGAAGAGCCAGGGAGGGGGAGGGGGCAGGGGGAGAGGATCACGAAGGGCCTGGTGGGTCACTACAAGGACTTTGGCTTTTGTTCTGAGCGAGGTGGGAGCCCCAGAGGGTGCTGAACCGGGACATGGTTTCACTTAATTTTAGCCAGAGGAGTGGTCCGGCTGCTATCTGGAGATAGTCCGTGGGAATCGGGGGAGCAGGGGGGCTTCCACTGTCATCCAGGGGAGAGAGGGTGGCCGGGACCAGAGTGGGGTGTGGAGCCAGGTAGAGGTCAGAGCAGGCCCTTGGGGTGCGAGAGCGGAGAGGCAATTGGGAGGGTTAGGTGGTCGTTTGTCGAGAGAACAGGGCTGCAGAGGAGTGGCCATCAGGGCAGGCAGGGCGGCCACTAGGCCTGGCGAGCTGGCCTTCTCCTGGATGTCCGTCTGAACAAAAACAACTCGGAGGCAGCAGGACCTCCAGTCGGGAGTTGGCACCGAGGTGGAGGTTAAAAGCGTAACCATGGGCGTCATCAGCGAATGGGTGGTTTACAAAGCCGGGGGGCTAGATGGGCCCACCAGGGTGTGAGCACAGACGGAGGACGCCAGCGATGAGGAGACAGGAGGAGCCAGGAGCCAAGGCCAGGAAGGGGCTGTGGGGCCCGAGCAGAACCGAAAGGACATCATCACCCAGTTCACGGCTGTATCCCTGCACCAGGCAGGCGCCAGTGCACAGTAGGTGCTCACTCAACAGTGTAGAATGAACGAACGCAGGGAGGGCCGGCTCCTCTGGACCCTTCAGTTCCCCTGCTGGCAGACCGCAGCCATTGGTTCCTTTACCACCTACTGAGTGAGACCTACTGTGCGCCGGGCACTGGTTTAAGCCCCATGGGCTCAGCAGTTTAGCAGCCAGACAAGGGAGCTGACGACCCACTGGGAGAGACAATGACCACAGAAACCCATCGGTGTGCTGTGAAGCTTCAGAGGCGTGCTCCCACGAGATATGTGTGAGGCAGGCGGCCCTGGATTTCCATTTAGGGTAGTGAAAGAGTTTCCCTTTAAAATGCATTCAAGGGCTTCCCTGGTGGCGCAGTGGTTGAGAGTCCGCCTGCCGATGCAGGGGACACGGGTTCGAGCCCTGGTCTGGGAAGATCCCACATGCCGCGGAGCAACTAGGCCCGTGAGCCACAGCTACTGAGCCTGCGCGTCTGGAGCCTGTGCTCCGCAACAAGAGAGGCTGCGATAGTGAGAGGCCCGCACACCGCCATGAAGAGTGGTCCCTGCTCGCCACAACTAGAGAAAGCCCTCGCACAGAAACGAAGACCCAACACAGCCAAAAATAAATAAATAAATGAGTTTAAAATGCATTCAAGTGAATAAAAAGTCCGTTTAAAGAAAACTGTTACTTGGATACTGGTGCAGAGGTCCTGGCATGTTGATGGTCATTGCGGCGATGGAGGTTTGGGCTCTTTGTCTCCTTCCCTGTGAGGCAGGTGTTATCGTCCCATTTTACAGATGAGGAGATTGAGGCCGAGGGAGGTGAAGGGCTTGCCTCCAGGCCTCCTGCCCGCCCTCTGGGACTCTTCCCGCACCAAGAGCGTCTTCTCCCGTGAGCAGCAAATTTGGGAGCTCCCCGAAACAGCTGGGGAACTTTCCAGATGCAAATATTCCATCTGGTCCATTAACTAAAATCACGGGAAATAAACCATAATCACAAGACCTGTTATTAGCGTGGAGGCACGCATAATTACCCAGCGCAGATTCACTGTCAGAAGGATCTTCGTTGGGGTGGGGGGTTTACCAAACCCTCGAAGGGTGAGGAGTGTGGAAATAATGGGAAGCTACAGGGTGTACCTGTGTTCCCGCTGATGCAGCTGGGGGCGAGCCAGGGGGCATGGCTTGAGGGCATTCATTAATCCTTTCTGTCCGTGGACATTTATTAGACACCTACTGTGTGCAGGCCCCATCAGTGCACTGAGGGATGCTGTGGTGACCAGACAGGTGGTGACCCTGCCCCTGTGGACCTGACATTCTCTTGAGGGAGGACAGATGTTGGAAAAAAAAAAAATTAAACAGGATCATTTTAAATGCTCTGGATGAAATGAAATGGGCATCTGGGGGGCCATTTCAGCAAGGGTGCTCAGGAAAGGCTTCCCAGGCAGGTGAGCTCTGAGCTGAGACTGGAATAGAGCAAGATGTGCAGAGACTGGGAGAAGTGCGTTCTGATGGAGGGAGCACATGTGCAAAGGCCCTGAGGCAGGAACAAGGCAGGGAGCAGAGTGGGGGAAGGGATGAGTGTCAGCAGGTGAGCGGAGTGGCGGAGGTGTGGGAATCTGGGGAGGCCTGGACCTGACTGGTGTTTGTGCAGGATGCCACGTCACAGTGTGGGGAATGGGAGGTAGCCCTGGTCAGGACGGAGAAGGACCCTGGCCCCTCCCAGGAAAAAGACAGGCACTGGTTCCCAGCCCTGGGGGTAGCTCTGTGCACCCAGCTTCCTCCAGGCCACTCCCCAGGGCTGAACCAGCTTGGAGACAGATAGGCCTCTCAGCTCTGATGATGAGCTGTGTGCCCGGCAACCTTCCTTGTGTCCATTCTCTGGGAGGACCCTGCTTTTCCCATTTCCCAGGGTATGAACTGAGACTCAGAGACAGGTAGTCACTTGCCGGGGGTCACACAGCAGGTGAGTGGTGGGTTGGGACCTGAGCTGATAGGTTTGATGGCAGAGTCCATGCCTGCTGGGCCCCCAGCTGACTCCACCCCAGTCTGCCTGGGAGCAGCCTTCATCCGACCAGGTGGGGCTGCATCTCTCCAGGTCCACAGCCAGACCAGGCTCCCACTGGCCTGGAGAGGAGCCTCCTTCCAAGTACCCCCTCCCTGGGTAAAGATGAACATGTGACCAAACTGGGCCCATGGCTGCCTGGAAGTGGGGGAGAGGAGACCACAGGGCCCAGGTGCCATTGGGTCAGCCCTGCCCCCTGCAGCCCAGCGGAGCCTGGCCTGGGCTGCAGCCCACGTGCCCCTCAAGCCGGGACGATCTTGGACAGTCTCACAGGTAGGGCGAGAGGTGGTCCAGCCTCGTCCCCCATCCGCAAAATGGGGAAACGACACCTGAGTCAGAAGGTGGCAAGGGGATCCACTTGGGTAACGCCCACAACACAACTTGAAAACTATAAAAGGGGCTCTGAGGACAGGGCTGTCCTCAACCCCGGGGCACTCAGTCCAGTAAGGACGCCTCGGGGCTGTGGCCTGGTGCCCAGCCAGCTGCACCCGGGGTTCCAGGGCCGCCTTCTCAGTGCCCTGACCTTCCTACCCCTTCAGATGCTGCCACCTTTGGGGAATACAGGTCACGGGCGCCCCCGCTTCCAGGCGCTGCTGGCGCCCAACCCGGGGTGTTCCCAGCAGCCTCTGCCAGTGGCCAGGTGGGACCGGTCCTCAGACAGGACGCCCAGGGGAGCAGGGAGCCAGGGATGGGCCCCAAGGCAGGCGGCGTGGAGCCAGGGTTCAAACCCACATCCGACCCCAGACCTGCACGCTGTGCCCCGCAGGACCTGTCCCCTTATCCTTATATGATAGATCAGTGGTGTTTCAGTCACTTTTAGATGACTGGGGAATTTTTTGTAATAATATATTTTTCGCATATTATAGTTAAGTATGTTGCAGAACATTTGAAAAATAAATGAAAATGGAAAGGGAACTAAAGTCAATCAGTGACCCCCACTCGAGGGCCAGCTGTCGTTGTGGTGTTTTTCTGGTTGTGTCTTGGTCGCATTCTTAGGTTTGTACCGAATACACACTTTGAGAACCTACATTTTTTTTTTTTTTTAACTAACAATCGTTAACGTCATTGTTTGTCAACATCCCTTTTGAAGGCTGGCTGATGCCCCATGCCAGGCAGGAATCATGTGTTCTTGTTTTTGTTTTTTTTGTGGTACTTGGGCCTCTCACCGTTGTGGCCTCTTCCGTTGTGGCCTCTCCCGTTGTGGCCTCTCCCGTTGTGGAGCACAGGCTCCGGACGCGCAGGCTCAGCGGCCATGGCTCATGGGCCCAGCCGCTCTGCGGCATGTGGGATCCTCCCGGACTGGGGCACGAACCTGCGTCCCCTGCATCGGCAGGCGGACTCCCAACCACTGCGCCGCCAGGGAAGCCCCAGGAATCATGTGTTTTTAGCAGCTTCAGTATTGGGCGTTCACCTTTCTGTTTGTTTGGGGTTTTAGTTTGTTTATTGTAAATAGTGCCGTGATGAGCAGAAAGCTTAGAGCTTACTTCGGATTCTTTTTTGCTAAGAAATGTCGTTCCTGTGTCATGTCAGGCCCTGGGGGACACGGGGACATGGCCTGCATCTCTGTGACAGGACAGGGTGGTTGATGGACACCCAGGGAGGACGGGCAGGGCGGGGGCTGGGCAGTGAGCTGCGGGAGAGGCTGCAGCTGAGGGCCCGGGGCTCACCGGGTCTCTCCACCTCCTTTGCTGGCCTTTGTTTCTCCCCTTAAATGTCTGTATCCCCAGGGCTCTGCCGACCTCCCCTCCTGACCCGTCACACTTTCCCGCCCCTCTCCCCCAGAGCTGAGCCTCCAGCCAGACCCTTAGAGCCTCCTGGACGCTCCCCCTGACCCCCAGGCACCGCATCCCAACACATCCAAAGAGGAGGGTCATCTCTCTTCCACCGGGCACCTCTTCCCGTGTCTCAGTGTAGGTACATGGTGCCACCCGCCACCCAGTGCCCAAACCAGGAACCTGGGTGTCGCCCTTGTCCGCATACCTCACCCACACTTCTCCCCAAGACACCCCTTCTCTCCATCCCACCCCACGCTGTGTGCAGACCTCCCCCTCCTCCTCCCTGCAGAGGGACCGTCCTCCAGCCTCTAATCGCCCCTCCACCCATCCCCCATGAAGGAGCTGTTTAATCACAGGTTTAATCACATGCCCCTCCTCTGCTCCCCTTTCCCCTCAGCCAAAGCCCAAGGCCCTCAAAGGCTGAGGCTCATCACTCTCTGCCTCTCACCTCCACGCCTTTGCACATGCTCTTCCATCTACAAGTAACGCCTTTCCATGCACTGTCTGCCTGATGAGTTTCTACTTACCCTTCGAGGCTCAGCGCCCACACCCTGCCCTTCAGGCAACTTCCACTTTTCCTCCCCATTTCCTTTTCCCCAAGAACTTACCCCTCCTTCCCTCATACTTACATTCTGTGTAACTTCTATGGAAACAGTCACTCAATATTGCAATATTCACTCAGAATTATAACTGTTAAAAGGCACAGGTATTGGGACTTTGGGTTGTAAATGACAGAGGGCCCACTTCAGACTGGCCCAAGTGAAATGGGATTATCAGCTCACATGACCTCAAAGCTTCAGGCGTGGCTGGACCCAGAGGCTCCAGTGATGACCCCAGGGCTGTCCCTCTTCCGCTCTCAGTCCGGCTCCTTGTCAGGGGCCTGTGTGAAGCACCAGCTTGTATGTCTCAGGTCTGAGCTCAAGCTTAAGTCCAGAGGTTCTCTCTCCCAATGACACCAGTGAAGCCGGGCTTCCTCTCAGGGTCCAGCTCGAGTCCGTGGCCGATCCTGAGCCGGGAGAAGAGTCAGCCCCACCCACACCCCAGGCGCCGAGGGGATGCAGGGGTGAACGCAGGACGGGCGGCTCGGGGCAGGGAGACAGGTGGCGGGCCACCACAGCCCCAGGATGTGCCCATTCCTTTCCTCCAGGCGGGAGACGTGGCTCTTTCTCACCTTGGACCCCCACTGCCTGGACGGGGCCAGCATCAGTCAGCGTTTCAGTCCGCGTTTTATGGATGAAGCGGCAAGTGGGTAGGGAATTAGTGCCGCTTTGTGATCAGGGAACCGTCCTGGCCCCCGGGCCGGGGGCGGGGCCGCGATGCTGCACTCCTGGCCGTCAAGGGGCACACACAGCCCTGCTCGGCTTGTAGATTCCCAGGAGGACCTGGGAGGAGACCAGCCCTGCAGACCAGCCCCTAGAGATGCTGTCAGGTGGCATGGGGGGTGCTGCCCCCTTCATACGGATCTCAGAGACCTCAGCCCTGTCCCAGGGAGCAGTGCAAATCACCAAAGACAGACAGACAGACACACCCTCACACACACAGACACACACACAGAAGGGCAGGTGAGCCTTCTGGAAAGGAAGGGAGCAGTTACCAGCCCAACAGTGGCCACAAGCAGGTCCCCGGTCTGCCCTGACCCAGCCCGTGAGCAGGGCCGACCCCGCCACCTGCCCTGTGCCCACCTGCCCGCCTCCCTGGCATCAGCATGGGGCTTCCCAGGCTGGGGCGCCCAGACACCCCGGGGCCAAGGGAGGGTCTCAGGTGGGCAGCTTTTCTTTCATAACCATATTTATTTGAATATTTCTCGGTGGTCTAACCAGCCTGTCAGGTCCACGACTTGTAATAGTGAGTGGAAGTTTTGCTTTTAAATGAAAATTATTTTAGACTTAGAGGAAACTATTAATCAAATAATACAAGCAGGGTGAGAGATGGGAGCCGCTGTGGGGTCTGTACAAGCCGCCGGGGCTGCGGGGCCCGCCGCCTGCTCTCACTTGCGCCCGGCGGCAGGCGAGGGGGCTGTGCGGAGGCCTTAGCCTGGGTCTCCCGACTCCAGGCCCAGCCAGGCTTGAGAGCAGCAGCGCCCAGCCTAGCTGAGGCTTTCGGAAGAGGCTGAGCTTGGGTCACCTGCCCCAAGTCCCACAGCTAGCGGCAGAGGTGGCTTCTGGTCTTGACCGCCGGGCTGCACTGCCTGCCGAGGTGCAGCCGCTTGAGGGGGGTGGAGAGGGGGTACCGCACGTGTCGGGAGAGGGAGGGGCCCACCGCCCCGCACACGCTTGGACCCTTCGCCTCTGGCTCGGCGTCTGGGGCTGGTCCTGTCCTGCCGCCCACGCGGGCCTTGGGCCGGCCAGCGCTGCCCCACCTGCACCTTCCCACCCACCCTGCATCCCGCGGAAACTGCCTCCCAGGCTCCTGAGTGGAGGCTCCCGGGACCCTCTGCCCCCGCTTGCTCTCGCCCTCTGGGTGATCAGGAGGCCAAGTCGAGTCCCAGTCCCGCAGAAGCCGACACACCCTGCAGCGCTGGTCTCCATGCCTCCTCCCTCCCTCCAGCACATCCCAAGTGCCGCCAGCATCTGCGGGGCCCCGGCTCCCTCGCTTCTCCCGGGCGGGCTCCTGGGACCGGGCGTCCTCGGCAAGCCTGGCCCGGCAGCGGGAGCACAGAGACCGATGCCAGCCAGGTGGTTTCTAGCTCACCGTCAGCCGGGGCTCCAGAATGACTCCAAGAACCAGCAGCCATTGCGTTTCAGCCACGTGTCAGGGACCCCTCCTCCCCCAGGACAGGGGACAGGACACGGGTAGTAACCGGTGCACAGCACACGGGGTGTGCCCAGCCCCCAGAAGCCCGCCCACGTTTCAGAGATCATTGCTGTGGCCGCTTGCTCCCTTCCTCAGCTCCCTGAACGTGGTGGGGCGGGGGCGGGGATGCCAGGGCTGTTCACAGCCTGTGGGACCCTCCCCAGCTGCAAGAGCCGAGTCCATGCCTGTGCTTTGGCAACTGCACAGGAGAGCCTGTGGATTAGGGATTCCAGGATTCAGTGTCCTGAGTGTATGTTGAGGGCGAAAGAGCTTCATGGAAAATGACACGTGGCGTGATTCCGTTTATGTAAAGTCTAGAAGCATGCATGAGTGTTCCTGCCGTTTGCGGGTACCTAGCTCCGTAGGAAAACTGCACGGAGAGATTTGCTACAGGAGTGAGTTCACTGTGGGGTGTGAGGAGGGGGGCTGGTGTGGGGATGGAGCAGAGGTGGCCATGGCTGCCATCAGACCCACTGGGTTCCAACTCTCATAGTGGGTGGGGCATACCCAGAGCTCACTGTCTGCATCTTTATGCCTTCTGGTGTATTTACTTTTTAATTTCGTAACTTAATATGATACCACTTTTTAAGGTCTGCATAGTACTTGATACTTCCTACAGGCACGTGTATGTAGCTAAATGCATAGGAAACAT
Organism: Globicephala melas; assembly: GCF_963455315.2. Taxonomy (NCBI): domain Eukaryota; kingdom Metazoa; phylum Chordata; class Mammalia; order Artiodactyla; family Delphinidae; genus Globicephala; species Globicephala melas. The sequence continues at coordinate 2,572,191 of NC_083324.2, read as the reverse complement.
TCTGGGGCGTACATCCTGACAGATGACAGTGGGTACCTCTGCAGAGGTGGGCTACAGCAGTGAGAATTGGGGGAGTGGTCAAGGGGACCTTGTTTTGTTTAAGGAGAAGAGATTTTCATGTTATTTATGAATTTAAGATTGATCCTTTAAACCGTAAAGCTTAAGCAAGAATGAAAAAAAATTCCAGGCCTTGAAGGATTTGTGATTCTGAGATTTGAAGAGTCAGAATGTAGATGGGAGGATGCTGGGACCCCTCCCCACCCCCTCCCCCGCCAGCAGTAGCCTGGAAGGTCCCGTGACCTGGGGATCTGCTCCAGCCCTCTGTGTCCTTCCTCCATCACACGCTGTTGTGCTCCAGCCCTCTGTGTCCTTCCTCCATCACACGCTGTCATTCTCCTTTCACGGTGGGGACAGATGGGGGCAGTGGCCCCAGGTTGCAGGAGCAGTATGCTCTCTGTGTGATTGTGACTGTCCGCCTGCAGGGTGGAATTTTCCAGTGGAGGCGGGAAGCCCTGAGTGTGAAACGTTTCCCTACCACCTTTGGCCTCTGCTTTCTCCTCCCAGTCTGGGTTCCTTCCAGGGGTCCACAGTGACCAGGTGGGGGGCAGGGGGTGAATGCCGGCATTTCCGGAGTGACCCAGAGAGTGGGTGACTGCTGGGGTGAGGACCTGTCCCAGCGCCAGTTCCGATGTGCCCCAGTCCCGGGCCTGCAGGAGGGCGTGGGTGGGTGAGCCTGCCTTTGGAGAGGCCGGCTGACCTGTGCTCCCCACCTCAGGCATCTGGTTACGGTTGGGAGAGCCCCACCAACCGCTCAGTACAAAGTCCTGCAGCGCCACTTCCTCATTGTGTGCCCTTGGACCCGCTCATGACCTCAGCCTTCACATCTGGAAAGTGTGCTGACAAACCCACCCTCCGATGGTGATGGTGCAGGCGTGGTGTGATGCAGGCAAAGCCCCCACACACACACACACGCCTGCACATGTGGGCACGCCTCCTTGCTGAGTGACCTTTGTCACTTTCCGAAAGGACAAGCCTGTGGGTCTCTAATCTCAGCTCGACAATTTTTGGAGACTCCCTTGCACCTGACCGTGTGCTAGAAACCCACCTTCAGAAATCTAGCACCTGCCCACGTGCCTTGTAAACACCTACAGTCTTGGCATTTGCGTCTGAACTCCGGGGTCTTCTCCATTTGCCTTATTTCGAAATAACAGACTAACATGTAAGAAACACACATGTAACTTTGTGAGGAGGAAGTGTCAAAAAGCAGTGGGCGTGCAGGTGATATCATGACCCCCAGGGAGGCTCCAGGGTTCTGAAAGTGGAGACCCAGGAAAGGGACACTGGAGCCGGCCCTGCCATCAGGTCCACCTACCGCACTCCTTTGAGCCTCAGTTTCCTCCTCTGGAAAATGGATGTGATAAAATAATCCCCACTCTGAGGAGGTCCTGAGGAGAGATGCTAGGGCCCAGGCCTGGAAGCCACAGAGATGGGGGTTTGAGTCCTGGCTCTGCCATGCAGGGAGGTGAGCCCCCTCTGAGTGGGGAGCCTCTGAGGAGTCACTAAACATCGGAGCTGAAACAAAACCAGCCTCGTGATCATAGTTGTTGTGATTTTTGCGTTGTTCTTAAAATCTTGTGCAGCTGCAGTGGGGGGAGAGGTGGGTGGGCTCTGCCACAAGTTCAGCCCACTTACGTGACAGCCTTCTTCTCGGGGAGTGAAGTACCTGCTGGAGGAAGATGGGTCCTTGACAGGTGTCATTCAGGAAGCCTCCTGCAGCTCTGATGCCCTTCACCTCCGTCGCCCAGCCCTCATCTCTACTGCTGCTCCGTGTGAGGGTGTACAGCCAGAACTGGCTACCAGTCCCACCCCTGCCACTCTGTGCTGTGCAACTTCAGGCAAGTCACTTGCCTTCTCTGAGTTCTCTTTCCACCACTGTAAAGGAAAGACTAAAACAAAACTAGATGATGCAGCAACCCTCCTTCACCTAAATTCAGCGGGTCTGAAAGCCCAGAGAAAATGGGAAGGAGAGAATGGCCTTCTGAGTTGCCACCAAGGGGCCGGGGCGTTCCTACCCATTTGCTCATGTAGTTGTCCCAGCGAGGAAGTTTTGCAAGAGCTTAAGTGCCGAGACTTTGGAGCCAGACTGCCCTGGTGTGCCGCCCACCAGCTGTGTGACCCTGGGTCAGTTGCTGAACCTCTGGCTTTAGTTTCCTCTTCTGTAAAATCTTATATCCCACTGAGGTTGTTATTAGGATTATAATGTGCTTAAAAATTATATATAGATATATAGATATATATATATGTATATATGAAATAGATTTGGAGTTCCTGGTTTACATGTGAGGAAACAGACTCTGATCAGTTTAAAGTGAATCTGGGAGGGGAGGATGGATGGTGACCTTCTCATCATCACCTCCCGGGGACTCACTCACTCCAGCCACACTGGCGTCCTCAAACGTACTCAAACACACTAAGCTCATTTCTGCCTCAGGACCTTGACACTAGATCTTCCCTCTGCCTGGAATGTTCCCCCGCTAGATCTTCCATCATACATGTCTCAGCCCACGTGTGCCCTCCCTGACCCCCCCCACCTCTGATGTGAGGGAGGGGGCTTCCCTCCCTCCCCTCCCCCTCCCTCCCGCCTTCTGCTTTATTTTTATCCTGATCCTTATTACTATGCAAAATTATATCTTTGATCTTTGACTACATGTTGACTTCCTGTTTCCCCCGTAGAATGTAAACGGGGCATTCTAATGAATGAATGAGGGCGGATAACTTTGCCTTATTCACCACTGGGTTGCCACCAGTCCCACAGCAGTGCCTTTGGAATGAGTGAGTGGGTAAATGAATGAGCGGGCACCACAGCTAGACCAGAGATTTCGCTAGCCCCAGGACATGGCCGGCACGAATGATAGCAGCTCCGCATCTGTGCGGCTGATGTGTGTGGTAAGCCCTCCTGGAACCCCGTGACACAGCTGCTGTGATCCCAGTTTACAGTATCATAGATCAAGGCTCCCAGAAGAGAGGCGGCTTGCCCAAGATCTCAGGGCCTTTGAGAGGCAGAGCCAGTCTGGGAATCTGTCGGCCTGACTCCAAGACGCCAACCCCGTGCACTCCGTGCCTCGCACGTCTCCGTCGCAAAGGCAGAGAAGCCACCCTGGGAAGCAGCGTCATCGTAGGCTCCGGGGCAGCGCATGCATTTTGGGAACAGATTTCCAGGTTCCGAGTGCCGGCCGTGGCGCGGGCGCTCTCCGCCTGGTGGGTGACTTTGCAGCGAGGGCGCCACTGGGCGGCCGCGCCTGATGCTGCGGTTGCCATGGCGACGAGCGCCTCGGCGATTGGTCCAGCGCGGCCGCACTACGTAGCTCCTGGGGCGCGGGGGAGTCTCTGCGCCGGTCCCTCCTCCGGATGCTGCGAGAGCAAAGCGGGTGCGGACACTCCCCCAGCCCTCCCCTCCCCGCGGCGCCCCGCCACCCCGGATGTGCGGGAGGGAAAAAGCCCGAGGTGGTCTCAGGTAGCAGCGAGGCCCACGCCCCCCCCCCCCCCCCCGCGCCCAACCTGGAGACCATGGTGACTCGACGTCTTCGCAGGCTGCCAGGCTCGGCGTGAGCCCTGCGTTACCTGGGCCCCCCGTAGCCCGCTGCTGCCACCCCCTGCTCCTGGCCCAGCCTCCGTGGAGCAGCCTGCCACCCCCGGGAATGTGACTCGCCCTCGATTTAATTTCATTCCCTTCCACTTCTCGCCTGAGCATCGCGCTCCTCCAACCACGTTGAGCCTTCACCACTGGAGAGGGAGAGAGAAGGGAAAACTGCCCCCAAACAGGATGGCGTGCAGAAGACGCTATTTGTGAGTATAGGTGGCAGGTTTATGCCTGGGACTCGAGGCCAGAGGAGCCGCAGCCCAGCCTGGAGCTGGAGCGGGGGCTCTGTGCGGGGAGGGGTGGGTTGCCGTGCAGGTGGCTTGCAGAGGGAGGTGGCCTCCAGGCAGAGATGCCAGCATTTGTTCCCTGCAGTGGAGGTGTTTGAGTGGTGACGATGAGGAAAGGCTGTTAGTCAGCAGGACTCTGTTGGGCTGTAAAATTCCCTGTCTCTGAGGGTACGTAGCACCCCAAATCTACGTACAGGGTCCCCCGACCTGCTGCTACCATTGTGGCGTTTGGTACAGCCCACCTGTGTCCATTTGGAAAATGCTTCTCGTGCCCGGCTCTTCAGTCACCGCTGATGGAAGGTTGGCAGGAAGGTCAGGGTGGGCACAGGGTGCTGTGCCCTCCAGGGACAGGTTAAGGTCCAGCCTGCCCTTGTGAGCAGGGAGCAACAGTGTCCCTCTGTGCCACCCAGGTGTTCTGTGGGCCAGAAGCAAACACCTGTCTGCTGGGCCCCAGGCCAGCGGCAGAGGCTGTGAAAGTCTGCACGGGGCAGTGACATCACAGGTCCGGGTATTTATGGAAAGCCAAGCCTGGGCCTCGTTAAGCCAGGCTTCCTGGGGCGTCACATTAGAATGCCAGCTTCCCTCGCAGCTCTCCGGGGCTCTGCGATGTTCTGTTCTGGGGTGCGCAGCCTTTGGTCTCTGGCCTCACAGGACCCCTCCTCTGGGACCGGAAGCCGTAGGGGTTGAGACACAGACCCACGTCTCCTCCTGCCCTAGGTACCTTGCGCAGGCCAGGCCTCTTGGGGCTGTTCAGTGACCTCAGACCTTGTAAGATCAGAGGGCAGAGCTGGACCCTCAGGCTGGGTTCAGTCCCCCGGACTAGAGAGGTGAGGCCTGGAACATTATGTAGGGGGACGTCTGGGGGGCACTCCAAGGCCTTGAACCCCCCTATACCATGACAAGGGCCCCTGGACCCCCTAGTGAAGCCGCACCCACTCCCCTCCATCAGGGGACAGACAGCTCTCTCGCTAACGGAGCGTGAAGGAAAGGAAACATTGCTCCTGCCACTGTGTCAGCCGGCCGGGCGGGAGCCCCTGGGGTCATGAGGGTGGCCTGGGTCTGTGGTTGGCTATGATGTTTATTTGCTTTTTAAGTGGAAAAGCCCACGGGTTGGTTTGTTGATGTGAGCAGAACACGCCAGAGTTCTCCCTCCCTGTGACAGGGCCCCGGCTTTTCTGGGAAACAAATAGTAAATCCTTTCCCGGCACGGAACTTCTGCTCTTGCTGGGAATAGGTCCGAGGCAGCCATCTTTTTTCTGCCACACCTTTGCCTGGGCCCAGGAGCCCGATGTCAGAGATTCTCAACTCTCAGGGACTGTTAAACCCCGGGGGAGAGGGGGTGTCATCAGGGTGAAATGTGACGTCGGATGTTGCCTGCACTAGGCCCAGCGCCTGGTCTCGGTGGAATCCGCACAGCAGCCTTGGCTGGGCGGACACTAAGATTCCCATTCTAGAGATGGGGAAACTGAGGCTCAGCAAAGCTCCCCAGGAAACTTGGAGTGTCCTGGCCTGAGGGTGGGGGTCTCAGCCCAGGCTCTGTGCTAGAAGCACTGGAGAATTTTTTAAAGCTCCCGTGCCTCAGTCCCATACCCAGAGATTCCAGTCTATGCGTCCGGGGAGGGCCCAAGCCTCAGGGTCGTTTTAGTTCTCCATGGGATTTTGATGCACAGCTGTGGCTGATGTTCACAGATGCAACCATTTCCCTTGGCATCACTGCCCAAACCTATCCGATCGTGATTCTGCTGAGGACACAGCTACCATACTGATTTCAGTACCCCTCCTGGATACCAGTACAGACTCATTCGGTCTGCCGGGAGCCCAGGAACCTGCATTTTTAACACATGGCCCCTGGAAGGACCCACAGACCACGCCTGTCTCACCTGCTCACCTGGGAGAGGGGCTGGGCTGGTGGGAAGGGCAGCGCGTCAGGCACTCTGGGCTCCCTGCCTCCCTCCTGTGGGTCTCTTCATGCTGCCCTGGCTTTCAGGCTCCCACAGTCTGGCAGCACAACACCCAGGCCGTCCCCCCTCGTGCTGCCACCAAACCCACAGGCACCAGAGATTGCAGAGAGACTGGGGAGGGGGTGGCTGAAGAGGAGGGGTCACACTGCTTTATAGAAAGATTTGGGGACCAGAACCAGGGGTATCCCTCACCTGCCGCTCCAACCTTGTTCCCCGGGCTTTCAATGTGGGGAGGGCTGGGGAGTTGAGTGTCTCTAGATGCTTAACTTTCAGGACAGCTGGAGACGCCAGCCCAGGACCACCGTAGCCACCATCAGAGCTGCACCACTGGGCTTCGAGGCTTCTCATGCCACTCGCCTCATTGGTTCTCGCCACTGCCATAAAGTGGGGTGTTAATAATCCCATTTTACAGAGGAGGAAACTGAGGCTCAGAAAGGGGTAGCAACTTGACTGAGGTCTCATGGCTGCTTCCTGCCATGCACTTGGCGGTACATCCCTCCCTCAGTATGCCGCACAGCAGGCCTGGACACACGTGCTCCAGAAGGAGCCCTGCCAGCGACCCGCCCCATCCCTTCCCCGCCTCCCTGTCCTCCAGTCTCTTCCCCTCCACCTCTTGGGCTCCCAAGAGAGCTTTGGAATCTAGACTGCGTAGGCACTGAGAGGAGGCGGGTCCCCACCTGGGAGCTCAGGCGCTGATGGAAGTGGCCGAGTGAACGGGAGAAGGGGTGACAGCGGGAGCGGGAGAAGATTTATTAATGAGATGGGGAAATCGTGAGGCCTCCAAGAGTCAGTTCCTTAATCAAATTTGCTAACAACCGAGGCCATTACTGTACTGACAGCTTAATTAATGGTGTCTTAATTAATGTCAGCCCCCTCCCAACAGTAACTACACCTAACATGGGCACGTCACTTCCTGCTACTGGAATGCAGGGAGTCGGGCTGCAGGGAGTTTGCAGTGAGTGTGTGAGACTCTTGGAGCTGCTGGCGGGGAGGGGGCTGAAGTGAGGCGCTCATTTATAATTCATTCATTCATTTGCTCATTCATTCATTCACTTTGCCTGGCCACCAAATCTAGATGGCAGCTCCCACCCTGACATTCCCCCGCCCCTTCGCTGCCCAGCACTGTCTCCGTCTGGCCTGCCGCCGTGTCCCTACTTGGGGGTTGGTTGGTCCATCTTGGCCACTAGAGTGTCAGCTGCACCAGGGCAGAGAGGTTGACAGTGTGTTAGCTGCTGCATCTCCAGCACCTAGAAAAGCACTGGGCATGTAGTAGTTGCTCAGTAAATCTTCGTTGGTTGAAGGAATGAGGGATCTTGTGCCAGGCATTGCCTTAAGCAAGGGGGTGCAGAGCCCAGTAAGAAATAGTTTCTGCCTCCTGGCAGCCTGCAGGCAATGAACAGACGGTGTCAGTATAGAGTGCCAAGGGCCGGGACAGGACGACGACCCGGAAGTGGGGAGTGTTCCTGCAACCCACAGCAGGCATGGAGGGTGAAGGGAGGTTGCCAGGTGGTCAAGGAGGGGAGGGCGCTCCAGGTATGCAAACCTCAGGCCTCAGGTTGCAAGCATTCTGCAGGCGCTAGCTCATTTGACCTTCACAGAGGCCCTGGGAAGTGGGGCTGTTGTTATCCCCTTTGTACAGACAGTGCGACTGAGTCACCGAATAACTTGCCCCAGTGAGGGGTAGAGCTGGGCTTGCACGCAGACAGGGCAGCCCCAGAGCCCGGCTCTAGTGCCCTGTGATGTACCGCAGGCTTTTACTCAAAGTGGTCGGGTCTGCCTCCAGCCCCGCACCCCTGAGGGTGAGCAAGGAAGTGAGAGGTGAGCCTGGAGGTGTGGGCGGGGCCAGGACAGGAGGCGGAGGGGCTCTCCCTGCAGGCAGGGGCCATGGGCAGCCACGGAGGGCTCTGATCTGAGGTGGCGGCCGCGGTTACATCGCTGGACTGTAGAAGGAAGTTGGGGGTAGGGAGACCGGGCAGGGCTCTCAGCCATCCTTTTCCTGTGCCCACAGCGGGGCACATGTGTCCCCGGAGAGCAACAGCGTCCTTATCCCAGGCCCTCGGCCCTCCGCACCGCCTGGGGCCGTCAGCAGCTGCTGCCCGCAGGTCTGCTCAGGGCCGGCCCGGGAGCCAGGGTGGTCCCCAGGAGGCCCCGGCTCGTGGCCTGCCAGGCAGCTCTGTGGCCCGGGTGAGAGGGACCCATCCCCTCTCCACCGTGAGGCTGACCTTCACACTCAGTTCCGGTCTGGCCTGGCTGGTGCCCAGGGGTGTGGACAGGGACCCCCAGCTCGCCCTGAGGGACACTACCAAGCCGGGACCGGGGTGGGGCTCGTCCTTGCCGCCTGCCCTTGGCAAAGCGCTTTCCTGCAGCATCTCCTGTGGGGTCTGTCCTTCCTCCGCAGACCCTACTCTTCAGCAGCCCCATTCTGTCCGCCCTTGAGGGAAGACGCAGGTACACAGAAGGTGGGCAGACAGCAGGGCCAGAGGGCGGCCAGGCAGAGCCGGGTGACAGACACGGCCCCTGGTGCCTTGTCCCTGATCAGGTTCCTGACCCCTGGCCACGGGGTTCTGCCCCTCCCCCCACGCGTGCTCCCCCGGGAACTAGAACGTGGCCACGGCTTCCGCCCTCGTCCAGGGCGCTGAGGGTGCCTTGTCTGGCAGCGGCAGGGAGCCCAGCACCTGGGGCCTGCGGATGAAGTCGGTTTTTTCTCCACCTGCAGGGACCTAGGAGGCATTGTGGCCAGGTGCTAAGTGCTCACCAGGCTCACCTTGAGGCTGCTGCTTTCCCCAAAGCCGGTGTCTGCTCCGCCCACCCCCCCCCCCCCCCCGCCCACCTGCTCACTGGCTCTTGTTCTCTCTCTCTCCCTCCACTCACCCCTGCCCCTTGGTCTCTGAGGCCCTGGCCCTCCCTGGAGCTCACAGAGCAGGGGAAGGATGCTGTGCTCCAGCTCTGCCCCTGCCTTGCTGTGTGACCCTGGGCCAGCCTCTTGCCCTCTCTGGGCCTGTGACCTCATCTGGAACGAGAGTGGCAGGGTCAGCTTTTGACGGTTCTGTTATGCGGACTCACACAGGAGGTGGAGGGGAGCGGGACCAGGGCCTACCAGAAGCAGAAACTGAGCTTCAGACATTCTGGCTCTTTCCCACACAGCCCGTCCTGTGTATCACTTGTGGTCCCCGGGGACGTCATCATCCACCGACTCATTCACTCACTCACTCCACAGTGGTTGTCAAGCACCCAGTCTGTGTGCTGGGCCAGGCCCTGCCGCCTGCAGCTGACAGTCTCAAGCGGGGACACACCTCAAATAGGGCCCCAGAGGCCCACCCCACGCCCGTCCTGCCTGCCCTTTCGGGAGAGCCCTTGCTGGTCCCTCTGCCGGGAGGGCCCTTTCTCCCCCTCACCTCAGACCTCGAGATGCGATCACGCCTCTCTCTCGACTCCCCAGGCGAATTGTCTCCTCGCCGAGTTCCCCGTCACTGGTCCTCCCCTTTGCCACAGTGCAGGCCCCTCTGTTGTTCCCAGCCACCTGCTTCTCTGTCTCCCCCACCGACTGGGACCTTCCCAGGCAAGGCCTTGCCTTTGTTTCCTGGCATTCGTGTAGGCCCTGGCCTGGCAAGACACCAATAACCTTCTTTTTAAAATTGTGGTAAAATACACATAACATAAAATTTACCAGTTTAGCCGTTTTTAAGCGTGCAGTTCGGTGGCATTAAGTACATTCACACTGTTGTGCGGCCATCACCACCGTCATCTCCAGAACTTTCTCATCTTCCCAAACTGAAGCTCAGACCCCACTAAACACGAGCCCCCCTTCCCCTGCCCCAGGCCCCAGGCACCCACCATCCTCCTTTCTGTCTCTATGGATTTGACTGCTCTAGGGACTCATATAAGTGGAATCACGTAGTATTCGTCTCTCTGTGATTGGCTTATTTCGCTTAGCATAATGTTTCCAAGGTTAATCCACGTTGTAGCCTGTGTCAGGATTTCCTTCCTTTTAAGGCTGAATAATATTCTATTGTGTGTATAGACCACACTTTGTTGATCCATTTGTCTGTCTGTGGACACCTGTGTTGCTTCCACCTTTTGGCTACTGTGAATAATTGAACGTGGGTGTTCAAGTATATCCTTGAGACCCTGCTTTCAATTCTTTTATGTATATACCCAGAAGAACTGCTGGATCATATGGTAATCCTATGTTTAACTTTTTTGAGGAACCTCCATACTGTTTTCCACAGCAGCTGCACTATTTTACATTCCTGCCACCATTGCACAAGGATTCCAGTTTCTCCACATCCTCGCTCACACTTGCTATTTTGTTTTGTGTTTCTTGTTTGTTTGTTTGTTTTTGCGATAGCAGTCCTCAGGGTGTGAAGTAGCACCTCATTGTGGTTTGGATTTACCCTTTCTTGAATAAAGGCAGGTGTGAGTGGTAAAGTTCAGCCTCCTTCTCTGCTGATGGACCACTCAGCCCCGAGGACCCCTGGCATTGTCTGGGGAGGGCTGGGTCTGCCGGACACCTGCTGGCTGATGCCTCCACTGCCTTGTCCAAGTTTCTGTCCTAGGGGAGGGGAGGGGGGCGTGGGCGTGAGGCTCTGGTCTCCCCACCAGAACCCAGTCCTCCAGGATATCAGTAGCCCAAGGAGTTGGGTCCTTGGGGGTACGTGACACGCAGTAGGGGCTCAGAAGTTTTTAATCACACCAATAATACCTGCTTACATCTTTTTTGGCTGTTCTTTGTTTCTTCGTATAATTGAGAGAGAATTCATCCACATGGTACAAAAATGTCTGTACACAGTGCAAAGGCGCCTCCCTCCGCTGTCCCTCTGCCCAGAGGCCACCACTGTGTCCACTTTCTTGGGGTCCTTCTGGGGAAGTTCTGTGCGTCGATGTAAATACTTTATTGTTGAAGTGCTTCAACCACCCAGCCAGTTACACAAAGAGTTTCCGATCGCTGCTTTGCAGTTCTGGATTTGAGGGCCCACTGGGGGGACCTGGTAACCAGCGAGCCCTTGAAGGAGGTGATGTTCTCCCTCTAGCGGGAAGCCCTGACCGGTGGCTGGCAGAGTGGTCTCCAGGAAGGAAGCAAAGCCGCGGCAGGAGAGCGGAGGTGGGCGGGTCTGGTCCTGGGGCATCCGAGGATAAGATCACACCGGGCCTCCCAGCAGCCTGTTTGTCCTGGGCTGGCTGTCGGTCCAGATCCGTTCTGCTGGCACATTTATTAGCTTCTGTTCAGCGCTGGGCATGGACTGCATCCTGGGGGGCAGCGACCCCTGCCCAGAGGACACAGACACAGGTGGAGTTGCCAGTGCGGGGTTAGACAGTGTGCTAGGGGCTTTCAGCAGGGGCCGCCGGGCACGTGGGCGGCATTCAGGGTGGAGGCAAGGAGAGGTGTCTGGTTGGTGGAGCCCGGGGAGCCCATTCCCTAGGGTGTAGGGGGCAGCCCTGCACAGCCGAGACCTGCGAATGTCTCCCCAGATCCTCCTGAACGTGAAAACCCGCGCGTGGTTATCTGAACCTGCGCCTCACTCCACGTGACACCTAAACCACTAAACACGTTTCTCGTGATTGTCAGCACTTTGACCTTTCCAGGAATGCGGCTGCTGTCCTCACAGTCAGGGGAAGATCAGACTCTGATATGTTCAGAGCTCTGCCAAGAGCTGTCACCACTGAGAGCATCACGGCACCGAGGGCGGCGTCCCTCGTGGCACCCGAGTGGCGAGCAAACCCCTGTACCCGCCTGGGTGTGTAGCCGCTGTCACCTAGAGGGGCGGGCGACTGACTGCCTCCCTGTGTGCCCACCACTAATACGCAGGTCACTTCATTATAAAGTGCTTTCCTGTTCTTCTCTCTGTATTGTTACAACTAGGGCATTCTGTTGATTTTTGTTTTAGAATATGTGTGTAGATAGATCATATGATTCATGAACTTCATTTTAGACCAGAGAAAGGGTAGCACAGGTTGGAGCTATCAAGACGGGGGATTGGACGGGGGGTCTTTGCGGTGACGGAACTATTGCGCGTCTTGACGTGAACATGCACATAGAACCACGTGGAACTAAGCCCTCCCTCCGCTACAGAGACACACGAGTAGGCGTGAAACAGGAAATCTGCCCAGGATGGTGTCTGGTACTGTCAGCACTGTGCTGGTGATGTTGTTCTGTAGTTTTGCAGGACGTTGGGGGAAACAGGGTAAAGTATAGATAGGATCTCTCTGTATTATTTTTAACAACTATAAGTGAATCTACAGTTATCTCAAAATTAAAAGTTTAATTGGAGAAAAAAGGCCTGGGGCAGGTGTTGGGTCTGATGACTGGACCCTTGGTGACTGCGGGACAGGAAGGCTAGCGACCACGCCACACCCTGTCTCAGTGCCTCCATGGGAGGCCTGTGTGGTCACAAGCCTTCTCCCCAAGGCTGAACCCCACCAGGGCACTGGGACCAGCCTCCTCCCTTTAGTTGCCAGCTGGGGCCTGGTCGGTCCCTGGCACCCAGTTTGAGACCTTGGAGCAGGGTCTGGTCCATGCTCCCAGAGCCCCTGGCAGAGCTGGGACCCAGGCTCCCTGCCTCCCACCCCGAGCTGCCCTCGGCCGGGCGGCCTGCTCCCGGGACCTGCGGACTGCCCTGCTGCCCAGTGCCGTCAGCACAGCGGTAGTGCGGGCAGCTGGCTCTCCCGCCCTCAGTCCCCACGTCCCTCCTCCACCCAGCAGCAGGAGCTGGGACAGACGCAGACTGACCGTTCCTTCGAGTGCCATTTTGAAGACTAAAATTAATGCAGCCAACTAAAACTGGAAGGTTAAAGCAAGCGCGTGTTCTTGATGGGTCTGTCCTCCTGCACGTTGACCGTTCAGTGGCTCGGCTTCTGGCAGAGGGACTCGTCACGGGTTGCAGGGCAGCCGGGACGAGGCCGGCGAGGCTGCGGGCAGCAGGGTCCAAGCCGGCCCGCGCGTGGTGCCGGCTCGGGGCCCGGCCCACCCGTACCTCGGGACCAGGCTCACTGGACAGACCCAGCGGGGTCCCTGGCCTTCCCTCCGGTTTATCCGATTTCCAGGGGATGAGCTGGGGACCTGAGGACTCCAGGAGCCCGAGATGCCCCCTGCTCCCTGTTCCCAGAAGTGCATGACCCCGGAGGAGTCCCCGTGAGAGGGTCCCATCGGAGCAGCCCCCGGGCTCCTCGGGCGGCGGTCAGAGTGTGGCTAATTTCATTCCTCAGCAAGCTGGTCCCGGCATCTGTTTGGAATGGTTAATAAGGGAAGCAGTACGTTTTTAATCAGTGCGGCTCTCGCTGGAATCATCAGCCCGGGGCTCTCTCGAAGGCCTCACCAGGCCAAGATAACACAAGTGTCTTCTCACATTTGCTCTGTTATCAATTCCGGCCCTACCTAGTCCAGGGGGCATGGCCGCAGGCGCCCTGGCCTCCCTCAGGGCTTCAGTCCCTGACCATCTCCGGGGTTGCTGAGCGATTCTGGTTCCTCGGACGAGCTCCCCGAAACCGGCTGGGCCGAGCAGAAGTGGGGGCTGAGGTATCGGGGTGATCAGGGCCTTTTCCCGTTACCACCCGCTGCCTCAGTAGCTACTCGGATGGAACCCCTTCTCTGCTGCCCAGTGGCTGTGTGACTTGAGGCAGATGACTTAACCTCTCTGAACCTCAGGTTTCCTTTCAGTACGATGGGGCCAATAATTGAAACTTTGCAGAGTGGCCTTAAGGATTCAGTGACCCACATGATGGGTCCGTAACTTATAAATATCCTTGTCACCTTCCTCTCCTGGACTCTCACTGCACAGGGATAGACTTGGGGACAGGCTGGGACTTCAGAAACACAGGCCTGGGAAGGGGAAGGAAGCCCGGCTGGGGCGGAGGGAGTGTATCAACCAGAACTCTCTGGGTTGCAAGGGACAGAAACTCAAGTCGGAAGTGATTTTAATGGTCACTGTTGGCGAATGGCCCAGGGCTCAGGCTTCGGCGTGGCTGGGTCTGGGGGCTCCAGCGCTCTTTTTGCCATGTCCTGCTTGCCTCCCGCCTGGGATGTGTTCCCACGTGGGGGCTCTGGTCCCCTCAGGACCCCTGACCTCCTGATGGTCAGCCCTGGGGTTCGTGGTCATTCCTGAGACCACATCCATGGCCCGAGAAGGCCGTGTGCTGATTCGCCAGCCCTGGAGCTGGGCGGACGGGGTCAGCTCCCCCTGAGCCACTGCCCTGCGCGTTTCGGAGGGGGTTCGAATGTGTGTTTACTGGGGAGGGGGCAGTAAACTGAGGCTGGAGATGGTGCACCGGGTATGCTTGGCGTTAGAGGGCAGCATGCCGAGCTGGCAGCCTCAACTCAGCGCTGGGCGGACGCCCACAGCCAGGCGCCAGGGAGGCAAGCCCTCAGCTGGGTGGCCGGGCCCTGGCCCCGGAGCTGAACCTGGAGTCATTGCCCCGAGTTCCAGGGGCTCTGTGGCTGGGAGGGGAGGGGAGGGCTTTGTGGCCGCGTGTGTTGTGTAAGCCCGCGGGGCCCCTAACGCGAGGAATCTGGCTGACCCTCCCACCCCGCACCCGGGCTCTCCTATCTCCCTCTTTCTTAGCCAGCTGGGACCTATTAACAAGAATCTTTTTTCTTGTTATTTCGTCTTCCCTCTTTTCCCAGTGGTATATACTAAAAATTTTTTAAAAGCTGCCTGGGGCACTTTGTGTTACCCAAGAAAACTCGTCACCTTCTTCAGAGCGACCTCACACCCTTTTCACCGGCACCTCCGGAGGGGACCCCCTTCCTGGCTGTGCCGAGCCTCCCCCTTGGGGGCAGCGTGCCCTGCTGCCGGCTGCGGGTCTCACGTCCCCATTCCCGGTCCCTGAGGTGACCGCAGACAGCATGTGGGTGCTCAGGCGGGAGCAGCCTCTCAGCCAGCGCAGGGGCGATGATGCCTGGGGTCCTGCAGCTGGAGGAAAGAGCACCCTCACGTTTGTCCACCGCGCTTCCCAGTTTACAGAGTGCCCTGAAGGCAGAGCAGGGCTCAGCTCCAGACCTCCCGGGCAGGGGCTGGGTCCTGGGCTCAGCCCCTTGGCGCCCCTCCCTCCTGGCCTCAGGAGCCTCCCAACCCCAGAGTCCTGGGCAGGCCCCACCCTCCAGCAGCCCTGCCTCTATCCGGTCCTTGTTCCACACACACGCCCTTGGCCTCGCATTAGCCCTTGGACAGGTGTCCTGGCTCAGGAGCCCCAGGTCCAGAAGGGACGTGATACCGGAGAAGGCAGGGCTCTCCCTGGGGTGGCCCGGTGGAATGCCAGGGCACAGAGTCGGGCTTGGGGACAGCAGGGCTGCTCACCCTCGCCTAGGGCCGTGTCTGTCCCTCTGACATCAGGTTGCGGGGTCTCCGTTCCCTGCCCCCTCCGCCTCCCCACCCCCTTGCTCCCTCCTGTGCCCACATGCCTGGCTTCTGTCCACTGCCCGCCTCTGTCCTTTCAATCCCAGCTTTCCCACCAGACTGCCGCCTGCCTGCGTCCACCGGGCCTGCCGCTGGGTGCCCACTCCTGGAGCGGCACCCGGGGACAGTTGCTGCGCCACAGCTCTCCCTATACCGCCTGAGGGTGGAGCCCCTGGCGGGGGCACGGAGGGGGTGGCCCCTGAGCTGGGCCCTCTGGCCTGGGGCAGCTGCAGTGTCAGCGAGCGAAGGATGCCCCACGCTGCTGGCTTAAGCCTGAAGTTTATTTTCTCTCTTCCTTTTATCCAGCGCCGCCACGGGATGATGGGAAAACCTGGAGGTGTCTGATGGGGGGGCCCAGGCAGCTGACGGAGCAGAGTGACAGGGGTGCAAGCTGCAGGCCGGCCTGAGGCCGGGGGGCGGCGGGGAGAGGAAGGCATCAAAGGCATACAGACCACTGTGCCCAGGGGTCTGGCTCAGAGGGCTGGGTGGGTGACAGTGCTATCGCCAAGGTGGGCCCCCCAGTGCAGGGAGATGCCTGTTGGGGGCCAAGGAGGGGCCGGGGAGCACCAGCTTGGTATGCCTCTAGATTGGTGGGGCAGGTCAGAGGCTAGGATGCCCCCACCCTCATGCCCCAGTGAGGACGCTGCTTCTCCATCCACCCACTCTGCCCTGCACCCCGGGGCTCAGCTCTGCCCAGCTGGCCAAGGGTACATCCTCCCCTCTGCTGTAGCCGCCAGCCACCCCGTGGGCCGAGGGCACCCAAGGCCTTCCGCCCGGGCTCAGCCATCTGCCAGGAGAACAGTCTGCGTCCTGAGCAGAGACCAGACGCGTGGGGCACAGCGCATGCTGTGATGGCATCTTGCTGGCCCTGAAACAGACGCCCCCGCCCGTGGCCTCCAGGCTGAGTTCTCCGCCTCCTCGTGAACAGAGGGGGTGGGTTGGGGCTCCCTCTGGACCCAGGGACCACCGCAACCGTGGACCCAGGGGCTGGTAGTCCCCAAGGCTCCGCCTCCAGGCCCCTCTGCAGCCCTCGAGAAAGTGTCCCCCCACGGAGCTGGGGTCGGCCTCCTGCTGCTGCAGGCTGAGGTCCCCCAGCAGCTGTGCGAACCCAGCTCCCGTCCCTTCCCTCCTGCCCCACCCACTCCCCAGTCCCCACGCCCTGCAGTCAAAGAGGCACCCAGGAGCCCTCACTTGCTGAGACTGGGGATGAGCTCCTTCCCAGCTCTGCACCCAGCTTGCTCCTCTGCAGGGCGTCCAGGAGACACCAACCCCTCAGGGGACCTCCAGCGGCGGGGTCATGGAAGTGCAGGGTGTGTGAGAGATGCCACAGCTGTGTGGCCGCAGGAACCACATGGGAGACAATCTGCTGGGACAAACGTTCCGTCTGCGCCCGAGTCGGGCCGGTAGGCCTGGAAGGGGTTGGCGCCGTCCCCCGGTGCGCGGCCTGCAGCACTTTTCGGTAAACCCTGAGAGAGATGGTGCCGCAGAGCAGCAACGGGGCCACGTGGACGGCACGGCCACGGTGCCAGCACGCAGGAGGCTGAGCAGGGGGACCGTGAGGCCTGTGAAGACCACTGCTAAAACAAAACAAAACTCCTGAATAGAGAATAGGGCGTTTGCGAGGACAGAAGCTAGGTGGTGCCCGGCGCTCAGCACGGCGGCCTCATTGCTCTCGAGCGCCCCAGCCTCGGTTTCCCCTTGAAGTTTCCCCAGAAGCCCCCAGCTCCAGGGGGTTCTGGAACCATTCCATGTTGTTTTTAACTTTCATTCAACTAAAGGGAATCAACACACCCGGTTTGCATGGAAAGACCCTGGCGGATTTTCCTTGACTGTGGTTGTTGAGTGCAGGGCCTGGGGCACATCCCAGCTGGACTCCTGCTTGCGTGTGACCCCGAGACCAGGCCCGAGGACGGGGGAGGTGCTTCCAGCCGCCCGCAGGAGGGCCTGCACGCGCATACGTGCCTACAGGCGTGTGTGCACGTGTGCTGTGCAAGCATGTGCGTGTGTGATGGTTCAGAGGTCTCCTGTTTTTTTCATTGAAATATAGTTGATTTCCAATGTTGTGAGAGTTTCAGATGTAAGTTAAGAGGTGTCTTGTATGCGTGTTTGTCCGACCGTGTGAGGTCAGCGTGGATCCGAAAGCGTGTTTGTGGCTGGGATGCCGTCCGGCGGGCCCCAGGTCAGACCTGGAAGGGGAGGCGGCTGGGCGGAGCCCACCGTGCCCTTGCCAGCATTCCAGGTCAGGGGCGCTGAGCAGGCAGGGTCCCCCAACCTCGCCCTGCCACAGAGGGCGGCTGCCCTTCACCCAGCCCCTGCAGGGGCCGTGGAGGCGGGGCCCCGTCCTTGTGTCTGCGTTAGCAATTTCTGTGGCAAGGCACAAGAAGCTCGTGGTGGGACTCCCTGGGGGACAGGGGGACCTTGGTGGAGGTGGTACCTTTGGGAGGGCGACTTTCCCCTGGATATCTTTTTTGTTGTACTTATGAACTATGAGAGTGCATTAGCTATTTAAAAATTAAATTTGTCAAGTCTGTAGGTTGCTGGTTTTGGGGTAAATTGGCTTGTTTTCTGGATATCTGAGGGATGCCCCCCCAAGGAAGGGATGCTCTCAGGAAACATGTGCCTGAGCACATCCCTCACCCTCAGGGGGTTGGGGGTCAGCTGCCTGGATGACTGTGGACAGTGGGGACTCTGGAGCAGAGGGCAGGGGACCCAGGTCAGGAGCTGGTGTGGCCGCTTGCCAGCTGGGAGTCCTCGGGCAGGTCTCAGTCCCTCTGAGCCTCGGTTTCCTCATCTGTAAAATGGGGATATGAAACTCCAGCTCCCCAGGCAGGCTTGAGGGTAAAATAAGATCATGTTGGCATCTGAAGAGAGTTCCAGCATGGTCGGACCCCCTCCCGGCTGGGCTGGACTGAGGCATCTGTGCTCCCTGCCCATCAGCGAACCAGGTCCAAGAGTGACAGGATGTGGCTCCCAGACACGGCACCCGAGGGCCCTGGCCACAGGCCCGGCCAGGCTCCTGGCCGAGTGGGAAGGCCTCAGCCCTCCTCCCAGCAGCCGGAGAGGCAGGACATGCCCTGGCCGGTGGCCCTGCACCCTCGGCCGCTGCTCTGCCTCAAGAAGAGAATCCTGGTGGGAGCTTCGGGGTCACAGAAGAAGCTGGGATGCTGGGTGCTGGGGTCTCGGGGGTGCTTCTCGGCAGGTGGGAGCAGCCAGGGAGGCTCCCTCGCCAAGCCAGGGCCCCCTGTGCCCCTCCCTGTCCCACTCCGGGACCCTCCCCTTGAACACACTCAGACCCTGCCCTGGCTGACCCCCTGCACGCTGCCCCCGCTGAGCCGAGGTCTGGGCTGAGTCACTGTGTCCGAGGGGAGCCCCGCCCTTGTCCCCCACTGGCTCACACACCTGGTCGGAGAGACCCAGCTGGGGTGCGCCCTCCCCCCATGGGCAGCCATGCATCTTACAGTGTTTCTCCCTGTGATCTGATGATGCCTCAGTTTCCTCATCTGTAAAGTGGGCTCCTTGTTAGGGTGACATGAGTGAGGATGATGCTCTCGGAGAGCTGGGCACAAGGCGGGGGCTGCGTGGGGGGGGGGACGAACAAATCCTTGTCCCAAGTGGCCCGAGACACCCCACCATTAGCCCCTAATTATCCCTTCTCTAGACAAACCTCCTTGTGGTGCAGATGAGGCCCAGAGGGGGATTTGGTGCCCCCCGCCCCAGGTCTCACCCCAGGGCCGCTGCCCGCCGCCCTAGCTCTCTCTCCACACCTCTGTCCGGAAGTGGGGGCCCTGGGCAGAGACACCCCCTCCCCCCGCAGCGGAGACTTTTCCAGACTCGGGCTGAGCTCCTGGGCAGGGCAGCCTGGCAGGACGGAGGGGCGTGGAGGCCAGCCCGGGGACAGTCACTCACTGTGCCCGCAGGCAGGGCTGTCTGGGGCCCAGAGCCAGGACAGGAAGGCCGGGTGGGTGGGCAGGGCCCCTGTGGCTTTCTCAGAGGCAGGCCCAGGGCAGGCACTGGGGGCCTGGGCGAGACAGCTAGACGTGGGGGAGGGGAGCCAGCAGGGCAGCTCCTCAGGTCGGTCTGGCTTACGAGGCGCCCCCTGTCCGTCTGTCCGTCCGCTCCTGGGAGCCGCACCGGAGTCTCCAAGGCAAGAGGCGGCCCCATTCCACAGACGAGCCCGAGTCTGAGGCAGACCAGAGCGGGGCACCCGGCAGGCGACAGGAGACAGCAGTCTCGGCCCTCGGGGATAATGGGACGCGACCTCGGGGCAGCCTGGCCACCTCCTGCCTTCTCTGTGTCCCTGCTTCCAGAGCCCCAGAGGAGAAGGGGGACAGCGACACACGGGGCAGCGGCGAGGGGTGAGCCCACCCCGGACAGGCGCTCTGTCTGGGGTTGGCTGGGGGCTCAGGAGCAGGGGTGCTCAGGCTGTGCCCCAGACAGAAACTTCGGGAGCCCTGGGGATGGCCAGGCACCCCCATCACTGCCCTAAGAGCACTGGTCCAGCCTACTGGGTCTGCATCCATGTGTACCCAGAGCCGTGAAAACATCGCTCCCCTTGACCCAGAAATCCCAGGAATGGGTTCTAGAGGCACATCTGGTGCCTGCACAGAGACCTCACCGAAGGACAGCCCAGCAGCCAAGGATGGGGAGAGACACAGGCCTGACCCCGACGCGGGCAGCGGGGAGTGCGCCCAGGGTTCCGGGCCGCTTCCAAAGGGTGACGCAGGGGAATGTTTGACGACCTAAAAACACGGAGAAGTGTTAAGTGAGCGGGGAGTGCGGGCCACAGAACAGAACGTACTTTTGTGCAACCACAACACACACAGGCCCAGTCCCCGTCCCAGGCCCACATTTAGAGAGGCCTCAGGCAACAGCACCGGCAAGTCTCCAGGGAGCTGGGAAGGTGGGTTACTTCATTTTCCTTGCTGTGCTCTGTTGTTATTTTCCATAGCTGACGCAGTGGCTATGTATTATTTGGTAAAAGGGAGGCGTGCGGCCTCCCCTGCCCCTCTGGAAATGGGGCTAAATCCACAAATAACTCCAACCCAGGGCCCAGGAGTCTGGAGCCGCCCTGCCCCACGTCCCTCCCAGGCCATGCCCTCACCCACTGCTCCCCGCCAGCCAGCCCACTCAGGCCCCTGTGGGCTTTGAGCAGACTCCCTTGGCCGAGGGCTACGTGGAGAGCCTGCCCTCTGCCCATCCTGACCCTCTCTCTATTTTCTCCCTATTTCTTCTCAGGAACAAACAGAGTCACCCTCTGGCCTGAGCACAATGGCTCAGAGCCACCTTTGGCAGTCTGGAACCCGCCCTAGGGCCCTTCCAGAAAGCACAGTGTGCCAGGAAGAATTCTTACACCAGTGAACATGTTCTTTTTAAAACTGACAGAACTGGGACTTACCTGGTGGTCCAGTGGCTAAGACTCCGTGCTCCCAGTGCAGGGACCCCGGGTTTGATCCCTGGTCGGGGAACTAGATCCCACGTGCAGCAACTAAGACCCAGCGCAGCCAAATAAATAAATAATTTTAAAAAATAGAAAGTAAAACTGACAGAACTTTCTAGGCTCGGAGGGCCCTAGAGGTTTAGCTGGTTCCATGTTCGACCCATCCGGGCAGCTTTTAAAAATGAAGGTGCCCCTTTGTTTCACCGAACAAGATAGGCAGGTGGCAGATAAACACATGAAATGATGGTCAGCGTTGTAAGCTGTTAGGGAAACTTGAACTAAAACCACAGTGAGGTTTCACTGCATGTCCATCAGAACGGCTGGAAGTAAAAATATGGGCAACACGAAACACTGGCCAAGATGCAGGGAAACTGGATCCCTCTTGCATTGCTGCTAGGAATGTACAAGGGTACAGCCACTCTAGAAGACAGTTTGGTGGGGGGGTTTCAGAGTAAGTGTACTCTTAGCAAACAACCTGGCTGTGGCACTCCTGGGCATTTGTTCCAGAGAAGGGAAGACTTACGTTCACACAAAAACCTGTGGGAGAAGGTTCATAGCAGTTCTATCCCTGACAATCCCCCCGCCTGGAGCCTGCCCAGATGTCCTTCCCAGGGGGGATGGATTAAAAAAACTGTGGTACGGCCATGCTGTGGAATATTACTCAGCGGTAAAAAGGAAGGGACTGTTGATACATGAACAGCTTGAATAAGCCTCCAGGGAATTCCGGTGAGTGAAAAAAGCCAGTCTTAAAAACTTACATCCTGTACAATTCAGTTTGTATAACATTCTGAAATGACAAAATGATGGACAGGTCGGTGGCTGTTGGGAGTGAAGGATTGGGGGAGAAGTGGGTGTGGCTCTGGAGGGAGGGGTGGCATGCCAGTGCCATGTGATAGACCGTCTTGGAACTCGATCGTGGGGGGGGGTCACAGAAAGCTACACATCTGGTGAAATTGCATAGATACACACACACACATGCACGCACGCATGCATGCAACATCAAAAGAGGACTACTGATCACAAAAAGACAGACTTCTCAAGTTAATGATTTTAGTACTTTTCTGTGTATGGGAAGATGCAAGAGTCTGGGCTCATTGAAATTACCCTTCGATATGCCTCTTAACTCTCTAGGGCCGGTCTCCTCTTTTTCTCCATCCTGAATCCCCTCAGGGCGCACTGTCAGGTCAGCTGCAGTGGCCGATGGCTTGATGGTGGGCAACATTTTTTTGTGCACAACGTTATCACTGGGGGAGGCTGGGGGAGGGTTGCATGGGTCCTCCCTGTACATTTTATTTTGCAACTTACTGTGAATCTGTGGTTATTTCAAAGTGAAGAGTTAAAAAACAAAAACAAAAAAAACACCCAAGGTGCAGGAGCACAGCCCTCAGAGGTTCTGTCTCATCCATCTGGGTTTGGACCCAGGCATCAGTACATCTGTATTTCTTAGAAGCGCCCATGTGTCTACCGCACGGCCAGGGATGGAAGCACTGCCGCTCCGTCATTCAGCAGAGGGAAACTGAGGCCAGAGAGGAGAAGGGGTTTTCCCAAGCCCACACAGCTGCTGCGGAGGAAGGGGGTGGCGGGAGAGGAAGACCACCAGCTCTGAGGTCTTGGGTTTTTACTGCTGCTCCAGGCTGGGGCTGAACCAGGCTGGTTGTTTTGTTTTGTTTTGTTTTGTTTTGCGGTACCCGGGCCTCTCACTGTTGTGGCCTCTCCCGTTGCGGAGCACAGGCTCCGAACGCGCAGACTCAGCGGCCATGGCTCACGGGCCCGGCCGCTCCGCTCCGCGGCACGTGGGATCTTCCTGGACCGGGGCACGAACCCGTGTCCCCTGCATCGCCAGGCGGACTCTCAACCGCTGCGCCACCAGGGAAGCCCTGGTTGTTTTTTTTTTAATGTAAATTTTTATTGAAATCCGGTGTACAGCTTGTTGAATCGTCACGAGCTGAACACAGTCACGTAACCGGCACCTAGACCCCCAAGCAGAAGGTGACCAGCCCCGCGGGAGCCCCCTCGGGCCCTGCCAGTCATAGCCCTCCTCCGCATCCAGGGGACCCTCTCTTGACTCACAGCGCAGCGCCGTCTTTCACCCTCCTTGAGCTTTGTAGGTGGCCGGCGCCGTTTGGAGCCATGCCAGGGAGTAGGACTGGAGCAGCCCGCGTACTCTGAGCGGGAAGGAAGTGGCCTACCCAGGAACCCGGTCACGTAGGGCTGGGGACAGGGGCTTCAGGAGGGACTGTCCCCAGGGCAGTCGCCTTGTCCAGGGTGGCCGGAAGGGGCTCTTTCCCCGGAGCCTGCATTGGAGGCGGGAGGAGGGCTGGAGCCCTGCCCAGTTGACCCAGAGTGCCGCGTCCGCGAGCCTGGTCCAGGGGCCTCCAGAGATGCTGGGGGAGGAGCGGCAGCCCAGCAGAGCAGACAGAGCTCTGGACGTGGGGCCACCACACCTCAGTAAGAGACCGTGGGGTTTCCCTGGTGGCGCAGTGGTTGAGAGTCCGCCTGCCGATGCAGGGGACACGGGTTCGTGCCCTGGTCTGGGAAGATCCCACATGCCGCGGAGCGGCTGGGCCCGTGAGCCATGGCCGCTGAGCCTGCGCGTCCGGAGCCTGTGCTCCGCAATGGGAGAGGCCACAACAGTGAGAGGCCTGCGTACAGCAAAAAAATAAATAAATAAAAGAGACCATGGTACTGCGCGGTCGCCACTCAGAGCCCGTTTCCCCTGTAAATGAGGATTTTAGATATGTGGGTAAAAAAAACATCTATTAATATAGAATTGGTGTGTTAATACAACACATTAAGATCATTCGCATACTGTCCATATCACACCTTCATATAATACATAATGTGCTACTGTTTTGAGTTCTATGCTGGTCGTAGCTGGATTTATGGAATACTGACTCTGTGCCTGGCACTCTTCTAAGTGCTTTAAATGTATTAACCTATTTAATCTTCCTAAAACACAATAAAAGAGGACCCTAAACTGAGGCACAGAGAGGTTCATTAACTTGCCCAAGGTCACACAGCTAGTGTGTGGCAAAGCTGGGATCTGAACCCCGGCCCTCTTGGCTCTAGAATTCACGTCGTAACCTCTAGTCTCTAACATCTCACTAAACGTTATTGGATGTAATCATACAATAGCGTGTGATACCGCAGACACACCTGCTCTACACCTTCTGGTATACAAGGCGCTTCTGCTCCGTGGGCAGCACCTCACCTTTCTCACAGTGACTGTGTGAGGTGGAGCTGTTACCGCCGCCCCGCATTCCAAATGGGGAGGCTGAGGCAAAGAGGCACTCTGGCATGTCCCAGGCCATTGGTTCCCAATCCAGGCGCTGGGCCGTGCCCCTCCTGTTGGCAGCTGGGCTGAGCGGGGAAGGAGGGTGACGGGCAGAGTGGGCCTCAGTCTGTGGCCAGCAAGGCTGCGTGGACCCGGTAGGGCACAGGGCAGAGGTTGGGTCCCCATTCAGAGCCAGTCCCGGCTGGGCTGTCAGGGTCCGCAGCACACTGAGAGGGGGACTGCCGAGGGGTTCAGGCCACCGAGGGGTTCCCCGGGATGGGCGGGACATGGGTGGGGAGGAATGGGGAGCCCAGGGAGGGACCACCGCTTGTCACAGGGTTTAGAGCTGGGCCACAGCAGGCCAGGTCAGCCTTGCACGTCTGGGAGGGTCCCCGTCTGCACGTGTGTGCCTCGTGGACACTACTGCCTGGGGGGGAATTATTGTGCACCCTTCCGTATCTTGGACCCGAGTGTCACAGTGTGGTGGGGTGTCCCCGTGCCTCCCTCACAGGCTGTGCTGACAACCAAATGAGGTGACACTGGTCAACAGTTAATACCAATGCCTAGTCTATAGGAACTGCTCAAAAAATATTCACTGTCATTAAAGGAGTGGGAGAGGGACGAAGTGGGGAGGGAAGGAGGGAGTGAGGAAAAAAGGAAGGAAGGAAGGCGTCTGATTAGGGCGATAAAGTAGGCAAAGAAGTCTGCACAAAGGAATTGACCTTTGAGCAGGGTTTTGGAGGGTGAATAGGAGTTTGCTACAGGATGAAAAGGCAGGGAATGGAGTGGTGTTCCATGTACAGGGAGCCCCTGGGCCGCATGGTCAGCCTTTGTAAAGGGGGGTCATGATTCCATGTGCCTCGGGAGGTTCACGCAGGGGTTAGGGGAGGAAGCATTTGGAGAAAGAACCTAGCACTCACTAGGTGGACTGGCTGCAGCAGGACGAGATGGTGCCGTGTTATCACGATGTAGTCAGAGCAGGACTGGAGCTGGGGAGGGCAGCCCTGGGCCTGGGCAGAGTGCGCTCCAGGAACCCCAGCACCATTGGCTGTGTCCCTGTCACATCACATTGGTGTTACCTCGCATGGCATGTCCATGTCTGAGCAGCCAGCTGGGGGATTGTCCAGACTTGGGGCTTCCAGGAGGCCAGGTTTCCTCACCTCTCCCAGCACAGGTCCCAGCACGGTTCCTGGCCTGGGAGGGAGGGGAGGCCTGTCTTGCCAGCCCCGCCCTCTCCATCCTCGAAAGCCACTGTCCACCCCAGAGTGGGCACAGGACAGTGACAGTCCAGCAAGGTGACTCGAGGGCATCCTGACACCATCCCTCACATCCTCTGTTCTTTCTGATCCCCGGCCAGGCCTGCTGACACACAGGCAGAGGCGCTGAGCCGATGGTGTGCGGCCCCAAGTGGGCTCTGGCTCCAGGGGAGGGGGGAGCCGTCTGTGGCCTCTTCAGCTGATGCTGGAGAAATGGGGTGTGCCTGAGGCAGGTTCTGGGGCATCCCATCTGCTGCACGTGGGGTCCGGCACCCAACGATGCTTCAGCCGGACAGGAAGTAGCAGAACCAGGTCGGTGCGGGGATGTGGAAGGAGGGTCAGGGAGCGAGGGCGAAGCTCAGATGACCCGTGGTGGGCTCCCAGCGGTGGCCCAGAAGGGCGAGGCCCACGGAGCCAAGCTCAGGCCCACGCGGAGCAGCTGCCCTGGACTTCTGGGTGTTGGGTGGGGAGAGGCATGTGGGGCACCCGCAGAGGGAGGGCTGTGGCCCACGTGGGAAGCAGCGTGGCATCGGAGGAGAGGTGTATAGCCCAATGACACCGCCTCCAGGGGCGTGTCCTGTGTCACAGCAGCCGCTGCGCAGGAGGGCAGGGACAGGGTGTGCCGGGGAGCTGGGCCCCCGCCTCGCGGAAGGCGCCCCAGGCCCGAAGGCCTCGGTCACCGGGCATGGCGCCAAGCAGAGCCAGCAGAGGCTCGTGTTCTCGACATCGTTTCAGATCAGTTATTTGCCCACAGGAGCTTTGTACTCTCGCTTCCATTTTACGAATGAGGACGTTGAGCAGAGAGGCACTTGTACCAAACGCGCGTGGCTGGTCGGGGGTGGGGTGGGATCTGACCCCAGGTGGGCTGGCTCGCAGCCCAGACCCACAGCGGGACCCCGAGCCTCTCTGCCAGGGCTCCCGGCATGGGGGTGTTGGCCCCTGCCCGTGGTCCGGGCCTCTTTGGGGAGGACATGCTGGTCTCAGGCAAACACACCGAGTCCCCGTGCCACCCAGTCTGTACAGCGGGGGACCCACAGCACTTACCTGCTCGGAACCTGTTTCCTCACGGGCGTCTGTGGGGCCTCAGCAGCGCCCCCCCCCGACTGCCCTCTCCACCTCTGACCAGGTTTGTAGCAGGTGACAGATCAAAGGAGGCACCGTCATGGCCGGTCCCCTCAGTGGGACAATGACCAGGACACACGGGGCCCTTGCCTTCGGGAGGGGACTCTGACGGGCAGACAGGAGTGAATGAGCAAACAGATAGATGACTCGGCCTGTTTCACGTGGGGCTCTGAAAGAGAACGAGTCGGGGGCGAGGGTACTGAAGGGCGGGGGAGGGCTGCTATAGACAGGGAAGGCCTCCTGGAGTTGGAAAGCTGTCAGATGTGATGGGGACAGAGCATTCCATTGCAGGGGCAACGGCAAGTGCAAAGGCCCTGGGGCAGGAATGATGAGAGGAGCGTGAGGGGGCAGAGGCCAGCTCATGCTGGGAAGGGGTTGTCTGTGGTCGGGGGCTGTGGACAGACCTGCCAGCTGGCAGGCCCAGGCCACACCCCAGGGTGCAGCTCTGCCTCAAAGAGCCTCCGCTGGGAGACTCCCTGTGGGACCTTGGGCCTCGGCATCCCCATTGAACAGGGAGCAGTTGGACTTGTCGTTGCCAAGGGCCCCCTGGGACTGAGCCCCTGCACTGGCGTGTGGGGTGGGCACAGGGCGGTGTCTTGGCTGACCTGTCAGAGGACAAAGAAGCACATGGTTTCTTGCATGCGGGCTTTCCCCAGGGCTGCTCACCTACCCCAGGACCTGACCTGGGACCACCCAGCATGGCCTGCGCTGGCATGGCCCGGGGGGGGGAGGGGCTTGTTGTCTGGGGTCGCCGGTAATCCTGCCTCACTTTTGCCACCTCAGGAGCTCCCTGGAGACCGGAAGCAGCCTCTCCACTGACCGATACAGGTACTGTTGTACCGTCCGCCCTGGACCTGCTCAGGACCGCTGGCCCACTCTCCCCATCAGCACCTGGGGTCGGCCCCAAGAGGCCATGGGGGAAATTAGCCCCCCGTTTGGCCCTAAAATTCCCCCAGGGACCGGAGATAGTGCTGGCACATCCCCTGAGAACAAGTCCAGCTAGAAGTGGTCCCTCCTGGACCATGGCTCAGCCCATAGTTGCTCCGAGATTCAAGGCTGGTGGTCCCCCGAGGGCCGGCCTACAGCCGTGGCGCCCATGACGACCAAGGCTGCAGCCCAAGGGAGAAGCCGACAGTGTCTGTTAGTTTCCACACTGTACTTGGTGGAAGTGGGGATGGTGGTCTGAGGGTCTTGTATGTTGATGTTTCTGTAAGACGTCTTCAGAAGGAAGGGCTGTACACTGGGGTGTAGGGGAGGCCCCTGGATGGGGCAGCAGGTGGGCATGGAAGACCAGGAATGGGCAGCTGGTCCTGAGTGGGGTTGGCATGGACGGGGGGCTGGGAGGGGACGTCTGCGCTACATGTGGGGGTGACTAGAAGTGGACTGGGGGTGCCCGCTCCCAGGAGAGGGCAGACTTTGTGAGGCCCTGAGAAGTGGATGTGGACCCAGGGCCTGGAAAGCGAGGGGGCGGGCGGATGGCAGACCCAAGTCCCCCTGGGGAGCTCGGCCTCGGTGAGAGGGAGCTTCTGCACAAAGGCAGCGCGCCCCCCGAACTGGAGCCGTCAAGCAGGGGCTGGGCCCCAGCTGTCGGGTGGCAGGCGTTATATGGGGATGAGATGGTCTAGCGACCAGCTAGATGCCTGAGGCGGCTGGGGGTGGGCACGCGGGCGCGGCTTCCCTGAGCAGCTCGGGGCTGGGTACCCTCAGGGGCACTGCTGGAGGACGGAGAATCGGGTGGTCCACACACGTTCACACTCTCATGTGACCCCGTACACAGACGCTGTGCAGCCACAGCACACATAGCAGTAAGGGTTGTCGCTTCTGTTGGCAGAAAGCTGGCAGCGTCCCACCCCTGCACGACCGCGCACAGCTGTCGGCCCATTTGACAGGCGTCACATTTTCAGGACTCTCAGCTGGTGAGCAGAGCTGGGATTTGAACCCAGATCCTGGTGTGAACACTGCCTGATGCTGTAGCACACTGCTCGCCCATGTGTGTACACTTCCTGCACAACCACACACACACACACACACGCAGACTCCCGAACATCTGCACACTCTGTTACTTCGGCACTCGGACCCTTATACCGTCCCTCTGCACGTGGGTCCACACACAGCCACGGCCTCACTCCAGTTCGGTCACATAAGTGATGGCGGTCATGGTCAGGGGTTGGCCACAGTAACCACCGCTGCTTGAGGCTGGCCACACTTGACCTCACAGGCAATGACACCCTGCACCTTCAGAGAGCAAAGACATCAGGGCCCCTTGGTTCTGCCTTCCCCCCTGCTTCTCAGCCATTATTTCCTGAGCATCTGCGGGTGTGGGAGGAATAAGGAAACCACAGGGACCTGTCCTGCTGCCTTTGCAGAGCTACTGTATCAGGCAGCAAACGGACAGAGAAATCGGATTTTAATATGATATGTCAGGTGGTGACAAGCGTGTCGACTGAAGAAAAGCACACAGCCCAGAAGTTGCGAGCTGTGTTTTATCTGGACCTCACTGAGGACTGTGACCTGGGAGACAGCCTCTGCGACAGCCCTGAGGGACCTGCTGCCAAGAGGGGAGGGAGAAGCCAGGAGGTAGAGGGCTTTTTGCTGGGAAAGACGTGCTCTACCGTCAGAGATGCCTGCTAATCACAAAAACCCAGACATCTCAAGTTAGTGATTTCAGTGCTTTTCTACGTATGGGACAATGCAAGAGTCCCATAGGAATAATAAGAAATTATTCCTTAGATGTGCATCTCCACTGTCCAGGGCGGGTGTCCTGTTTTTCTCCATGTTGAATCCCCTCAGGGTGCACCTTCAGGGGCTGCTGCAGTGGCTGACAGCTTGATGGCAGCAGCATTCTCTGTTTACTGAAGTACCAGCGACACTTCTTGTCCACAAGTGCTATGAAGAGAAATAAAGCAGCGTAAAGGGGATAGCGATGGGAGGGTAGTCAGGGAGGGCCTTCTGGAGGCGGCGCTGTTTAACCAGACAGCAGCAGGAAAGGCGGGCGAGGGGTGAGCCGTGCAGCTATCTGGAGTAGGGAGCGTCAGACAGTGGGACAGCCAGTGCAAAGGTTCAGAGGTGGAGCGTGCCCGGCACGTTTGAGAAGCAGCAGGTGCTACGTGAGAGCTGTCCTCATCCCCTTGGGACATAGGCAGAGCCCAGCTTAGTGTTCCCATTTCACAGATGAGGAAAACTGAGATCCAGAGACCAGAGGACTGTTGGTGCCAGACCCAGCCGCCCCCTCCCTCCCGGCACGGCCGCCAGACCTCTGCCCTTTATGCGCAGCGAGGCCGCTGGCTTTGCTGCTTTGTGGGAGCCTCTGAGAAAGCCGGCCCTCGGGCTCTGGTGGCCAGTCCCACGGAGGTTCTGGAGGCCTGCTTACAGCCTGGGAAATTCAGAAACAAAGGTCCCAGCCAGTAATTGCCTCCTTTCAAAGGAACAGCCGGCTTCCTCTGCCACAGGCGTGAGAGGGAAGCTGATGTCCTGTTGGGGGAGGGCGGACAGCCCTTCGGGGAGGCTGGCAGACAGGCCCCTCACCCTCGGCAGACCGCCATGTTGCCCTCCTTCCTCGCCTGCCTCGTCACCAGCCCAGTTACCCAGCAGCTCCCCTCTCCCCAGGCTGGGTTGGTGGACTGTGCCCCACGCTGCATCCAGCTCGGCCGTCCTGATGATGCTGTCCGTGCCCGTCCCCTCACTGGGCTTCACGCTCCCCGCTCGACTGAGGCATCGCGAACGCCCTTCCCTTCTTGCCATCCACGGCGGCCCTTGCTACGGAGAGCCACCCTGCAGAGCCGCTAGACTGCGTCACTCCCGGTGGAGGGGGGCGTCCTGTACACTGTGGGGTGTTTGGCGGCCTCTAAGTCCACTAGAGGCCCGTAGCGCCGCCCTCCCCATTGTGACAACCCGTGGTGTCCCCAGGCATGGCCACTGTTTCTCGGGGCACGGGGTGGCGGCAGAATCGCCCCGGGGGGAGAGCCACTGCTCTAGAAGCAGCGCATCCGAGATGGCGGACGGAGGAGACTCCCTCCTGAGGCCGGTGACTTCGTTTTTGGCTTTGCCGGGGGGCGGGGGGTGCTGCGATCAGGCCCAGTTCCGCACCCAGCCTTGAATGCCCGGCCGCCGGCGCAGGACACGCAGGCCCAGCGCTCTGGTGGCAGCTGCTCCTGTCTGAGGCCGATGGGCCTGGACGTCGTCCCTCACACACGGTGATGGGGTCTTCTCTGAGCTGTTTCCTCATCTGTGGTTGGGGGAGGGGGAGCGAGCCCTCCTCACAACGATGCGATGGGACCACTGCTTTGTCAACAGTGTTGAGCAGACCAGGGACCCCAAGTAGCAGGCGGGGTGAGTGTGGTGTGCTCAGGAGGACCCTTCACTCCTGCAACAAAATGATGGGGTGCCTGCAGTGGGCCAGGTGCTGCCCTGAGCCAGGCAGGGCCGGGATGCTTGCGCTGCAGTTGGGGGCTGGAGCAGATAAGTAAATCAACGGATCATCTCAGAGGAGGGCATGTCTGCCAGAGAAAGTCAGGGTAGGGCGTGCAGGGGGCTCGGACGTGATGCTGGCGGTAGCATCCAGTGGGTGCAGAGGGGCCGGGGAGGGCACCTCTGGCCAAGGGCACTGCCCGGAAGGCCTGGAAGAGAGGGTGGCTTCAGGGACCTGACGGGAGCCAGGGGGCTGGGCGTCGGGAACCTCAGAGAGCGCAGACGGTCGGCAGGAGTCGGGGCACGGAGGGCCGGTGGACAGTCGGGAGTTTGGCCTTTATTCTGAGAGCAGCAGGGGCACCGGGTAGAGCAGAGAGGGACGTTTGAGATCCCTGTGGCTAGTGTGTAGGGAAAGGGCTGCAGGGCGCCCAGAGTAGAAGCCAGACCTGCCAGGAGGGGCCCAGTGGTTCTGCTTGGCCACCGTGACGCTGGGTCCTGGGCCGCAGAGCCACCCGTTCTGCCCATGGCCCCCGTCCCTGCCTGACAATGCCCCGCTGGCCACGGCCCCTCAGCCCAGGCCCCCCCCCCCCCCCGGCGTTGGGAGTCCCCTCCCGGCAGCCAATGAGCGGCTGTCATCGAGGTTCCATTTTAGATTTTATCAATGTGTCCCTGTCACCCAGGCAACCACGGTGGCCCTGTCAGTCTTTCTCCCCTGCCTTTCAGAGAGAGCGGCTCCCACTGCACCATGTGGCGACGTGGTGAGTTTCCGCTCTCGGGGCCGAGCAGGGATTCCGCCAAACATAACTGACCTGGCGAGGAGGCCGGCATCTGTCACCTCGCCCCCTCCCTGCCTGCACCCCACACCCCTGGTCTTCCCAGGCTTGGCCACTTCGGGCCAGGCAAGCGGCTGGGCCACTGCCCGGCCAGGTGCCGGCGCAGCCACTGGGGACCTGGGGACCAGTTGGAAGAGGGAGCTTTCGGAGCCGCCGTCAGGAGCCCCGGCATCCAGGCCCCCAGGATGACGGGCCGGGGGCCCCCACCACTCAGCACAGCCAGGGCTGCCCCCGTTTGCCCCGGGAACCCCCGGGGAAGCCCCGAGAAGCTCCAGCCCCCCGCGGCGGCGGCAGCCTGAGGCTGCCTGGGCAAGCCTGACGGAGGAGTCGCTGGGCTTTTGTGTGCGCTGCTCTTTGTATCGGAGGCTGTGCTGGAGGGGCGGCTGGCAGCACCGGGCCATGTGAGTGGGGCCACTGTGGCAGCGGGGACCGGGGTGGCCGGAGCGGCCCGTCCCCCAGCTCCCTCAGCCCCTCTCCAAGTCTCGGTGGAGGTGCCACGGGGGTCCGGCAGGAGACCGAAAGGCGAAAATGCTCAAGTTCAAGGCCCTTTGCCTGGATTACTGGCAGTTCCTGTGCCTGCAGCCGCTGCACGGAGTCTATAAAAGGTACGTGCCCCGGGAGGGCCTCTGCCGTGGGGCAGCCGAGCCGGCGGGCCCGTCCCCTGCCTGGCGACCACAGGGCCTCCTCGTCCTGGGGCAGGGCCCCTGCTGGCGTTTGCTCTGGGCCACTGGGCAACTTGGCTGGATTGTCCCCTCCTCTCCCTGCAGCCCTGAAGCTGGTAGCATTTCTGCGGAGAAGGGGTCACCCCCGAGTGCTCTGTGACCATGCGCTGAGTTTCATTGTTCCTTGCTGCTGAGAATCGCCCCGGAGCGGACTTGCTGGGAGCACTGTCACCCCACAGGAGGGCACCCTCCACCCTGGCCTGGCCCTGCCAGGGTCCATGCCCCCTGACCTCACTGGCGGCTCATGTGACTAAGGGGTTTGACGGCCTCCATCCCAAGCAGAGATCTGAGACACACTTGGGGTAATGAGGGTATCTGCCTTACTTGGGCAGAATGAGGGTATCCCTGGTGTGGAGGTCAGGAGACCAGAGTTCAAGTCCCTCCGCTTGCTTTGTGACTTTGGGCAGGTCACTTTCCCTCTCTGAGCCCCAATTTCCCCATCTTTAGGGATTTGGCCCTGTTGACGGGTAGTGGCACTTGGGGACTACTCCCTGAGACTATGCGGGCATGACCCCGAATGTTAGTAAAACTGACAGTGTCTTCTGCACGTGCATTCTGTCCACACACACACCTTGTCTGAGGAACACCGGTGCCCAGGCCAGCAGGAAGGGCGCCTTCAACGGCCTGTAATTAAAGGCCTTGGAGGAGGGAGTTAGAATACCGGCTATCCCGAGGGAGTTAGTTTTTCCTGATTTCACACTCTGTGAAGTCCGTGGCTATTAGTATGCGAGCCGTTCTGGGAAAGTGTGGGAACTTTTCTTTTCTCTTCCAAGGCTTTCTCCGAAGGGGGCAGGTCCTGAGGGTCTCACAGCAGCCTCAGAAAGGAAGTCCCCGCTCTTGGGTGGGTGCCAGGGAGAGAGGCCCACCCCGCTTCTGATCATCACCGGCTGTACCCGGGGCGTCTTCCCCTCGTGCAGGTGGACCAGCCTTTCCCACCATCCTGGGAACTTGTTCCCGTGGGCCCGGGGCACCTGGAATGTTCTGGCTGTTAGCTATTAAGTGTCTGCCGAGGGTGCACTTTACACTCTGGTCAATCCTCAGCCCTACTGCAAGAGGGGCGTCGAAGCCCCACTTTGAGCAGATGAGACCCAAGGGCAGGCAGACACGTAAGTGTGGCCACAGGATTTGGACCCAGGTCTCTCTCGTTCCAAGGTGGACTCTGTCTCGAGTGCCCCGCAGCTCAGGAGAGGAGTGTGCCAGCGTCCTGAGGCGAGAGGGAGGAAGGAAGCATGTCCCCACCCCACAGGGGCTCAGGTGGACACGGTAGGAGGAGTGGATCTGGATGTGGGGCTTCATGGAGGAGTTGACAGCTAAGCGGGCAACGAAGTGTCTGCAGGAGTTGGCTGGGCCGAGGTGGGGAGATGGGTGTTCTAGGCAGAGGGAAAGGCATGTGAAAAACCCCAGAGGCTTTCAAAGGGCCTGTGTCTTTGGGTGGTGGTGAGAAGCCATGGAGCTGAGAGGGGCGCTGGGGACCTGAGTCTAGGACCAGGGGCTGGGCCTCCTGCTGTGTGCAGTGGGGAGCCCAGAGGGGCTCTCAGCGTGGGAGTAGCAAGCTGAGAGTCCCTCTGGGAGTCACGTGGTGCTTGTGAGAGACCTGGCTCAGCCTCCAGGCCAACCAGTGAGGGCCTCCTCGGCTCCTCCCACCATGGGAGGTTCTTATTCAGAGCAGGTGCTCTTTTCTCAAGGCCCAGCTGTGACCGGAAGAGAAATGGGACATAGTCCTCAAGGAGCTCCCAGCCTACAAGGGGAAAGAGACCCACTAACAAGCCATGAAAGTTGAGGATGGGGGATAAATAGAGGTGGCACAAAGATACCAGCAGTATGAGGGAGGCTGGCTGGCCTGGGAGAAATCTAGGAGGGCTTCCTGCAGGAGGTGTCATTTGAGCTGGGCCTGAACGTAGGAGCAGGATTTTTTCAGATAAGGAAGGGACAGTAGGCAGGGAGCACAGCATGAGCAAACGTGTGGAGGTAGGACCGAGCCTGGTGTGGTTCAGAAATGGTCACAGATGAGGCTAAAGTGTAGGGTGCCTGTCAGGCAGTGGGGTTAGAAAGGGAGGCCGGGTGGGCAGTGTGATGCAGAGGCTCACGGAGTACCTGCTACGTGGGAGGCATCGTTCTAAGCCCACCAACCCCGTGAAGGGGAGGATGTAATTGTCCCATTTTCCAGGTGAACAAATAGAGACGCGTGGGCGAAAAGTGGCTGGCCCAGAGTCACATGGTCTGTCAGGGGGACCGAGGGATTTCACAGGCTGCACAGGGCCAGCCAAGGAGATTCGACTGGCAGATGAGATGCTCAGGGCTGGGGACAGTCCTCTTTACATTGACTAGTGTTCACAAATAATGGTGATGCATCAGTCAGGTGGACAAGAGACTCCAGCTTTATGGCCAGACCGCATCCTGGCGGGACTCCGACTGCTCGCCGACGGTGGGGGAGGGAGCTAGCCCACCTGCCACGGCCCCTCCGGGGGATTGACAGTGTCAGTGCCAGGGAAGCACTTAAGGCACCTCACGTAGGGGGCTTAGGGAGCCGCGGTCACCTCTGTCCAAAGAGATCCAACCCCAGGAACTTGGCACATGGAACCACTTGGCTTTCTTCCTGATGCCATATTCCATTGTTTAAAACAGCGACCCAAAACTTTCGAGTATGAAAAGGGTGTTTTGCAGACAATGCATAATTAACCACTTCTAAACACAGGGTGTGCCAGGCTCCCTTGAAGCTGTTAATTATTCTTCATTAGTGATCTTAAATTCATGTAAAATAATCCTGGAGCCCTGCCAGAGGCTGAGGCTCCAGGAGGAGCAGAGATGCTTATTTCAACTAGAAAGCGCAAAGGAAGTTCTTGGCGCCGCTGCCTTGTGCCTGGGGCGATGGCCATTCCGCAGAGCCCCTAGCTTTGGCCCAGAGCCCATCCTGGGAGGCACAGAGCCCGCTCCCCAGGCCCTAGAGCCTGGTGGACCTCAGGGCACTCTGCTTAGTGAAACAGTTCAGGTGGGAAGAAAAGGTAGAGAGTGGTATACCCGTCACCTGGCTTCAGAAATAAACTGTTATGACGCGGTGGACGGCCCCTGTGGGCCTCCGTCAAATCCCGTCTCACCCCGATCCCCCCAGAGCTAAGCCTAAGCGGTAGTGCCCCCACCCTGCCCATCTGCTGTGTTTATCTCACATGCACATTTTTATAATTTGGCTAACACAAAGCTCATTCTACAAGTTTTAGAACTTTACGTGCATGGTGTCATAACCTACAACTTGCTTTTCCAAACTTTTGAATTGTGGTAAAATACACATGACGTAAAAGTGACCATCTTGTCCATTTGTAAGTGTACCGGTTGGTGGCATTACGTTCACACTCCTGGGAAACCATCACCGCCATCATCTCCAGGGCCTTTTCATCTTCCCAAACCGAAATTCGGTCCCCATTAAACACTCACTCCCCACCCCGCGCCCCCAGCCCGTGGCACCCACCCTCCTGCTTTCTGTCTATGAATTGGACTGCTCTCGGGACCTCATATAAGTGGAGTCATTCGGGATTTGTCCCTTTGCGACTGACTTTTTCACTCGCCATAATATCCTTCCGGTTCATCCATGTTGTAACGGGTGTCAGAATTTGCTTCCTTTTCCAAACCGTATAATATTCCATTCTGTGTGTAGACCACATTTAGTTTATCTCTTCATCCACTGATGGACATGTGTGGCTTCCGCTTTTCGGCTCCTGTGAGTAACGCGGCTGTGAACATGGGTGTTCAGATAGCTCTTCAAGAGGCAACTTGCTCTTCTCACTCCACATTTTATGGGTGAGAGTCATCCGTGTGGCTGTGTATAGTTCTCATGTTTATTTTTGTTGGTGTAAAGTATTCCACTGTTCTGCTGTTGATAATTTCGGTGGTTTCCCATTTTTTTGATGCTCCAGGCAGGGCTGCAGTAAGGGAGGTTCCTTCACTCGCTCCTTGCACACACGTGTGGTGTGTGTAGGGTTTGTATCAGGGCGCTATACGAGTGCCTTCAACTTTACTGGGCTTTGCGAAATTGCTTTCCAAAGTGGTGAACAGTGCACCTCCTCAGCAGCAATGAGTGAGGGTCCCGTGTCTCTACATTCTTACCTACACTTGGTAGTAAAAGCCGGATGATCTTTTTAATGTATAAAGGAGAGAAAGAGAGAGAGGACAGGAGAGGAGAAGACTGTAAATGGTGTGGGTGTGCACCCCAGCTCTGCACAGCATCAGGCATCCTGGAGTGGAAGCTGAGACAGCACGTGCCGTTCCCTCGGTCTGTGTAGTTCCAGGTCCTCCGTGGTAACGAATTTTCAAGGATGACTGTAACTCCGTGTTTTCTCACCCCACACCCTGACTTTGGCGCCTCCCCTCCAAGCACATGGTGGGCACCCCCATCTGCTTTTAGATGTAGGACTAGTTCGGGTTAGACCAGCTGTTAACTTGCTTCCTGATGGGCAGGTTTCACCAGCCCCTTCTGCTGGAAATAACAGAGGCCAGGTGTATCGAAAACACTGTAAAGACACTCGTTTTGAAGAGGGTTCCCCAACCTCAGTCACAGTCAGTGAACGCGGTGGCCTGGCAGCTCTGAGCACACAGCCCGGGAAGCTGGGCACAGAGACTCAGGGCTGGTCGGAGGCTGCAGGGTGCCCGCACACACGCTGGAGCCCAGGCGTCTGCTCCCAGCCGGCAGGCTCAGCCCCTGAGGCTTTGTGACTTGAGGGGCTAGCGAGGGCGCTGACATCAGCTGGCTGGGGATCCGATGTGGCCGGTCACATCATCGTTAGATCATCGTTAGGACTGCTGTTACTTTCCGTGGGTGTTCGTTTAGGTGCCGAACGCTGCGCGCGCGGTGTCTCCGTGAGTCCTCTCAACAGCCTCCTGAAATAGATACTGTTCTTTTCCCCATGTTTCAGACAAGGAAACGGCGGCCCGGAGAGGGCAAGTGACCTTCTTAAGGTCACAGAGGGGGGATGTGGTCAGTGCACTCCACGTGACCAGCTCCACGAAGCGGCCCAGCCGCACTTGTTATCCTCACCTTCTAGCCCCTTCTGGCTCTGGGCAGCTTCTCCGCCTGCCGTGGCTCCGTCACAAATTGCCGCACGCTTCCGGTAGTTTCAGACGATGACAGTGTTTGTTTTTCCCACAGGTCTGCAGTTTGGGTGGGGCCTGTCCTACTCGGCATCAGATGGGGCTTCTTGAAGACTGGGGGCTGGGTCCTCAGAGGCCTCGCCCTCCCAGCCACTCACCTCACAGCTGCTGCAGGCTGTGAGCTGAACACTTAGACAGGACCTCCCCGTGCAGCCTGGGCTTCCTCACAGCATGGTGGCTGGGTTCCCAGACCAAGTGTCCCGAGAAAAAGAGAGAAAGCAGGTTGGCGTGTGGGGTGTGGGCAGACAGTGCCAAGTAGAAGGCATGCCAGCTTTTATGACCAGGCCTCAGAAGTCCCAGAGCATCACTTCCCTTGCATTCTGTTCGTTAGAGCATCACAGTTGGGACCGTCTCAGGGCACAGTGACACCCCAGTCAATTCTGCTCTCTGACCTTCAGGTCGTGAGCTGAAAGGCACTTAGGAGGAGGACCCAATGGGTGCGAGGGTGCCTGGGGAACAGTTGGCTCTGGGTAAATGGGGGCTTTTCTTTTCATCGATGAAGTAAGTTCAAAGAAAGCGTGAATGTTATTCAGGAGAGAGAGCAAGCATTTCGGCTGCGAAAGCCAGAAGGGCTTCTTGTAGAGCAGAGACGGGTCTTGAGGGCTGAAGGGGCTTTTCCCACTAACAGAGAGAAGCAGTACCCTTGGCAGAAAAGGCATGGAGAGGAAGTGAGGGTGGTGGAGCTAGAGCGTTGTATCGGACAGAGTCTTTTGGGGTGAGCAACAGAGATCCCGTGAGGCCAACCAGAGACACAGGGGCTCCAGCGGCACTGCACCCCGTGCGGGAGGGCCGGTCCCCAGGCGCCATGGGCGGGCAGGCAGGAAGGGCTGTGCGTGCTGGGCGGTGCAGGATGCCCGTTGTTCCCCGAAAGTGTGTCCTCCTGGCTCAGGCGCTCCAGCTGGACCAGAGTGCGGCGCGGGTGAGAAATACGCCGAAGGCTCACTTTGACCCAGTGGCTGGGGGCCTTGAGAAGCTTGTCTTCAGCTGAATAATCGGTGAATGTTTAAGAATCCAGCAGCCGGAGCTGAACCTGGCCCAGGAGAGAGGAACGAGTGTCCTCGGGTGGAACACCAGTGTGTCCTTGCCAGGTGCATCTAGAGGGCGTGTAAAGCGGACGCTGCAGGCATGGGTGGGCTCCAGGGCTCCGGACTTCCGAATGACCGCTTCTCCCCTGCTGGAGGCCTTCTGTGTCTTAGCGAGGTCCCGCTGGTGCCGGAGGGTGGCAGGAGATGGGTGTTACGGTCATGGAGAGTTTATTCAGGGGAATGCTGTTGCCTGGACGAGACCCCACTGGGCTCCCCCGACAGACACTTCCTGCCTTCGGTATAACTGCCGGACTTAGCACGTGAGATTAATCCATACTGAGTGACCGTCTGCACCTCAGCCACGTCTTGGCAGCCGTCGGATGGATGGGTCAGCCTGCCTGAGGGGCTCCACGTGTGCAGGCACCTCAGAGGAGGGAAGAGCCGGGCCTGCGCG
Organism: Globicephala melas; assembly: GCF_963455315.2. Lineage (NCBI taxonomy): Eukaryota > Metazoa > Chordata > Mammalia > Artiodactyla > Delphinidae > Globicephala > Globicephala melas. The sequence goes on along the minus strand of NC_083324.2, from coordinate 2,533,245 downwards.
CTTCTGGGCTGAGACCCTTCTCCTGTCAGGGCCTGTTACGGGGGCAGATTCATATGTTGAAGCCATAGCCTCCAGTGCCCGAAAATGTGACTGTGTTTGGAGATGGGGCCTTTAAAGAGGCAACAAAGGTGAAATGAGGTCACTAGGGTGGCTCTCATCCAATAGGACTGGTGTCCTTATAAGAAGAGGCGATTAGGACACAGACACACCCCGAGGGCCGACCGTGTCTAACAGTTAATGTCGTGTGTCAGCCTGACTGTCCCTGGGGCGCCCAGAGGTTCGGCTTAGCGTTATTCTGGGTGTGTCTGTGAGGGTGTTTCTGGATGAGATTAACGTTTAAATCACTAGACTGAGCAAAACAGATTGCCCTCTCCAATGTGGGTGGGCCTCGTCCAATCAGTTGAAGGCCTGACTAGAACAAAAACGTTGAATAAGAGGGAACTACACCCGCCTGACCGTCCTCGAGCTGGGACATAGGTTTTTCCCAGCATCTGGACTCAGAGTGAAACATTGGCTCTTCCTGGACCTCAAGCCTCCTGGCACTAGGACTAGCAGAATTTCATCAGCTTTCCTAGCTATTCTGAAGCTCAAGGTCTCCAGCTCACCAGCTGCAGATCTTATGACTTGTCAGCCTCCATAGCAGTATGAGCCAATTCTTTATAGTAAATAAATATATCTGTGTATTTATATATATGTGTGTGTGTATGTGTGGATAATAACTAACTGTATACACGTGTGTATATAGTTACGCACACACACGCACACGTACATCCTAACGGTTCTTTTTCTCTCAAGAACCCTAATACACCATGTGAGGACACAGCAAGAAGGGGGCTGTCTGCAGGCTGAGGAGAGAGGTCTCAGGGGAAACCAACCCTGCCAGCACCTTGATCTCAGGCTCCTGGCCTCCAGAACACGAGACAATACATTTCTGTGGTTTCAGCCACCAGTCTGTGGTGTTTGTGACGGCAGCGCTGGCAGACTTCTCTAGGACCTCCCTTTCTTCATCCGTGAAGTGGGTACAAGGACCCATTCTCGGGCTCACTGTGGGTCTCTCTTGAGCACAGTATGTGCACAGCAGCAGAGCCCATGTGTGTGGCGTGGGATGGGCAGGGCTGGGATCTGGGTGAGGCAAGTGAGGCATTCAGCCTGGGTGTGGAATTTAAGTTGGCCCCCAAAAATTCAGCGATCAAACAACCAACAAAACATTGAACTTGCACATAAAGACAGGCTGTTGTTTGTTTTACAACCCTGCGTTATTGTGCAGCGGGGACGGTCATTTCAAGGGGCTGTAACCTGTACCCTGCAGGGTGGGTTATGAGGGCCGACAGAAACGTGCGAAGAGATCAAGTAACAGTGGGCTCTTTTCATAATCATTCTTTCCGTTTTAAAGGTTTATTAACTTTTTCCCTTGGGTCAGAAATACAGAGGCTATCTTGGTAGGTGTGTATACGGTGCTCATTTCCCCTTGGCGTCAGGATCCAACACACAGGCCCTGAGCGAGCCAGCCCGTGAGCTGAATGGTCCACCCCCAATGGGCCGGACCGGTGCTCTCCTTAAAGGCCGCCCTGGGAACGCAGTTCCCTCGGCATGTTTGCAAAAGACGCTTAAGATCAGGGACTGTTCTCCGTGGAGGACGTCCGCTAGGTCAGCTGGCAACTCTGAATAAGATCTGAGGATAAGACAGCAGTATTGAACCAATGTGAATGTCCCGACTTTGAGAATTGTCCTTCGGTTATGTCACAGAACGTCCTTGTTTTCAGGGAACACGTCAACGTACCAGGGACTCGAGGGGGGCGACTTACGCTCAGAGAATTCCGATCGCAAGCGTGTATGCGTGTGTGTGTGCGCGCGCACACACATACGGCGAGAAGGAGTACGATAATCAGGATACACTGTTAACGTGGGGGGAATCTGGGCAAAGGGTGTACAGAATTCTTTGTAGGCTTCTTGGCAACTTTTCTGTAAGTCTGAAATTAACTCAAAATACAAAGTTTGAAGAAAGAGTCAGGACTTGCTGAGGGCTGGTTGCCTGTGCTCAGGCTCTTGCTTCTCTGGCGCGCCCTGGCCCCCGGTCTCCCCCTCCCTCCTTCTCTCTCCCCCTCCCTCCTTCTCGGCACTTCGGGCCTCAGCCTGAGTGGCATCTCCGCCTCCACCTCCCCGACTGCCATCGTTCACGCCCTCCAGCCTGGTTTCTTTATCCTCCTCAGCAGCATCGGAAATGATCTCATTCGTTTGCCTAGCTTTTGTCCTCTGTCCCCCGCCTCTAAGTGTCAGCTCTTTGGGATTTTGTCCTGTTCACCCCTGCCCCCCATCCTCTGTGCCTCGCACACAGTCGGTGCTCAGTGAATACCTGTGAACAAGGTTCCATGATCATGAAGGTCAGAAAATCTGGAGTTTTGTCATTCCTGGTTCCCCCCGCCCCCAGACTTTCCGTGTGACCTTGGGCAGTGCCTGCCCCGCCTGGGACTCAGTTTCTTCATCTCTGCCCCAGCTCTGAGCTTGTGAAGGGCCCAGGCTGCCACCGAGGCTGAGTCCCCACCGAGCCCCTCTCTGCTGCAGAGACTGCGGCTGCCGGGGGGGGGGGGCGGGGAGGAGGGGGCTCTGCTCCGATGCTCACCACCCCTCCCTCCCTGATGCACGAAAAGCGGAAGGTGAGAAAAGGTGTTTCAGGGACCTACCTGCAGCCCAGCGTCCCCGGTGGGCCCAGGGCGAGAGCGCAGGCGCTCACCTCTCGCCCAGGGCTTCTCGGAACAGAGGCGGGCAGGTTTGCAAGGCACCCTTGGCAGGACACAGAATCCTCCTGAAATCGGATCGCACTGTCTTGTTTTCATGGTAACCTTCTACTTACAGCAAGTGATACTAGTTTTCCACGTAGGGGAGTGATCTAAAGTTTCCTTTTGAAATAACCATACTCAGGGGCGAAAGCCAGCGCGTTTGGCATTTTGCACATTGTTTTTAACTTTTCATTCTTGCAAATTTGAACCGGTCTCAAGTCCCTTGGCTTAAAGTCCCGCCGTGAACCACGTGCCTGCACCGGATGCCGTGGCTTTGCCCGCCCGTCAGCTTGTTCCTCTGTCTCCTGTAGTGCCTACAACCTGGGAGTTAGACCTAGAAGCTTGATCAGACTAGGGGGCAGCTTTTTAAACCAGTTGATCTTAAAGGAAAACATTAAATAGTATTACATGCTATAAAGTCCACGGAGAGGGCCTTGGGAACTGCCTGTGCACGGAGACGAGCGACGGAGAAGATTCAGGCAGGGCCTCGCCCCAACAGGGCTGGGCGCTGGGAAACAGGATGCAGGGAAGCAAGTGAGGAGGTGAGGTCCTGGCCCGGGGTGGGGCGGTCCTCACCAGGCCTCTGTACACACACACACACACACACACACACACACACACACACAGTCAAGGGGAGGGTTCCTGTTTGGGGTAACCTGACCCGCATGCCAGCACCCAGGGAGCTGGGAGCCAGGGGCCAAAGAACTTAGGCCTTTCAGCACAGAATGGGGGCCATGGGCGGAGCTTTTCCCCTTCGCCTAAGAAGGACCTAGGGGTCCTTCAGGTTAGACCTTGAGAAGGACTTCCGTGCCGTACTAGGACAGCCGTGTCGCATGGTGGTTATCGTGGGTGCTTGGGGGCGGAATTGGTTCAAATCCTTGCTCTCCCATTTCCTGTTTGTATCCCCCTGGGCATGTCTGTAAACCTGCCTGTGCCTTGGTTTCCATGCCCTGCAGATAATAGTAGAAGCTGCCTTGTAGGATGAACCTAAGCATTTGCTGAGTTCATCACGCGTAGGGCGCTGGCCCCAGTGAGCACCCAGTAACCACTAGGTGTAATTTCTCTTGGGTGAAAGTGAGATGTGTCTCCCTGGAGGTTGGAAAGGTTGCCGCACCCAGACCATTCAGAGACCAGAAGCTAAGGAGAGTGTGGCTCTGTAGTCACGAGCCTGCACACGGCACCACACACCACGAGCACGTTCACACAGCATCGGCCCTCAGGGGCGCTGATGTGCACAGAGCACCGCGGGGGCGGCTTCTGCCTCTCTTCCTGTTTTGCGGATGAGGACTCCGAGGTGGGGGAGAAGGGTGTGGGGGGTGGCTTTAAAGACGCCAGGGCCAGTGCAGCTCAGCAGCCTGGAAAGGATATAGGACTCGGAGTCGGGACCCCAGATCTGCTGCCCCCAGGCTGTGTGACCTTAGGTAGGTCACTGCACACCTCGGAGACTCCGTTTCTCCGTTGCCAGTGCTGGGAACTGGGCTGGGCCTCCATCGCCTCCGTCATCTGATTTCTCTACGTGGCAGATCTGAGCACAGACCCTGAAGGTCCCTGGCACAGCCTGCCCTTCCAGGGCCAAAAGGGAAGTGGGTCGAAACTCTCAGAAGAGAGCCCAGGAGGGCTGGCTGTCACTTTAACTGACTACCGATGTCAGACCCCGCCCTCGGGGGGGTCCCTCTGTCCACAGCCAGGCCACCCCCAGCGATGCTCAGTCCTAGGGGTCTGGCTCTGCCCTGACCCCAGTGGGTGGCCCCCGTCGGCCTGGAATGGGCTCCCTACCCTCCCTGGACACTCAGGGGCTGCCCAGGATCTTGTTTTTCCCTCGGGTGGCAAAACCTAGTAAGATTGTGCAATCACCTTCACACTTCCTGCTCGCCCAGTCTCGGGGGCAGCTGACAAACAGGCTGGACAGCAAGCAGGCCCTGGCCCCAGAGCCCACCGTGGACAGGTCACCTCCCTTCTCTGGGCCTCAGTTTCCACATCTGCAAAATGAAAGGTGGGAGGATCAAGGGAGAGAGAGAATCCTTCAGTAGGTACTCATTCAATAACGCCTGCTCTCGGCCAGAGTGTCTGCTGCGGGCATGAGAAATTGACAAGCAAACCCACACCCACCCTCAAGTCACTGCCAATCTGGTGGTTTCAGTGCTGTGAGGAGGCACAGGCACCTCTAGAGCTGGAGTAATCACAGGCAGCTTCCTGGAGGAAGTGGTAGCTCTGTGAATCTTGACGGGGGGAGAAGGAACAAAGGGTACAAGAGGTAGCCTGAGGGCCAGACCCCTCCAGGTGTACTTTATTTGGTGTGCACCGGATTAGCCCACATGGCATTTTAAATTTGAATTTATCACAAACATCTAAAACCCAAGAGCCTTTATGAAAAAAATCTGGATTTCTGACTTCTGAAAATCCAGAGCCTTCATTCCCACAGAGCAACGATTTTCCCCTTAGGCCACTTGTGGTCCTCACCACTCTGTCCCACCCAATCACCGCCCATGCCTGCTCCCCATGTGCCCACTGCCATCAGCGGGGCCCCCATCCGCCCGTAGTTCAGACCAGAATCCCAGGCATCGCCTTCCACGCCTCTGTCCCCCGCCCCCTGTCACGTCCATCAGCAGCCCCTGCTGGCTCTGCTTGGTGAGTGGTTCTAGAATCCAATCGCTTGTCCCCACCTCCTGGGCCACCACCTGGGTCCAAGCAGCAGCTGCTCCCTGGTCCTTGCTCTGTCCTTGCCCCCCCTCCAGCCTCCCCTCGGCTTGGCAGGCGAGTGAGGCCCCGCATGCCCAGGCGGGGGCTTGGCCGCTGGCCCCCGTGCCCCCTGCGATGGACCTGGTGAAACTCTTCTCTGGCTTCTGCCCCACACCTGCCTCCTCAGTGGCCTCCTGGGCCTGAGAGGAGAAGGCGGAACTCAGGATCCCATGTGACCGAACGCTCTTAGCAGCCTTGGGCCTCCATTTTCCCATCTGGAAAATAGAGGCATCCGGGGTCCCCTCCCCACAAGGCACACGCCGCTTAAGGAGCAGGACGATTACGGTCTTTGATGTTCAGCCCACTTGACGGGGGTCTAGCACCGGCCTCGTGCTGGGCGCCGCTCTGGGCACCGCTGGAAGAGTCTGCAAATATAGCTGACGGTGACGCACTTCGCTTTCAGCCTGAAGCAGGAGAAAGAGCTCGGCCGTGGAGTCAGGCAGGCAGCGCTGGGTTTGGGTATCATCCCAGGCAAGGTGTTGGCGCCGCGGTTTGTGAGTTTGTGGAAAACGGACCTGGTAAGGACTGTTGCTACTTAGGCTGTTGTGAGGCTGGTTCGGATGATGTGCAGAGAGCTGAGTCACCATGTTCTCCCCTCCCCGCCCCGCCCCAGGCTCTCAGAGCAGAGGCAGAGGGACAGACAGGGTACTGCAGGGTGAGCAAGGCCACAGCCCGGGCCCAGCGAATGGGGGGTATGTGGGCGGGAGAGGGGGACCAGGGTGAGCTCATGGCAAGAAGCTCTGCCTTGTTTCTCTTCCCTGAGGCCCCGATCGCTGCCGACGTCATCTGTTTACCTGCTCGCTAGGTGCCGGGCATCCCTCCCACCGGAGGGTCCCCTCCTAGGCTCCCCGTCTTCCTCAGCGAGTCCTCACGTGGTGTCTGGCGATCAATACGTGTGGAATGGATGGAGGAGCGAACAGACAATTGCTTCCTGGAGGCGGTGGCCTTTGAGTTGCACCTTGAAGGGCAGTGTATGGAGACCTGGCGGAAACAGCGGGTCCACTAGGAGTTGGTGGGCCGTGCTGACCGTGGGGGTCTGTGCCCAGGGGCGGGGTTAAGGGGCAACGGTGGAGGGGGGCCTTCCCTGGGCCCGAGGGCGGGCGAGGGAGCCTTTACGAGAACCCAGGGAGAGCCCTGTGCAGAGACCACGCACCAGGCACTGCGGCTGCAGAGGGCGCAGGACAGGAGCGGGTGGGGCAGTGAGCTCCTCCGCCTGTGGTCTTGCCATGCCTCCCGCTGGCCACACCCACCGGAAACGGGGTGCCTGGGGATGCAGTCCATGGCCCAGAGCAGAGTGGAGTGCAGGTGGCAGATGGGAAAGGGCCTTGCCTGCCTGGCGAGGTCAGCAGTGGGGAGGGTGCTGGGTGCTAGAAGGACCCTAATGGTGGATGGGGGGTTGGGGAGGGACGGGACTGGCGGAAGGCAGGGGGAGCCTGCAGAGGCTGCGCACGGACCCAGCCAGGGGGAGGGGGCCAAGGTCTGGCCTCAGAGACCCCATCACCCCCAGCTCACCGCCAGGGAGTGGGTTGGGGACGGCCATTTGCTGGATGAGACGGGCCGACATGGAGTAGCCCCTTAAGTCAGAGGTGGGAACTGGGGGCGGTTCAGAGCCCTAAGACCACGGACGCCCCTCACCATGCCAGCAGAGGGGACAAAGCCCACTGGGCCTGGAGGCTGGACTGAGGTTCGCAGACCCTCACTTGGCCCCCAGAGGCGGGCCACGCCCCCAGCCCCGTCCTCAGGCCGGGTCCTCACCCACTGCCCGCCCCCCGGGCTGCTGCCGCCCTCAAGCGAGCAGAAGCCCTCGCAGGCCAAGTGCACCGTGGCGTTGGTGTCTCCCAGGGAACAGGTGTGTCCTTTTCTCTGCCTGGGCGGCAGTGACCTCACCCCCAGTGGGCCATGTGAGTCACTGGGCCGAGGGTGGAGGCCCGGGCAGCTCTCCGCAGAGTCTGGCTTTGGCCGTGAGGCTGGGAGAGGGACCAGCGGAGGGTGTGAAGGTTTCCATGCCCTTTCCCCGCCTGCTGCTGTGGCCCCGTGTCCTACGGGGGTGGGGAGGGGGGACAGCAGTCACTGAGCACCTCACACATGCCCAGCGGTGCCCGGGTCTCTCAACATGATGCTGACGGGGGCTCACCGGTCCTGCAGGAGATGGCCCTGAGAGGTTAAGTCTCACATCCAGCGTCACACGGTTCTTTGGCCTCGTAGCTCTTATCCGTCACCACAGCCGGGAGGGGAGGGATGCTTGTCCCATTGCGCAGAGGAGCAAACTGAGGCTCAGCGGATGATGCGTGTAGGGACGAGGGCATCAGAGGGGAACCAGGAGTCTGCGCCCGTTCTCGAGAACAAGCCACCGTCGGCATCAGGAAACCTCGCAGCACTTGGAGTCTCAGTGTGCTCATCGGTAAAATGGGGATAATGACACCCACCCCTCGGGGATGGAGGAAGCAGAGAGGGGACGTGACAGGTGCAGTGTGGAATCGGTGGGGCAGCCCCTGTACACCCCAGGCCACCCCCCGGGCCCTCTGCCATGTGACAGCCTCCACTGCCATCAGCCCTGGGGCCGGTATCGGGCCAGTGCAGGGCCATGTGCAGCTCAGGTTCGAGGCTGGACCAGAGTGATGGCCATGGAGTGGGGCTGCCAGGGGTTCAAAAGGCAGATCGTCAAGGGCCGCCGGTGAAGGAGAGCGTGGGTGATGGCGCCTGGATTGGCCCCTGCTGGGTGGGCCCATGGGGTGAGCTCCTCTTGTGCCCCAAGGGATTCCTGAACCCTCACACAGTCTCCCCAGCCCATCCTCACCAAGGAGCCGCCTTCTGAGGAGCAAGTGACTCCCTGGGAGCTGAGAAAGCCGTGCTCCTCCCCTGGCCTCAGTTTCCCCATCTGTAAAGTGGAGGGAGGGAAGCCCTAACTCGGTGCTGCTGGGAAGGAGATGGACCAGGTGGACACAGCCAAGAGGAGGAACGAAGGATGGGGCCCAGGACCTCCAGAGCTTTTGGTGATGGGACAGGTGTGTCCTCCAGGACGAGAGCGACTTGAAGGAGGCCCCCTCAAGGGTCTTGGGCCTCTGGTCTTAAAAATGGCCCTCTCTCTAAGACCCCCTCCAGGGCAAAAGGGCCACGTACTCCCCTCTACCGGGTGCCTGCCATGACTGGTGTCTGGCACAGAGCAAGCCTGTGACAAATACTCCTCCAGCTGGGCGTCAGTGCTGAGCCCAGGACCAGGGGGTCGGCCCCAGAGCCTGGGGCAGTAGGACCCATGAGACATGGGAAATCAGAGGCTGGGGGCCACACAAGGCATGGGGCAGAGACAGAGAAGGCTCCAGTTTGCCAGGGACGTGACAGGTCATGGATGGAAACTTGGGGACCAAGCAAGAGGCGCGGGCTGGCAGGGAGGAGGGTTCAGGAAGACAGGAGGAGGACGAGCTTGCTGCCACCGCCTGTGACACCTCGTGACCCTGTGGGGACAGGGGCCCAGGCCGGGGGGGTGAGTGAGGCGGAGGATGGCTGAGGGGATGGACGGATCGATGGGGAGGTTGGATAAGAGGATAAATGGATGCATGACCGGAACAGAGGGAGGGAGATGTGTGTGGACATGTGAATGGATGAATGGGTCCATGGATGGTGAGTTGGACAGGTGGGTGGGTGAATGGATGTGTGAATATAGGGGTGGGTAGAGATGTGTAAACAGAGCCTGCCCCCACCCACAAAAGATGTTGAGGAAACTTCCACTAGTAGGAGGACAGACCCGATAAACCTTGGAAGGGAGACCTTGCTCTGTGTGGCACAGGAAGTAAAGCCAGTATGAAAAGTGACAGGGAGGCTCTATCCAAAGGAGAGTTTCCCTAGGTCAGTGGAGGCCCATGATGGAATGTGCAACTTTGAAAGGTAGTGAGGTTCCTGTCACTGGGGGTATTCAAGGGTGTTCAAGCTGAGGATGGGCAGCCACTTCCCCAGAGTGCTGTGAGGAGGTCCTGTGGCAGGTAGGGGCCTACTGTGGTGGTGTCTGATAACAAAGAGTGAGAATTTGTGTTCACGAGGCCCCCAGGGAGGCCATGGCCTTTGTAGAAGCCTATCTTCCTTTCAGATAAAAAGTTCTTTCCTGGCTTGGGGGAGAGACAAGCGTGCAGCTGCTGTCCTCACTGTGGGAATCGGGCTGGAATCCACAACAGAACTCCCATCCTGCACAGGCCAGGGCGGGGGGGCCCAGGGACGGAACAAGGCTTTGACCCGGAGACCCGGTCAGGCCCAGCTCCATCCTCCCTGACTGTGGGCAGGTGATGCCCCTCTCTGAGCGTCGGTTTCCTCGTGGGTGAAGTGGGGGCCCTGACGGCCACTGGACATGATGGCGCTGGCAACTGGGTGTGAGGCTCAGGGCTGCAGGGTGCTGGGGTCTGGGCCCACCTGCCTTCTGGAGGACTTCCTGGGGGCCGTGGGCTGGGAGAAGTGGGTTCTGTGAGCACCCGCCTTGAGCTGTGAGTCACTGTCCCCAGGGGCTTCGCCTGGGAAGCCCCAGCTGCCTGCCCTGGGCTGGGCCTGGGAGCAGCTGGCAGGGGGCGAGGGCAGAGGCTCCAGCTGGGGCCCTGCCTGGAAATGCCCCAAACCCGGCTCAGGCCCAGACCCCACAACTGCTGAGAGGAGCCCAGCCCTCCGACCTTCCTCCTGCCCCACCTGTGCACGGAGCAGCTGGCGTCCGCTGGCTGCTCCAGTACGGGCTCCGAGAACCCATCGCACGGCTCACATCCCACCTCCGCCGCCTCCTAGGTCTGCGGCCTCGGTGACTGACCGCCTCTGTCTGTGCCTCACTTCCCTCACGTGTAAAACGGAGCTGATGATCAAATGCACCTCAGAAAGCAGTTGGGAGAATCGGTTGGTCAGTTCTGGGCCAGTGCTCAGGGCTCCATGAGGCCGAGGTCGGGGGGGTGGGTGGGGTGGAGGTAATTGAGGTCAAGGAGGGGCAAGCCACCCCAGGCTCGTCACACAGCAGGGAGGTGGCCTGGCCAGGGCTGGAAACCTCATCTCCCCCACCAGACGGAGATCCTCGAGGGCTGGCGCTCTCCCAGGAAGCAGACAGCCCCTCTCCGCGTCCTGGCCGGAGCTTCGGTGGGCAGGGCTAGGGCTGCAGCGGGCGGGTGTTGGGTTTAGGCCTCTGGGGAGATGAGGGAGGATGTGGGCCCGCCCTTGCCTCCCCGCCCACCTCCCTCCTTGGGCTCAGCCTCTCCAGTCCCAGTCCCAGGCCGGCCTCTGGACGCAGGACCAGACCCTGGGCTCCAGGCGGACGCCCCTCACCCAGCCCGCCCTGAGTGACTCACTGCTCCCCTGGCCCCGGGCCACCGCCGTCCCCTGGCAGGAAGCCGGCGAAGGTTGTGCAGGAGCCACGGGGTCTGGTACACGAGGGCCGCTCAGCCAGGAGGGTCTGGAGCAGCTGCCCGGGGACTGCACGGCCGGCGGCTAGGACCTGCAGTGGCCTGTGGAGCCAGCGCCTCCTCCAGGCCCCCAGGCTTTGGGCCTTTTCTTTCTTCTTCCCACCATGAAGAGGGAAGCGACCTGAGAGCCAGACCCCCAGCCAGAGCGGACCAGGGCCGGAGGGCAGCGCCGTGGGCCCTCGGCTGCCCACTCCCCCCTAGCCAGGCATGAAGGGCGGTGGCAGCGCCGTGTGGAGCCTTATGTGGAAGTACTGCATCTCCGTGAGGACCCTCAGGTACCAGGGGGTGTGCGTGTGTATGCAGCCGTGCCTGGCTGTGCCCCAGCGGGCAGAGGCAAGCGGCCACTGGGCTGGCCAGTCGCGTTGGCTCTACGAGGTCCAGGGCAGCCCGCCCTGGGGGAGCAGGGAAGGAAGCACGAAAGGCCACCCTGGCGCTCTCCTCTGAGCCTCTGATGGGGAGGGAGCAGGACAGTGGGCCAAGGGTCTGGGGTGCCCAGGTGCCCCGGAGCATGCCTGGCAGGTTCGGTGTGGCTGGCAGTCTCCCCAGCGTGCACGGGAACTGCGCTTATCACAGAGCGCACCAGCCTTGGGCACATCTGAGTGACCTGGGCCCGTCCCCAGCCTCCCTTGCTGTCACCCCTCGGTGAGATGGGCTCAGAACGCGGGCAGGACTGTTTCACACTGTTGTCCACGCAGTCGCTGAGCCCGGACTTGGGCACCAGGCAGCCCAGGGTCACTGGCTTTTGAGGGTGAAGTGGCTTCACCTCTCGGGCCAGAGTTTCCCACCTGCAGATCCTTGGAGGCTCAAAGGGAGGATTAATTGAGGGAACAGAGGGTGGAGCCTGGCATGCGGCCAGCGTTGGGTAAGAGGTAGCTGCTGACTTCCCCCTCCGTGAGCTAGGGGGTGCCCAGAGCCAGGTGCAGTGGGGGTGGAGAAGGAGGTAGAGCAGAGCTCCACCCCTGGGGAGAGGGCACTCCCCCCCACCCCCACAACACCAATCCCAGCCCCACCCCCGGGTTGGCTGCAGCCTCAGCAGCTGCTGACAGAGTTCAGAGCCAGGAGCAGCGACCAATGGATCCTGTGTGATCTCAGACAAGGCTGGGCTCCACCTCTGTCGAGGGGTTGGGAAGGGCTTAGAGGCCCCACCTATTTGGATAACACCTTCCTTCGGGCATGTTTTTTACTTCAAGGGGAGGTTTTAGGAAGGATAAGGGATTGGAAGATTCCCTTCCCTCTTTCTTCCCGCCCTCATTACCTGGTATGTAAACTATATAAACTCTCCCTTGCTTCCTTCCTTCCTGCCTTCCTTCCTTCTTTCCTTCCCAGAATATTTGTGACCACTTAACATGAAATACCTACAATAAAATAAATAGTAAAACATCAGGATCAAGAAAAACACAATTTAGAACAGGGTATCATGACCTAGCAGAAAAAAAAAAATAGAATAGAGATATGCAGGGTCCTGAGGTCCTTTTGTTGAGATGAAAATTGCTGAGCTTCCTAGCAGCCAAAGGGAAAAGGGAAACCCAGACACCCAGGTCGCTCTCACGGTGATAAGAAGCTATCATTTCCAGGACCACAGTTGTCTCTGCTGCTGGGGGAGAGTGTTTGGGACCCTGGGCCTCATCCTGGGTAGATGGGTGGGTGAGAGGCATTGCAGGGACGGGCCTTGGGCCTGGCTTTAGGGAAACAGGGCAGACAGTAAGGGCTGAGGCTTTTTCTTGGGTGGGGATGCAGGCTGGCTGTAGGAAAGGAGAGGAAAGCTCACCCCTGGAGTGAGTCAGCAGCCGCTTGTTCCTCCTCAAACCCTGGGACAGACCTCCTCAGGCGGGTACCTTGGAGGCCAGGCCAAGCAGGGGGTGAGTCCCTGGGTGCCTTTCCCTGTAACCGCAGCAGGATTTTCCTGCGTCTTGTTCTCTCCTGCGGTTTCCGGGATTGGCACTCTGGAAGCCTCAAGGGTTGTTTACAGGATGCAGTGGGCCCAGGCCTGGGAGGCCCTGCCACGCTTTGCCAGGGGCTCACCAGCTCTGAGGATGAGCAGCCCAGCCTCGTGGAGCCCTGCAGGCTGGCCTCTCCAGGCCTTTCCTCATCCTCAGGGTGGGAGTAATGGCACAGCCACCCGAGGGCTTGTGGGGCTCGAGGTCAGTGCCCACTCAGTGTTTGTGGGCACTGCTGGCCGTACAGAAGCGACAGGCAGGCCTGCAGTGCAGGGCCAGTGTGCACACTGGCAGGGTGGCCGCCTGGCTGTCAATGACAGAGGACCGGCTTGGGGTGGGTGAGGGCACCGTAATTGGCCCTGGGTTCTCCCCAACCCCCCACTTAGAGCCCATAAGTACAGGGTGCTGTGTGGTCAGCAAGGAGGATGGTCCCAGTGTGGGATGCACGGGGTGGGCTCCAGGCTTCAGCACACACACCCTGCTCTGTGCACCCCCCACCCCACCCCTTGGAGGGCCCCCAAGAGGGCAAAGGCCACTCCCTGAGACAGACGGACAGACAGCTGGAGCAGGCCCTCGGCGGGATCCCAGCCCCCTTGGCTGCCGGAGGCGGGTGGGAGACCTGAGTCAGCAGGTCTGCGGCCCCAGGCGGGGCTAGCGGCAGCCACAGGGACAAATTGGAGGGTTGTGATCGGACAGCGCATAGTTTTCCACTTGCGTCTTCAGATTCCCCTCCGCGTGTGCCGGTCGCCCTGGCTGGGCCGCTCACGTCTGGAAAAGCGCGAGGTGAGTGGGGAGCAGGCCGCTGCTGGCTGGCCCTCCCTGGCCCTCTGCCCGGGGCCCCGGTGGCTGCAGCCAAGAAGCCGGTGGCAGGATCCCTGGGACTTGGCCTGAGGTCCCTGAGAGGGGACCCCTGGGCTCAGGGCGTCTCCTGGACAGATCTCCCGGGAGCTGGGCACACGGCGTCCCAGCCAGCAGCGGTAGGTTGTAAGATGTGCAGTCACGGGCCAGATGCTGAACTTCTCGGGCCCGTTTCCTCGCCTGTAGAGTGAGGGGAGCGGTGCCAGCCGGGCGGGCTTCTTGGGGAGATCCTAAGGGGGTTCTGTCAGCTCGGCACCACTGACGCCGTCCCCTGCCTTCCCTCCGAGTCGTCTGCGTCCTGAGGACTGTGATGGAGTGCGGGGGAGGTCAGGCTTGGCAGTCAGGCTGCCCAGAGTTTGGAAGCAGCTCAGCCCTTTCTACCACGGGAGTGACTTTTAGGGTGGTTCTGAAATTAACTGAGTCGATGCCTGCGGGCCTGCCTGCCTCTGGGGTCGGGCCGGAAAATCACTGGTGCACCTGGCATTATTTGGGGAACGAGAGGTTGCTGTGTGCCCCGGGGGCCAGAAGGGCATTTGAGCTGCCAGGGGGGCGGGGTGGCCCAGTTGGGATGCAGACCCTGCCCCCGGCCCCTCCCCCACTGTGGTGAATCGGGGAGGAGGGCAGGGGAGCAGCTGGCAGCCAAGCTCCGGGAGCTCCCAGGGAGCTTCCCGGCCAATTAGCCATCTGATGGCCCTCAGCAGGCAGCCTGCGTGCACTCGTCCTGGGGCGGGAAGCGCGCTGCCTCCCCGCCTGGCCAGCTCTCGGTCGCGGAGATCCTTTCCCACTTGGAGCTGGGACTTCTCTTCCTTTGATGCCACCCCCCACTCTGGGCTGGGGGTGCTGGCCCTGTGCTCAGGCCCCCGGCCCACCTCCGCCCCTGTCCTGACACAGCCTGCAGTGGCCGGGACTCCCAGTCGCCTCCTCACCTTCTCCTGTGGACACACGCCAGGCTCTCCTGGTCCCTCTCTTGGCACCAGAGCCGAGTGCGGCCAGGGCGGGAGATCCCAGGCAGGGCAGAGGAGCTGCCGCCTCCTTGCTCTGGGCGCTGCCCGAAGCTCATGTGGATTCTTCTGGCAGCTTCTCTCCCCTCTCATACGTGGGCCTCCCTGAGCCTCAGCCCTGCAGGCCTGCCCCCTGATCACGCGCTGCTCCGTCGCCTCTGTGCAGGCACGCTGCTTTCTCACATCCACCTGGGAGGGGCACCATCCCCAGGGCAGAGGAGGAGCCTGGGGCTCCGGGCCTAGCGTTATTAGTTCCCTCTCGGGGTCACTGGGGAGACCTTTCTTGGTGGGAGCGCGCTTGCCCTCAGAGAGCCGGGCAGGGGGGATGACGGGGGCCAAGCAACCCCAGCAGGCGTGGGAAAGGCTGACTGCCTACTGTGCGCCGCGCCCTGGGGTTCCGGCAGTGAGTACGTGGACGGCCAGGGTCTCACAGGGCTGAGGTTCGGACGGGAGACCAACAGGAAAACGAATAGATGAAGAGGTCTTCAGACAGGGATTCAGGGAAGAGGGTTAAACTGGGAGGCGTGATAGGACGAAGGGGCAGGAGGGGCCACGTGACCTGGGTGGTCCCGAAAGGCCGCTCCCAAGTGTCCTTCAGCTGACGAGTGGGTCCATCCGTGCAACGGGATGTTACGCAGCCGTGAAAAGGAGTGACGTGCTGGTGCACGCTATGACACGGACACACCTTGAGAACGCCAGCCTAAGCGACGTGAGCCAGTCAGGAAAGGCCGCAGAGTGTGTGGTTCCACTTACACAAACGTCCGCAAGAGGCAAGTCCACAGACACAGGAATAGACTAATGGTTGTCCAGGCTGGGCGGGGCCGAGAGGGACTGCTTAATGGATGTTTCTTTCTGGGATGATGAAAATATTCCAGACTTAGATGGTGGTGATGTTTGCACCACTCTAAATATACTGAAACCATTGAACTGCACACTTTATTTTTATATTTTTTATTTTTTTGGCTGTGCTGCAAGGCATGCGTGATCCTAGTTCCCCGACCAGGGATCAAACCCGTGCCGCCCACAGTGGAAGTGCGGAGCGCTAACCACCGGACCGCCAGGGAAGTCCCGTGAATTGCACACTTTAAATGGGTGAATTTTATGGAATGCAAATTGTATCTCGATGAACCTGTTTTAAAACAAGGCAAAGAAAAGAAAGGCCTGTGTGAGGGGGTGGCCTTGAGTTGAGCACGGCAGGAAGGAGTGAGCTTGTGCAGAGCTGGGGGAGAACTAACGTTCCAGCAGCGAGCACAGCAGGTGCAAAGACCCAGAGGCGTAACGTTAGAGACAAGGGTCAGGGAGAGAAGGAATGCGGTGTCCCCAGGGTCCAGGACCACATTCTTTTGAGGACTTGAGAGTTGACTGAGGTTGGAAGAGAGACAGGGCAGGGTTTGAAGCAGGATAATGACATGACGTGCTTTCTGTTTTAAAACAATCACGGCTGCGAGGAAATGAGACGGTGGAGGGGACAGGGTGTGGGCTGGCGGGGCTGGAGAGACCAGTCAGGAGAGAGATGACGACGGATACCCCAAGGAGACAGACTGGCAGAAGGTGGCAGTGATCGGTCCCACAGTGGGGAAGGCTTCCTGGAGGAGGGGCCTGGGCAGGGCCTCCAGGAATGGGGGATGGGCCGGACAGTGGCGGGGAGTGGCCAGGGACTCTCCAGGTGACCCCACTGGTGTGGGCACGGGGAGTTGAACGTGTGGAGACCCGCCCGGCCACAAGGAAGGCAGGCTGACCGCCCCACCCCTGCCATCCCCGGTCCCCTCTGGGCTGAAGCAGCTTTCAGAGTAAGTAGGGTAGTGTCCTCCAGGGCCACCTGTCACACGCCTTTGTCCTGCCTGCTCAGGCTGGCCCACAGTGAGAGTGTTAGCTCCGTGTGGCCAGAGACCCAGCCGGGCCGGCGCTCTGAACAAAGCAGCCTCGACGAAACTCGAGTGGCCCCGAAACGCGATCGGCCACGAGAGACCGGCCAGGCAGGAAGCTGTATTATTTATTGAGCAGAGCCCGTGGGGCGTGCCTGGTCCGGGGCCCCTTGGACGGGCCAGACCTTGAAAGAGCCCACTGGGCAGCGTCCGGGCCCTGTCGGGGGCGGGCGGGGGCCCCAGGGTGCCTGGGGCGTGGTTTCCTGGACGCCGGCTGAGCAGGGAGGAAGTCGGTCAGGCCCTGCGGGGGGAGGGCCCACAGCTGGTCCCGAGGGGCCACGGAGGCAGGCAGGGTGCTGGGGCTCCAGGAAGACTGCCGCCCTCTCCGTGGTGACACTGTGAGTACCCACCGCCTGCCCAGGAGCAGGGAGAGGGGCTCGGCCACCTGGGTGACCTGCGAGGGGCCGTCAGTGTTTGGGGCAGCGGCTGGGGTGAGGGTCTCTGGCGCGCTCGTTGGGGTTTTGGCTGTTTCTTGGAACTGTTTTCTGTGCCTTCTCACTGCCTGGATGGTGTGGCCCAGCTGGCCCAGGTGCCCCAGGTGTTTCCCCACAGCTGCCTGGAAGGGCGGCCACGGCTGCAGGAGGGAAGTCCGCTCGCTCCCCTGGGGGTTAGACCCACCCCCACGCCCTGGAGGGAGGACAGCCAGGGCCCCTCAGCCCACCCGGGCCGGCTGGTTCTGTGCCTGGGGCCCCACGACCCCCCCTCCCGCCCGAGAAAGAGGAACTCTGGCCCAGGCCCACTTCACAGCCAAGTGAACTGAGGCCCCAGAGGCCCCCAGAGCGTGGTCGGTGCATCCCCCCCACTCCCTCGCCCGAGGAGCCCGCACTTGGAGCCCAGGGAGACTGGGCCGAGGGCGCAGGAGGCTTCGCCGGGCTCTGGGAGCCGGGCTTCCTGTTTGTCAGTCCATCAGGGTCAGCTTTGTCCCGAGCGGACACTGCCTGGGCAGCTCTCCCCCCACTGGCCCCGCAGTGGCCCGGCGCGTGTCCCCTCGGCAGCCCCAGCCCCGCCGACAGCTTCACCTTCTTTCTGAAATGGTGCAGCACGGAGCCATGAGGCTTGGCAGATCCCGGGGCGGGAGGGACTCAGGGACAGTCCCGGTGGGTGGGCAGCTCTGTACACACAGAACGAGCAGCTCAGTGTGGCGCTGGTGCCGTCCCTCGGGAAGTCCCCTTTGGCGCGCAGGGGACCTGGGCCACCTGCCCCTCGGGGAGGTTCCCCGCTGTGTCCTGCTTCCCCCTCTAACCCTCACAGCAACTGGGAAGCAGAATGGCTGTCACCTCTGGTAACGTGAGGGCGTCCATGTGGCGTCCCCCGGCCGGCGTACATAGGGGAGCCGGGGTTTGAACCTGGAGCTACCCCCAGCCCCTCGGTGTATCATGCAGCCTCTGTCGGGGCAGGAAGTACAGGGGACAGGGGTCAGTGGATCCCATGACGACCCCATTGCTGGGTCTGTTTCTCCCTTTGCAGGGGTTGGACTCCAGTCCTGAGGAGGGTCTGCTGCCCCATGAGCCCCCAATAGCCGGGACTGGGGTGGAGGAGGCTTGGCTACAGGAGTGAGAGCTCCAAGGCTGCCCTCTGAGCTGGGGTCAGCGAAGGCTTCCCCTGACCCATCCATAAAGCTGCCTGATGGCCCAGAGGGCCAGGGGTCACGGAGGACCCCAGTGGTCAGACCGCTCAGAGCCCAGGGCTCCGGCCCCCAGCTCGGCATCTCCAGCAGTGAGCTGCTTCTGCTGGGCTCCAGGGCACAGCTGCGGAGCCTGGCCAGGTGGATGCACGCTGGTCCAGCCGGGCAAAGGCCACCCCGAGGGCATGCGGGACTCTGGGGCCGGCGCTTGTGCCGGTGCCTGGGACAAGCTGCTTTCACTCCCGAGGCCTCCTGTCCTCGCCTGTGCACAGGCCGTGGAGTCAGGAGCCAAGCACCCCACGACTCTGCCGTCTCAGCACCTTGCTTGTCCATAAGTTCAAGGATTCCACTTTTATTGAGCACCTACTGTGTGCCAAGCACTGTGTTGTCTGGGGATCCAAAGGGACAAACGAACCAGACAAAAAGTCAGGGGAGGGGGATGGATAGCAGGGAAGGGGCACCAGGGCAGACGTGATTTATTTTCATAGGTCCACGTGGCCTATTTGAAACAAAGCCAGCTAGTATACCAGATTGATGATTTCACAGTTATCAATGCTTAGGATGGAGCAAAGCTAAAAAATCAAGAAGTAGGTAGATGTGAAGTTGACTTGGAGAGCAGGTGGCGGGCAGAGAGGGCCCGCGTGGCGCAGGGTCGTGGGTGCCTGGAGCTCTGAGCGGAAGCGTGGCGAGTGGGGCTGAGCTCCGCGTCTGCAGCCGGGCTGTGAGGAGGGATGTAGGGCATCCCAGCCGCTCCCTCCCCTGAAACTTCTGGAAGTCCCCAGACCAAGTCCCAGTGGTAACGTGACCCTCCTCAACTTGGCTCTGCTAAGATCGGTCCTCATGCCCAACCATCCCTCCTCCTGACCCTCCGAGTGAGGGGGTCGCGGCTGTGTAGACATTAGGGTCTCATAACGCTGGGGGGTCCCGGCTCTGCACTCCTGCCTGTGGGGGCCAGGTCAGGCTCCGCTTGCTCGAGCATGAAAGGAGACTGCTTCGTGGTCACCAGATACATTCAGGTTTGATGGGTGTTCCTTCCCTGCCACACCTCGAAGAGCCCACATCCTCGGAGAGTTTCCCTCGGGCCTGGATACTTTCCAGGTGACCCTTTCCCCCGGGGCATGGCCTGGGTGGGACACGGAGTCCACGGAACCGCCTTGGGCCCATCTCCCAGAGGCCTGCTGGCCTCATCCTGTTTGGAGCCCCTCCCCTGGGCTTGGAGTGAGCTGGGGCTAGGCAGGACCCTCACCTACACCATCAGAGAGCCAGAGCAGCTCGGCCTTCAAGACCCCTGCCCAGAAGTGGGGCTACTGCCACGGCAGGAGGACCGGCCAGGCGTGGGCAGGGTGTGCCTGGATCTCCATGTGGCCCCCGAGCTGGGGCGGGGGTCTGCTGAGCACAGCATCTGCAGGCCGTCCGCCAGGTGAGGGAGGAAAGGAGGATCCGCACCGTGGCCTCCGCTCCGAGTCCCCCCCCCATGTGGGCCAGGCGAGCGTGAGGCATCCTCTGACCTTCACTGAGAGTCTGTGAAGGAGGAGTCGTTACCGCAGTCGATGGATGAGCAAACCGGTGCCCAGAAATCCCTATCAGCGTGACATCACCTGCTTCTAGGAAACAGGTGCGAGGGCTACGGCCCGGCAGAGCAGGGTCTCTGGGCCGCACCCAGAGTGCTGGGCCTGGACGCCGGGCTGTGGTCAGGCTGCTGACGCAGGCTGAGAGCTCAGACTTTGGTGTGAGTGTCACTCTGCTGCTTTCTTGGATATGTGACCTTGGGCGCTTCAGGTCACCTCGCCAAGCCTCATAGTAGACGACCTTCTAGTTGCAAGTGACAGAGAAATCCAAAACAAACAGGCTTATGCATTGAAGGGGCTCCTCTGGCTCATGGAACTGAAAAGTCTAGGGGTAACTAGCTTCAGGAATGGCTGGATCCAGGAGTTCAATTTATGTAATGGGTTTGGACTTTTCAACCCTCATGCTGCTTTCTCTCTACTGTCTTCATTTTGGCCTTCTCCACGTGGGTGCCTGGCATGTCGGGAGTGTTCCCCAGCCCTGCGATGGGCTGGCTGCAGGGCCAGGCTGTGGCGAGCCGCATGCTCTTTCTGTCCTGGGATGTTGACAGTGCCCTGGGGGAGATGGGACAGGAAAAGAGGAAGTTACGACACAGGCAGTCAGAGCTGAGCAGGGGTGAGCTCCAAGACCAGTGGGAGCCCAGAGGAAGAATGTCAGAGTTCACATCCGGTCAGGTTCCCCAAAGGCTTCCTGGAAGGGGTGGCAGCTCAGCTAGACTTTGAGGTCTTGGAGTTGGCCTGGGGAATGAGAAGTGAGGGAGCAGGTGCCCTGGGGTCCAGTCTGGGGCTCAGGTCAGCTCAGGATCCGCACACGGTGGGACTGACCTGGCTGTGCTGGGTTCTTGGAGCTCCTGCCCAGGCTCAGAGGTCAGGATGCCTGGGGGGTGGCGGTGAGGGAGCGACAGGGCCTGTGTTTGGGTGATAGATGGCCCGGCTTCTAGGCTGTGAGGACAAGAAAGAGAGCACTTAGTGAGCACCTACTGTGTGCCTGTAACTCTCCATCTGGCCTCGTTCTGGCCGCAACAGCCCCTGGAAGCTCCGCATCCCCTGTTTGCAGAGAATGAGCCGGGTGCTTGATGAGAACAAGCCTTTTCTAGATACGCCCGTCAATCGTATTTCCCTGCAAAGTTAGAAGGTGCGCTAACCCGCTGGCCGGGCTCAGCGGCCTCTGCTCTGCCATCAGGAGGCTGCAGGGCTGCCCCGTGGCAGGGTCGCGTGGGGAAGCCACCGTGTTCAGAGCGGTTGCGTGTTGAAACACCTTCCCAGAAGACTAACCACCAGGCCTCCCCTCACACTGGCAGCAAACACGGTAAATCTGAAACCTGATGCCTGCAAAACAGGGGCGCGTCAGAGCCAGAGGCCAGGGGTGAATTGTGAAGCCAGGGACCCCGACGCCGCAGTGGGTATGGACGGCCACCCGCTCTGGGCAGCCAGGAAACAAGCTTGGTTCTGAGCTTTAAGCGGCGAATTTTTAAACCCCTTCTAAACTGCTCCTCAAGTGTGTTCACGGGCGGCTGAGATAAGCCAGGGTGGGAGCAGGAAGATGGAGGGTCAGATCCCAGCTCCCCCTTCGGCTGCCGTGACCCCTCGGGCAGCCCCCTGTGCCTCTCTGAGCCTCAGTTTCCTCCTCTGCAAAATGAGGGTAGCATTTCACAAGGTGAGGATTAAATAACATTATACTTGGGCGTGTCCACGTGTAATGACATAGCAGTGGCTCCGTAAAGGTCAGTGATTACGTTGAGTAAAACTACTGTTCTCAGTTTGACTGTAACATTTTTTAAATTGTCGTTTTTGCAACCATGGATTTGAGACAAATGGGAAACTGTTTGGTTCCGGGTATATGCCCCCTGAGGGCAGGCACCAGGCCAGTGAGACCTGAAGGTCAGGAAATGCACTTGGTGAGTTAAGAGCAGATTTTGAATTTGTCAAATCCCAAGTCAATCCAGGGTGTTCTTCTCCTCAAAGATCCAGTGAGACAAAAGCAAAGCACTAGTGGCCTTTGCCCGAGGGATATAATCAAGCGTGGCAGCAGGCCAGAGCCGGGTGGCCGTGGCTCTTCGGGGGTAGGGGGGTAGCATTTAGGAGAGGTTTTCAGGGGAGCACAGGCACCTGTGCTGGGTCTGGAGTGGGCAGGTAGAGAGGGAGGAGATGGTGGGTGGATTCTGTAGGTCGAGTCCCCGTGTGTTTGGGGAGCAGCAGTCAGAGTTGGGTGGTGTTGGGTCTGGAAGGGATGAGGGCCAGATTGGGGCCAGAAAGCAAGGCAGGTGGGCCGGAGCCCGGGGTGCTGTGCTCTCTCTGTGGGCACAGAGGCGCCGTCGGGGCTTTTGAGCAGGGAGGTTAGATTAACCAGTGTTCTTTCGGCGGCAAGTGAGAAAAGCAAACAAACAAAAACCCAGACTGGCTGAAGCTGAGGCTGAATTCATTGCCTTCTACTTCTGAAGCAGACAGGGCTTTGGGTACAGTTTGATTCAGGAGCTCACACTATTTGTCAGAGACACTGGTGTCTTTTTCTCTTCTTTCCCGACTTCATTCCCAGGCAGTATCTCTGCTCGTGACGGGACTGACAGCTCCAGGTTTACAATAGTCTGACAGCTGATGATCCCAACAGAAACGGTTCCAACAAACTCCCAGTACAGGCTCGGGTCACATGCCCATCCCTGGACCAGTCACTTTGGTAAGGGGGCGGAATACTGTCAAGTTAGGGATCGAGTCCCTGGACACAAATTAGATAGACTAAGAGTGGAGGAGGGGGATCCCCCAGAGAAAAGTGGGGTGCCTTACTGGAAGTGAGCTGGGAGGCTGGGCAGGCACAGACATCCAGCCTCCCCGCCGTGATCTGATAAGACCCTCCAGGCGCTGTGCTCGGCGACTTGACCTGCACCATCCCTTCCTGTCAGCACCGTAGGCTAGGGTTTCTTATAATTCCCATTTTGCAGGTGAGAAAACCACGGCTTAGGGAGATAGTCACTTGCCCAAGTTCACATCATTAACAGATGTCCTCACACCTCAAATCATCCTGACCCCGAAGCCCAGGCTCTGAACCATTTGCTCCACTGCCTCCTGGTCATCAGACCTGCGTTTGAAGAAGATGCCTCAGGACCTCAGATGGAGGATGGATTGCAGGGGTGACCGGAGGCAGAGGATGGGCAGGAGGCTGGAGCCACGCAGGCAGAGAGGAGGGCAGCCCCGAGGGATACAGCTACGGGGCATCTCAGCCCCTTGGTCCCAAACCACTGCCAGCCCAGCTCTCCTGTGCTGTGTCCTGAAGTAGAGAAAATATACAGTAATATGTGAGTGTGTATGCACACACACACATATGTGTGTGTATTCATTATTGTGCCTCCTGGTTCCCGATTGGGGCGATCTTAGTAGGAGGGTGTGAGGTGTGAGGCTCTGGGGCTGGAGGCTGGCTTTGTGCTCCTGCTGTGGGCACAGGGGCACTTCCAGGGCAGTTTCCGGAGGAGGTGGTCAAAGGGAGGTGACCACCCACCTGGCATAGGGCCAGGGTGGGGAGTGGGCGGGATGGGGAAACAGCCGCTCCTCACTTCCCTTTTCAGCCCTAAGACTTCCCAGGAGAGAGTCCCACCCTCCTGATGACATCACACCAGGTCAGAGGTCATTCTGCCCACACCTTCCTTGCAAAAAGAGGAAACCGAGGCATTGGGAGCACAGCGTGTTCTGCCTCGCTGTCGCCACCTGGGGAAGTCTGGCGGCGTGAGTCCCAGCCCTAGATGGCCTGCTGCCTTGCTTTGTGACCTAGGGCAAGCCACAGAGCTGCTCGGGGCCTCAGTTATATCTGCAAAATGGACCTACTGTTACCTCACAGAGTGGGCAAATGAGAAAACCTTGAAAGGACTGGGTGCAGTGCCAGGCACCTCACAGGTGTCAGTGAATGCTGGCTGTGACGATTCCTTCCTTTGCATGGTCAGCTCAGAGGGACGAACAGCTATAGATCCCAGGAAGCTGGGCCCAAGCTCCAGCTCTGCCGTCCAGGCTGTATGGCCTTGGGCAAGTCACCTCATTTCTCTGGGCCTCAGTTGCTTTACCTGGGAAATGGCTTTTGCATCACCACCTCAGGGGTCACTGAGCGGACTGATGGAACACCCTGTCCACGGGATGGGATTTTCGGGGGCGTCTCTTTCCCACTGGGCGGTTGGACGTCCCCTCCCCGACGACTCCCCTTCCTGCCCTGGGAGGGGATCGAGTGAGTTACTCTATTGGTAAATCTTTCCGCTGAGCACCTGCAGTGTGCCAGGCACTGCCCGAGCGATGAGGAGGTCAGACCAGGATCCCTGGCGTCCCGTCTCCCAGGTGGCAGCTGGCCCCCAGCTGGTGCCGCCACTGCTCCGTCATCTGCTGGGCCAGTTACGGGAGAAGGGCCCCCGCGGAGCCTGCCTCTGGACGCTGCGTGGCTGCTGAAGGCGGAGTCCTTTGCTGACAGCTCCCGGGCCTCTTCTGGGGGTCCGCGTGCCCCCGTCCTCATTGCATCGGGCTGGGTCGGTATCCCCGCCCCCGGTGTGGCAGTGTCCTGCTGCCTTCCCCTGTGGCCCCAGTTGGGAGTTGGAGGAGTGTCTGCAGGGTGTCCCCTGACCGCAGCGTGGAGGCTTTTGGACCCAGAAGCCGGATGTGGAGGAGGGCAAGTACAGGCAGGGTGACTCAGACAAGCGCCTTTGCTCCTGAGTCTGTCTCCTCCCCTGTAAAAGGGGAGAAAGACACCCACCCACGGCAAGGGCTTTGTAACCTTCTCCCGTAAACGCCCCAGGAGAGGCTGGGCTGCAGGGCACTGCCGACCCAGAAGCCCTCTGCACTTCGGCCAGTTCAGGCCGATCAGAGCCCAGCTCGGTGCAGGGTGCAGGCGTCTCCCAAAGGCTGCCACCCTTAGCCCCGCTCAGGACTCTGTTCTGTTTAAAGGGCACATAAGTTCCCCTGGGGCCCGGGACACCGCTTGTGGGTCCCCCACCCCTCCAGGGAACGCTTTAGGTCCCTGGGTCTGCCTTCTGGGGCGTGGGCTGGGCCCTGAGCTGTGACCACCCCCCCACCACTGGGCAGCCACGCTAGTGATGGACATGCCATTTCCTGTTTCAGTTAGTGTTTGCTGTGTAACAAACCACCCCAAATGTCGTGGCTGCAACCGCAGTGTGTGACTGTGCCGGCTAGAACCCGGGCCGCCCTGCTGGTCCTCCTGGGCTCACCAGAAGGTGCCAGGTGGCCCCACTCACATGGCTGCAGTTGGTGCTGGGGCACCTCTGTTTTCTCTACCCCCCCGGCAGTTTGGCCCTCAGTGGGCAGCCAGCGGCCATGGCATCTGAGGGCAGCGTTCCAAGGGGGTGAAGGTGGAGCCTCAAGGCTCTTGAGGTGCAGCCTCGGAACTCAGACAACCATCCCTCCTGCCACATTCTGTTGTGCAATGAAAGTCCCGTGGCCAGGGGGAGGGGAGACGGACCCCACCTGTGGGAGGAGGGGACGAGTCCTAGAGCTGAGGGGCCTGGGTACCGGGATGCAGGGAATCTGTGGCCATATTTTGCAGTCACAGAGTATGCGTCATTAGGATTTTGCCAGCCTCTTACCTTACAAGGGTTGGGGTCAGGGGAGCTAGTTCTAAAATCATTGGATACAGAGCCAAAAATTACCCGGTAGAACTACCCTTGAAGACCCCTTACGTTGCCACGGCATGCAGAGCCCCTGGTTCGGCACCCACCCTGCAGGAAGCTCTGTGCCCACTGAGCGGGCGAGTCCCTGAAGCAGGCCAGATGCGGGGGTGAGGCTTGCCCAGGCATTCCAGGCTTTGCTGGGGCAGGGGGAACCCCAGATCCCAGCTGGGAGTGGAGGGGGTCCCAACCAGCCAGCTCACCTTCTGCGTCGGCTCCATTCTGTGTTTCCGTTAAGCCTCTAGAAGCTGCATTGCCCGGGACGGAGGCCGCTGGCCATAGATGGCTATTTAAATGTCAACTACTGAAAATAATTCAAATTTTAAAGAAGTCAGCTCCCCAGCTAGCCCCATTCCAAGTGCTCAGTGACCACATGGCTAAGAAGTGGAGGGCCAGGAGTCAACTGGCCCCAGCCAGCCCCCTTCACCCAGCCCTCACCTTCATGGTCACCCAGGCCTGGTGCTGGCCACTTGAGACTCAAAGTGACTCGGCCCCATCCCAGTAACTGCCCTCTAGAGGCTCCCGACCCGCTGGGAGCAGGCGGGCTGGGGAAACGCAGTGCCAGAGTGGGAACTGGGCAGCCAGGCCCCCGGAGACTTGCTGAGGTGGGAGCCCTAGGGCCTCCCCCTCGCCGCTCCAACCCTGTCCTCCCCGCCACGAAGCAGCGGCGTGGGGAGTTGGGATGGCTCCATGTGCACTTGCCAGCTTTTCTGGTAAAGGGAGGACGCCTTTTCATCTCCCCAAATCCCACACGTACCACCCCCCCGACCAGTGCACATAAGGGTTAGTATCCGTGGCTGAAAAATCACGGTGAGCCACTGAGAACCCATTTTACATGAATGTGAAGTCTGTGAATTTTATTCATCGCACAGCATCTGTTTTGGTTTGAAAGATGTTAATGTGTGAAGCATAGTATTTGGTCTACCAGCAGCGTATATGGAATGCAAGAACCCCTAAAATAATTCAGGGGCTCCCAGCCTGGGAATCGGTGGAATCTCCAGGAATGGGATGGGTAGCGCCCGGGCGGTGGAGGGGTGTGGGAGGGTACCTAGACATGGGATGAGCAGGGACACCCCCTGTGGGAGGTGTGTTCACAACTGCATCAGCGCCTTTTCTCCTTTGGGGGCCATGGATTTATTCTCAGGGGTACTCAAGTTCCACTCAGTAATATTTTTACGTGTGGATTCATTACAAGTTATTTTGTAACAATTTCAATCTTGAAGAAGGCCTGCAAGAATTTAAAAAAAAAGAATTCTCCCGTGTACCCTTCACCCACTTCATCATAAGTAACATTTCACCCGATTTCAGTCTCTCACAAAAACATTTTTTTCTCCCCGAACTATTTGAGAGGTCATCGCAAACATGCAACCTGGGACTTCCCTGATGGCGCAGTAATTGAGAGTCCACTTGCCGATGCAGGGGACGCAGGTTCGTGCCGCGGTCCAGAAAGATCCCACATGCCGTGGAGCGGCTGGGCCCGTGCGCCATGGCCGCTGAGCCTGCGCGTCCGGAGCCTATACTCAGCAACGGGAGAGGCCACAGCAGTGAGAGGCCCGCGTACTGCAAAAAAAACAAAAACAGAAAAACATGCAACCTAATGACTCTTACTCCTAAATAATACTTCAGCATGTTTCCTAAGAGCAAGGACACTCTCTTACATATCTGCGGTCCAATAGCCAAATTCATGAAACCTAACATGGTCACAGTACTAGGATCTAAAGTACAATTTAGGGACTTCCCTGGCGGTCCAGTGGTTAAGACACCGAGCTTCCAATGCGGGGGGTGGTGGTTCAATCCCTGATCAGGGAACTAAGATCCCACATGCCACAGGGTGTGTCCAAAAAGTAAAAACTAAATAAATAAAATACAATTTAGAGTTGCATTTCACCAGTTATCCCAATGATGTCCTTTATGTCAAGTTTTTCCCCAATCCAGAATCTTGCATTACATTTAGTCATCATGGGTTTTCATGAAGCTTTACCAAGGTTTACTTTGTATCATAAAATTCACTTGTGTTAAGTGTACAATTTAATGATGATTAGTATACTTACAGAGCTGTGTAATCGTCGCCATGATTTTAAATCATTTCAAATCATCTTGAAAAGAAATCTGTGTCTGTTTTCTATCACTCTTTTGTCCCACCCCAGCCCCCGACAGACACTAATCTACTTTCTGTCAATAAACTTGCCTTTCTGAGCATTTCATATAAATGGAATCATCTAGTAAATGACCTTTTGTGACTGGCTTCTTGCACTTAGCCTAATGTTTTCAAGGTTCAGGCATGCTGTAGCAGGTGTTAGAACTTCATTCCTTTTTTTTGCTGATTAAGACTCCCTCCGTTGTATAGATAGACCACATGTAGTTTATCTACTGTCCTCAGTTGATGGACATTTGGGTTGTTTCCCCAGTTGATGGACATTTAGGTTGTTTCCCCAGTTGATGGGTATCTGGGCTGTTTCTACTTTTTGGCTATTATGAATATACTGCTAGGGATATTCACTTACAAGTTTTTATGTGGACATGTGTTTTCATTTCTCTCGAGTAGATACCAAGGAGTGGAATTGCCAGGTCAGGTAGTAACTCTATGTTTAACTTTTTAAAAAACACACAACTGTTTTCCAAAGCGGCTGCGCCATTTTTTATTCCCACCAGCACTGTATGAGGCTTCCAGTTTCTCCAGACCACCTGGACGGCTCTCTAAAAACTGAGTTCTGCTGTCTGGTTTCTGTGGCTGCCTTTCCTATTCTGTTTTTGAACACGTGGTCTTCAAGGGACCCTCCAGTGTGGTCTCACTTAACTCTGGATTCATTGTTCCCTAAAGTGGGGTCTGATGAACGTTGCAAACTGTATTCTTAGGGGTCCACCAGTTCTTAAGTTTGAGAGACCCTTAATATAGAGCCATCTCTCAGACGGGAAAGTAGAGGCCCTTATAGAGAAAGTGATGAGTCCAAAGCCGTGCATCTGTGAGTGCCCACAAGCCAGCACGGAGGCCGCGTGGAGTAAATAGGAGCCACTTAGGAAGTCGTTCAGCACCCGCCCAGTTTTCTCACCTGTAAAATGGAGGGGGCGTCACCCATCTCTAGAAGCAGGAGCAATAGAGACAGTGTCGGTAGAGAGCCCAGCTCAGCTCCTGCCTGATGCAGAGTGGACACCACGTGTGCCCACCACCTGGCCTTGCACCCGGCCCCCTCCTCCGCAGCATCTCCTCTCCCCAGCAGAGCAGCCCCGAGGGCCGGCTCCCGGCTCCAGCTGTCCCTCCCCCTCACGCACCTCAGCTGTCCCCAGTGCTTAGCCACTTACTGGGCACGGCTCTGTCACAGGCCCTGTACTGATGCTGGCAAAACAGAGATGATTCCTACTCCATCCCCGCCCTCGGGGACTTTGGGCAATGAATAGTCTCATTAGCTGATGATTACAGGACAGCGTGGCAGTGGTTATTTTTACAATCAATAGCTAACAGTTATTGAATTTCTCCTATGTGCCTGGTCCTGTTCTAAGAACTGTGTCAGGATGTACAGGGCATTGTGCGAGCCAAGATGTCTAGAGGAGGTGACATTTTTGCAGCTGGATCTTAAGGGTGGGTTTGGACTTGAGCTAACAGGCAAAAAGCACTCTTCAGGAATTTTTACTAATTTGGTGGGTGAAAATAGTATCTCATTATTATGGTATGCGATTCTTTATCAGTAAGGTTATATATCTTTTTGTATGTTTATAAGCCATTTATATTTTTTCTTCTCTGAGCTACCTAGTTAAATCAGCTGGACACTTTTATTTTCATGGTTTTCTTATTGATTTGTTAGAACTCTTTGTATATTGATGAACCAAAGGGCATAGTATGTGCAAATACTCAGTGTTGTGGAACAGCATGGCGTACTCACAAGACATTAAGTGTAGCTTGACTTTGGGGGAAGCAGCTGAAGATGGGGGGGTGGGCAGGGAGGCAGAAACTAGTTCTGGTGCTGAACTGGGAGCTTAGACTTTATCCTCCAGGTCATGGGGAGCTTTAGAAGGGTTTTGAACAAGGAAGGGATGTGATTGAATCTGTATTTTTTTTAATATAAATTTATTTATTTTATTTATCTTTGGCTTCGTTGGGTCTTCGTTACTGTGCGCGGGCTTTCTCTAGTTGTGGCGAGCAGGGGCTACTCTTCGTTGTAGTGTGCGGGCTTCTCATCGTGGTGGCTTATTGCGGGGCACGGGCTCTAGGTGCACGGGCTTCGGTAGGTGTGCCACGAAGGCTCAGTAGTTGTGGCTCGCAGGCTCTAGAGCACAGGCCCAGTAGTTGTGGCGCCCGGGCTTAGTTGCTCCACGGCATGTGGGATCTTCCCAGACCAGGGCTCGAACCCGTGTCCCCTGCATTGGCAGGCGGTTCTTAACCACTGCGCCACCAGGGAAGCCCTGAAGCTGTATTTTTGAAAGTTGCTTTAAATAAGGGACAATGATGGGTGGAGGGATGGGCTAGGAGGATAAATTGAGGCCAGAAAGTGCAGAACCGTGAATGTCCCGCTGAAGAGCGTCAGTTTGGTTTGCTGGGCAATGGGGAACGTTCTGGGTAACGACAGGGGGTGGGGAGAGGAGAGGGGCAGGATCAAGGCCATGGCTGATCCCCGGTGGGGTAAGTGGTTCAGTCTCCCTGCAGGAGGCTTTGCCCCCACTGACGTCTCCTTCCCACATGGGTGCCCAGTGCTGGGTCGTCTCTTCCTGCTCCGAGGAACTGATCTCCAACCAGACAGACGGGACTGTTGCCAGGGCTGATCTGGAGAGGAAAGATGAACCAGGAGTTTCCAGGCAGGGCGCGGTGGGTGGGAGAAGGAAAAGGGAAGAGCATGGTGGCCAGCCTGGAGGGGCCTCAGAAGTCATGCATTCCATAGGCCAAGGAAGCTGACCCTCGGCTTCCGCTCCCACAGCGCAAGGCCGGGAAGCCCCACCTCCCGGCAGCATTCCACATCAGGTTGGCTCTTCCAGTGAGAAGGTTCTCGGTCTGGTCTGACGTCAGAGCTGCACGGAGCCTTGGCACTTGCCTTATCTCAGGCTTCCTGCCTGCTCGATTGAGGGGACCTCAAGGCTCAGAGGAAGACGATCCTCCCGCGGTCACACAGGGAGTGAGCCCCAGCCCGAGTCAGAGCAGGCCTCCCAACTACGCGTGCAGACTCAGAAATGATTCTTTTTAAAACATAATTTTTTTAAGCAGTAGTACATGCAGAGGGCACAAAAAATATTTAAATGGAACATTTCAGTGAAAAGCCATTCTCCTACCCACCCTGGCCCCCAATTCTCCACACCCTTCCCCAGGGCACCACTGTACCAGTTTCTTAAGCACCTTTGTCAGAGATAACACATCCACACACAAGCAGGTACCCTATACCCTGCTCTTTTTTTACATAAAAGGTAACACACCATACCCTGTACTGCACCTTGCTTTTTCCACTTACAAAAATACCTTGGAGATTGCTCCTTGTCCGTCATGTACAGAAGCTGCATCCTTTTTGACCGCCGCGTAGGTTTCCACCGGACGGATGTATCGTAACAGGCATCTGTCGAGCAATCCCTCTTTGGCGCACTTTAGGTAACAAGAAGACGCCAATAATTTTTATTCACTTTAAAGACAGTTGCTTAATTTTTTAAAGGCACATAAAGAAGATTTAATCAGCCCGTGAGCCTGTGCCTATGTCCAGATAATCCCTGGCGACTTTTTACAAATCAACTAACCCTCAGAAAAGTATCACATGAAAAGTAAGAGCTCCTCCCACACGCGTTGCACACACCCCACCGTCCTCCCAAAAGGCAGCCATGAATAGCAGGTACTGTTTGGGTATGTGGGTATCCTCTCGGAGAGAAGTAGGAGATTACAGTACGCATATATGTATAACCTTTTACAGTGTGCACAAGGGGATCACAACATACACAGTGTTCTGTCCCCTGCATTTTTTTTTTTTTCGCGGTACGCGGGCCTCTCACTGTTGTGGCCTCTCCCGTTGCGGAGCACAGGCTCTGGACGCGCAGGCTCGGCGGCCATGGCTCACGGGCCTAGCTGCTCCGCTATGGCATGTGGGATCTTCCTGGACCGGGGCACGAACCCGTGTCCCCTGCATCGGCAGGCGGACTGTCAACCACTGCGCCAGCAGGGAAGCCCTGTCCCCTGCATTTTTCAGCAGAAATGCCTCCTGGAGATACTCCCGTGAAGTCCCAGCCTGTGGGTGTGTTCGTGCCGGCTCACCCTCCCCCAGTGTTGGACACCAGAGGTGTCTCTCTTCTTAGTTTGCTGACTGACACAGAGTGCTGTGTGCACTGCCCTTGCGTCTTCATGCCAGCATGCTGGATGGCTTTGCCGGATCACCCTTCAAAAACAGGTCGCCCCATCTTGCACCTCACCCTCCAGTACTCTGGATGCGCTCATCTCCTCCCACCTTCAGTAGCGAAAGCATCATCATACTTGTTCTTTTCTGCCAGCTTGGTAGACACAGAAAATGACAAGCATGCTGTGTTTCAGTTTGTATTTCTTCAATATGCATTAATTACAAGTGAGATTGAGTATCTTTCCCTGAGCCGCTGTTTCTATCCTCTGCTCTTTTTTCTAATTGGTTAGTCATCTTTTTCCTATAGCTTTGAAAGAGTTTTTTACGTATCCGGGAAAGTAACTTTCATCTCATTTTCCTCAATTAACTTCTGTCATATGTGCTGCAGATATTCTCTTTAAGTTTACTCTTCGTCTTTTTTGACTTTGTGGTATGTTTTATTCCATTTAGAAGTTTTCGTTTCTATGTAGTTAAATTTACCAGTATTTTCCTCCATCGCTTCTGGGAATACAAATATTTATACAGTACATCTTACACAACCTTTTCACACATTATCACAGTCGATCCTCAGAGCAGCCTTTGAAAGGAGGCAAGGTGACGATTTTTATCATCAGGTCTATTTTACAGATGAATTCACATGAGGCTCAGAAAGGTGGTGGGACCTGCCCAGGCTGAACAGATTCTAAAACCCTTGCTCTTCCCAGGTCCCTCACCTGCCTTCCTGCCAGCCAGGTAACTCACTCCTGGCACTGACCACAAAAGGATGGAGTTTCTCTAGGAAAGCATTTTTAATTATTAAAACTACAAGAATCTTTCCTTCTTTTTTTTTTTAAGTTTTTGAAATTATAAAATTAGTTCGTAGTTTTTAAAAACATAATGTCCAATGATACAGGAGAGTGTAACACAGGGTTTCGGGGGTGGGCGGGGGCTCATGCCTCGCCCTGAAAGCCCATCCCCCAGGGGGACCACTGTCTTGTTTGCTGTGAGCACCAATGGTGAGGAAGACCCACTGGGAGCTGGACCGTTCCTTATCCGTCTCTGCCCATCACCAGTGCATTGTATATTCCAGGAGCAGCTCGGGTGCTCATAAATGCTGCAAGACGAGACTGAGGTGGTCAGGCACCCACCTTAGCTTACACTCTGCAGCCCCACAGACCTGTGTTCAAATCCCAGCTCAGCCACTTAGCCAGCCATGTGAGTGTGGGCAGTTGACTTACCTTTTTTGTGCTGCGCTGTCCTTGTCTCTGAAATTGGGATAATAGTTTACACCTCAAGTAAATGAAATTAACCTCATAAAGTGCTGAACAGAATGTCTACCACTCACCTCTGATCTGCCTGTTCCTTGGGGGGGTCCACTGCCTACTTCCACCTGGCCCCAATATCCAGGGTCATGACATTTCAGAGTGGAAAGTCAGGCTCCCTCCCCCCTCCAGAAGCCCAGAGAGGGGAAGTTCCTTGCCCAAGGTCAGAGCCCGCAGAGACTCCAGTCTCCTGACTCATTACATCACTCGCCAGGCTGGACCACTGCGGCCCGTCCCCCGGCCTCCTGTCTCGCCCCTTGTGGCCACCAGGGGGCGCGCCCTAACCCAGCCCAGACTGCGGCTGCCCTTGCTCCCACCTGGTGGGGGTCTCCCGGCTGCCCACGAAACGAAGAAGTGTCCTTAATCTGGTGTTCAGGGCTGTCAGAATCTCCCTACACACCGGGCAGCGCGCCTTCCTCGCTTGCTCGTACCTTGGGTACAGCCTTCCTGGAGTGCCCTCCCCCTTCCTGCCCCTTCCAGGCCAGGCCTTTCCTGCCTACTCCACTCCTTCCCCACGAACTGGCCCCTCTCCGAGGCCGTGCCGCCCCACCGAGGCCCGTCCCCTGCACTCAGTGGGTGCCGAGTCCATGTTTGCTGTAGGATAAGGGGCGGCGCCGGCAGGCCCGGACCCCCCTCCCCAAACTGCCAGGAGCGCGCGTCCTGGAGGGGACACAGAGCCCCACCACCGCGCTGTGCGATTCTGGCCGCTGCTTTCTGGGCCTCGGTCTTCTCATCTGAGAACTGGGGAGGCTTCGGGGAGGGGGCTGGGCATGGCCGGCGGGGACCGCAGTTCTCCGTGGGAGGGGCCTGCGGCTGCAGCTCCCAGGTGTTTACCTAGGGAGTCTCGGGGAGTCTGAGCGAAAGGCCGGGGCCCCAGCGCCCCTCCGCCGCGCTCGACTGTGCGGACCCCGCTCCCCGGCCTATCCCCTCGGCGGCCCCACCGACCCGGGCGCCCTCAACTGGCCGGGGTTCGGGTGACGTCGGCGGCCGG
The DNA here is from genome assembly GCF_963455315.2 of Globicephala melas. Classification (NCBI taxonomy): domain Eukaryota; kingdom Metazoa; phylum Chordata; class Mammalia; order Artiodactyla; family Delphinidae; genus Globicephala; species Globicephala melas. The sequence goes on along the minus strand of NC_083324.2, from coordinate 2,499,163 downwards.
GGCGGCACCCGTCCCCGCGCCCACACCCCTGTCCGGGGAAACTGAGGCTGGGCGCGGAGAGGCCGCGCACGCCAAGGTCACTGCGCGGAGGCAGGCCGGCCGGCCGGCAGGCAGCGCTCGGGCTCGAGCTCGAGCTCGGGCTCCGGCTCCGGCTCGGGCTGGGGCTCCCGCGCGCCCGCCCCCCCGCGCCGTGCGCCCGCCCGCGCTCCTGCCCGCCGCGGGGACGGCGGGGACGGCGCGCGCTCGGAGGCTGCGGGCGGCCCCGCGAGGTAGGAGGCGGGCCGGCGGGGGACGCGCGCGGCAGCGGGCGGGGCGGCCAGGGCCGGGGGCCGGGGGCCAGGCCGGGGGTCGGCGGAGGCCGCGGTGCACCGACGCGCGAGCGGCTTTCGGGAACTGGGCGGGGGCGGCGGGTGGCTTTGCGGAGCCGGGCCCGGGACGAGGGCCGAGGCCGCAGTCGCGGGGACGCGGCGGGCCCCAGGGTTGCAGGGTCGGGCGCCCGCGGCGCCGGGCTCGGGGGGATGGGGCGGGGGCGGCGGCGCCGGGCTTTCGGAACCGGGACTCTGCGGTGTCGATCCCTGGGTCGCAGGAGATGGAGCCTCCGCGGCTCTGCGGATCGCTTCTCCAAAACCTTGCGGACATGGAAGGCGCGATCTGGGGGGAGGGGGGCTGAGGGTCTCTGTGTCTATACAGCTGGCTGCCTGGACTGGGAAACATGAACCCAGGTCGCGAGGGTCGCAGGGGGAAGCTGCACGCCCCCAGGACACACACTCTTTCCCTTTTCTCCCCCCTCCGCCATGCTCCCGCCTCTCCGCGGAGAAATCCTGCCGCGGGTCCAGGGTCCGGAGCCTGCGGGCGGGAGGTTGAGGCATCTCAGGAATTCGCTGTGAGCCAGTTAGACGCTCTTGGGGTGGGCTGGATGGCTGGCCCCGAATTCAGCCCTGCCCCGACCCCTTGCGTGACCTTGGGCAGCCCCTCCTCCCACTACCACGTGGGCAGGAGGCTGGCTGGTAGTCTTGGGGATCCCCTGGGTCAGACCCCCAGTGGGCGAGGAGTCGGTTTAAGGGACTGTGCCTGGGGGCTGGAAGAGCCACTGCGATCTCCGGACCCAGTCCCAAATGGGGCAGGAGGCAGCAGGAGTCTGAGAAGTGACGATGGGGCTGTCGCAGGTATCAGGACACCCTGTTCCACCTGCCAGCCTTGGGGGGGAGCCCTCATGGACCAGGGGCCTCTGACTGCGGGAAAGCCCTGCCCTGCCCAAACTAGCTGCCCCTGGGCTGTGAGGAGGCAGGGCCGGTTGCGAGAGGTGTGGCCAGGCTGTCCCCCTGCCCCCCCACAGTCACGGGGACACCCCCCTCCCAAGTTTCTGCCGCGCAGTTGCCCCTTTAAATTGCTAAGCTCTCGGCTGTCACAGCTGATCTGTTTCCAGAGCAAACGGAGCAGAAAGATGACAGTGGGTGTCCCCGCCCCCGGGCCTGTCCGAGAGATGAGGCTTGCAGGCCAGCGGTCCCCTCTGCCTGGTCAGCTTTCTGCGTTTAACTCTGGGCATGCTCCGTCATGGGGTGGGTGTGGGGCACTTGCTCTGCACCGGGGAGCCCCTGCTCCGCTCGGTGGTCAGGCACCACCAGACAGCGTGCGTGCCAGCCTACACAGCCCCTGGGAGCAACTTGGAACGAAGGTGACCTCTGGTCACCCTTCCCTGCCCCCAGCTTTATGCCTGCCTCCTCCCTTGGGCTGGAACGGTGGCCAAGCCTCTGAAACCATGTGTGGCCAGAGATCCCATGTGCAGCAGTTGGGTTTGAAAGGAGAGAAAAGCAGCAGCCCCAGACGCCCCAGAGACAGGAAAGGACAAGCCAAGAGGTATTCAGGGGGCCACAATGCCGCGGCCCAGCCACTGAGCATCAGCCCTAGATGGGGCATCTGGGGGCCAGTCTCCTATTAGAGACGGAGAAACTGAGGCTAGAGAGAGGCAGGGACACATCCAAGGTCACACAGCACCCCAGTGTCCCCAGCTCTCCAGCAGTCTAGCCATCCCTGAGGAGCTGCTGCCTGGGGAAGGCTCAGAGGACTCGGTGTTCCCCCCAGCGGTCCCTGCTGTGGAGGGATAAGGAAGGGGAACCCTGGCTCCCGCACAGGTTGCAGACATTAAGTAATCTTGAGTCTCGTGAGGAGAGTTGCCACCCTCTCCCGTGGCTGCCTGCCCTTCCAGCACTTCTTTGCTCACCCCGTGGCTGCCAGCCCCACAACGACACCGTGAGCTCAGTCATGCCCCTGCCCCATTGTGCAGAGAGGGTGCCAAGGCCAAGCCAGCACTGGGACCCTCTGTGTCCTCAGCTTTCCTCCACCCAGTGTTCTAACTGCTGGGGTGCTAAGCACCTAGGCGGCCCTAGTAGAGCACAGCCGTCCTTTGTTCTCATAGTAAGCTCCCCGTCACTGGGATGTGCAAGCTGGAGCTGAATACTCATCGGTTAGGGAGGCTATGAATTTGACCAGATGTCTCATCACCACCCCACCCCGTCCCTCATAATTAGGCGGTAGGGAAGGGGGTTGCTTGCACCTATCAGGAGATGATGTTTCTTGCATGAAAGAGGCTGGGTGAAGGCACTGGGGCAGGTCCCTGTATGAGGCCCAGGGTTCCACCTACTGCCATTGCTCAGACCTGGTGTCCACACTGTGAAGTGTGACTCAGACCCGCTTCTGGGGGCAGCATCTTCCAGTGCCTGCTGCCTTCCCACCGGGCCCAGCCTTCAGCCTTGCCCGTCCTGGCTCCTGCAGGTATGCCCACCCCACCTGCGCCACCCAGAAACCTTTGCTCAGCCTTCACCCATTGGTGTCACCTCTTCAGCAAAATCTGCCCAGAGTCTCTGTGTCTGCCTCCCCTGGGGGTCCCATTGTCACTGAACTGGGGGGGGGGGTGGGGACAGTGTGCAGGGACATAGGTAGGCCTGAATGCAGGACACCTGCCCGCAACTGCCTGAGCTCTTCAGTGGCCCTGCCACACAAGTGCCGGCTTGGAAAGGCAGCGTGCAGGCAGCCGAGCTCTCGGTGACTCTTCGAAGAACTGAGTGTATGTGGCCTTCTGATCCTTCTGAAGTATGATTACACTTCACACCCAGCAGGCATCTTTTAAGCACCTACTCCGTGCGCGACCTTCTCACGGGGTCTCACTTGTATCAGCCCATTTCATCTTCGAAACCACAAACCCATCTGCTCATGTGTATGAAGGCTCTAGAAGCGTAATATCAAACAATGATGTCAGCCGCACGGGCCAGTGGGACCCACTGAGAATGCTGCACGCCCCCACCCGCCGCTGGCCGGAGTCTTTTCCGTGACTTGGGCCCTAGTGTCCCGACAGCTTGGCAGTTTGCGCACCCACGTGGCCTGGGGAGGCGCGGGGGCTTAGGGTGCTCAGAGGGGACCGACCCCGTGAATCCGCGCGGGCTGTGTGGACAGAGGTAGGAAGGCTTGCAAAGGGGTCCTGTGACCAGGTACCTGCGTTTGGGCCTCATCTGCTGCCTCTTTAGAAGGAAGTCCTGTCGGGATGACAGTCTCGTTGTCCACCAGACTGAATCCCCTGAGGGCGGAACAGTGGCTGAGGCACCTGCGGGTCCCCAGCGCCAGGGGCTAATGTGAGGCTTTGCTGTGCTCAGCTGAGGTGGATCTAAACAAGAAAAAGGTAGTGAGTTGTTCTCATTGGAGGTATGCAAGCTGCGGCAGTCGAGAAGACTCCTGTGCCTCCGTTACGCGAGATGCCCTGGAGGGCCATCTTAGCTCCAGGGCTCCCAGAGCCAATGACTTTTTTTTTTATTTTTTATTTTTTTATCTGAGGACTTAGTGAAAGCTATCAGGATGGTAATATAGGTTTGGAAAAATGCTCAGTGCCAGGCTGTTTTAATAAAGCCAATTGCCTCGGGGTATTATGGGAACACTCCATTATCCGGCTCCTCCAGGATTTGGACTTGGCCAAGGGGCCCGAGGATTTGGCGTGAAGCAGGAAGGAAATTGAGAGTCTTATGGCCAATCCCGGAGCACTGGGGTCACTGTCAGCCACACTAACTTGGGAAGCCCTGAGGTCAGAGCTGAACTCCTTGTTGCTTTAGACAAGTCCCTTCCCCTCCCTGAGCTGAAGAAGTTTGAAAGAGTCCGGAAAGCACTTTGGAAATTGTAAGGATTGGGGGCCGGGAGGAGGGGCTGAAGCAGCAGATCCTGATTGTGTCAGGTGCGTGGACCAGCGGAGGGCCAGCCTGCCGCTGGGATGGGTTCCAGTCCCAGCTCTCAGCTCCCTAGCTTCCTGCACCTCCGTGAGCCTCAGTCTCCTCCTCTTTAAAATGGGAATGATGACAGGGCAGTTATGAAGGTAATTCTGGAAAGTGTGTCAATGTCATACAGCTAGTTTCCATTTTCTCCTTTGGGAATATTGAGAAGCCACTCAGTATTCCTAAGGCCTCAAAGTCCAAATAGAAATGCCAGCTCTGTTGATTTTCTCATTCAGCAAATATTTATGGAGCGCCTGTGATGATAGCACGGGAGCCACACAGACAAAACGCCTTGCCCTCCAGGAGCTTTGATTTCAGCAGCAGGAGACCTGCAACAAAAAAGTAAACAAACAGAATTTCAGTGAGTGCTAAAAAGAATGAGTCTGTCCTGGTCGGTGTTAAAGCTGCTTTGCAATGGAAGAGCTCTTCCATTGAAAAGGGGGATGAGAAGGAGCCCCCCCACCCCGTCTGGGCTCCGGGAGACCTAGATTCCAGTCCTGGCCCTGCGGGCTTCCCACTTGCTGTGCAAACTTGGGCAGTTTCCTTCCTGTCTCTGATCCTCGGTTCTCGTTTGTGAAATGAAACAGCAGGTATGCCCCTCCGGCTCCGGTGCCCTATGTGGTGCTGCACTGACGTCTGCACTGCCGTCATAGCTGGGGTCCCTGCCTGTCCCCTCTGCCTGCCACACCACACATACCTTTCTATTTTAGATGTGACAGGTAACCTGTCAAACAGAAAGGCGAAAAGACAGGCATACAGCAGCTTCAGCAGAAATAAGAGGAACGCACACGTTGTGAGACCACCACCCGGGCGCCGAGACGACGCGCTGCCAGAAGCCCCCTGCCCCGCCCCGTGGGCTCCCCCTCAACTGTTGCCCCTCAGGGATGCTCACCACCCTGACATTTGTGATAATACTGTTCTTCTTGTCACTGTCTTACCACCTGTCTGAACAACTCTTTACCACATGGCCTTGTTTTTATTTTTTATTTTTGCAAGTATTTTATTTTATTTTATTTTTGTATTTTTTGCGGTACGCGGGCCTCTCACTGTTGTGGCCTCTTCCGTCGTGGAGCGCAGGCTCCGGACGCACAGGCTCAGCGGCATGTAGGATCTTCCCAGCAGGCGGACTCTCAAGCACTGCGCCACCAGGGAAGCCCATTATTTTTGACTCGTTTCTACGTAGACTTAAGCTGTAGATATTTCTTCAGGTCTGGCTTCTTCTTAAAGTCACAAGGAGCTGTTGCTTGTCCTCGTCACGGCCATGGTGTTCGTATTCCACTGCATCGCTAGGCCATGGTTTATTATCCAGTCTCTGCGATGGACACACAGGGTGTCTTCAGTTCGGGGCTGTGTTCTTGAACCTGCCCACGTCCTAGTGCACGTATGACCTCCTTTCCGGCATCTGTCTGGAACTGGGCCACACGGGACGCACATGTTCAATGTCATAGAGCAGACCAACACTGTGGTCCTTCCGTCCAGTCGCCCCCCACTCCCAGCGGCACCACCTGTCGTCAGTCTCTGCCATCTTTGCTCTCCTGGTGGGTGTGTAATGGTTTTAATCCGCATTTCCCTGACCGCTTATGGGGTTGAGCGTTTTCGTACGGTTATTGGCCGTTTGGATCTCCTCCTCGGTGAGGTGACTGTTCAAGCTTCTTGCCTCCCTTGGGCTGTCTTTTTGTTTTCTTGTTGGTTTGGAGGATTCTTTAGGTATTCCGGATTCCAGTCCTTTGTCATTTGTATATGTTGTAAATATCTTGCATTTTTCACTTTTCCTGGGGTCTTGGAATGAATTTCAGAGTTCTTAATTTCTATCAAATCTTTCACTTTATTTATTTATTTTAAATTTTTTTATTATTATTATTTTTGCGGTACGCGGGCCTGTCACTGTTGTGGCCTCTCCCGCTGCGGAGCACAGGCTCCGGACTCACAGGCTCAGCGGCCATGGCTCACGGGCCCAGCCGCTCCGCGGCATGTGGGATCTTCCCGGACCAGGGCACAAAACCACGTCGCCTGCATCGGCAGGCGGCCTCTCAACGACTGCGCCACCAGGGAAGCCCACTTTCACTTTATTTTTGTTTTGTGTTTTAAGAATCCTTTCCTACCCTGTGGTCATGAATTCACCTTTTGCATTAGATTTTTAATCTACGAGGAATCGATGTTAGTAAAGGGCATGAGTTAAGGGTCCCATTTCCCACGCGCACGCATGCACGCACACGCACACGCACGCACACCCCATTTCCCAGCCTGCCCAGCGCCGTTTGGTGACATGTGTGTCCCTTTCCCCTACCTGCCCTGCCCGCCCCACCCCGCGCATATTCATACTTTTCCCGGGCAGGCAGGAGCCCAGGACCGCAGGCTCCGGCCTCGGAGCCCCGGCAGGGACAGCGCCCGGGGGCAGGGCAGGGCGGCCAGCCCTCCCCCACTGGACCAGCTGCCACTCCTGACAAACAGGTCTGTGGGGCCCGTCACGTGTCCAGCTGGCGCTGACTCGGGCTCTGGCGGATTAAGCAGGGGCTCAGGGCTTATGACCCGCACCGTCCACTGCACAGACCCCCGTGAGGGCCGAGGGAGCTCAGCTCTGTGGGCTGCGGAGGAGACCCCCCAGAGGCCAGCGAGGCTGCGCTGTTTGCCTCAGGAGACCCGCAGCCGGGGCACTGGAGCAAGGTAAGAGAGGGCCGGGTGGCCCTGGCTGTGTCTTCCCTGCCCAGCTCTGGGAACTTCTGTCTGGAAAATGAAGTGTCCCCCCCTCACTCCCCCGCAAGCTCTTTCCATCTGGGTCTACTGGGGGAAGTCGAGAGCCAGGAGGTGGAGGGCGGCGGCCGAGAGCAAGGACCTGCCGGTCTCAGGGCCCTGTGCACACTCACCCGGGCTCATACACACATGTACACGCACCTGCCCACCGGTTCCCGAGGGACTCCGCGTCCTCGGACCTGCCCACTGGGGGGGGGGGGGCGGGCGGTGGTGGCACTGCCAACCTCCAGTCTGCCTTCCAGATCCTGGTGCCTCCCCCCCTCAATGGCCAGTACCTTCGTGCTCCTGGAGTCTTGGGGCAGGGAAGAGGGAGAGGAAGTGGGTGTGCGCTGAGCACCGCCTATGTGCCGGGAACCTCCCCTCGGTGATCTTTATTCCAACCCTGCAAGGGAGGGAAGATTCGCCCATTTAATAGATGAGGAAACTGAGGCTCAGAGATGGGCTATGGCCCAGCTGGGGCCCGGGCTGGGAGGACGGTCCCCAGCATCTCAGCAGGCTGGCTACGTGACCCTGGAAGTCACAGGCTCTGCTCACCCCCTGCCCAAAGGCACAGTCCCTCTGGCGCAGAGCTGCTGCTCCCTGGGGCTCTTTGAGAACTCTAGGTCCTTGCGGGGTGGGGGTGGGGGGCATCAGGGCGGGAACAAGAGCCGGCGGCTCTGGGCCCAGCTCAGCCTAGGCTAGTGGGTCAGACTTGGGCTCTGTCTCCACGTGCGTGCCATGGTGGGGTGACAATAGTAGGCCCCACCTCTCCAGGCTGCTCTGAAATGCCACCGTGCATGAAAGGGCTTCCAAACACGTCCGCTCCCAGCAGGCACTTGGGCACTTGGCTTTTGTTTTTACAGGGAAGGTCAATACCTGAGTTCACTGCGTCCTCTGAATTTCTGAGCTCCTGTGCCTTTCTCTTCTTCCTGGGCTATATGCATGCATTTATTCCTATGAGTTTAATACTTGCTTAGGAAACACAGGCACGTGGTAAAATGTTCAACATTGTAAGAGTATACAGTGCAAACGATGTATGCCCCCGCCCCCTCCCCAGAGCAAACAGGATGAGCATTTTGGGGGTATCTGGTCAGAAATGTTCCTATGTATATATTCGTTCCCCTGCCATATTTTAAAGAGAGCACCCAGCAACTTGCTCTGCCCCTATCCTGTGACTTCCCTCTGGGCCTTTAAATCCACCCGCCCGGTTAGAGAGCCTGATGGCTGCTTCCCTGCAGAAGGCGCGCATATTTGTGGAAGCTGGCCCCAGATCTTCCTCGTCAGCAGGACTTGAGGGAGGCTGCAGCCTGGCACGGGGCAAACAGGGGGATTGTTGAGCTGCAAAGAACGGTCCCTCTGTGCCCAGTGAAGGCCCAGTTGGAGACCGGCTCCCCCTCCTCCCCACTGCAGCAGATCTGGGTCTGGAGCAAGGGTGGAGCCTGGGGACCTGGCTGAGGCCCAGCCCGCTGCCAGCTGTCCATCGGGTGACCTTGAGCCGCCTCTGGGCTCCCGACTCAGTGCAGAAACCCAGGGCGCGTGGTGGCCCCAGTGAGAGGACCAAGGGTCTATCTTCTTGAGGACCCAGCAAGCCACGCCTCACCCATCCCGCCCAGGGAAGAAGCGCGTGATGTCGGCTGGAGTTCTCACTGCTTCCTCTTGAGCTTTGATGGTGCTCTCTGGGAAACAGCCGAGATCAGCGCTAAGTCTCACTGATATGTTCTCTGTGGGCCTTGTGACTCCTGGACCTGCCGGCTTCTTATCTCTGCCAGGGAAAGCTCCCAGAGGGCTGAGGGCAGGGCTTTATCTCTCCCAGCCTCTGAGAAAGGAAGGCAGCAGGTGGCCACATGTGGCAACGTACCCTATGTGCGTGACTAGGAGGCTTCATCAGAAAGGCTCCCTGCCCCCTCGAAGCAAGAGCAGGATCCACCGTTGGTGTCGGGAGGGTGGCCAGTTACCCAGTGGGGCAGAGGTCCAGGCGCTGCCCGTGTGCAGATGTTCAGGTTGTGCACTGCACAAGAGCAGTTGGCAAAGGAAGAATGCACTGTTAGCAAGCCACAGGCCTGAGAGGCTGTGTCCACCAGAAGAGGGCGCTTTTTCCAAATTCACACGCAGGCCCTGCATGCTCACTAGTGAAGGAGAGGTGCCTGGTGAGGTGTCTGCTCTCCACTTACGCGGTCTCCCTCTGCTCAGTTTTCTAGAATCTCCCTCCAGGACGCTGCTGGTAAACCCAGGGGAAAGGCAGCTCCAAACACTCTCCTCTGTCTGTGGGAGCAGCTTGGGTAAACCCAGCCCAGTGGATCCTCAGAGGGAACGGGGCCATGGCTCAGAGACCATGTGCGTGCATCCACATTGCAGCTCTAGCTGCCCCTGGTCAGGACTCCTCAGCAGAGACCCTCCACTTTAGCATCTGTTAATACTCCCCCCAAACCTCAAGTAGGAAGGACCCTTACCTCTGTGCCCAGCCCCTTGAGCAGGGCCACTTTATTTGTGAAGGCGTGTTGATTTGGGGACAGGAACTCATATGAACTCATCTCATGCACATATATTTCTCCAGCACCTAGCGTGTGCCAGGCTGGCAATAAATGGTGAGTCCCGCAGACGTGACTTTTATCCTCACGGAGGTGTCCAGTGAAGGAGAGGGAAATGCCCCCACGAACAGCATGGACCAGGGGCTGGGAGGACTTGCTCAGTGGGGCCTGTAAGGAGGTCAGGCAAGGCTTCCTTGAAAGTGGAGCCGGGGATAAGTAGGTGAAAAGAGAGAGACGTATGCACCCGGCAGTGGGAACAGCACGTGCAAAGGCCCAGGGGCAGGAGCCAACTTGCCGGGTATGAGGCTGGAGCCGAGACGTAGGGCAGAGGCAGGCAGAGGCTGAATCCATGGGAGCTGTGGGCGTGGTGAGGAGTTTGCTGCTTATTTCTAAAGCAGCGAGCAGCCAGGGTTCGAAGCAGGTCAATGACTTGTTAGATAGAAATGTCAGTGAAATTGGGTTTGAGTCCTGGCTCTGCTTCCTGATCCAGCTGCCCTCCCGCTGTATGATGGGGATGGGGGCGGCAGGGTGGAGGGTGTCTTAGGTTGTGCCGGAAGGAGGAGATCTGAATGAGGAAGCTTACCGTGGCGTCCAGAGGCTGCCTCAGCTGCCCCTCTGGGCACCTGCCCCGTGGCTGGGCACCTCCCTGTCCAGGAGGCTTGGGGCTGGGAAGGCCAGATTGCAGTTCTCCAGCAGGGCGACAGGTGGCGCCAGCCCCTCAGGGGTGACCGGTGGGCTGGCCCAGCAGGGACCAGCGCAGGTCAGGTGGGGTTGGGTCTAGCTCTTGTCAGGCCGGGGCGGGGCCACGCTTCCCCCTGCCCTCACCCGCACCCCAAGTGGCACCCAGACTGCTGGTTCGGTGGCTCCAGCCCGCAGTTGCCAGCACCCCGTCTTTCATCCCCTCCGAGGACCATCCATCAGTTGTGACCTGAGCTGACGTTTTAAGCCGATCTAAATTTGCCACCAAGCCTGACAGGGGGACAGCTGGGTGAAACCACCCTCTGCAGGGGAGTACTGCGGTCCAGATCCCCGCTCTGCAGTCTCAGCCAGTGACATGCAGATAATGAGGTACCCCCTCCCAGGGTGGGCACGCGTCAGCACACACTGAGTGCCCAAGGAAGGTTGGCCCAGCCAGGGCTGGGCACCCAGGAGGCCTGCAGGGCCTGGCAGTGCCTCCCCTGCTCCCCCGGGGCCCCCGCAACTGGCATGGGGGCTGGAAGCACAGGGAGCCGACGTGTGTTGAGTGAAGACGTGCCCTACCCACCAGAGGCTGAGCCCCAGAGTGGGAACGCTCACACCTGGCCCATCGCTGGCATCACATCCTGGCTCCCCGAGGCTGGTGTGTGATCTGGCATCTTGGGCAAGTGGTTTGGTCTTTCTGAGGCCTATTCCTTCTGTAAGATGTGGACGGTACCCTCTCTGTAGGTGGAAGGATTGCTTACCCGATGGGAGTCCCTTGGAGCACCCAGCACCGAATTGGTGCTCAGGGAAGGGCACCCACTGCCACTGGGAGTGCAACCAGCCATCCCTGCCTCGGAACCATGGGTGGTCACTAAGGGAGACCAAGGGCAGAAGCTGGAGCCGCGATTGCAAGCAGCCTACAGCAAGCTGGCTGACCAAAGCAAGAGGGAATTTACTGGAAGGTAGCGTTGTCCCCAGACTGCCCAGGAAGGACAGGAAACAGGCCCGTACACAGGGCCCCTCCTGAGGGCAGGGGGCAGTTTCCTCTAGGGATGCCCCCTGGAAGGGGTGCCTACTTGTCCATGCTTGGGTGCCTGCAGGCAGGGCCGAGCCCCGTGAGAGGCCCACCGGGTGCAAATGCCCCCAGGACGGGGCACTGCGGGAGGGAAAGGAGGGATCCTGGAATAGGACGTGGCCTTGAGGGGAACCGCGCAGGCCCAAGCCCAGCACCCCCAGCGCTGGCTCTCTGTCCCTGGCCCCCGTGCACCCCGCTGTACTCGGGTTCCTCTTCACCAGCGTGATAATTACTGGACACATCGCTGACATTGAACAAATTGTTGTGTGCTTGTAATTACAAATTACGTGTCTAACACTCCAGGGGGTTCCAAACCTTGATATCTGTGCTATTAACACATAAATTACAGTCATTTATGGAAATTACCAGAGAGACCAGAATTGTCTGTGGATTGTGCTGTGTGAGAGATGCTCGTTGGCGGATGTGCTCCAGGAACCTGGAGGGGCCCAGCGTGGGCCTCGAGCTTTACTATTTCATGGGGTCAGATTCTATTCCCAGCCCTAGACTTTTTTTTTAAATTAATTTATTTACTTTTGGCCGTGTTGGGTCTTCGCTGCTGCACGTGGGCTTTCTCTAGTTGTGGCGAGCTGGGGCTACTCTTCGTTGCGGTGCACGGGCTTCTCATTGTGGCTTCTCTTGTTGTGGAGCATGGGCTCTAGGCACGCGGGCTTCAGTAGTTGTGGCACGCGGGCTCAGTAGTTGTGGTGCGTGGGCTCAGTAGTTGTGACTCACAGGCTCTAGAGCACAGGCTCAGTAGTTGTGGCGCACGGGCTTAGTTGCTCCGCGGCATGTGGGATCTTCTCGGACCAGGGCTCAAACCCGTATCTCCTGCATTGGCAGGCAGATTCTCAACCACTGCGCCACAAGGGAAGCCCCCCAGCCCTAGACTTTTCACACATGGTCCCCCAGGTCGGAATCCCAGCTCTGCCACGACCAGCTGAGTGGCCTCCAGCCACTATGTGTGTCTCAATTTCCTTATGGACTAAATAACGGGACTTGATGAGTGATTCCTAGAGATAGCGGCCGTCCAGCTGCAGGCACCCACCTCCGCGCAGGAGGTGCCCCCGGGGGCCTTTTCTCCTCACTCACAATGCAGGAGGTGCACAGTGAGGCAGCAGCCAGGTTTTGTTCCCAAGAGGAGGGAGGGGACCAGGGCCCTGGAACCCCGCCTTCAGTCCCCCCTGGCACCAGACAGCCCTCCCCAGCCTTAGGTTGCTGTGAATTCCTTATGTGCTTCAGGGCGCTATTTCTTGCTGCAGAGAGTGTACCCTCAGAGTCCTGGGTTTCTGGAACTGTAAGACCCAGGCCACAGGTGGGCGTGAAATGATTCCAGGTGAGCCGTAGATGCTGCATTGGGTGACACGGAGCCAATCATACGAACCCGGGAGAAAGCTATTCCCCTCCTGGAGTTCTTTTAGCCCCTCCGATTACACTGAGCCCAGAGTGTTGGTCGGGGCTAATATCTCTTTAATGCCTTTTTATCACTCCAAAAAAAGCTTAATTCTATTTCCTTATTTTATAGGAAGTAATGTGTCACATGGTTAAACAGTGAAAGATATAAAAGGCTACGAGACAAACAGTGAGCCCTCTCCCAGCCCCAGCCCCCCAGAGGTAAACACCATCCAGAGATACTTAGTGTGTCTATCAGCGTGTGGGGTGTGTGTGTGTGTGTGTGTGTGTGTGTGTGTGTGTGTGTGTGTGTGTGTGTGTATTCTTCTTCCCTTTTTTGTTAGGCACATACAGCATTCTAAGTTTAGCCTTTTCACTTATAATATATCTTGTATCTCATTCCCTACCAGAACATGAAGAGCCTCCTTCTTCTGTTTTCTGGCTGCCCTCTGTAACGTGGATTCTCGATACTTGCTAATCTCTCTTTTAAAGAAAGACAGAGCAAGCCTCAAGCATAGGCCTTCTTCTGATAACAAGATCTGAGCAGGATTTTATAACAGTGTATTGGTTTGGGCGATTCCTTTCTATGGGAAAATTCAATTTATGCTCAGCGAGACTGGCTTTTCACAGATGGAGCAGATATAACGTGCGCCTGATACGAAGAATAGTATTAAGTAATTGGTATACAGGTGCTTATGTGGTTGTTGGGAAAACTAACCTGGGGATAAATCCAGGCCAGTTCTGCCGGCTTCCTCCCCAGCGACACACACCCATAGGATGAAACCCCAGCCCCATCCTCTGGCCTCATTCCTCACAGCACACCCATCCCTACACTTCACGCTCCCGTATATGCTGTTCCCTGTACCTGGCGTGCCCTTCAGTGAACTCCCATTCATGCCACAAATCCCGATGCAGGCTTCACCTCCTCCAGGAAGCCCTCCCTGATGGCCACCCCATCAGCTCGCAGTCATTCCTGCTTCTGTGCCAGGTTGATCCCATGGTTGCATTGATCACCCACTGTAGTGCCCTGGCACAGTACGAGATCCTCAAACTTCTGCAGATGTCAGAATCACCTGGAGGGTGAGAATGTACATTTCTCAGAATTCCCAGCTGGGACTGCGGTTGCTGCTGTTCTGGGACCATACTCAGAACTGCTGGTGGAGGGACAAGGACACAGCGTTCTCCTGGGTTCTCCTCCCGGCTCCATCATTTATGGGCTGTGTGTCTCTGGACAAATTACTTACCCTCTCTGGGCTTCAGGGCCTCTGTGAGAAACTGAGATGTGACCCCACCTTGTAGAGAATTGCGTGAACGTGTTTGGAAGCAGGGCTGGCACCGACTGATGTGAGTTGCCTCCCGCCCCCTCCCCACCGAACTTCCTGAGGGCAGGGCCCACATCTGATGTGTCTCGGATGCTCGGAGACACCCAGGCTGTGCCTGGGGGGCAGCTGCTGGTCATGTTCAGGAACGCACATGTGCCGGTTATCTATTTATTCAAATAGTGAATCAGATGTTGCACATCTCCCGCACCCATTGATTCCAAATCTGTGGAGCCGGGTCAGGCTGGTTGAAGTCTTCCTCCCACCCGGACCAGAGAAGGGGTTGTTTAAATCAATAACGTAAAGACGATTGCAGAGGGGAATGTTTAACCCACTTAAGAGAAGCTGTTGTTTTCGGAGCACTTAGTGGCATCCGTTTGCAAAACAGGCGTCCCAAGCACTTGTTATAAATGAACGCTCTATTCATTAAAGCAGAGGGCCACTGAGGCTCGGCTGGGCTGGCCCTTGGTAGCGGTGTGGGCATGACAGTTAAGAATCAGTGCCGCCAGCGGGGTGGTCCATGGCAGGGCAAGGCCTAGCAGCCCCCTCTCTGCCCCTTTTAGTGCAGGTGGGCCCTGCAGGTGAAACGCAGCTCCTGGGAAAGAAACCCACATGCCTCAAGAATGGTCATTCGCTTTGCCCCAGGGCTACTTCTCTTTAGAGAATCTTTAGCTGACAGGTTCCTTAAGTACTGGGCACCCTGGTTACGAGAAGCAGTGTCTCTGAAAACCAGTTTCATGAGAAGAGGGGCGTTGGCTCAGACTGAATAGGACCAGGATGTGAGTGGGTAGCATGGAGGGGGCTGGCCCCGTGGCTGGCCCGGAAGCAGAATGAATCTGGTTCTACATGATTTGTTTGTTCATTGTTTATTGAGCACGTGCTGTAGACCAGACGCCTTCCGGATGCTGGGGACACCGTGGTGACGCTTCATTCTGGTAGAGGATAGACAGTAAACAAGGGAACAAGTAATCGAGCCAGATAAACAGGCGGTGAGATGGGCTTTAAAGGGAATTAGACAAGATGGAGAGAACGGGGGTGTGCTTTACCTGGGGGCGGCTTAGGCTGTTCTCAGGCACAGGGAGTGGGCACGGGGCAGTCCTAGAACAGTCTGGAGCCAGTTTCTTGGAGCTGTCCCCAAGGGAGGGACTTGGCATAAGCATACCCCTCCCTCCTTGAGATCTGGCGGTGGCTTCCTTGTGCCACCAGCCAGGAAAAGAGGGTTGAGTGTGAGGGGCACTTCTGATTGTGTCCTGGGGCCGGCAGGGCTCCCTGACAGGGAGTGTGATGAACAGGGTAATTTCAGGGCTGAGGGGGGCTCAGGGAGGAGACCATCACTGGTGAAAGCAGTTCAGCTTTTTGCTTCTGAATTTCTTCCTGATGTTGTCAGGCCCCTTGAACCCTGCAAGAAATCTGGCCAATGGCCATTTCCCATCCACTTGAATAGACTCATAACTCCAGCGGCCGCACCTAGAAGACGCAGGTCTGTTTTCTGCAGGCCCTTCCCCCGGGGCTTCAGGGCAAGCAGTTCCGCTCACCTGGCTGGGCCCAGCAGAGGGGTGAGGGCGGAGGGGGTGTTCCCCACGAGTGCCCAGACTGGGGAGGGATGCGGTGAGCACGGTCTCACCTGTGGCCGCCACCCCCATCTTCCTTCACTTTTATAACAAACCAGCATCTGCTGTGCAGCAGGGGTGACAAGTGCTCTGGGGATCCAGGCTAGGAGGTCTTCTTAGAGGAGGTGATCGTTCTTGGCTGTTCTGTTGACTTTGTCAGTCACTGAGGATCGTCGTGCTAGGTTTGTCAGAGCTCCACAGAGCCACCCCATCCCATGTGGGGTTTTCTTTCTTCTTGCATCTGACCCTGTGTCCCAACCATGTGGTTCCATGATTGTAACCCTCCTGGAGGAGCTTTCCCAGGCCCTTGCAGGACTGTTCACCCATTTGTCAACTGTTGGCATTAATAACAACTGCATCGAATTTTTAGTGTTCATTTAAAGACCACAAGAAAAGAGCTCCGTACACCACCAACCACGATGGTTCCCTACCTCTGTGGCTTCCTTTGCCAGAGCAGTGGGAAGGAGCTGAGGAAAGGATGCCCTGTTCTTGGCTGTGCCCCAGACTGACTTGGGGACTGGAGGACTCAGGTTCCTCATCTGAATAAGAGCAGGCCGTACTGGGTCACTGGGTGACTCCTTCCGGCTCTCAACTTCTAGGGTACACTAAGGTTAAGGCCGCTTTCATCTCACCAGCGTGGGTCAGGTCTTGGCCAACCCAAGTACCAGTGAGTTTTTTGTGGTTGGGACCCATTTCCCCTGGTGCCAGGACAGGTGTCTGGAACCGGGCCGGTTATGTGAAGCAGTAGTCGCACCTGAGCCCCACCACTGGGAGAGTGATGGAGTGCCATTGTCCCTGCCCTCAAGGTGCCCACAGTCTGGGTGAGGGGTTCTTGCTTAGCCTAGGGGGTGGGGGCATTAGGGGAGGCTTCAAAGAGAAGGTGACATTTGGGCTGGGCCTTGAAGGTTGAGTCGGAGGTTGCCAAGCAGCTGAAGAGGGCAACCCAGGAAGTGGGAACAGCATAAGCAAAGGCACTGGGGCAGGAAAGTGCTTGGTGCATTCTGGGAGTAACTGTATGGGAGGGATGGTAGCTGGGAATGGGGCTGGAAAGAGTCGGGGGCTAGATGTCACCCAGGTAGTACCTGAGCAGGTAAATAGTCTGGTTCACGGTAAACAACCCTACACCACCTCCGGGTGACCGCAGGCTCCCAAGATAAGTTATCCCAGGGTCATTTCGTTTACTTTGTTTAGTAAGATTAGGGAAGTCCGTGATTTGCAGAGGTTTCTATGAAAACTGCTTGAAATTGTTAAAATAACTTGGCACTTAATGAGAGCAGCTTTATTTACCTGGGAAATTTCTCCTCTGGGGGGCTGACTGGGTTCCCAGAGAGGTCACGCTACAGAGTTCTCTGTTCTGTGCAGTGTCTGTGGTTTTCCATGGCATCCGACACTCAGATAAATAAGTTCCATTCCATACGGAACCCACAACTCACCCACACGCAGGCTGTATGCTGGACAGTCCCCATCCCTGCCATGCCATCCCAGCAGCGGGGGCTTGTGGCCTGGCAGGTAGGACGCTTGGGTCAGGGTCACTGTTTCTAGGACCTGGCCACACACCTGCGCTCATCCCTTCGTCTCTCTGGGCCTCAGTTTCCCTGTCTGTGGAGTGAAGGATTGGGCTGGAGGGAGGGTCACAGAGCTGTGGCTGTGACATGGGGAGGATCCTTTCAGTGATGTGAAGAGTAACTTACTAGTGATCAACAGACACTAGGAGGGAAGCTCGCTCGGATGGGCTTGACCATAACCTGTTTTTATGGCTGTCATAGGACACAACCTCTCACAGAGTGGCCCAAGAGGCGGCTTCAGTACAGTCTGGCCTTTGGGGCCTCTGTGACTGGCTCTGGTGGGCTTCAGAGTCTTCTAGAAGATGCTAGAAGACCTGTAGTACCTTGGATTGTTACGTCTATCATGGATTTCTTCATTTCCCTGACTTTTAAAACAATTATTTAAAAATTTGCAAACACTGTAGTTCTAAAGTGCTCCTTCCTCCTTCCCACCCTGTGTCCCAAGCTTAGAGGGCAGAGCCGTGTCCCCAGGAATCTCTGGAACCCCCGTTTCCCTTCCCAGAGGCAGCCACCAGTACCCGTTTCTTGGGTCTCCTTTAAGAAACAGCCTATGAGCGTATCATGCTACATAAGCGTACTAGTGTTCTGTATGTTTTATTGTCTGTACATTTCACACTTGTCTGCACTTTTTGTCACGATGTTGTGTCTCAGACCGTTTGCTGCAAGTGCGTACAGTGCTGCTGCCGTTCTTTTAACGTAGGGCTCCTCTGTACCGCAGTTTACATAACCAATTGACAGATGTTGTCTGTGTCCTTCTCCGCGTTCTGCTGTTACAGACAACTAACACCCTTGGACCTGCGTCTTTGTGCACCTGGGCAGGTAGCTCTCTCTGTAAGTGTCTGTTCCGAACAGTGGATGGTCCCATCTTGTGGCCATCTGTCTGAAGGTTGCCTGGCCCGGCCCTATCGTTTCGATCACCATCTTCCCCATGACACGTGGACTCTCTTTCCCAGATCTCGTCCGCAGCCCTGACGCAGGGAACGGGGGGGTTGGCTGAACAGGCAGAGAATTCACGTGGAGCTAATGCAGAACTCCCTCAGGGGAGCTTCATTATGTCAGGCTGACAAACCTTTTCTGTGGAGAACTAGACAGAAATATTTCAGGCTCGCGAGCCCTAGTCTCTCTTCAACTTTGTTGTGGCACAAAAGTATCCGTAGACAATACATAACGGAATGAGTGTGACTTTGTTCCAATAAAACTTTATTTAAAAAAGCATGCAGGGGGCTGGACTTGCCCCCAGGCCTTAGTTTGCATTTGATTGATTTGCCTGGGCACCTCGGTGTCCCAGCCCTGTAGTGGGCACAGGGGATGCTGCAGAGAAGGACGCAGGCCAGCTCTGCCTGGCAAGGACAGCACAGTTCCTCTGCCCCTGGCAAGGAACCGGGGAGCATGTAAAGGGAGTTTCTGGCTTGGATTGGGGGCCAGTCAGGGTGGCTTTCTGGGTAAAGTCACATTGAAAGCTGAAACCCAAGTCCTGGCTACCAGCCAGCACAGTGGGGAGTGTTGCTTGAGGTTCGGCGAGGGCCGGAAAGAGGAGCCTGACCAGGCCTCACAGGAGGAGGCCTCTGGGAGACGGACTGCAAAGGTTGGCCTTTGGGGGCATGCGTGCCACATGTCTGGTCAGAGGAGAGCAAGGAGGCAGTGGAAGGTGGGAGGCTGTCAGAGGCCCAGGAGATGGGAATGGAGTCAGGTTGGGGGCATGTGAAATGGGCCAAGGTAAGTAGGTTAGGACTGAAACCCAGGTTGATACAGTGAAAGTCAACATTTTCATGCACTTCTGGCATCTTCCAGCCTTTTAGGTGGGCTCCTACTCACCTCTCAAGGCCCAGCCTAAATGTCCCTTCATCTTTGGAGCCTCCTGTGGGGCAGAGTTATGGGCGGCTTCCTCCAGACTGTCATAACATCATCCCCAGGGACACTTGTCACGGCAATGTCTCCCCACTGTGCCTCACAACAGCAGCCTGGAATATGCGCTGATGCATGTTTGCTAAATTAAAGGAAAGGGCACGGTGGATTAGCCAGCGGAGAGGCGGCTGATGAGCCTTGCTTTACAGCTAAGGAAACTACGGCTCAGAAGCCTAAGCAGTTTGCCCAAATGGCACGTGTAAGACTTCTACCCAGTCTAGTCATTTCTGCCCAGCAGAAAAATTGGCTTTCTCTACCTCTCCAGGCTTGGCTTTCTCACTTGCCTCACGATTCCTTAAATTATTAATCTGTGAGGAAATTAACTGAGAGCCAGAAGCAGAAGTCACACTCTGCAGGAAGATAAAAGGAGAGAATGAAAGAGGCATTTGGTTTCCAGGGACTCCATCCTCTGGTAGTCCAAATGCTTACAGGGAGACTCAACGCCCTTTTTCTAAATCCCAGCCGGAACTATGTCGCCAAGACTGTCCTGGCGGGCGGTGAGGCCCTGGGCCTGGAGAAGTGCCTGGAATTCTTGGAGAATCCGGGTCGTGAGGCGGTCAGAGCCCGTGTCTGGAGCGCTCCAGCAGCTGAGGGGCGACGCTCTTGGCTCCATGTATTACAGCCTATTTTTAGAGGGCAGTTCAAGTGGGGGTGGGACTTCTCCACCCCCCTCCCCAACTGGACTGTTTCAACCCTATCAACTATATCCCCTCCCATCTCCCCACCCCCAGCCAGCATGCAGCATGTGAAGGTCTTCTCCTTCCAGAACACTGTGTGGAGGGGCTTTTGTCCATCTTGATTCCAGCCATCCTAGTAGCCGTGAGGTGACACCTCACTGTGGCTTTGATTCGCGTTTCCCTAATGACTAGTGACGTTGAGCAAATTTTCACGTGCTTATTGGCCATTCATATATCTTTTCTGGAGAAATGTCTGCTCAGGTCCTTTGCCCATTTTTAAATTGGGTTATTTGCCATTTTATTATTGAGTTGTAAGAGTCCTTTATCTAGTATGGATACTAGACCCTTATTTGATGCATAATTTGAAAATATTTTCTTCCATCCTGTGTCTTCATTTATTTTTATTTTATTTTTTTCCGAATGATGACCTTTATTGTTTAAAAGAAAAATGCTCCCACGCGTCTGATTTCGTCTTTACTTAGGGCTTTAAACACCCAGCTGGTTGTTTGTAGAGCCGAGGCCGCCTGTGCACCCTGTAATTTTTCCAACCTCGCAGGTCAAGGCCCCGGCGGTCACGGGGTCAAACAACGCCAAAAGGCCTCCGCTGTCTCCGAGACCCACTTGGGGACCCCTGCCCGCTCAGGTGGCGCACGGGACTTCCTTCACAGGTCTTCATTTATTTCTAATGTAGCAAAGAAAACATCAGAAGTGAAGAAGAGGCATGTGGAGATGGGCTGTGGATTCCTGCTCAGCCTCCCGCCTGGGAACCCTGGAGCACTAAACTGGCTCTAGGGCTTGCCCTTTCCCGGCCGTAAGCAGGGCCAGCCCAGCCCTCTCCCTCCACTGTTGTCCACCCGCCCCAGTTCCCCATCTGGGAATAATGCTCCTCAACGGGCCCGTCGCACCACCCCCTCCAAATGAAAGAGTCAGAAGGGCACAAGCGGATGCCCCTGCATGCGTGGCTTCCCACAGCTTCCTGACCCCCGCAGACCTGCCAGCTGCCTGGCCCTCCAGGAGATGTACCTGCGGGTGGGGCGGCCCAGGACAGGTGGGGTTTTGGTCGTGTCTTTCTGCTTGAGGTCTCCCAACTACATTTGGGCATTCCACAAGTGTGGGTGCTGGGCACTGTGCCTGCCTTCAAGGAGCCGGAGGACAGACGATACAAAAAATGTGCAAACTGAGAACAGCAAGGCGTGATTGCTTCTAGGAGCCTGGGAGCCTCTCAGAGTTAACCCCGGTAAACTGAGCCTCAGTTTCCTCTTCTGGAAAGTGGGGTCAGTAATAACTCCACCTGCATCACAATGTTGTCTTGAGGACCAAATGTCAGTAAAAAGCTCTAAAATGCTAATTAGTATTACTTTAAGCTTGCCATGGGGGTCTGGAAGTTGTCTCTGGGTGAGGGGAGGGCAAAGGGTTGGGTGGGCTTAGGGAGAAAGAAGCAGCTTCCATCAGATCCTCCCCCAAAAGTCCCCTAAAGGGTATCCCCAGCCTCAGGCTGGGACCCACTCCCCTATCTCCAGGGCAGGGGTGTCAGAGCCCAGACCCGCACTGTCTGGGAAAGCAAAAGCCCCGTTTTATACACTGAGGCCAAAGTCAGGAGTGGCAGAGCTTGGCGCCGTTGGCAGAGTAGGCTGCAGTTGGCTGGTTTGGGGTTTTGTATTTGTTGTGCTTACACGCTTGGGAGGGACATATGGCTACTGGGGGCTCCGTCTTGGAGGGAGGGCGCAGCCCTCCCAGGAGAAGGCCCCTGTCTGGGACAGGGTATGATGCCGCCTTGGGAGAATCCCGCTCCAGCTCGCGGCCCCGCCCCTCGCTCCCTCCCGCCCGCGGCACGGCCCCCACCACGGCCCCGCCCTTCGCCCCTCCGCCCGCGGTCCCGCCCCTCGCGCCTTCCTCCCGCGCCCGCGCCCACGGCCCCGGCCCCGCCCCCGCCGGGGCCACATTCCTCCGGCCTGGCCTTGCGCTGCGCCAGGCGGGCGGCGGGCGGCGGCGGGGCGGACTCGGCTGGCCTGGGGCTCGGACTTGGGGTCGGGAGCGGCGGGGACCTGCGGGTGCTGGGCCGGGCGACCCGAGGTGGTCGCGTGGCGGGCGGGCAGGGCGCGGGCGGTCGGGTGTCGGCCCGGGTCCGGCCGCCGCTGGCCCGGCCTGGGTCCCGGGCGCCCGGCCCCGCCAGCCCCCTCCGCGGCCGCCATGTGGTGCCTGCACTGCAACTCGGAGCGGACGCAGTCCCTGCTGGAGCTGGAGCTTGACAGCGGGTAAGGGCCGGGGCGGGGCGACCGGCTGAGCGGGGTGGGCTTGTGCGGTCGTGCAGCGCGGGTCCAAGTGAGTGTGAGCGAGGGGTTGGGGGGCTCCGGGGGCAGCGCTCCCCGTTAGTGTGCGTGCGGGCCAGGAGCGGCCCGAGAACGGGGGAGGGTGTGCGTTCGCGCTCGTCAGCGACTGTCGGTTGGGAGCCCGTGTGGGCGAGTCTCGTGGGGAGACCACTGGGAGTTGGTATCCGGCGCAGGCGGCCCGCAGGGGGCCGGGAGTTTGTGGGAGGGAGCGTGGTCAGCGGGCGTCTGTGCTGTGTCTGGTGGCAGGCCGGCGGAGGTGTCAGGCCTGTTGATGCTGGACCCTGGGCCTGTGTCCGCTCTGTCGGGAGGCCCCCGGGGAGAGTGTGCGGGGCTGTGCGCAGGTGCCCGGGTGTGCTCTGGCGGGGACGCCTGGCAGTGCACCGGGGCACCTGGAGCAGGAAGGTCGAGTTCTATGTGGCTGCTGCTGTGTCTGAGCCGGGCTGCGAGGGGGCCGCTGGTGGGGTTGGGGGCGTCTGTTGATGTGTGTCTGGTGCGGCCCGGGATGGAGTCTGGCGGGCATGATTGTGTGCCCTAGAGATCATCCCTCTTCTTCGGGGCCTGCGGGTGGCTGGCTGAGCGTCCAAGGGCCTGTGTTTATGGAGAGAGAGGGAGAGAGTGTGTATGTGCTGGGAATATCGATTTCCTCGCTCTTCCCGCCAGCACAGCTGCCCCCTGAGCTGTCTGCAGGCCCCCCGGAGGAGCAGGGCTGTGGGGCGGAGGGGATTTGTTGACAAACTGTCCTGGCTTGTGTCGGGCCCCTTGCGGCGGGAGCCCGCCTTCAGCCGTTTGATCTCTGAGTTCAGAAATTCTGCAGCGTGTGTCTGGCAGCTGCGCTGAGAACGCATGTATGTTCTTCTCCGCGCCCCCCAACCTCACCTCAGGGGCCGGGGCCCTGGGACTGAGGCTCCACGTGGGGTTGTGGGGTGTGGCTCCCAGGGACCATGGCTACTTGCGTCTGGGGCGGAGGCCAGGCAGGCTGCAGCTGCAGGACCAGCTGTCTGGAGTCAATGGCATCAGTCCGAGAGCGGTGTGGGGGTGGGGGGTGGGGGGGGGTCATGATATTCGCATCCCACACGTGCCGGTGCCGCTGCCGTGCGCAGCTGTCCACCCCGTATTCCTTTGCATTCTTGTCCTTGCGGTACCGCATCCCCATGTTGCAGGGGAGCAAACTGAGGTTGAGCCTTCTGTTGTCAGCACCAAGGCTCTGTGGTGTGAGTGCCTGCTGTATACAGTCCCTGCTCTAGGCACTGGGAACACAGCAGTGAGCAAAACTCAAGAGGCTTTGTACTCCTGGGGCCACAGGCTGGCGGGGACACGGTAGTCGGCATGCTCTGCTGGCTGGGCCTCCTCCATCGCCAGCAGAGAGAGCCTGAGGAGTCTCTCCGTCCGTTAGGACTTGTCCAGTGCCACCCTTCCCGTTGGGATGTCCGTGGCCACCTCTTCTGCATGTTCCTACGTCCTGCATCTCTTCTCATTGGAAGTCCCTCCGTGTAGCCAGTCTAAATCTTCCAGATATAGAGAAGCCTGCTTGGGCCCTTTTGTGGTCAGAGCTGGTGATGAGCAGCTGCTCCTTGGTCTCCGCCGGGCCAGGTGCCCTGGAGATTAAGCCCTACTCAGGCCCAGCCCGCAGCTCACCCTCGGGCCTCCGAGCAGGTGGGGCCCATTTGCTGCGGAGTGCCTGGGGGAGGGCGGGAGAGGATCAGCGCAGCCCTGGCCTGTGGTGGCTTAGCAGGGTGCT
Source organism: Globicephala melas (assembly GCF_963455315.2). NCBI lineage: Eukaryota > Metazoa > Chordata > Mammalia > Artiodactyla > Delphinidae > Globicephala > Globicephala melas. The sequence continues at coordinate 2,475,363 of NC_083324.2, read as the reverse complement.
CCTTGGGCTGGCCAGCTTGCCCCCAGCCCAGAGTCCTTCCGGGAGGGCCATCTCCCCGTCTCTAAACACAGAGAGGACCCAGCAGGCTCCAGAGGCCTCGGGACACCCCCAGCGTGTAACAGGTCCAAGGCAACCTGTCCCGGCACGGCCGCGCCCCCCGGCCAACAGCGTGCCTGGCACCTGTCCTGGGTGCTCTGCTCTTCGAGCCTCTCCCACCCTACCTTTCCACATGGGCACATAGAGGCAGGGAATCCAGGGATATGACCAGAGCATTATAAGGCGAGCCCAGAGTAGAACCCACACGATCTGTTGGAGGCCTGCGGAGGGTCCCTGCCAGCCCTGCCGCCATCCTTGGGCTTTCGCTCAAGGAAGTCGGACTCTGAGCTGGTTGTGCTAATATTTACACAGCTTTGGTTCCGAAACACGGACAGGACTGCCGGCTGCACAGTCAGACAGCGTGATGACCAGACAAATAGGTCCTTCTGGAAGAGTATGGACAGGGCTCCAGGCGCTCAGTATACACGTGTGCGCGTGTGCGGGTGTTATCTGGCTGGGCTCTGGAACGTGCCATCGTGGTTTGCTGGGAGAATCCGTGGGTCCAGGGCGGCTCAGGGCGTCAGGAAAGAAGGGCTTGGGGAGGCGGACAGCCGTTATTCCAAACCCCAGCTCAGCTCTGTGAGTTTATGCAAGTTTCCACACCCTGCGAACCTCTGTTTCCCCATCTGTGACAGGGAGTGGTGCTGCTGGCTCATGGAGGGGCCCGAGGCCCTCCCAGCGGGCGGCTAAAAGCCCTCGCTGCGCTGGCTGCCCCGTCCTCGGTCAGACGCACAGTTGGCCCAGGTCAGCTCTAGGTGCTTCCCACCACCAGGGACCCATTGGATTTTCTTCCTTCCTCTTTTGTAAATTTCCTCTGCATTATGATGACGTGTGGAATATCCGCCCAGTAAGCACGGAGGCAAGGCGACGGCACAGGGCTGATGGGTCTGGACCCAGCCAGGAGAGAGTCCTGTGGAGATAGCCCGGGTGCCCTGGAACTGTGTGTTCCTGGGGGGCGGGGGGAGGGTGTGCAAAGGCTGTTGAGTGTGATTTATCATTTGTTCTCAAAAAGCAAATCGTAACGAGTTTAAAGGCCATTACAGCTCTTGAAGAAGTCGTCGGTGTGGCCTTAGAGAATCTGGCTGTTCCTGCTGCGTGAGGGGAAAGTGGTGGCAGGCGTGGTGGAGGACGTGGCGTGGTAACTGCTGCTCGTCTGCCTGCTGTGCCTGCACTTGGGTTGGGTTGGGCGTGTGCCCCCGAGCCCCCGGCTGTGCTTCGTGCTCGGCCGTCGCGGCGAGCAGTGCACCCGTGGATGTACACGCTCTCCGGCCCGGAGGGCACTGTGTTCTCTGGAGAGACGTGTGCAGCCCCGGGGCAGCCACGTCACACTTCCTGTGTTCCTTTATTCACTCACCAAGCACCTGCTCTGCCAGGCCCTGGGCTCGATGTAGGGGAACCAGACTACTCGTGTGAAGCCGTGAGCCCCGGGGCCTGGACCTCGGGGTTGCACAGAACCCTGACTCTTCCCAGCTGCGTGGCTTCAGATATATTGCCTCCCCTGTCTGAGCCTGGATTTTCTCATCTGTGAGGTGGGACCCCAAAGTACATTGTGGGGCCTGTGCAGCTTTGCCTGGTGACTGAGGACCCCTGGTACATGCCCAACAAGGAACGGCAGCCCTCGGCCCATCATTACGCATCCTCAGTGCTTTCCTTCTTGCTGGTTTCTGGAGTCTGCATGGGGCGCTGGGCCTGGTCCTAGTTGCTCTGACTTTAATAGCTTTTAATGCCTTATTCGTACATGGCTGTAGTTTCTCTGCTCCTTGATGGAAAGGACTGTTCTTTCCATTTCATTTCCTTGGTTTGCAGTTTCCTAACACGAAGACAGGTTCATGTGAACTTAAGGCCCAGGTGTAGAACCATGGCCAGAGTCCCCTCCCTCTTTGTATAGATGGGGAAACTATGACGACATTGTTTTTTCCTCTTTGTTCAAAGGTTGGTACAATAATAATGACAGCAGCGGTTGCCATTTGGTGAACTCTGTACGAAGTACTTAGTTCTCAAAGCAGTTTATGAGAAAGAGCTTCTGCTGGGCCCATTTTTCAGTTGGGGGAAGGTTACATGCCTTGCCCAGGGTCACCAGCCAGTAATCCCGAGAGCTGAGCTTTGAACTCCGTCTGCCTGGCTCTGAGGTCTGCACTCCTCACAGCCAGGCTCTGCTCCCTCTCGGACTAAATAATCTTCAGCAAAATATGTCACATCGCAAGTAGAACCTTGTGCACCTTTCCCAAACCACAGAACAGGAGTCTAGTATCCCCTGCTGTGAGGATTCCCAGAGTGTCCCCAAACGTGCCAGCTATAGGCAGGTTGATGACATCTCTCTCCATTCTCCTAAAGTCTTGGCAGACCCCAGAGCTACTTCCCCAGACACTCCAGCAGGATGCTGGAGGATGCCCTTTGTCCCAAGTACTTGACGCATTTGGAGGGTAGCACGCTTACCCCCAGGCCAGTCTCAGTGTGGCACGGGGTCTCAGGGACAATAGCCAACTTCCCCTGCCTTGCTGAGGGACCCGTGCGAACATAGCTGGCCTGTGCATGGTGAGGAAGCCCAAGGGCCTTTGACGTCATGAGGGGACACACATGCATGTGGGCTGTTGAATTCCATCCCATGGGAGGAGAGGAGGACCATTAAAAAAACTGGAAAATATGAAAGAGTCCCAGCTGGGAGGCAGCCTCCTCGTCTGGGTTTCCTGAAACGGCTGTGGTCCAGGCAGGGTCCGTGTCTGTCTGCCACTGTGTGCACTTTCTTCCCGATGCCTGAAGATGGAAGATGGAAGCAAACAGTGTTTGCTTTTCTGTCTCTGGCTGGGAGGCTCGGTGGTGTGAGAACTGGATGCAGTCGTCCGAGTGAAACATGGTGCCTTACTGTGTTATAGAAAGAGCTCAGTAAGTATCAGTTATGGTCATTGTCAGTGTTATTATTTATCCTGATTATTATCCTGATTATTACAGAGAGAGGAGGCGTCCCTGGGAGCCCTGGCGTCAGGCATCATGTCACGTCCCCTTTCTGGGCCTCGGTTTCCACCTCTGTGAAGACCGCGGGACCCCTGTGGTCATTTGCTGAGGGAGGACGTTTGGTCCAGCGGTTGGGGGGCAGATACTGTAGCCTGTGACCCTGCCCTGGGCCTCACACTCTCTGTGATCCTGGGAATGTTCTTTAGCCTTTCTGTGCCTTGGTTTCCCCACTTGCAAAAGGTGAGTGACAGTAAGAGCTCATTACATGAGTTGATCCACGTAAACGTGTCATGTAAACACCTGGTAGACGGTAGCTTCTCACTTTTTCAGAGTTGAGGGGTTCCACGGCGCTGTTCCTCGACAGGAACGGATGGCCCCTCTTTTTGACTGCAGGCAGGGCCAAGGCTGCTCGTGGTGCACGGCGGCGGTGACTGGAGGACCCAGATCGCAGCCTTGGTGAAGGGCGACACGCCCCGTGGGCTTGTGTGTGTGCTCCTAGCCTCTGCTTACAGCTGAGGATTGAAACGTCCCACGGAGGATGGACAGTGGAGTGTTTTGCCCAGAGACTGGGAAACGTGCAGCTGGGCACCTGCAAGGAAGGGGAAGGGCTTGGCTGGGTTTGGTGGGTCTGGAGTTGGCACAGGTCTGATCCAGACTGGAATGGGCCACAGAATAAAAATGGTAGTATCTGACATTCGGGTGGCCTTTGAATCTTACACACACTTATCCTATTTGAACCTCCCAAGAGCCTTGTGAAGTATTATTCCCATTTTATGGACAAGGAAACTGAGGCGAGAAAATGAAAACATATTCAAGTTTTGTACGATGTAGATTTGGTCTTCAGGTTAAAGTATATCTTTCCCCCTCCCTGACCTTACTGTGGCGAGGGCTTGGGCTTTCAAGAATGGAGGATGAGGCAGAGGCAGGAAGGGGCGGGGGGCAGACAGGAATGTGTGGGACCCCCCCCACCCCAGGCCAAACAGCAGCACTGGGTTCTCCCAGCAGCCACGTGTGGATAGCACAGAGTCCACATCGCAGTGGGTGCGGAACCCTTGCAGCTCTGGCTAGTGACCTGGCATCTCATAAACATGTTTGCTGGCCCGTGAGGTCACCCGCGAGGCCACCCGGCGTGAGAAGGGCCCTCCGGGTCCCCTGACAGTGTCAGGACGGCTCCCCCGCGGAGGGGCTGGTGGCAGTTGTTCAGGAACTGCCGGCTGCTCCCGGGTTCTTATGAATCGGTCTTATTTCCCCGTGTAGACCCTGGACAGGCCCCAGGGTAGCTCAGTGCCGTGCTGGGGCCGGAGAGGAAGTGATTGGGAAACGGCTCTTTCCTCTGCCGCGGGGAGGGCGAGGTGCGGCCCTGCAGATGCGGCTTCTCTGTTCCCTCTGGCCTTGACTTTCTCAAAGCCATAAATCAAATGTGCAGGGTTTGGGCTTTTTCCCCCATGCAGTAAAAATGGCAGAATGGCCCAGGAAGATGCTAGGCCTTGATGTGGACGGCAGATTCTTGGCACTATTTTAAACTCGTTCTGATGGAAAACTCCAAACATATCCAAAGTAGAGAGAATGGCCGAATGGCTCCCATGGGCAGTTTTACTTCCTTGCCTCCGGATTATTCTGAGGCAAATCCCAGACATTTTGCTGATTTTAAATCAAGGACCTGTCGTGCGGTCAGCCTCACGTCTGGCAGTGGAGGTGTCGTGTGGCTGGGGTGGGTCCCTGGGGCACATTCGCGTTCCTCCAATGGCCCTTGGCTGTGGTGGCCCAGCCTGGGAATCCAGAGCCTGGCCCGGTTTCCCGGCCTTGAGACCCGAGTGACGCCAGCCCCCGGGGGAGGCCAGGCCTGCGAGGCCCCTCCGTCAGGTCGTCGGGTGGGATGCCCAAGGCACTGGCCTTCACCCCGCAGGCCCCCAGGCAGGACTGGGCTCCCTGCCCAGTGTCCCCACGGGGCCCTGCCTGCTGCCCCGGGGCTGCCCTCGCCCGGTGGTGGGGTAGCAGTGGCCTCTGCGCCCCTGTCCCCGCACACAGTAGCCTCTCATCTTGCCTGGCCTCTGGGTGGCCTGACACGTGGCCCCCAAGTGCTCGTTCCTCTGGCTTAAGAGACATCCACATGTACCACCGCAGCTCCTTCCAAGCCCTCGTGGCCAGCCCCTCTCCCACCCGGGCCTCTACCAGGCCCTCGTCCCTCCTCTGTGTCCTGCGGCTTCTACCCTGGCTCCTTACGGCCTCCCCTCCCCAGATCTCCCCGCCCGACCCTGGCTCGGGCTCCGGATAGAAGGCTGGAGTCATCCTGACACCCACCCCCCCTCACCGCCCTGCATTGTGTCTCAGCCTGGCACACGGTGGGTGCTCAGGAAACATGAGTGGGTCTGGTCCTTAGGAACATGTTAACGTATCCCTGTCACCGCCCCGGCGTCTGACACAGCGCTGGGCACACAGAGGGTGCGCAACCAGATTCAGTTAAAAAGCCACGGTATGCCCGAGTCCCACCCCACTCCTGCTCTGAACCGGTGCCCACCCAGTCAGCGCACCCCGCACTCTGCTCAGGCGGGAGCTGGTCTTGGGTCACATGGTCTGACGCCTGGTTCTGAGCAAAGGCCTCTCCTTAAGGTCTCTTCCCACTGCCACCCACCCACCGCCTTCCAGCCACCCGGTCCCTGTGGCGCCGTGGGACGCAGCCCCCAGCACGTCCTGATTCTCAGGCCCCAGGTGAGGACTTGGGTGCGTTACCACGTGGCCCTCACAGCAGCCCTGTGAGCTGGACAACACCCCCATCTTATGGCTAAGGAACTGAGGCACAGAGAGGCCTAGTCACTTGCCCGAGGTCGCGCAACTCCTGCTTGCCAGGTGCCAGACAGGGGAGGGCCGTGTGCCGCTGTTACAGGAGGTTGAGGGGCAGCATCCTTCCCCAGGCCCTCGCTGTTCCGGCTCCGGCTGCCGCGTGTGGGTGGGGGCCTGTCGGCGGTGCTGCACGTCCAGGTCCTGAGAGGCAGGAGGGGGTCGGGGGGCAGGCAAGGGGGGTGGGCTCCCCCTCCCAAGGAAGGGATTGCAGAGGTGCGGGTGTGAAACACGGTGGCCCATCGGCCGGCGGCCCGGTGCCTTGGTTGGCCTCCCCCCTTCTCCCCTCCCCCACTCACTCAGTTCCATTACCTCTGTGTCTCAGTTTCTCTGTCGACTAAATGGGTAGGTGATAGAGCACTTGCCTCTACCTTTAGCTCCGAGCGTGAGCCCTCAGTGACCTGCGGCCCCTGGGTGACAGCGCGGTGTCCACGTGTTCCCGACTGTGACAGAGGTGCCGCTCTGGTGGAGGTGTTGATGGGGGTACGACTGTGCACGTGTCGGGGCGGGTGTATGGGAACCCTGTACTCGATGCTTCGTTTTGCTGAGAACCTAAAACTACTCTAAAGAGTAAAGATCTATTAAGGAAAAAGTTGTTGGATGGTTAGTCAGTTCCCTGTGAGACGCTCAGCACGCTGGGGGGTGTGGCTGTCACCTGCTGCTGTGCAGTGATTCCTGTCACTGTCAGTTCCTTCCTTCCTTCACTCATCCTAGGATGTGCTGGCCCTGAGGACACAGACGCACAACGTGTGTGCCCGTCCCAGGGTCAGCTCACTATCAGGCAGGGCGTCCGGGGGCCTCTTATGGGCTGTGCCCCCTCCGTCATGGGCGCCCAGTGCCCCGGGAAGGGCCTGGACAGTGCCACAGCCTGGAGCACAAGGGGAGGGGTGGGCAGGGCCCCGTGAGAGCGGGCATGGGCGCTGCCCCAGGGAGTCGGACCGTGACAAAGATTTTAGGTCGGCAAGGACTTGGATGATTTGCAATTTGGAAAGTGCTTTCTCGCAGCGGAGGGAGCGAGAACAGCTTGGTGGCCCGCTGTGTAGGGTGGGACTGGACAGCTGGGCCGAGAGCGTCCCGGGCTCCGAGAGGGCCCTGCACCGGGCCCTGGCCGACAGGGTGGGCTGCAGACGGGAGGCCTGCATGCCGGATGTCCCCTCTCTGCCCGGTCGCTCCCCCGAGCCACCTCCCCAGCTGGTGCCTCCTGCCTGCCCTGCCAGGAGGGGGGTGGGTAGGGTCCCTGGGGCCCGGCCCAGCCCAGTCTGCTGGAGCCTGCCACAGAGAACTGCTTTATTTAAGTCCATGTTGCGCCTCTGGAAATAACTAGAGGCCTCTGTATTTAATTTGGCTCAGCTGGGAAGGGGTGTGTGTGTGTGTGTGTGTGTGTGTGTGTGTGTGTGTGTGTGTGTGTGTGTGTGTGTGTGTGTGTGTGTGTGTGTGTGTGTGTGTGTGTGTGTGTGTGTGTGTGTGTGTGTGTGTGTGTGTGTGTGTGTGTGTGTGTGTGTGTGTGTGTGTGTGTGTGTGTGTGTGTGTGTGTGTGTGTGTGTGTGTGTGTGTGTGTGTGTGTGTAAATCTTTCCGAGTGCACCCAGGGACTGGAAGCCCCAGTCATCCTCATGCAGTCAAACGGTCAAAACCGACCAGGACCGCCCTGGCTCAGGCCGGGATGAGTGTCTGGCGAGGGCAGGCTGTAGGAAGTGGCCAAGAAGAAAATACACATGGGGCAGAGGTGATGCTGTGTGCACGAGATCCCGGTGAGGGGAACGGTTTTGTCAACTTTCAGGTAACCTGTGGGTGGAGTGAAAGGATGAAGCTCTGTGCGTTGCACCAAGGTGTTCCTGGTTCCCGAGCAGGGAGTGCTTAGGTTGGTGCTGGACTGGAGACCACGTTTCCCACATCTCTCTCCGGCCTCAGCAAACCCGGCAAAGGCTCTTGGCCAAGCCCTTGTCCGTCCCGTGTGCAGAGCAGAAATACCCCCCGCGCTCACACGGGGGCTTGCAGTTGGCAAAGCCTGTGCTCACTTGATTCCCCCTTGCCTGCTGGGTAGCGGGCAGGAGTGATACCCATTGCTAAGATGAGCCAGCGGAAGCCTGGAGAGGTGAGGTCACCTGCCCGGGGTCACTCAGCCCGGCAGTGGGGCAGCTGGAGCTCGACCTGGTCTGACCTCCTCCCAGAGCCGCCCTACACTCCCTGTGGGCGCTTCCCGAGCTGCAGGGCACCGTTCCTTTCACAGACGGGTGAAGGGGGCTGCTGAGGGTGGGCCAACCCCAGGACGTCACCTGGGCATCCAGGTTTGGATGAGCGCTTTTTAAGTTATATCCTAGCCGCGTGACATTGAGGAAGGAGGACGTCTGGTGGGTTGAAGTTTGGTGGCCGTGACAGCTGTGTGGTTGTGGATTGTCAGCCACGTGGACCCACTGCGGTGGGTCTTGCAAAAATCAAACGCTCAGAGGGTGCGACAGAGTGGAAGGCCTGGGCGTTCCCACCGCTGTGCGGAGCTGTGGGAATTCTGGAACCCTGCCCCTCGGGACTTGGTGTTCTAAATCAGGTTCCTTGGGAACAGCAGATACCGGAGCTGCAGATCTGACTTTTCTGCTCTTTGAGTTGTGAATGTTGGTCCTTTGCAAGCATGGCAAGCAAATGCAGATGCTCTGAAAGGAAGGCGGTGTGAGGGAGAGGAGCAGGCCAGGTGTGGGCAGGCTATAGGGAGTGGTGAGGACTGTGGCGGTGGGAGAACGCCTGGCCTCTGATGGGTGTGGCTGCCGCCCAGCTCCGTCTGATTGTTACCAAGCTGGAATATGGGCCCATGTGGCCTGATCCTTAGCTGCCCATCTGGAGCTCTGTGTTGAGACCTCGTGAGCTCCCCTCGCAGAGACCCTTGTCTCCCAGAGAGCTCTGCCCCTCAGGTGCCCATGTGAGGAGTGGCAGAGTGGGTGCCAGGCCTCCCAGCCAGCCGTCCTGGGGGTGAGGCGCAGGGTCCCAGATGGCTGGGCCTCACCCTTCCCTTGGTCCTCGCCCAGATGGCGCTGGGGAGAATAAAAGGCTTTTTCCAGCCTTTCTCTGGAAAGGCTGCCCGTCCTGCGTTTGGCTGCAGGACTGTCATTAGAGGCCCCATTTCCCTTGGTTTAGGCCTGTCCCCTGGCTTGGTGCTCTGGTCCCTGGGATGTGGGTTGAGATCCTCGGGCAGGTTGGGGTCCCCTGGGACTGCGGGTGATGCCACGTGAGCAGCCCCTCGCCAAGCAGAGGCCGTGGCTGGGCTGGATTGGGGGTTGCCTGTGTCGGCCCTCACCCCTTCCCCGCGACCCTGCCTCCACCCGAGCCTGTGGCTTCCCCGCCAGCTGGATTCCAGCCCAGGTAAACGCGCACATTTGCCGCCTGTGGAGGGGTCCCTGTGCCTGCCTCCCATGAGGCCCCATCGGGGCCGGCCAGCAGGCCTCCCAGGGCTGGGGAGGTGGGCGCGGGCAGAGGTGGCCTGCACGCGGCCCCTGTTCCTTTGAGCCTCGAGGTTTGGGGAGCGGCGTTCTGGGTGCAGGACACACATCTCTGCCTCAGAGAAACTCGCCTGAGTCTGCGGCCGTTTGGTGCTGCCGAGGCCGGGCGGCAGGGCCAGGGAGCAGGCGTGGGCGCAGGTCCAGAGTCCCAGGCCCCGTCACGGCTGTGGGTGTGTCGGGGGAGTCGGATGAGTCTGCCCCCCGCCCCAGGCATCGGTGCCCCCGCTTGTAAGTGAGGGAGGAGTGAGCCCGGCTGCGGGCTTGCTGGGCCTGACTGAGGCGACCCCAGTGAAGTGCCTGGCCAAGGGGCTGAGGGCGCCGCCCAAAGGTCTTACAGGGAAAGTTAGGGGCACGCGGCCCCTGGTCCAGGAGTAGCTAAGAGAGGGCACAGGTGTGGGAGGGGAGGCTGGGAGGTTCGCCTGATGCCCAGCTCTGGATCCTGATCGTGCAGTGGGCCTCATCCTTCTCATCTCTGTGTTTGTTGAGTGAATAAGCGAACGAACGAGGGATGCTACTTCCCAGATTCACTGGGGCCCCTTAGCCACTGGTGGCATCGCTCGTGTAGCATCGCTCATTCGCTCATTCACTCATTCAGCAAATGCTCACTGAGCTCCCCGAGCCCTGTTGTCAGCCCTGGGGGCCTGAGCAAGGGGCCAGCAGCATGCAGCCCCCACCCAGCTTTCCAAGGCAGAGACACAGGATGCAGGAGAAAAGGCAGTCAGATAACCAGCCTGCTCGATGCAGTGGAGACAGTGGAGGTGGGGGAAGGTGGGGCTGGTAGCTGCAGAACCCCTTTCCCTTCCCTGTTGCCAGGGTGGCCTTTATGCCCTGCATTTGCCGTGCCCTGAGCCCCATGGGATGGCCTTTGCTGGATCTGACTGCAGGCTGTTGGTGCTGACCTCTGACCCTCCGTCCTCCCCCCCCCCCCCCCGGCTATTTTAATGGGAGTGACTCACGATGAGCTGCCGGGAGGTCCAGCCCGGGCTCCGGCAGGCAGGCGGGTAGACAGCCGTTCTTTATGTTTAGGAGTCAGGCCTGCGCCAGGGATGTTGGAGCCGCCACCTCCCCAGGGCCGGAAGAGCGACTTGGAAGTATGTTCACAGGGCGAGGGCCTGGCTGCACAGCGGACTTCTGTTCCTTCCCTCTGGCCGTGCGCTGGTGACAACAGGCCTGTCTGAGGAAGGGCGCTGCCCCGCCCCCTGGAGGGTTCCTGTCCAGTTAGGCTCGGCATTGGCTGTCTGTAGGGCTCCTGCCCGGCAACGGGTCCCCGACTCCATACCCCCGAGGGGGCGGCCTCGCTCCTGCCCTGCAAGTGGGAAACTGAGGCTTGGGGAGGGTGGCTGGACCCCGGGGTGTGGGCCACCCGCCCATACTCTTGCCGACTCCCGTCGGGACACCGTAGAGTGGTGAGTGCCCTGCAGGGCCGTGTGGGCACTCAGGACCTGGGGTGGAGAGTGCCATGCGGTGGCCCCCACGCCCCACAGCTCGGGTGTCCCAACACCGCCCCTCTCCTGATGCGCTCGCGTCCTGAGGAGACCCCGCTCCTGCCCGAGGCCCATCTCGCCAGCAGCATCTGACAAACAGGGAGATGCTGAATGTTGGCGCAGTTAGCAGGGCTCTAAAAATAGCCTCCCACTCTGAGAAGTTCATTGTTCTGAGTCCTATATTTTTAAACGTATATAAAAACCACTTCTGGAGGCCTTGGTGCCAGTAGAGCCAGTCTGCAGCCCGGGAGGCGGGAGGCGGAGCTGAGCTGGACCTCATCCCCGGCAGCGCAGGCCTCGGGGCAGGGGAGCGGATGCTTTGCGGCCACAGCCCTCTCCCCGGAGGTGATGGGGCAGTCGGGCCAGCGACCTGTCCGCCCTCGTCAGGGAGGACGGTGGCTGGGCGGCTTGGGAGGGGCTGTTCCAGGCTCAGGGGCCATCCGAGGGGTCTGCGGGTCACAGAGGCCAAGAGGCGCGGGGGTGGAGACCCAGGGCCAGTGTCAGGGCTGCAGGCCCTCCCTGCAGCTGGACACAGGGTCGGAGTGAACCCCATTTCTCTTGCTTTGGTCTAATTCAGACCTCGGGCTCCCGAAACTGGCCCTGCCCGAGTCCCAGCTAGCTGGGGGTCGGGGGCAGCCCACTGACCACCCCGCCCCGGCCCTTCGGAGAAGCAAGGCAGGGGAGAGGTCCTACCGGGCTGCTGGGTCCTACCTGCTGGGGCCCTCTCCTCTGGTGCTCCTCCAGGGCCCTTTCCTGTACTGTTCAGGTGTGCCCAGGTCCCTGCCGGCTGGCACACCACAGGCCTTCCCTGGAGCGCCAGCCCCTTTAGCCACTGCCCATCCCCTCCTCTCACCCACCCGTCCTCCTTCTGCCCCAGCTCCCTCCCTCCCTCCCCTCCGGGCCCTCTCAGCCCCATCCTTAGCCTCCCCAGCTTCTCGGTGACCTCTGGCTCATCACTGTCCCTGGGACCAGCCCTTTCCCCCATCCCGTCGTCAAGGCCTGCTCGTGCCCGGAAGGGTCACTGCAGAGGAAGGATGGGGGGAGGCGGAGGCAGTGACTCAGGGGCTGAGGGGCCTGTGCTCCACAGTTAGCGTTCCCTTTCTGGGGTGCCACTGCCATCCGTCCCACCCCAGGTAAACCCTAGACCCTCCCTTGGCCTTGCCCCGACCCTGCGGTCCACTGCACCCTCCCTGACAAGCCTTGCAAGGTCCTGAACACTCTGGCTCCTGCTGCCCCGTGTGTGTCCCGCCAGACTGAGCTTTCCCATCCCTTGTGCACACAGTGGACCCCGACCTCCGCTGCTTAGCCTCCACACACACAGTGTCCTGAGCCGGGAAGAGCCCTGCCCCGCCACCCGCTGCTCCGCCTGGGGTCCTGGCAGAGGGTTTGTGCCTTCCAGGAAGCTTCCCGCCTCGGGCGCCTGATGCACCCCCATGACTGTTCCTAACGCCATCCGTCGTCATCGTCCGTGTCCCCCCGCGTCCCTGGCCCTGACCTGGGTGTGTCATATAGTTGGCTTCAGTTCACGGAATGAAGTGACCAGCCTGGGGGAGGGGGTTGCACGGGGGCTCCTGGGGGAGGACAGACCTTCCCACGGGCGGCTGCTTTGGGGTCTACATTGCGGTCCCCACGCAGCCCAGCTGCCCCATCCATGGTTTGGTGAATGAGACTTTTCAGGTCCAGAGAAAATCTTGAGAGATTAAAACCGGTGAGGTTTTAAAATCACCATTCTTTTTTTAAAAAAACAACACTCTGTAGTAAGTTATCTTATTAGCTATGTGGCTGTTTAAAGCCTCAGTAAGGGAGCTGGTCAGGCCAAATCCTTAGGCTTCGGCCTGCAGACGCCATGTCCCTTGGGGGCCCTGGAGGGGACTGAGCCGTCAGGCCGCTGCTGCAGGGCCCTGGCTGGACTGTTTTACTGTTGGGAACCTGAGGTCAGGCCAGGGGAAGTCACCCCTTCGGGGGACTTGGGCCCGTGGCTGCGGCTCTGTGCCCTCGGCACCTGCGGGGCAGGCAGGCAGGCAGGCGTCCACCACGAGGCAGGCGGCCGGCGGGGGCCCAGGGCACTGCAGGTGGCTGCCTCTGAGCTCAGCGATGGAGGCCACGCAGGAATGCGATCTCTTCTGATTTTATCTAAGAAAAGCCAGAAATTCGGGTGAGTGAACACTCCTGGTACCTAGTTCTCACCTGAGAAAGAAGAAGAAGATGGTGGCCACTGCTCTGTGTACAAACAGAGCCACGTGAGCTGGACTCAGGCCCTCCGCCTCAGGTGTGCACCTCGCCCGTGGGTGGGCTTCCAGGGCCAGGGCTGTGGGGCGGCGGGAGGGGGGCGGTGTGGCCGCGTCTCTCCTGCTGAGCCCCCGTTTCCTCTGTGTCTGACGGGGGGCTTGGCTTGGTAGTCAGGATTCCAAACAGGCCACAGGTCACAACCAGCCGGGGCTCTTTTTGAAGTCCTGTTTCAGGGGCCGCACTGCTGGCTGACCCTTTGAATTCTCGGGATCTCCAGACTTGGGTGGGAATCGGCTGCCGACTCTCTGAAGGGAATCTAGGGACCAGCCCGGTTTGGGGGCCACGTGCCCCAGGCCCTCTGCAGTTATCTCGTGTCTGTCACCTGGGCACCACCTCGCGAGGGAGGGGTGTCAGTGTCCGGCCAGAGGGTCCTTGTCCCTTTTGAGCCCAAAAGTTAGGGGCGGGGAGGTAGAAAAGCTTCCAGCTTTCCTTTAAAAACCTATTTCTAGACAGTTCTGAGTCATGTTTGCGTGGATTTTCTGCATTGAAATTGGCACTTTGGGCGTGTTTTGGGTCTCAGTGGCTCCGTATCCCGCCATCCCCAGCCAGGATCTGAAACCTTATCTGAGGGTTGGGTCCAGCCAACCCGGCTGAGACAGTTTGTTGTAAGTTGGTGCCCACCCGGGCTCAGGTCCCGCTCCCACAGACTTTGCGGTCCACGTGGCAGACAGAGCAGCCCTCGGGAGTCTGGGTTTCTTTAAAAAGGCTTCCCTGGCTTGGTAGGGGTAGTTCAGAGTGTGTGCATCTCCTATGTGCCAGGTGCTGTTCTGAGACCTAGATGTCACGGGACAGACATTCCCACAGATGGTGGCAAGGCGGTGGCATACCACTGTAGGGAGGTGCAGCAGGGGAAGATTGGGGGAGGGCTGGGGTCCTCGCTGAGACTCGGGCAGCCTTTGAGCAGAGACCTGGAGGAGGTGAGGGAGTGAGCCAGGTGGACGTCTGGGAAAAGACACCAGCAGAGGGAAAGCACATGCAAAGGCCCTGCGGTTGGAGTGTCAGGAATGTGGAGGAACAGCCAGCAGACCAGCAGGGTGGGGGTGGGATGGCCAAGGGGGCATGGAGGAAGGGTAGCAGGGGGACAGCCGGTCCTGCAGAGCCTTCTGGGTCACTGTGAGGCCTTGGCTCTAAGCCCCAGGAGGGACAGCAGAGGAGGGACCTGGTCCGAGTTGTGTTTTAACAGATCCCAGCTGCTGAATGAAGGGGCGAGAGGGGCCGGATGAGCCTGCTGGAGAGGCTGTGGCCATAAGGCAGGAAGAGGTGAGGCCTGCGCAGACCGGGCTAGTGGGGGGTAGGCCAAGCAGTCAGGTGCTGGCTCTGTTTTGAAGGTGGAGCGGCCCAATTTGCTGACAGACGGGGAGTTGGGTGTGAGAAAAAGAGAATTGCCAAGAGCGGCCGTCAGATTTTTGGCCTGAGCAGCTGGAAGGATGGAGTTGCTATCGGCTGAGATGGGGCGATTGCAGGGGCGGGTGGGGGCCACGCAGGAGCTCAGCGGAGCCTGTGTTCCAGGGGTCTGCTGGGCAGCAAAGAGGGTGCGCCTGGGGCTGGACACGCGTTTATTCAGTTCCTTTGTGATCACTGTAGAGCCTCATTAAAGCAAGTGTAGGAACTGGGTAAAAACAGGAACTCTCCTGATTCTCCTGCGCCTGCCAAGCCCTAGGGCCGCCTCCAGATTGTCCAGAAAGCTCGTCGCCTCCCTCGTTTTGGATATGGGGCTCCTCGTTAAGCAGCCAAAAGGGACCTTGGACGTTTAGGTGGGCGTTGAGGTGGATGTGGCTCCCGCCTCCCCCAGCCCCTCTGTCTGAGGCCTCGGCGGGGTCTGGAGGCCCTGCGTGCTCCCCGTGGACTTGCCCGCCCGGCCCTCCATCCACCCTCCCCAGATTTCCACCAGCCCTGCAGCCCTCCCGAGGTCCTTCTAGGTCACACTGACCCAACCTGCCCACCAGGGGAGGTGCCTAGCATTACCCGGCCTCGGTCTAGGGGGTGCCCAGCTTCTCCTCCCTGGGAGGGAAGGGCTTCGGGGTGTCCGCCGGGATCCATAAGTCCCTTCGGTTGCCAGCTAGGCATCCGTCTTCACTGAGGACCACTTACCAACTGTGGTCCAGGCTGCGAGGCTTTAGTCCTCCCTGGAGATGCTGCCTCCACCCAGACCAGGGAGGAGGGTGGGTGAGCAGCGTAGGTGCGGCCTCCCCGGTCCCCTGGGGAAGCCCTCTGCCCCCGTCTTCCTGGCACACCAGCTCTTTGTCCCTTTACACACTCACTTCTCCCTTCACATCCACCCCGTGTCCTTGTATGCTGTTCCTCGGGGCCAGGCATGTGTCAGTGGGAAAGACTGGGAGAATGACCTGCACTTGCATCCTGACTCTGCTTCAAGCTCTGCGTCCTTGGGCGAGCCCTGAACCCTGAGTCTCCATTTTCCCGTCAGCGGAGCGGGGAGAGCCGTGCCTTCTCCACGGGGCCACGGCAGGGATTAAATACATGCACTTAGCTTGTGCCAGGGCTCCCACGTGGCACGCTGGGTGGGTGTATGTGGGTGACGACCCACCCCAAGCCACAGCAGTCCCTGAAGACTGGTTTTCCAGACCCTGATGGAACGCCTGCACTGCCCCGAGGCAGCCCTTCCCCAGTAGCTGAACTGCTAAACGCCTCACCTCCCGAAGCCTCCAGGCTGCCTTCACACTGCCTGTGGCCCCTGAGACATGCCTGCCCTTGTTGCCCCAGGATGGAGGACACGGCCACCAGTTCCTTGCCCCCTTCCCCTCCCCTCCAGACCGTGCCCTGGTCTGCCTGCGTTCCTCCCCCAGAAGCTAGTGCAGAGCAAGACCGTCCCCTCCGCGTTCTGGGCGACACACGTGTTAACGTGGCCTAGGCAGCAGAGTCACAGGAGCCCAGGGGGAGCTTGCGAGGCCGCGCGTCAGTTGCCTCTGGCCTGGACTCCCTTTCTGGAAATCAGAAACCCTGAACAGAGCCCTGGACGTCTAACCACGGGCAGGCCTGCAGATCGCTCTTCCTCTGTGTGGGGCCGGCCCACTCGGAAGAGGGTGGCTTTTCCATGTCATGTGACCACAGCTGGCACCATGCAGCCCGGGCTGGCTTATCTCATGACCACGCACGACTCCGAGACCCCCAGGCCCTGAACCCCAGCTCTGCCCCCGGCATGTCAACCGCACACGCTTTCTCTGGGCCGCCAGCTGGCAGGTGCACCCACCTGGGGTCAGGTCCCCTGCATGGGTGACCTTGGCCCAGTGACTCAGCTCCACCAGCCCCACGTTCCTCATCTGCAGAAGGGACAGTGGCCTAGCACCCACCCACCCCTACCGCCTCGGTCCCCAGGGATGGTGGTTGGGTTACAGGCCACGTAGGTTAAACACCCAACACAGCTCCTGTACGCAGCAGGTTTACAGAGGAGAGTTGCTGCTGTATAACCCAAACGTGTGTGTGTGTGTGTGTGTGTGCGCGCGCGTGTGTGTGTGTGTGTGTTTCACTCAGAAGTCATAGAAGCACAGGGCATACGTCTGTCGGCTCTGAGGCCAGGCTACCTGGGTTCTGATTTCACTCGTGAGCTGTGTGACCTCAGGATGGGCCCAACCTCTCTGTGCCTATGGGGTGTGTTGGGCGGTCAAGAGGACTAAATGAGCTTCACGTACAGCTTAGAACACCACTGACTATGCAGACGTTAGTATTATTTCTGTCATCAGCATCATCAGTGTTGGGGGTGAGCAGCGGGTTCCTGCTTCTGCCCCGAGCCTCCTCTAACATCTTTCTTAAGAAAAGTCATTCAGGACCTCACAGGCCATAATTAGACATCCGTGGCTCAAGAGGCCGAGGGCCCCCTGCCCTGACTCTCCCCAGCTAGAGTCAGGATGTGGCGTCTCGGCTGTGGGGCCTGGGCCCCTTTCTAGGACCCTCCTGCCTTCCCCTGGGAGCCCCTCACCCGCCTCCGTGGCTCAGTGCTGCAGGGGGTGTCCGCAGAAGGAGGGGCCCTATAGCAGGCAGGGTAGGTGACCCTTCTAACTGCTGGCACGTGCAGGTAAGGCCCTGTCAGTCAGAGAATAACTGGAGACAGCAATCAGAAAGTGCTTTTATGAGCCGAGCAACTTTTAAGGACTTTTCCTGTACCGACTCTGTAAAGCCTCACAGCAGGCATGTGAAGTTGGCTCTCTAATCGCCCCCATTTTACAGGAAAGGAAACTGAGGCATGGAAGGATTCCTGCCTGTGGTCACACAGCTGGTGAGCAGTGGAGCCAGAATTCCAGCCCAGACGTCTGGCTAGGAGGCGGCGGCCAGGAGCCCGTCCAGCCCCTCACTTGGCAGAGAGGAGGCGGAGAGGCTTCAAATGTGTCCTCTGTTCTTATGTGGTTTCCGTCATCCCAGGGCTGTCGGAAGCTCCGGGCGCTGTGATCCAGCCATTTCCCCACGTAAACATAACACAGACCAGCCTCTAGTGCAAGAAGACATGTTTGGAAAACTGGAGAAGGGGAGGAGGAGCCTGGGGTAACTCGGCGACGCAGAGCTCGGCGTCCCCAGGCTGGTGTGGGTAGGGCCGGGCCACTGTGGCCGCCTCTGTGTGCAGCTCCCCTACACATACAGCCCCCTCCTGCTCTGTAGCCTCGGGGCCCCGTTGTGCATGTGCGGAGCTTGGCCTCTCGGGAAGGAGCCAGTCTTGGGTCGCGGTCTTTGCCGGAGGCTGAGGCTTTCAGGGACTGAGCCCTCACAGAGCAGAACTCCCAGTGGGGTGGATGGACCCCACACACACTCGCCCAGGTGATCTCCACGGTGACCGGGAGTGCGGGAGCGGGGGCCGCAGCAGGCGGGGGTGGCCTTGTAGAGGAAGTGGGACTTGAGCTGATACCTGGGTGTGGCCTCAGAGGCCAAGAAATGCAAGTGAAGGGCAGCGGGGTGCAGATGGATGGCGGCTTCTAGCCAGTGCAGGAGTCCTTCAGCCACACCTCTGACAGGTGTCTGACCTGCCGCAGCTTGCACACCTCCAGTGACGGGGAGCTCATCACCTCCAGAGCAGCCCTGACCACATGAGAGCATTTTTTCTCGAGCAGGGCGATGCAGGTCACAGTTCTGTCTGCAGCAGGATCTGCTCTGTCCTCTGCCTGTCAGCCCGTCAGAGGCTTGACCGCAGACCTCATATCCCCTCTGGCCGCTGCTCTCCTGGCTACACGGTCTCAGCCCTTGGTGGGAGGTCGCCTTGTGCTGTAATTGGGGTTGGCAGACGGGGCCTCTCTCGCCCCAGCTGGCGTCCGTCGTGGTCTGTGGTGCGCCGTGCTGGCAGCCGTGCAGAAGGGAGTCTGTGATGGATTAGTGATGTCTGTCCTGGGCTGGCGGGAGAAGGTGGGAGCAAAAGCGCCCAGGCTTGAGAACCCATCTGGGGCTCAGACGGTCTTCCGCTGTGATCCGATACCTGTCATGGACGGTAGGGCTGGGTCTGCTTCTGGCTTTTTACTCGTTCTTGTTAGTGGCTGGCTTCTCGGCTTGTATTAAACTCAGGTCAGCCAAAAAGGTCCCCCAGTCTTTTTCATAAGAACAGCCATCAAGCTAAACCTTCGCCCATCTTGACGTTGTTTCCAGTATATTGATATATAATTAATTTAAATCAATCCCTTGTTGACAGGCATTTAGATTATTTCCAAGTTTTTATAATTAGAAACAACACTGCGGTGGAATTCCTTGTACTCGCCTCTTTGCGTATTGGTCTTATTTCCTTCGCGTGGATCTCCAGAAAAGGGATTGCTGGATCAGGAGCGTTTTCTCAGAGTGCTGGCACCAGCCTTAACTGTCATGGAACGTCCCAGAAACTCTAAACTGTCAGGGAATGGCAGGGACTTGGGAAGGCGCCTGCCCATTCCTAGATTTGCACATGGCCCGGGAGTCTGTGCGTGATCACGAATTCCAGTGTGCAGCTGAGGACCCACTCGGGGGTGTCCGGTCCTGGCTGATGGACAAAGGCTTTGGGACAAGCTTCCCCAAGAGAGAAAGAGGACCTGGGTGGTGAGAGGTGGAGCTCCCGTCCGTCGAGCGCGGTGGTGAGGAAGAGGCGTGCAGGGCAGGCTGGGAGCCGGGCCAGAGATCTGTGTCCCTGGGGCAGCCTGCAGTGGGCATCCTGCTGTGGGGTGCCTCTTCTGCTCAGGGGACAAACCCTTCTCCCCCAGGAAGGAGCTGGGGGCAGAGGCGAGTGCTAACCAGGACAGAGGGGCTTCGAGCCCTGAGCTCCAGGATGTGGGTAAACGTCTCCATGGGTTCAGGTCAAGCATCTGCAGGACTGAAGGTCAAGGACCAGGTCTAGCTGCTGCCCTGAAATATTTAGAGCAGCGTGTCCTGAGAGCATCTGTTGCTGCCCGTGCTTGTCATCAGCAGGCGTTTCACGTCAGACGTTGTCCTTGTGTTCACCAGGGGTTTGGCTCTGGTTAAGGAGACTCTCTCGGTGTCTAATACTATGTCGCTTGTGTTTGGGACCATGAAGGAGTGATGTTCTCTGGCTCAAGATGGGTTCTTACACTACATGCTCTGCTCGCTTTTGTCCACTCATTTCTTGGAGGACAGTGAGTCATACTGGTTGCAGTAGGATGGCCTGGCCATTTCTTATCGGGATGGTTTGAAGTTTGGATTTGGGGCGTGCAAGGGCTGCCACATTGCACAGCTCAAGGGACCCCATTCACGGAGATTCGGCAGGACTTGGTGACAGATGGAATGGGGTGAGGCCCCATTCCATCTGTCCCCAAGCGGGGTTTGGCCGTCGGGGAGGGACTAACTTGGTGACTCAGCTCGGGACTCTGGCTCCGTCACTGCATGGTGATGGGCGACCGTCACCGGTTAGGTTTGGGGCAGGTGGGATGTACCGGCGGGGGTGATGTAAGAAGCCACATTCCGGGACCGGCAGGTGGCTGGCCTGGAAAGTGCCTGCACTCACTCAGCAGGTGTCGCTGGGCCCCGTTAGTCTGGCACATGTGTCAGCATTTGGGGAGCGTCAGCCAGCAACGCAGAAAAATGACCCACGTCCTCACAGGGCTCCGATACTGATGTGGGGGGCAGCCGGCAAAGGAAAGACAGGAAGAATACATCACACTATACAGCGTGCTGGTGGGCAGACCACTGAGTGTGGGACTAGGGGTGCTGGGGAGAGGGCTGTGTGGTTTTAACTTGGGCGAGTAGTGGGGGCCTCATTGGAAGGTGGCACTGAGTAAAGACCCAAGGGAGGTGAAGGTGTGGTGCGTGCTGAGATCTGTGGAACGGCGTTCCAGGCAGACGGAACAGCCAGGGCAAAGGCCCTGAGGCCTGCCTGGCCCCTTGGAGAAGGGAGGAAGGAAGCCAGTGAGGCTGGAATAGAACGAGCAGGCGGAAGAGGGACCGGCGTGCAGTCAGCCAAGGTCAGGTCTGAAGGGCACTGCAAGGAGGACGGTGTCTTCCCAGTGGGACGGGGAGCAGGGAGGCCCTCGATGTGGCTCCCGTCTGGTCAGGATTGCTCTGACTGCCGTGGGGAGAAGAGAGGCGGGGGCGTGAGTGATAATCCCGGGAGCCGCGGTGGCGGTGGCCTGGAACACCTGCTGACAAGTGGGCAGGCAGGGGTGTTTCAAAGGTCGGGCTCACAGGGGAGAGGCTGCAGGTGACTGTCAGCCCCTTCTCTTGGCCTGGAAGGAGGCCTGGCCCTCTCCGCCAGGCACCTTCTGAAACCTGCTGGCTTGAGACGGTCGGGAGCCAGGTCATGGGCAGAGCAGGAACCCCGGGCTGGCACAGCCCCAGAAAGCCCTTGCATCCCCCCAAGCACCTCCATCCCCATCCGATCCCGAGTGCGCCCCTCCTGCTGGGGCCCAGCCTCCACACGGAGGGACTCCGCACAGATGTCCTGTCCATGAGCTCAGGCGGGCGGCCAGGCCTGGCCCCTCCGCAGGGTAGAGCATGGCCGTGGGTCGGGGGCAGTCCCCTGCCTGTCCTTCCTCAGCTCCCTCTGCCCCACACCGGCCCAGCCCGGCCTACTGCGGGGGGATAGGGGGACGGCCTTTCACCTGTTGACACCTGTTCACGTCGCTCCGAGATCAGGTGAGCGCGGGCGGGGTAGGGGTAAGGGGCCAAGCCCCTTCCCTGTGAGGGTGGACACCCCCTTTGTCGGGGGGTGTCGGGCGCTGGGGGGAGAGTCCAGGCCCCCAGCAGTAGGGGCCCGTGAGGCACGGAGGGACTTCCCGCTCGGACCTGCACGGAACCCGCCCTGTCTCCGTGGCCTCTGCAGACTCAGGGCTCAGAGACGATTTAGAATCCTGGCGAGCTGAGCCCCGGCTGCTTCTCCTCAAGGACACGGTTCTGTTTGCTGTCACCCTCTCGCTGGGAAAGACAGAAGAGGCTCTGACAGAAGTGCTTGCAGGGGAGGCGTGGCGCAGGCCGGGGCTCCGGTCGGCCGCGGGCACCTCCGGGGCGTCCATCGCCTCTCGGGCCTGTGGGCTCCTTCACTCTCCCCTCCAGCTGTCCGTCCCGGGTGGTGGGCCTTATCAGGAGAACGGGAGAGTCTGCAGTGCTGCCCACACAGGCCCACGAGGCCCCGAGGAAGCTGCTGCCGGGTGACCACGAGCGGCCAAGGAGGGTCTCGAGTGGTGGTGGGCCTGAGGCACCGAAGGCGGCCCACCTGGGTCACGGACAGGGGCCAGGCCTTGCGATGAGCGTGAGCCCTTGACTCACAGCCGCATTGAGGCCAGGCACCCAGGACTCTTCCCCGTGGAAGGACCCTCATCACACCCCAGCTCCTGGGCACCGGCTGGGATGTCCTCTGCTGCAGGAGACCCGCCGTCGATCCCCGCGGGCCAGAGCGGAAGGCCTGCACTCTTCTTAGACGGCCTGCCGGGCAGCATGTGCTGGGCTTTACAGCCAGGTGGGCTGGGGTGTGCTGGCTCCAGGGCCTCCGTGCCCATGCCCCCTCCGCAGGAGGCATGTTACACGCTGGGCAGTTGGCTCTGCAGGCCCTGGGACCCGTGGGGACGGTGGGGGCGGAGCTGGGCAGGTGGGCCGGGCACAGAGGCTGCTGAAGGCAGGGCGTTCCCACTGTTCTAAAGGCGGGACTCTGGAGGACGGACTGTAGCTCACGGGGTCTGTGAGCCCTTCCCTCCTCCGGGCCACTTCCAGAGGGACCCCACCCTGGCCCCAGGGATCCGATGGACCGGGGAGTGGCAGGGCGCCTCGGGAGAGGCCGCCAGAAGCTGCCAGAAACTCGGTTGCACGTTTCTCCCTTCTCTCTGTGTCCCCAGTCTTCTAAGGTCATGAGTTCGGGACAAGTAAGCCACCCCTCTGTCCCCCCACCAGGCACTTGGAAGATTGAGGGATCTGCACAGGCCTGGGACGAGGGTGGTGGGGTGGAGGGGAGCCCCCAGTGTTGGTCTTTAATCCCAACTCACCTACGTTCTACCTGTGCAACCTCGGACAAGGCCTGTGCTGTGTGGGCCTCAGTCTCCTCACCTGGAAAAGGGGTTAATAATCTGTCCTCTGGAGGGCTAATCTCGCCTTCGGGGACACCAGTCAGTTTGATTAGGACCCTCAGGACCTCACTTTAACTCAGTTACCTCCTTAAAGACAATCTCCAAATGCAGACACGTTCTGAGGTGCTGGCTGTTAGGGCTTGAAGTATAAAAATGTTGGTGGGGGAGGGACCAGTTCAGCCCATAACAAACACCAGCACAATGCCTGACTCTCCCGTAGGTATGCAGTGAAGACTCGTTCTGTTTATTATTGTTTTTTTTTTTTTTTAAAAAAGAGTGGTTTACTTAAACCGGGCAGTGGGAGTGAGGGAGTGGAGGGGACGGGACCCGCTGTCTGTCAGTGAATGTCACTAGGCACCTGCTCTGGGCCGGGCCCGCTCGAGGTCCTGGGTTCGTCAGTGGACCCACGGGGCCGACCTTCCCGTGGGAGACGCACAGTGAACAGAGTCCTTCAGGGAGGGGTGTTGGCTGTGAGGAGGGGCGAGCTGTACAGAGAAAGTGGAATCACCGCAAGGGGAGGCGAGGGTCACGGCCCTCGGCCTCCGCCGCCCCTGGGGACCACCTGTAGGAGGGTGGGGGGATGCCTGCGGGGCCCTGGGCTCTGGTTTCCCTCTCACCGGAGGCCCGTCCTCTCTCTGCAGTGTCGAGGGCGAGGCCCCCAGCAGCGAGACTGGCACGTCGCTGGACAGCCCCTCCGCCTACCACCAGGGCCCCTCGGCGCCCGGCTCCGGCCTGGGCCCGGACCACTCCGAGCACACGCCAGGCGGCGCCTATGGGCTGTATGCGGGGCCGCCCGGGCAGCAGCGCACGCGGAGGCCCAAGCTGCAGCACTCGACCTCCATCCTGCGCAAGCAGGCCGAGGAGGAGGCTATCAAGCGCTCACGATCCCTCTCCGAGAGCTATGAGCTCTCCTCCGACCTGCAGGACAAGCAGGTAGGCGGCCAGCCACGCGGGCCACGGGGGAGAGGCGCTGGGGGTTGGGGGAGGCTGCGGTGCCTGCGCGGCCTCGGACGACGCGGCCCTTTGCTGGGGCCGCCCAGGGCCGCAGGGGACCCTGTGTGCTCCACAGCCGCGCCCAGGCAGGGGCTGTTCCCTGCGGACGTGGCCTCTGCCTCAGCCTGAGCTGGCTCCTCCCGAAACGCGGAGGGTTCCGAGGGAAGGAGCCGATGGGGGACGTTCCTGTCCGGCCTCGGCCTCTGCCCGGTTCACAGCCCTCCTCTCTGGGCTCCGGGGCCCACTCTGGGTGTCAGGACCTGGTGCCACCAGTGCACTTGGGTTCCGTGGCGGCCGTTGAGGTCCTGGGATCCAGGAGAGAGCTGAACCTTGGGAGGTCTGCAGGAGGGGCCCTCGGGGAGGGGACGGTCAGTTCACAGAAAGAGCACGTACTCTGAACCGAGCAGCGAGCCCATCCCCAGCCAGTGAGGCCAGGCTGTTCATTCCACCCCTCAGTGTACAGCCCCGTGTCCTGGGGGAAATCGCCTCCTTGCAGGTTGCTCTTCCTCCCCGGAGCCTTGGCCCAGACCCACTGTGGGGCTGGCACGTGTGTACAGAGCGACGGGCATGCATGACCTGCTCGCTTGGCCTCTTAGGTTGATGGGAGAGAGGGGAGGGGTCCCGGCTGGGTGGCAGGTGGGGGGCAGAGGGAGTGAGAGCTCATGAGGGGACAGAGGCTTCTCACTCCCAGCCCCTCAGAGTGCAGGCACGTAGTAGGCACTGTACTAAGAATTCTTGTGTGAAGCTCTGACAGGAAGCTCCAGGCTTCAGGAGCACCCCCAGGCTGCCGGCGTGCGGGGCCGGCCTGCCTGTCGCTGTCCCCAGCTCCTGTGCCCTGAGCTGTGCGCAGTCTCCTTGTGAGCCCGGGCGGCTGCCTCTGCCCCGGCCTGGCTGCAGGACCTGCCCGGCAGCCCCTCAGACGCCAGGCTGCAGAAGTCGCCCTGCCCTCTCACCTCCCACACCTACCCTGGCCTGGACCCTCTGTTTGCTCCCCAGTCTAACTGTTTGTCTCTTACAGAGCAGAGGTCCGGGCCTGGTGTAGCCCCAGACTTCTGCGGGGAGCGGTGCGGTGTGTGGGTACTGCCCAGGGCGGGTCTTCCCCCGACACGGTCCGTACCGGCCCCCTCTCCCTGTTCTTGGCGCTGCCCTGTGACCGTGGACAGCCCTGCCTACCTGCCCTGGTCTTCATCTGTCTGCCCGTGAGTTGGGACTGACGGGGGGTGGGGCCCGCAAGTGGCCAAAGCCTGAAGCAGATGATCCCCGTCAGGCAAATATTGGGGAGCAAACAGACCCCTGGCCTCGTGGCGCTTGGCCTCGTGGCCAGGTCCACGGCAGGAGCCTCTGTTCCATTTATCAGGTTCACCCATAGCCAAAGTGGATCAAAAACAGTTTATAGTAACACACGTCTGCAGCAGGACCATTAAAATAGAAGTGGGAAAGGTTAAAACTTCAGAGAGGCCTGTGGAGGTAATCATATGCTTCCTGCAGCCTTAATGTGGCCACAGCTGTTCATTTTCATCCCTCGCACATTAGCCTGATGCCCACCGTGTGCCAGACCCCGTACTGGGTGCCGGGGAGTCACCAGGGAACAGAGTGCAGCCCCAGCCCTCAAGCAGACGCTGTGGTCCAGAGACAGGTTAACAGTAAAGACACAGGTTAATTCCAGAGCGTGATACAAACTCCGGGAATGAAGAAAGAGGGGAGAGAAGCTGAGCACCTGTGGGAGGAGACAGCTTGGATGAGGTGCGGGGGACCTCTCCAAGGTGGTATCAGAACTGGGTGTTTGAGGACGGGGTCTTCCAGGAAGAGGTAACAGCAGGCACGAAGGCCAGAGGCAGAACCACTGGCAGAAAGGATGGCCGGGAAGAGGGGAGGGGTGGGGAGGTGATGCTGAGGGCCACCGAGCATTCGACTCTCTGCTGAGCCTCCTGGCAGTCAAGGTGAAAATAGGAACAGGACAGATGACCCAGGAGTTTCCAGATGAAGGTAGGGTGCCCGGTTCCACGAGGGGGTAGAGTCTGGGTGACGCAGAGCCCCATTTTAGTGGCCCTCAGCCTCCACGCCTCCTGGCAGTTTCCTGTCTGAGCAGGAGGCCTGAGTTGGCAAGGGTAGCACTTCAGCTTTGTGGGAGGGTGAGGTGAGCCTCTCAGCTCCTCGTCCCCTCACTTGTCAGAGCCTCTGCCCCCCTCTGCAGGGGGTGGGGGACTTCCTGGGGTCCCTCTGCAGACCAGACGCTGTGTCAGGTGAGGGTGATGCCCAGCAGACGAGCACAGACAGGTTGGGGTCCCTGCCCTGCACCCCCAGTTAGCGTTCAGACTGGGCCTTGGGTTGGTTCTGGCCCGGAAGGAAGAATGAGTGGCCACGGTGGGCCCGGGAGCTGAGTAGGAGCGGACCTGGGTCTGTGTGTCCCCTGGGGGGAGGCCAGGAGGAGGGGCTGAGGGGGCTTTGCCCATGCAGCACAGAGCCCACGTCTGCCTTCCCAAGGTCCCTCCTGTCCCGACCCAGACTTGGGGAACGGTCTCAGGCCAGGAGTGTCGCCCCTGGGGTCGCGAGATCCAGAGTCAGAAGGCGACAAGGAGCCGTGGAGCGCACTCTGAGCTGTACGGTGCCCCTCCTCCTCCCCACACGAGGGGCCCGGAGCCCAGGCCTTGGAGGGCGGAGAGGAGAGGGCTTCCCAGAGCTCAGCCGTGGGCCTTCTGCCGGCGCCGTGGGCTTTCAGAGCTCCACTCCAAACCCAGAAAACAGACGCTGCTCACAGATGCGGAAGTGAGGTCATCTCTCTGGATGCCGTTCAGTAACTTCAGGGCGAGAGGAAAAACAGACCCGCCCTGGCTAACTCCAGGGCCGGGCTTTGAAAAGTCATTTTGATCCTCACTCCGCCCCCCAACTCCTCTCGTGCGAGGGGCCGCTCTGCCCTGCCTGCTGCTCCCCCTCCTGTGGGCCCCGGAGAGCTGCACGTCTGTGTCGCGGGCGGGGCTGGGGGGGGGGAGCTGGCATCCCTCAGGGAGACCAGGACCCACCCTGAGTCCTGAGTGAGGCACGGAGCCCCCCTCCCCCTTCCGGCCCACCCTCAGGCGGCTCTGAGCAGCCGTCTGCCCCACTCAGCCATGGCTTGGGGTTTGCTCAGTGACGCGTGTGCCTCTGTCCTGGACGGCCTTGGCCTCTTGAGGGTGGGGACCTTGTCCCTCTGCCACCGGTGTGGGCGTGGCGCCTGCATGGAGCAGACAGCGGTGCTCTGCCCCCTCGGGATATGAGCACGCCTCACTCCCAGGGACCCGAGGCCTTCCCACCCACATCAGGGGCCACCCTGCCCAGCACCCGAGGGCTCAGCTTGGCCGACCAGCCAGCTCCCTATCCTGGGCTTTCCCGGGTTCTGAAGAGCGGGCTCGGGCCTCACTCGGGAAGCAGGCACAGGGAGCGGCCCTTGGGGGCTGTCCGGAGTCCTCGGCCAGCATGAGCCTAGGACTTCACAGGCCCACGTGGCACACGGGAGTCCCAGCGCCCCTGCCTGCCTGCAGCCCGGCCCCATCGCCAGGCTCACGGAGCCTGCTCTGCGTCTGGAGGCCTCCAGGGGTGTGCTGGGCCTCTTTTCTGGGCCTCAGTTTCCCCATCTGCCACGGAGGGGACTTGGGGCCCCTCACAAACTGTCTACACCTCCCAGGAGTGCAGCTGAGGGTCCTGCACCTCCTCAGCCCCCAGCTGGCATGTGCCGAGGGCCTGTCTCACCTGTGCCCACCGCTGCCCTGCGAGGTCCGTCTGATGGGACTGAGCAAGCCTTGCAAGAAGCAAGGCTTCTCAGAGTCACTCCACTGCCAAGGGCAGGGCCAGGACTAGACCCAGGCCCTCGGGCAGTGCCGCAGGCGGAATTGGGGCTGGAGGCCTGCAGCCAGTGCTCAGCACCCAGGGCCTGCTTGGGTCTCGGGCCCGTCTCTCGCTTTTCTTCATTTATTTTTTTTGGCTGCATCGGGTCTTAGTTGCGTTATGTGGGATCTTCCTTGCGGTGTGCGGGATCCTCTGCTGCAGCGCACAGGCTCCTCGTAGCAGCGCGCGGGCTTCTCTCTAGTTGTGGCATGCGGGCTCAGTAGTTGCAGCGCATGGGCTTCGTTGCCCTGCGGCGTGTGGGATCTTAGTTCCCTGACCAGGAATCGAACCCACGTCCCCTGCATTGGGAGGCGGATTCTTAACCACTGGACCGCCAGCGAAGCCCCTCGGGCCGGTCTCTTAACCTGCACCTGCCGCGAGCTTCCTCTCTCTGGAGGGGCTGCCTGCACCTCTTCCACCACCTCCAAGTCTCATTCAACTGCATGCCCCAGGTACACCAGGGCCAAAGGCTACTGTGGCCAGAGAACTTTGGGAAACCACCACTCTTTAAAGGTTCTGAGAAGTCCTGCAGGGAACACTTGCTTTAACTGGGTCTGACCCCTGGGATGCGCTGGGCCTCCTGGGCCGTCCTCACGCTCCTCTCCTTCCCCCGCAGGTGGAGATGCTAGAACGGAAGTATGGGGGCCGCCTCGTGACCCGCCATGCGGCCCGCACCATCCAGACAGCCTTCCGCCAGTACCAGATGAACAAGAACTTTGAGCGGCTGCGCAGCTCCATGTCCGAGAACCGCATGTCACGCCGCATCGTGCTGTCCAACATGAGGATGCAGTTCTCCTTCGAGGGGCCGGAGAAGGTGCACAGCTCCTACTTCGAGGGCAAGCAGGTCTCAGTGACCGACAAGGGTACCCCGCTGGAGGCCCTGGTGCCGGCCGAGTGCAGAGACCTGGGCCCGCCGCCTGCCCTCCAGGCCCCTGCCCCGGCCGGTGACTTCGCAGATGCCATCACAGAGCTGGAGGACGCCTTCTCACGGCAGGTGAAGTCGCTGGCCGAGTCCATTGACGACGCGCTCAATTGCCGCAGCCTGCACACCGAAGGGGCCCCCGCGCCCGACGTGGGGCGGACCCGGGACGCCGAGCCCTCGCCGGCCCTGCATGGCGCCGAGCATCGCCAGCTGGACGAGATGACCGCCTCGTACAGCGACGTCACCCTGTACATCGACGAGGAGGAGCTGTCGCCACCCCTGCCCCCGATGCAGGCGGGCCGCCGGCCGTCCAGCGCTGAGTCGGACCTGCGGCTGCGGCCCGGGGGTGCTGCCCAGGACTACTGGGCCCTGGCCCACAAGGACGACAAGGGGGACACGGACACCAGCTGCCGGAGCACGCCCTCGCTGGGGCCACAGGAGCCGCGGCTGCGCGGGGAGCACCTCCCGCTGCTCACCATCGAGCCGCCCAGCGACAGCTCCGTGGACCTCAGCGACCGCTCGGACCGCAGCTCGCTTAAGAGGCAGAGCGCCTACGAGCGCGGCCTGGGCGGGCCGCAGGGCAGCCCCAAGCACGGCCCCCATGGGCCCCCCAGGGGCCTCCCCCGGGAGGAGCCGGAGCCACGGGCCCGGGCGCCCAGGCCCCTGGATGGCCACCTGGCCATCAATGGCTCGGCCAACAGGCAGAGCAAGTCCGAGTCGGACTACTCGGATGGGGACAACGACAGCCTGAACAGCACATCCAACTCCAACGACACCATCAACTGCAGTTCCGAGTCTTCGTCCCGCGACAGCCTGCGCGAGCAGACACTCAGCAAGCAGACCTACCACAAGGAGACCCGCAACAGCTGGGACTCGCCCACCTTCAGCAACGACGTCATCCGCCGGCGGCACTACCGCATCGGCCTCAACCTCTTCAACAAGTGAGTCCCCGGCCGCTGGCGGCCCGGGCGGGATGAGGGGCGGCTCCGGGGTGGGGGCCGGGGGGGTTGCATGGTGCGGCGCCTGCTATACCGCGCTGGCCCCAGCGTCTGGCCCTGGGTGGTGCGGGCACGGTGGTCTTTGAGCAGGGGCGGGCCGGGTGCAGGTCCGTGCCCGTGTCCGTGCAGCCTGGACTCGGGCCCGCACCCGGGAGCAGGGCACTGGTAGGCCCTACGCCCTCTGGGAGATTGTACGTTGGGTCCGTGGCGTGGCCGCCACGCCACATTCTGGCAAGGCGCCGTCGGGGCAGCCTTGAGAGCAGGTCTGGGGCAGGAGGCTGGTATTTAAAGCTCACTATTCTTAGCACAGCTGAAAATAGCAAGTGGAAGGGCAGGCGGGCTGAGCAGTCCCTCGGAGAAGACGCTGGCGGCTCTGGTTGTTAAACCTCGGATTTCTCCTCACTTCCATCCACAGGGCCTCTGGATTTGGGGTCACCAGACGCCGGCCTGGCACTGGCTCCTCCGGGGAGGGGGACGTGGAGGGGATGTGGCCAGCCTGCTTGGTGGCTACTGACACCTGCACACTGTGCTTCCCTGCTCCCCGCTTCCTCTGCTAGACGGGGGTGGAGAGTCTTGGGGGGCACTTCTGAGCCATCCCTGGTGCAACTGGCAGCGCCGGCTGGGGGACTCAGAGAGACCTGTCCTGAAGGGCGGGTATGGGGGAACTGTGCAGTCCCCCACTAGGGGCTGGGCGTCATTGGTCCTCGATCAGCTAAGGACTAAGAGTCTTGGACCCGTCACATCTGCCAGGGGTGCTCTCCTGAGACTCCATCTGCATGTGAGGACCAGTCCCACTGCCACGCAGTCCGTGGCCAGAGCAGTGCGCTGAACGGGGAGGTCGTGAGCTGCCAAGCCCATCCCGAGGTCGGTCCCGAAAGCCTGCCCCCACCTGCTTCCAGGCACAGCCAGTTCCCGGACCATCTCGGATCCTCATGGGGGAGGCTGGGATGACCTGGGGGCTCCCCCAGTGTCCGAGGTTCCCTCGTCCCTGGCAGACGTTGTGTCCTGACGTGGGAGTCCCAGCTGGGTGGACGGGTGGAGGCCAGAAAAAGTTGCATCCCTCACCCGAGCAGCCTTGGTCTCTGTAGGTTCTTTCTGGCTCTCTTAGTTTTTAATTACACCTGTAACGCATGAATACGCTCTCCACTCTGCGTAGAAGTTGAAAGCCTTCAAGCTAGGGTTTCTGTGCATGTGTGGTCCAGAGCGCAGCTCCAGGCCAGGCCGCCTGGGTGCAGACCCCGGTCCTTGCACTTCCTGTCTGTGTCCCTGGGCAGCTCGGTCTCTACCACGGCGGCTTCATCTGCATGGTGGCGCTGAGCCCAATAGTGTCCACCTCACGGAGTGTGAGTTGGAGATGAGCGGGTGTATGGGATGCTCAGCAGCGCCAGACGTGTGGCGAGCTGGGCCCGAGCCTCTCTGCTGTCCCCGTGGCCCCTGTTGACGTTACCTGGGCCCAGGCCACACACACTGCCCCCCTGTGATGCTGCCACGCGGTTTGCTGTTGGAGGCCATTCCCGTTGGTGCCGCGGGCCACCTGGTCTGTGTGCTGCTACGTGGGGTCCACGTGCGGCTGTCCAGGGTGGTCTGGCCACTCGCTCCCATGTTTTCACAGTCACCAACCACATGACAGTGACCGTGGACCTGCCCCTCCCACACGCTCCCGAGTCTCTGGGGAAGGGGATAGCTGGAGGAGGCGGTGTTTGGGGCTCACGTGGGCGTGTTGTCCATTGAAGTAGAGCCTGAAGCTGGACCTGGAGGGCCCGTTTCCTCACACGGTGGACAGCGCCCAGCCTTGTCTCCCACCCCAATCAAAGCGTAGAAATAGTATCTCTATTGTTTCAATTTGGATTTCTCTGCCTGCTTCTAAGATGCAGCATCCGTATGTGTGTCTTTCGGCCATTTGGGTTTTTTCTTCTACAAAATGCCTGTTCCTATTTTTTGCCCATTTTTCTGTTATTTCTCATTTTGATTTATAAGTGGTTCTTTATATATTGTGGATACTAATCCTTTGTAATTACAAATATTTTCTTCCTGTCACTGGCTTTCTTTTTTTTTTTTTTAAACTTCTGAAATAGGATTCACAGACCATAAAATTCACCTTTATGAAGTGTACAGTTTCAGTGGGTTTTAATTATATATCTTTTAACTTTGTGTATGCTTTGTTGGTCAGAAGTTACTAATTTTTTTTGCATTTTTTTTATCGAGGTGGAATTGACATGTAACATAGTTTCAGGCATACAACATAATGATTCAATATTTATATATATGTAGTCAATTCATCAGTGTTCTCTTTGTTTATTACTTTGTTTTTTTTATGTTTCATTTTAAAAGGCTCCGCCCCAGGTCATAATATAGTTTTAAAATATTTTCTTCAGGACTTTCTTAGTTTTGTTTTATATCCTTTAGGACTTTAACCTGGCGTTTGTTTTGGAGAACGGTACAAGGTGAGGGGTGTAGTTTTTATAGTTCTTTGTAAATTAGCTGGTTGTCTGCAGACGGTGTGCTGAGGAGTCTGTCCTTTCTCTGTTGACTTGAAATCCCATCTAATTCCTACGTGAACAGGGCCTGTGCTTGGATCCTTTCGTTCACTTGGCACATGTTTATTGAACACCTGCTGCATGCCAGGCCCTGTGTAGGGGGCCTGGACTCAGCCCTGAACAGAATAAAGACCCTGCGATGCTCCATGCTAGTGGGTAGAGGCTCTGTGTGTTCCTTTGCCAACATCAGACTTTCAGTTTTATATGTTTTTGTATTAGAACAGAAACCACTCTTTTGTTCTTTTAAAAAGTGGTCTTGGCCCTTGTTGGTAGTTACTCTTCCACATGGATTGCAGAGTCAGCTCGTTAAGACCATGAAAACTCCTGGTGGACTTGGCACTGGAGCCCCTTGAGCTTGGGGGACCTCGCCCCTTTACAAGTCGAGGGACAGAGGTGAGGTCCAGCCACAGATGGTGTTTAAGTTCAGATTGAAGGTAACCACAGTCCGTCCAGCTCCCCCGGTGGCAAGCCGCAGTGCAGGCGGTCACCGGCCACACGTGCTTGGTGGCTGCATCCCTGGCAGTGCGGGTCCAGGATGGTCCCCCAGCTTCAGAGCCCGCCGTTGGATGACGCGGGTCTCGCATGCAGAGAGGGGCGGGTGGCAGGCTGGCTCCTCCGAGTGGCGTGCGGGGCAGGTGTTGGGAGGTCGTGCGGCTACAAGCTCTGGCCGTCCTCAGTCTTCTCCTCCTCGGCCTTGGTTGTCCACCTAGGGGGTTGTTTGGAGGATTGAAGGCGCAACCACAGCACTGTGGCCACCGGCCATCTCCCGAGTCTCACCAGGCCCAGAAAGGGCTGGCGGTCCGACCCGAGTAGATAGAGGGCCAGGCCCTGTGCGGGGCTAGCGAAGCTGGGAGCCGGATGCCCCTGAGCAGGCCCTGGAGCCGCTGGGCGAGGACGCACACTGGGCAGCCTGCTGCCCGAGGCCAGGGCCCCTCCCTGGGAGGCCGGACCTTCGCGCCTCTGTCCTTCCCCTTCCTGGCACCCTTCTCTCACCCCCACCTGTCCACTGCCCACCTCTGTTCTGCACGCTCTCCCTGTGGGTCTCCTCTCCCCCCACCATTTCCCTCCCTCCCCAACCCCTACCCAGGCCCACACCCAGGCTGCCTTTCAAACAGTTCTCAGGTCCCACCCACTCCCGGGAGGGAGCTTTCCAGCACAGACACCCGCCCCCTCCAGGGGGTATGTGGAGGGCCTGAGCGCTGGATCCAAAGTGGGTGAGTAGCCGGCTGGGGAGGAGAGAGGGAAAACAAATGAAACAGGGTGGTGGGGAGGGGCTGTCCCCGGGGCCACAGAGGAGGCTGCCGCAGTCTGCCTGGCATCCAGATGGCCTCCCAGGCTCCAGGACTGCACGTCCGGCTCGCAGCGCTGGGCACCGGGCCGGGGCCGGGAGCCGAGGCAGGAGAGTTTCAGCCCCAGTTCAGCGTATCCGCTGCAGGGACTCGGCACCTCCGTGCACCCTGAGCCTTGCTGGCTGCGCCCAGAAACTGGCCATGAGGTTCCTGCCCCCACAGGGCGTAATGAGGGTTAGAGACCGTGAAACCAGGAGCCGCTGTCCAGGGTGCAGCGGGTGGCAGCTGTTGTGGTCCGCGGGGCTCCTGCGTCCGGAGCCAGTGCAGGGGGCCTGGGGCTCGGGCCTTAGAGGACCCAGGAGGTGGCTTAGCGGACAGAGCAGCATGGAGCACGGGAGTGGCTGATGCCCGCGTGCACTGACACGTGCCCGGTGCTGTTGTACGAGCCCACCGTGCTCACGGGAGACCGTAGGGAGGGGACCGTCACTAGTCCGCTTTACAGTTTGGGTGAGCTGAGGTGCCCAGAGGTAGCTTGCCCGAGGTCCCACGGTCGGTGGATGGCCAGACTGGGATTCACGCCACCGCCACCTGGCCCCTGAACACACCCTCGTAAAGCCCAGTGCAGGGACTGCGGCCTGGAGCATGGCCTCCGTGGCCCCGCCCGCTCACTGGGCCTCGCGTGTGCACTGAGAGTCCAGGGGGCGGAGCCTCATATTTGCGGTGTCCGCCACAGCGGTGGGAGCTGGGGTCCGCACCCCACAGCCCGGAGGGGCACCCAGCGGGACCTCACCGGGCCTGTCACCTGCTTGCCCACGGAGGGCCCTGCTCCTGTGCCCCTCACCTCATCCTCCTCCGCTCCTTCACGCCCTTCCCTCTCGCCCTCGGGCGTGGGCCCAGGTGACCATGGGCCAGGCCAGCCCTCTCCCCGCTCTGGACGAGTGTCCTCCTCCCCAGAGCCGCCCCTGATGAAATGGTGCCGTCGGAAGGGACTGAGGGCCTCTTGTCTGAGGAGCATGTAAGTCGGGCCTTGGAGACTACTTGGTGTGCCGGGACTCCTGATGGCAGGGAGCTGCTCACCTGGCCTCCGAGGTCCCTCCCTGCCCAGGGCCTGCGTTTGGTTTGGAGGCAGGTCTTCTCCGCCCAGCACCGGGTCGCCACCTGCCTGCTCCTCCGGCCACTGCCCGCTGGAGCTGCTGCAGAGAGCCCCGCAGTGAGGCTGGGGTGCTCCGAGGTTCCATCCTTACAACATCCATGGGGCTCGGGGATCGGCCAGCCTCCCAGTAAGCGGCAAAGCCCGGGTTGGGCTCCCGATTCCGTGCGCCTTGGGCGTTACGTTTGTTGTGACCAGTGAAGAGGACAGTGGTGACAGCCAGCCTGCGTAGATGCGTGTTAAGTTGCCAGCTGGTGCCGAGCAGTTCGTGTGCAGCATCTTGCCAAGTTCTCACGGTGGCCTGGGAGGCGTGGCTGCTGGGAGCCCGGCCGCGGGACCCCAGGCGCTGGCTCGAGGCTGCAGAACCAGAAGTGCTGGCTGTGCCGGGCCGTCTGCTGGTGCTGGACGTGCTGACGGTTTTAGTGACTGTGGCTCTCTTACGAGCACTCTGAGTTGGGTCTTTGCAGATCAGGGTCCTATTCCCCTTGACGTGAGCCACTCCTCCGGCCCACGCCACCCTCAGAGTGCTGTCGCGGGTCTGGGCTGGCTGGTGCCGAGGGCCTCAGGGAGGGAGGCAGTGCGGGGCAGGCCTCACGGGTGTTCCAGCCATGCCAGTTCCTTCTCTTTTTTCTAAACTGAAGTGTAGATGATTTATAATATTGTGCTGGTATACAGAAAAGTGATTTAGTTGGGGTTTTTTTTTTTCAGATTATGTTCCATTATAGGCTGTTACAAGATATTGAATATAATTCCCTGGGCTTTACAGTAAATCCTTGTTGCTTATCTATTTTATGGATAGCAGTTTGTATCCATTAATCCTTTTCTTTTTTCTTTTTCTTTTTTTTTTTGCCTCATTGAACGGCTTGAAGGATCTTAGTCCCCCGACCAGGGATTGGACCTGGGGCCATGGCAGTGAGAATGCTGAGTCCTAACCACTAGACTGCCAGGGAACTCCCAGTATCCACTAATCCTATACTCCTCATTTGTCCCTCCCTCCCCCCCTCCTCCCCCGAGTAACCATGAGTTTGTTTTCTACGGTATGTCTGTGAGTTTGTTTCTGTTCTGTATATAGATTCATTTGTATGATTTTTTAGGTTCCACTTATTTATTTATTTTTGGCCACGCTGCACGACTTGCAGGATCTTAAGTTCCCCGACCAGAGATGGAACACGGGCCCCCTGCAGTGGAACCACGGGGTCCTAACCACTGGACCAGCGGGGAACTCCCTAGGTTCCTCGTATAAGTGATATCATGTACTATTTTTCTTTCTGTGTCTGACTTACTTCACGAAGTATGATCAGCTCTAGGTCTGCAAATGGCAATGTTTCATTCTTTTTTACGGCTGACATCCCGTTGTATATATCTGTACCACATCTTCTTTATCCACTTCTCTGTCCATGGACATTTAGGTTGTTTCCACGTGTTGGCTATTGTAAATAGTGCTGCTACAAACACAGGGGTGCATGTATCTTTTCGAATTACAGTTTTGTCTGGATATGCCCAGGAGTGGGATTGCTGGATCATATAGTAGCTCTATTTTCGTTTTTTAAGGAACTTACATACTGTTTTCCACAGTGGCTGTACCAGTTTACGTTCACACTAATAGTGCATGAGGGCCAGAGGGTAATTCTTCCACCTTGTCTCTGGGATAAGTGCGAAAAAGACCCCGGCAGCCACGTTCAGCTTGGGTTTCTAATATCAGAAAGAACTTTGTGAAAATCAGAGCTGGATAAAATAGGCAGTGTGGGGAGGCGACGGGCTTGCTGGCCGTGCAGGTGTGCGAGCCGATGGGAGGTGGCCGCTTCTCTGCAGGATGTTGGAGGGGTTCGAGCCTAGATTCCGGAGTTGAAGGGC
This sequence comes from Globicephala melas, assembly GCF_963455315.2. NCBI lineage: Eukaryota > Metazoa > Chordata > Mammalia > Artiodactyla > Delphinidae > Globicephala > Globicephala melas. The sequence continues at coordinate 2,439,146 of NC_083324.2, read as the reverse complement.
ACATCCGGGCGCAGGGCCTCTGGGTGCTGAACTTGGTGAATCCATCCCTCGCCCCTGCGGCCAGTGAGAACAGCACGGGGATGGCTCGGCCTCCAACCTCGGGGCATCCTCGGGCGCTGCCGGTGTCTGTGCAGACCCCGTGCTGGTCTCTGTGTGCATGAGGCCCTTCTTCATTGGAAATGATGGGCATCTGATCAAACTGGTTCAAGCAGAGGGGCCTTACTGGTTCGTGTACCTGAAAAGCCACTGGGCATCTCTTGGCCGTGCCCCACCATCGCGCCCTCAGGGCAGGAGGGCAGCCAGTAGTCCAGGCTCGTGGTCCAGCCTCATGGCAGCCCTGCAGGAAGAGAGGCTCCCGCCGGCGCCCTCTGAACCGCTCGCCGTGGTCAGCGGGGTGCAGCACTCTGACTGGAGTACGGGCAGCCCGTGGGATCAGGGGGCGGAGCTCGAGGGGGGTGTGGGAAATCCAGAGGCCAACAGGGTGCCGGGCAGACGCCCACGTCCATGTCTCTTCAGCTGCTATAGCAAGTGAAAGCGACAGGAGGAGCCGTTGTGGCCCCTGCAGACCCTGCTGGGAGGAGAGGGGTTCCGGCAGGTGGGTGGTCCTTAGGTGCAGAGCCCGGCCTCGTAGTAACCGCCTCCCGAGAGCCCCGGGCTCAGGCTCGAGGACAGAGGTGCGAGGAGGGCAGCACCACTGTGGTCTGCACGTGCTCACCTGGCACAGTCGACGAGAAAAGCTGGACCTGGGGACAGCAGAGGCTGCTCGCAGGCCCAGAGGACGGGCAGTGGGGGTGAGGGGCAGAGGCCCGGGGGCCCGGGATGCAGAAGCGCGTCAGGTGTAGATGGTGAAAATGTCGCCTCTGCACCTCGTTGACGCTGGTCCTGGAGGGTGGAGGTCAGAAAGCTAGAGAAGGAGTCGTCAGGGGAACCTGGAGAGATGGGGAGAGCTGGCTGCGCAGAGGTGGGCAGAGCAGATTTGCAGCCCTGGGCTGGGAGCATAGAGTGGAACTTTACGGGCTTCTACCGCAAAGGGGTAAGAACCTGGCTCTCCCTCGCTGGACAGCCTGGTGCACAGCTACTCCGCCTTTCTGTGCCCCGTTTTTTTGTTTGAATTTTATTTTTTTATACAGCAGGTTCTTGTTAGTTATCCATTTTATACATGTTAGTGTATACATGTCAATCCCACTCTCCCAATTCATCCCACCACCACCCCTGCACCACTTTCCCCCCTTGGTGTGCCCCGTTTTTGGGGGTTTTTTGGGGTTTTTTTGTGTTTTTTTTTGGTGTGCCCTGTTTTGTTACGTGTCCAGTAAGGCTTTTGCGTTGGTCGTTCCCGCCCCCAGGGACCTTCTTCCTGGCTCCAGGTTCAATGCCACCTTCCCGAGGAGGCCTTTCTGGACCACGCCTTCTCACCCCATCCATCTGAAGTCCAGGCCTTCTGTGGTCACTACGGCTTCCCCTTGGTTTAGCTCTGCCCTAGTGCTGACCCTTTTCTTAAACAGCCATAAAACCAGCGTGTTTTCCAAGGGCTTAGAGGCATTAACTCATTTAATCTGCACAGTGACTCTGCTGTGTGCACTGTCACTGTCCCCACTACCCGGGTGGGGAGGCTGAGGCACAGGGAGGTTAGGTAACTTGCCCTAGGTCACCCAGCCAGAGAGCGGAGCTGGGATCTGAGCCATGCCTGTGAGCGTCTCTCCTGGGAGTTCATCGCGCTCCAGTGAGGATGTGTGTTCAAGGACAGGGACTTTGTCTAGACCACAGGTGTGCTGGTGCCACACCCACCCAGAGCAGGCGCTGGATGGATGCCTGGGGTGAATGGAGAAGTGGATGAGGGGTGAGGGGCCGGAACTTGTCCTGCAGGCTTGGGAGGCCCTGAAGGTTCTAGGGCAGAGTCCTGGGAACACGGGCCAAAGCACCCCCTCCCAGAGCCACATCGGCCCCAGCCCCAGACACAGCACGTTCTGTTTCTCTGGCCGGACATGCGCTGTGTGGGCCGGGCCCCCGCTGGCCCCTGAGGGTGCACAGTCAGCAGGGCCCCAGGCTGCGCCTCTTTAGTCCCGAGGGCCTGGAGCCGCGTTCAAGCTCGCAGGCAGGGAAGGGGGAGCCCGTCTGCCAGGTCGGGTGGGCTCTGTCACAGCCGGGTGCACTTCTCTGTTCACTCGCCGCGTCCGCTGCGTGTTGGCCAGGCCTGCTGCGCTCATCAAGTGTCTCAGGGACAAGGCAGGCAGAGGCTCCTTTCCATGGCGTCCCCTGGGCGCTCTGGGGGATCTCGGAGCCCCACAGGACGTGCCTTCTACCCTTCTGCCTCGGCCCGAGCCCGTCCAGTGCCCCTCACTGCCCCAGGGCGGTGGGCAGGGCTGTGGGTGAGCAGCAGACCGAGTGTGTGACTTACCCACGCAGGACATCTGGGCTGCTCCGGTCAGCACGGAGCCCTGTGAGGGGCCAGTGGACCCAGGACCCCTGCCCAGCAGGGCCCATGGAGTACACGGGGGGCAGCTGGGGGCCAGCAAGATCCTGCGGGCCAGGGACTCACATCAGTGCTGGCTCTCCACGGTCAGGGAGATCACTCCCCTTGCCAGCCGCGCGCATCCCGAGCCTGGAGCCCCCACCCGAACCCCCGCCTGTACCTCCAGCCGCAGCACCTTTCCTCTCAGTTTGCTGGGAGCCCCTGGTCTCTGGTCGTGGCCTGGTCAGTCCACATTCCTCTCCTGCAGCATCTTGTGAAGGGTGCCAGGTGGATGCGGCTCCTGCCCCGTTGGCCTCGGGCTGAGAGCTGGATCCCTCGGGCTCACACGCGGGTTCACTAGCATATATTGTGATCGCTGCCCCCAGACGGTGTCCTGAGCCCGCCACTCCTCCCCCACTCCTGCACCAGTGCTGGGGTGCCTGCGAGGGTCTCCCACCTGGGCTCCCGTAGAACAGCCAGAGGCGGCTTCTTAAACGGGGACCCAGGTCCCTCCACTGCCCTGTTCAGAGCATGCCAGGCTTCTCATGCCACTCAGAGGAGAGCCAGATGCTCCTGCGGCCTGTCCACCCCGCTGCCCCTCCCCCAGGGCCCTACTCTGAGCCCTGGAGCAGCCTCATGGCCTCCATCCTACAAAACCCACTCCCACCTCAGGGCCTTTGCATTCGCCATTGCCTCCACCAAAAAGCTCCTTGAGCACTCTTGTCACTGTGTCACCTGCTCAGAGAAGGCCTCTGCCTCCCCTGCCAGAACCCCTCCCACCCTCGCTCGGCCACTTTGCCCTTCAGACTGGGCGGTGGCAGCCGTCGTGCCGGGCGTTCGAGGCCAGCCATGCTCGCCGCTGTCATCCAGAGTGCCGCCCGGCACAGAGTCGGCATGCGGCACTTACGCCGTGGGGAGTCCTCATCCTACGGCCCCTGCGCAGCCTGCCCCTCCCACAAGGCTGTGGGCCCTGAGGGTGGGCCTGGCAGCTGTGAGGCTGCATGCCGTTGGCCTGTGAACACAGGCAGGAGCAGCTGGGGCGGAGAGGGGAGCAGCCACCCCAGGGCGGCAGGACGAGGCTGGGCTGGACCAGGCATGGTGTCAGGGCCTCGGTGGGCCAGGCTGGCCCGGGTGGGTGACAAGGGCGCCCGAGAGGGGGCTCTCCAGTCACTTTCACATGGGATCCAGGCCGGGGACTGCCACGCTGTCTTCTCAAGAGAAGCCGGAAATCCGGGTCCTGTGTCCAAGCTCCCGGTTTCTAAACATTGGCGACCAACTGGAATTCTTTCTGTTAATGTCGTGTGGGCCGAAGAAAACACATCTGTGGGCTACTGTGGAAGTGGGGGGCGGTCAGGTATGGGCTGGGGTCCTGCGGGGGCCGCTGTGGAGCTGGCGGTGAGGAAGCGTGACCCACCCCACCCCGACCCCACCCCCGGTTGCTGCATCAGCACCAGTAGCCCGGTGCCTGGAGAGGCCTGGGGCTGGGGCAGTTCTTGGTTGGAGACCCCAGGGTTGCCGGGAGGAACGGGGATGTGGGGGAACGGGGCCACTCGGTGACCACTTCTGTGCCAGGACCCAGGCGGCCGGCAGTCGCTCCCTGCCCAGCTCTGAGCGCAAGGTTGGGGTGTGTGGCCACCTGGGATAAAAATAGCAGGGTCATCTTGAGGCTGGAGATTGGCCTGCGTGTGGAAATACGGCATCTGCGGGACCCGCTGTCAGCGCACGGCTGGTGGTGGCAGGTAGATCCTGGCCCTCACCTCCATGCCCCCAGGGGCCAGCAGGACACTGACTTCTACCACTGGGGCAAGGCGTGGGGTGCCGGGTATACCCAAGGGCTCCGCAGCTCCGAGGCTCCGGGTTCGTCAGAGGAGGACACCGCCCTCCGAGGGTCACAGGTGCAGAGGGAGGGTTCAGTGGCACCTCCCCCTGCCCTGTCTCTTTCGACCACCGCCTCCCTGTGAGGTCAGCTGAGCCGGTACCAGGCCCCGAGGCCAACGGGAAGAAGGGACCTGCTGGCTCACTGCTCAGCCCCTGAGGGCGCCCCGGCCCCCGGGCTCTTGGTCTGGGTGGACGCTCGGCCCCATGGGGCCGGCACAGCCCCGCCTCAGGCCTCTGACTGCAGGTGGGGCCAGCACTGCGCCCCCACGTCCTCTGCCGTCCGTTGAGGTTTATCCTAAACCTTCCCGGTGCTCACCTACTGCGTGCAGCGTTCCAGGCGTTGCTCACCTACTGCGTGCAGCGTTCCAGGCGCCCGACTGTGTTAACACACAAGTCTCACGACACGGGCACTCGAGTCCCCAGCAAGGTCACGTGGCTGTCAGGCAGCACAGGTGACGAGCGTGCCAACCCCAGGGAGTAGTGTGGGGACTGAGTTGGCATGCAGGGTCCTCAGACGGTGACGGCACGGAGCACGTGCCACAGGCGGCCAGCGTGTGCTGGGCGGGGCCCTCCAGCCTGCCTGGAAGCTCGGCACAGAGGGGACCACGGAGCAGGGAGGGGTGGGGCCCTTCTGTGCCCCCCCCAGCCCCCGGCACCCTCCGTGTTCCTGCGCTGGCCCAGCCCTCCTGCAGGGCCCAAGCCATCCCGGTTCCCCTGCGTTGTGGGCTCAGGGTGGGGCAGGACAGGGTGCCGTGGAGGAGGAGGGGATGAGGGCTGGGGGAGCTGGAAGGGTGGGAGCGCCCGGCTGAGCCCATCTCTTGTCCCCCAGGAAGCCCGAGAAGGGCGTCCAGTACCTCATCGAGCGCGGCTTCGTGCCCGACACGCCGGTGGGGGTGGCCCACTTCCTGCTGCAGCGCAAGGGCCTGAGCCGGCAGATGATCGGGGAGTTCCTGGGCAACCGGCAGAAGCAGTTCAACCGCGACGTGCTCGAGTGAGTGGGGCTGGGGGCGCCCCACGCACACCCCAGGCTCCCCGCTCCCCTTTGTCTTTCTGACTCCCAGACACAGGGAGATACCCTGCCAGCACCTCTGGCCCCATCCAGCAGGGCCAGCCCCTTCCCCCGGCCCAGCGACCCCTGGGCCAACCTCCCGCAGGGGCAGCAGGAGGGGAACCGGGGAGCTCAGCCCCCCTCCTCCTCCCTCTCCTGGCGGGAGATGGGGTGAGGGGCCCACCAGGCTGGGGGCCATAGACTCTCAGCTACTTGGAACCCTGCAGAAGAACAGGTTTCCAGCCCCCTGGGAACTGCTGACAGCTTTGAGAAGTCCTGCCCGCACGTACCCTGCACCCCCGGTCCTCCTCCAGACTGTCCTGAGTAGAAAGCCACCACACCTGGGTCCTGTGGTCACTGGGCAGGTGCTACATGCGGGCTGTGTCCTCACCTCGTCCGCGGGGGTGTCAGGGGTCCATAACCCCTTCCGCAGACAAGGAGCCAGGGCCAGCAGGTGCCCTGCTCCCCTTTGTGGGGACCTGGGGGTGCAGCTCCAGGCCTGCCGTGGGCACATTGCCGACCCAGACACTGCAGGCGGGATGGGTGACCCAGCCGGTGGGCCAGGAACGGGATCAGAGCAGGGTAAAGACTGACCCTCAGCAAAAACGGCAGGGCGGCCTGGCCACGCACACCTGCCGCCTCCGGGCGCCCTGGGAGGAGTGGGGCGTGGGCTGTGGCCTCTCTGTTTCACAGGTGAGCAGACCCAGGCTTGGGGAGGGGCGGGGGGTCTGGCCTGGGTGCCCCCCCATACAGACACACCCACGTGCACACACATATATGTACACTAGTGTTCACTCAGTCACACAGACAAACACACCGGAGAGGCAGCGAGCCGCTGGCGGTGCCTGGCCTGTGGCCGGCTGTGGCGTCTGTCCCGCTTGGGCTGCTCTCTCACAGCCCCGCCTTTCTGTTCTGGCCCCGCCCTGATAGTGTGGCTGGTGCCCCTCCCCCTTCGAAATCCGGGAGGAACCGTCCCAGGAGAACATGCTAGCTGCTCCGTGAATGGGGCCCAAGACCATGTGGTCTGGCCCCCTCCCCTGCAGCCACCCCTGCTCTCCCCCAACACCCCCTCCGAGCTGCCTGTGAGTCCGTAGGAAATCCGCACATTGTTCTCCTCGGATCAGAAAATAGCAGCGGCCTCAGGAAGCAGCGAGACCCCCCCCCAGGCATCCTAATCGGATGCTGGTCAGCGAATTGTCCTGCGGGGCCCCTGCCCTCACCCTGCCCCAACAGCCTTGAGTGCTCAGAGCGTCGCCCCAGGGGAGGGGGGCCCACGGCCGGGGTCTCTGCAGCCCCACCGGGGGTGGTCAGGCGAGGGTCCCTGTTGCAGACCCATCTACTGTTCAGGGTCATGGTCAGAGGCAGGAGCAGGCGGCGGGGCTGTGATAAGAGGTACCTGTGACCTGCAGCTCCCCAGCTCTGCCCTCCTTGTGGGATCGGCAGGTGAGGGCAGCACAGCTCCTCCAGAGGCCCTGCAGAAATGCCTGGGAAAGCGTTGACGTGAGGGGCAGGCCCAGGGCGCGGTGGCTGCAGGGCCAGTGGGTGCCCAGACCTCCATCTCCTCCTGTGGAGGAGGGAGCCCACTGCGGCCGCCCTCCCTCTCGGGCCTCCCTGCGCTGACCCCTTGTGCTCCCTCCGCCCTCTGCGAGCCGCGCTTGCCTCTGCACCCGGCGGGAAGGTGGGCAGGGGACACTGACGGGGCCTTCTCCTCTCGTTTCAGCTGCGTAGTGGACGAGATGGACTTCTCCGCCATGGAGCTGGACGAGGCTCTCCGGAAGTTCCAGGCGCACATCCGGGTCCAGGGGGAGGCCCAGAAGGTGGAGCGGCTGATCGAGGCCTTCAGGTGGGGGCGGGGCAGGTGTCAGGAAGAAAAAGCGTCCCCGCTCGAAGACCGAGGCTCAAGGGCAGACCCCCCCTTCAGGGTCAGGTGGCCATGAGCTATCAGGGGACGGGGGTGCGGGGGGCGGCAGCCCCTCCTCTGCCATGTGCTGTGCGGCTCAGTGCTGGAGCCAGGGCCTCGAACGTCTTCATGGTCCTCTTGTCCCCACTGGTTCGTGAGTCCATCTGCGTCATCACTCGTCTGCTCATTCACAGGGGCAGATGCTCCCTCAGTGACGCAGAGGGCGTGGTTCTGACACCTGCACCACTGTGTGACCTTGCTCTGGTTACTTAATCTCTCTGTGCCTCACGTCCTTGCCAGTAGAGAGGGGTTGATGAACGCACCTACCCTGGAGGGGGTGGAAGGATTAAACCACTCAGGCCGTGTGGGTGCACTCTGCCCAGCGCCTGGCCCCCCAGAGAGCCTGCAGTCAAGGCAGGCTGTCCTTGCGCCATCTTCCATGCTGGGATGGTGTGCACACTGGCCGCGTAGGGAGTCCGTGCCCTGCGCTGGGTGTGGGAGACCCAGCTCTCTGGGCTCAGCAGGGGTGGTGGGTTCACAGAGGAGCAAGGTCGCAGGAGGAGGAACCCCGGGCCCTGGGAGGGGAGCGTTCAGACACTTCCATTCAGGAGGGCTTCCTGGAGGGGGCGGCACTTAACAGGGAAGACGAAATTGAAGCCCACATCATCTAAGCGCCCATGGCTGCTGCCTGCGGGTTGTGGGCCTCGGTCACGGTCACGGTGCCCCACCCAGTTCCTCTTCTCCATCCCTGCCCCACCCACCTACCCCTGCACAAGGTCGCCAGTGGAGGGAACTGTGGGGTGGGGTGTGGGGCGTTTTCAAGGCAGTGAGGACGTGAGCAGATGACTCTGTGAGGCAGTTTGTAGCGAGGCTGTTAGTTCGGCTGCCGCAACAAAGACGTCCGCCACAGCTGCCGTGTCTGAAACGCCCCGGAAGTGGGCCGCCCTCTGAGCTGGCGTGGAGGAGGCCTGGGCTCCTGTCATCTGAGGTCCCCGGGAGCAGATTCAACACCCATCACATTCACGTTCCAGGCAGGCAGAGAGCACGCAGGGCACCCCCTGCCTTTAAGGCACAGCCTCGAAGGTGCCCACATCGCATTGGCCGGAACTTAGCACGTGGCTGCGCGGGGGCCGAGGGACGTGGTCCTCAGCCCTGAGCAGCCACATGCCGGCTGAACTACGGGCGGGTGGGACTTAACTCACGTGGTGGGGGGGGGAGGTGAGTGGACGGTCAGGGCCGGCTCTGCCAGACAGGCGACATCCCCGTGTACCAGAGACGGAGGCTCCGAGGTCAGTGACCAGCTTCAGCTGTTTAGGGCCGCTCATGGGTGAGGGGCGGACTGGCCTCCTGCCCTGGCTGAAGCACCACCCCGTCCTCCCCCAGCCAGCGGTACTGCATCTGCAACCCCGGGGTGGTGCGGCAGTTCCGGAACCCAGACACCATCTTCATCCTGGCTTTTGCCATCATTCTACTCAACACCGACATGTACAGCCCCAATGTCAAGCCCGAGCGCAAGATGAAGCTAGAGGACTTCGTCAAGAACCTCCGAGGTGAGCTGCCCTGGCCGCGGCGGGACGCCCGCCCCCTCCCCGCCAGCACGTACCTGACAGAGGTGCGCGCAGCGCGGCCTCACGTGGGGAGGGGTGGGGCTCCTCCCCAAAGGAGCCCACGCAGTGCAAGTTCCCGTAGAGGGCGCTGATTGCTGTGGCGGGGGCACTCCGAGGGGGAGGCGACGTGTTGTGTCAGAGGACTGCAGGGCTCCGCAGGCCCAGGGTGCCAGAGGGCAGAGGCCTGAGAGCGCAGCTGGGCTCAGCGCCTGGGGCCCGGCCGCACACGGTGGATCCAGGCCTGGTTGCAGGGGCAGAGGGAGGATGGACCACAAGCTGGGTGCTGGGCGCCCCGGGGCCTCCGAGCACGGGGGGTGGGGACGGGATGGGGGCCGGGCGGGGGCTGGCACTGTCCTGCCCCCATCACTGCTGCCCACACAGCATCGCCCACCATACCCCTCTCTCAGTGGTCTTCTTGGAACAGACTTGTTTTTTTGTTTTTGTCTTCTTATGAAACATATGTATTTTTAAAACGAACTTTACGTCATCGGTGTAAGCGGGAAACCAGTAGCATTTGTCACACATGGGCATCATTTACGAAAACGAGTGCCGTGAAGAGGCAAAACCACTGTGGGTTCCAGCCAGGCTGTTCCTGGCTGGGCCCAGGGCCCGAGGCTGCCCTCTCCTCCCTCGCAGGTGGGCCCACGTGGGGCAGGTGACCAGGGGCTGGGCAGCCAGACAGAGGCTTCCTCCTGTGTAGCCAGGCAGGAGAGGGATGGAAAAGGGAACGGCTGTCTCCGTGTCTGCTGCTGGCAGGTCCCTCCTGTCCGGGGAGTCCCGGGCTGGGAGACTGTCCCTGTCCTTGGGAAACAGCTGTAAGGGACTGAAGTCCCTTTAGAAATGGCATCATAATTTTATAAAAGGGAAACAACTGATCTGAATCAAGTCCAACTTTTCGAGCTGTTTGAATTTCTCATTTTGTCCTTCATTTCTGTAAAACTGCTCCGTCGTCGCGTCCCCCAGAGCGGAGGGTCTGTGCTGGCGCTCCCTGGGGGTGGGCCCCACCCTGACAGGCGGTCCCGCAGGGAGCTGGGCTCAGGGCCCTCCCCGTGCGGCCCTCCGCAGGCCCCGGGGAGGGGCAGGTCTTAGCTGTGGTTCCTAGGAACCTCGTTGATAAGAGATCCAGTTGCCAGAACAGGTGAGGGAGCAGGGCGGTCAGTGGACACTGATGGTCCGGGGGGCTGCACCCCCTCCCCTCCTCTCTGCCACCTCAAGCCCCTGTCCTCGCTGGGCCTGGTCAGGTCTGGTCTCCACGGCGTCCCCGTGGCCCTGGATGCAGGCGGTTGCTGTGTAGCTGCCGGGAAAGCTGGCCGTGAGCTGCATGCTGTTGGCGACCCTGGGGAGCTTAAGGGACTCTGATGTTTTTCTCTGGTTTAGCAGCTCAGCCATGTAACTGGGGCCTCTCCTGTGTGAGAAATGAGACAGAAACGAGGCCCGTGGACAGAGGCTCGGGGGAAGACAGGGCTGCTGGGTCAGATACCTGCTGGTCGGCCGCCCTCATATCTGCGGCTTCATGGTTTGTGCGCATCCTTGCATCCGCCGTCCCGGCAGTCTGGGGGAGGGGGGCTTTGTCACCCCAGTTCCCAAGGCAGGGGCTGAGCACCCCAGAACCAGGAGAGGAAGCCACTGATTCTTTCTTGCGAGCCTGGGCTGTTGCCACCAATCACCTGTTTTCTTCGAGCCAGGGACTCTAGCGTTCTCTGCCCCATCTTCCTTGAGCTTCAGAAGGTTCAGAGTGGGAGGGGACTTGGCCAAGGTCACACAGCAAGTGTGTGTCAGAGGAGGCAGGACGCTGGCCTCCCAAAGCCAGGTCGGCACTCTGCGCTGAGCACATGTCCCAGCTTGTTCTTTTTAGGGAGTGCCCCCCTGCCCCAACATGCGCCGGACACACATTTTCTCTGGAATCGCTCAGTATGCCCAGCGGGTCCAGCAGCAGGGGGGCCTCCGGGAGTTCAGGGATAGGCAGGGGAGGAACCTGGAAGCCAGGCAAGCGATATTTTGCTTTTATTGCTATTTGCCTTCAGATTTTTTAAATGTATATTTTGAATGGGTCTTATCCTCACATAGTTCAAAAACCAGGAAGTAACATGACCCAGCAGTTGCCCTCCTTGGAATTTACCCAAATGAGCTGAAAACTTACGTCCACACAGAAACCTGCACACGGGGTTTATAGCAGCTTTATTCGTATTCACCAAAACTAGGACGCAACCAAGCTGTCCTTCCGTAGATGAATGGATAAACCTTGGTCCGTCCAGACAGTGGGATATTATTCAGCACTGAAAAGAAATGAGCTACCAAGTCGTGAAAAAACACGGGGGAACCTTAAAGGAACATCGCTAAGTGAAAACAACCTATCTGAAAGCCTGCAATCTGATTCCAGCTGCGCCACATTCTGCAGGAGGCGAAGCTGTGGAGACAGTCAGGAGACCAGTGGTTGCCGGTGGTCGTGGGGGAGGGATGAAAAGGAGAAGCACAGAGCGGGTTTTAGGGCAGTGAAAATTCTGTACGGTATTATAATGGCAGGCACATGGCCTTGTCCATATGTCCAGACCCACAGGGTGGACGACACCAAGAGTGAACCCTCGTGTGAACCGTGGGCTCTGGTGACTGGGTAGGTCCTTCGGTTGTAACGAAGGCGGCGTTCTGGTCGGGGTGCTGATTGGCGGGGAGCTCTCTGTGCTTTCCCCTGAATTTTGCTATGACCTTAAAACTGCTCTGAAAAAATAGCTAATTAGAAAAAAGCCAGAAAGCATAAAAGGTGCACCGCAGGGCCCTTCCCATCCCTGGAGGTCATCGGCTTTGAGTCCCTGCTGTGCCACGCGGAGCTTCTCGTGGGAGCCGGTACAAATGTGCGGGGCTGGTCTGACCCTCCCGCTCGGCGCCTCACTCTTTGGTTCGGTAAACCTCAGGGCTGTTGCCAAGGCTTGCCGTGGCCTTGCTCGTTCCTGCGGGCGCACAGTAATCCCTGTCCCAGGAGTCCTCGTATGCGGACCGCTTAGCCGGCCCCCTGTGAGTGTGCAAACGGGTTCGCTCCCGTTTTGTGCGATTTGGAAGCAGGGCTGCGTTGAATGTCACACCCCACAGGACCAATCCCCCAGAGCCACTCAGTGGGCCCGAGGGTGTTTGAATTTCTGACTGGCAGGTGGTGCCGGACAGCCCACCAGAGGGCTTGAGCCGTCCCACTGCCCCACGTACCTCCAGCAGCGGTACCAGAGGGCGGGGGGCGGGGGGCTTCGCGTCTCTGTCGTGAGCGGGGCTGGGACTTCCTGACAGCACTTTGGGGGCCGTGCAGCAGAAAGGGCGCAAGCTTGTTGTCAGAGCGACCCGGCTTCAAGTCCCAGAACTGGGACAGCAGCCACTCAGATCCCCTGAGCTCTCGTGTCAGGGGTGTGAGGGTGACCCCGTGAGCCGCCCTGGTCCCTGTAAAGTCACCGTGCTCTTGGTGACCTGTGTCACTGAGGAGAGGACTCGTAGCTCAGAGAGACCATGACTCAGGCCGACAAGGGGCAAAGTGAGGATGCGGGCCGGGCAGCCCCATCCCCAGGCCCCCGCCAGCCCGTCGGTGCAATGGGGACCGTGGTGACCGCCCCACGGGGCGGCGGCCGGGATTGAGCGGGGCCGTGTGTGCTGAGCCCCCTGGGCATGGCTGCAAGGTGGCACAGGCCCCTGCACACTCATCCGGGGGCAGTGCCAGCCTGGTCCCTGGTGCGGGGGCTCCGAGCACACGTGTGGTGGACGGGGCAGGGCCGGCTGCGGTGGGTCTGGAGGCCTTTGGTTCAGCTGGGGAGTGGCAGGGGGACCGCTGTCCGGATTTGGTTTAGAAGCCGGTGCCTTGGGGTGAGCCCTGCCGCTGTCCCCTACCAGGCGTGGACGATGGGGAGGACATCCCCCGGGAGATGCTGATCGGGATCTACGAGCGGATCCGGAAGCGGGAGCTGGAGACCAACGAGGACCACGTGTCGCAGGTGCAGAAGGTGGAGAAGCTCATCGTGGGGAAGAAGCCGGTAGGTGGTCTCCGTCCCCACTGGGGGCGGGGGGGGGGGCGCCGCGTGAGGCCCGGGGTGCCCAAGACCCACCCGCCCCGCGACCCCAGGCTGCCCTGCTGGCTCGGCTTTGGCCAGTAGCCACAGTGCCTTCGGAACCTGTTCCCTTCCAGGTGGGGTTGGTGGATTATGTCAGGTTTGGGGCTTTTTAAGGGAGTCACAGCCCTTCTCTCTGGGTCCCCTTTGATGAGAATCTGAGGCTCTTAATAAACCAATGGCCGGGGCTGTGCAGTGGCTCCCTGGCAGCCTGGGCTCCCCGTCAGAGCCCGCTGGGGGCGCCCTGGGGGGCGCTGTGGGTGGGGTGTCACCCCGGAGTCTCTGTCAGGGCCCAGATGTGTATTTGGAACATTAACATCTCTTCTTGTTTGTTCACTGCTTCCCCTGTAGATTGGATCCCTGCACCACGGGCTCGGCTGTGTGAGTTCCCCTCGGCTTCCGCCTTCCGTGATCCCCACTCCCCCGCAGCTCGCGGCTCCCAGACCCACAGTTCTGGCTGCATGAGTTAATTTCCGGAGCCATAAGAAATTTGATTTTCACAGTTATCTCCACCTCAGATCTCTGAGAGCACGCGGGAGGGTTGTGCTGTCAGGCCCGGAGCAGGTGGTCCCCTCCCGTCTTGTCTGGTTGAGCTCAGAGATCCCGCTTGTCCCTCGGCCCCGAGACCCTGTACCTGAACAGATGACCTTGGTGTGGCGTTGAGGCCTCCCCCTCCCCACACAGCCCACGCTGTGCCTCTCGGGTCCCTTTCGCCGCCAGGGCTGGCAGTAGTGTGCCTGCTGGCCGTCATGTGGTCTGCTCCTTACCCCACCCTGGCAGCGGGGTCAGCTGCCCCTGCAGAAGGCCTGAGACCCCTGGCATGCCCGTGACCTGCTCTCGCCCACCTCCCCAGCCCTGCGTCCTGCCCTCCTTTCTCACTCACACTCTGCTACGGACAGCGCTGCCCCCTGAGGGCACCAGGCTGGGCCCGCGTCCCCTCCCTCTCATCTGTGGGTCGCTGAGCTCAGGCCTGGAGAGCAGCCCCATGTAGGGCCATGTGTGCCCATGGCCGCCTGTGCAGAGGGCAGGGACCAGCCCCTCGAGGTGGTGACTGCCAGCTCGGGACCCTGCAGGGCTCCTCCAGACCCAGCTGTCGGGGCTGAGAGCCTTCAGGAGGGAGGGCCTGGGGGCGGGGAAGCCCAGGCTCTGCAGCCTCCTATGTGTGTGGCTCGGGGCGCACATGACAGGTGCTTTGGGGGCTCAGAAGACACGCGTGGCTCGTGGCGGGGGCTCCACGAGCCCAGTGCCGAGAGGAGTCGGAAGGCGGTCTCCCTGGAGCAGGGGCCTCCGGAGGCCCGAGGGAAGGCAGGGTGGGGGAGTCCCTCGTCCCCGCGGGTGCGTGGAGCTGACGCCGCCCCTCCACACAGGTGCTCTCGCTGCCACACCGGCGCCTGGTCTGCTACTGCCGGCTCTTCGAGGTTCCAGACCCAAATAAGCCCCAGAAGCTTGGGCTGCACCAGCGAGAGATCTTCCTGTTCAATGACCTCCTGGTGGTACGTGGGCCCCACGGGTGAGGGGCTGGTGTGCAGACCCCAGAACGGCTGCGCCCAGTGGCGGCTGCCTGGGCTCCCACCTCAGGCAGGCTCATCCAGGAAGGGGGAGTCAGCCTCCGCAGGTCCGGGCCTAATCCTGTCCCCTCGGCCGCGGGGGAATCCTCTTCCCGGGACTGAGCAGAGGTCTCGCTGCTGCCCAAGCCCGCCCCTGGGGCCAGGCGGGGGCGGTGCTGTCCCGCTGGCCTGGGTCTCAGCCCCAGGACTAATGGGCTGAACATGGCAGAGGTGGGCTCCCCACAGGGAAGTGGAGCTCTTGCCCCAAAACAGGTAGCACTGATGTAGATGTTCCCGCAGGGAGCAGGGGGCCTGCCCTTTGGAGCTCTTGCCTCCTGCAGGCCCCCTTCTTGCCCGAGACCCTATCCCCTTTCCCCACCTGATTGAGGACCAGCTGCTCTTCTCGGGTTCCTGAGGCTGGAATCTAGACGTGTGGGTTCAAGTCCTTTCAGAGTTCCTGACCTTGAGCAGATCGTTTCAGACCTCTGGCCTCAGTGTCCTTCTCTGTAGAACTCATCTCTCAGAGGGTTTCACGGTGCCTTTGGGCCGTGCATGGGGATGTCGGGCGTGAGTGTCCGTCCCTGTATCGGCCCTCCCCCGCCCCGCGGGCCTCCTGACCTTGGAACCGCAGGAGGGTCCTCACACAGGAGAACTCGAACTGAGGGTCCACTTAGAGTCCTGAGCGCCCAGGGCTGCTCCCGGCCGCGCGGGCCCAGTGGCTCAGCCTCTGTCTCTGGCTGCCCCCAGGTCACCAAGATCTTCCAGAAGAAGAAGAACTCTGTGACGTACAGCTTCCGACAGTCCTTCTCCCTGTACGGCATGCAGGTCCTACTCTTCGAGAACCAGTGTGAGTGAGTCCCTGGGCCCGTCCGCACATGGTCTGCACCCCGTGGCAGGAGGTGGCCTCACTTGGTCCATCCGTGTAGCGAGGAAGCTCTCCTCCGCCGTCCCCTCTTCTTCCTCCTGGCTCCATCAGGGACGACCCCAGGGTGGCCTCTCCGGTGTTCTAATTCCCACTTTCCCAACAGAGGGCAGGTTGCCGGCTAGGGGTAACCAGGGAGAATTCAGTATCATTGTATGTAGGACTCATCGGGTTTACTTTTACCGTTATTTCTTGAAGGTGATAAGATTTTTAAATTTAGTGCAGAGTGATAAAATGTTGATAGGAAAACATCGAGTGAATGGCACAAGTGATATATAGATATGGCCAAACAATCAGGTGAGGGTCGTGCCAGAGACACTGCAGGCAGAGGTCACGAGCAGAGCCCCGGTCCATCCGCTCAGGTTTCAGCGCCATGTGTTCTGGCTGTTGGACCTCTCCAGCCCGGTTCCCTTGGTCCATCGATGGGGTGATGGTAGTGCCTGCCTCAGGATGAGATGAGGCCGTTCACATTAAAGGCCAGGACAGCCCGTGGCCCAGGGGCGGTGCTTGTTCAGGCCTTTGGGTGTGAGTGGGTCCTGGGCCTGGGGATCCCGGAGCGGGGAGCTGGCCACCCCTGCAACCCCGCTGACGGGTCCTTTCGGGCTTGTTCCTTCCCGCCACCCACGCCCTTCCCTCTTCCTCTCTCCCTCTCTGTCCCCTCCCTGTCGGAGGACCTCGAGCTGCAGGCTGAGCCAGTGCTCCTGGGGTGGGGTGGGGGGCGTCCTGCTGCCCGCCATGTTCCGGAGGAGCCAAGGGAAGGGCCGCCACAATGGAGCGTTGGGGCGTGTCCAGCAGCAAGGTCCCGCGGTCCTGTCCCGTCCGCCTTGCCTCTGCAGGTTGAAAGGTGCCAGGGACCCGTGGCTGGGCCATCCCAGAACACAGGGCCTGAGGGCTTCTCTGTGCTAAACGGGACTGGACCTGCCAGCTCCTCCTCTTTTCTCACGTGCCCATGAGGAGCTCAGGATGCAGGCCCCGCCATCACTCCACCCCAGGCCGGAAGGCCGGCCTTGCCTTGGTTTCTCCCAGGCAGCACCGGGGGGGCTGGTGCCATGTGCACTGTCCTGGCCGGCAGGCCCCTCCTGGAAGGGGTGGCGGTGGTAGTGACCACTCAGCAGCGGCCCGGGCACACTGAGTCCTTTGCAGAGGCCGCGCCCAGACCGCTTTCAGGCTCCCAGGGCTCAGCCCTCAGCCCTGGAGGCAGTGCTAGTGAGAGCCGACCCCGACCTTCTGTAGGACATGCCTCACACCCGGGGTCTCAAGCTGGCAGCCCCTGGTCGGTCGCAGCTCAGTTATGTTATATTTGAACTTTATTTTAAATTCGTTGAGCTCATACTAACATCTTCCCATAAGGCTCAGGTATCCGTGGCTCTTCTTGTAAAGCTAGGTTTGGGCGGATGGCGGGCAGTAGCGGGCTGCACACCCTCCACAGAGTCAGCAGCCGCAGTCTTACCCTGCCCGCTTCCTGCATTGAGGAAACCCACACAGGCCTCTAGGCGTTTGAGGTCCCCGCCCTGACCCGGGTCTGAACCGTGGTGGGATTGGTGTTTGGGCGAAGAACCTTCATGCACTCAGTGGTGGATGCTCGATTCCCACTGAGGAG
Source organism: Globicephala melas (assembly GCF_963455315.2). Classification (NCBI taxonomy): domain Eukaryota; kingdom Metazoa; phylum Chordata; class Mammalia; order Artiodactyla; family Delphinidae; genus Globicephala; species Globicephala melas. The sequence goes on along the minus strand of NC_083324.2, from coordinate 2,422,116 downwards.
AGAGGCTGCCGGCATGCCAAAGCCCCAGAGACCCCGAGAGCACGGAGGAGGCACCGGGCAGGTCTGAGCAGAAGGCTCTGTTGGGTGTGGGGTGCCCACAGTGTACCCCAAGGGAGCTGGTGGCCTAGAGACCAGTGGGGAGAGGACAGAAGAGTCCGAAGTGACTGGATAAGACTGTCCCCCAGCTGGGACACCACCTTCCCCTCCTCCCAGGCTCGGCGCCTGGCCGAGTGACCAAGGATCCTGACCTAAAGAGTCCAGGCTCCACGCCCTTCCGGCGGGGAAGAACGAGGGCCCTGGCTTTGCCTCAGGTCAGTCGGATCTGCCCTCGACTTGAACACGGAGCAAACACAGACCCAGGTCAGGAGGCAGAGACTGCCTGGTGGTCCCTCCAGGCTGCACCGTGAAGCCTCTCCTCCCTGGAGGGATGCGTCCTCTGGGAGCCTGGCCTCAGCGTGCTCCCACACCCCGGCTGCATGGAGACCCGCTGGTCCTTTGCCAGCCAGAAGGGAGGTGGCAGGGCCCGCCCTGAGGCCCGCGCTCTCCTCCTCTTCTGCAGACTACCCCAACGGCATCCGGCTCACATCTGCCGTCCCCGGAGCAGACATCAAAGTGCTAATAAACTTTAACGCTCCCAATCCTCAAGACCGGAAGAAATTCACTGATGACCTGCGGGAGTCCATCGCGGAGGTGCAGGAGATGGAAAAGCACAGGATAGAGAGTAAGTCACGGGTGCCCGGCGGGGGCCTGCAGGGTGCAGGCGTGGCCTCCCATCTGGGGGCCAAGACAGTGGTGAGAGGCCAGGTTGCAGTGACTCTGTAAGCCCAGAGGTGAGACGGCCACGTGACCAGGCAGCCCACCTGCCCAGGTCACGGGAGGCGGCACAGAGGAAGGAGGGGTGGGCAGGGGCCTCTGGGTGGGAGCCGGGCTTCCAAGGCCCAGGCCTGTCCTGCCCGGGGAACTACATCGTGTGCCCTGAGGGGGGGCTTCTCGGAGCCATGGTCACCCCGTGTCCAGAGCCCTGGACCTGAGCCCTTTGCACTTGAGCATGGTTGGTATTTGTGTCTTCTGCACCCGACCACCCGGAGGGGTCAGGGCTAGGGTCATCCCCTGGTTTTCATTAAAGCCGATGGTACCCCCGCTTCTCCTGGCTCTAAGCCTCATTCCTGGAGGTACATGGGTGCACCCACCCCTGGCCTCCATCCACAGCCAGGCCGGGTTAACTCCTCTCCAGACGCGGGCGAATCCACCTCCTAGGAAAGTGACTGACCTTCCTGCAGACCTCGGGCACTCTGGCCTCTCCAGCCTCCTTTCCGGGGTCTCCTTTCAGCCCCTTTGGTCACAGGTGCCGTCGCTCCTGCCCTTTCCCAGACGACCTTGCCCCTCACTTGCCCCCTGGAAGGAGGTGGCGGCTCAGCCCGGTGCCACCCTGAGCAGAGGGCCCCCCAAGTCGTCGCGTTGCCCTGGGGGGGGCCCAGCCCCTTGCCCTCTCCAAGCCACCCTTGGCTGGGGGCCATCCTCCCCTCACTGGGCCCCTCGGGCTCTGTTCCAGCGGAGCTCGAGAAGCAGAAGGGCGTCGTGCGGCCCAGCATGTCCCAGTGCTCCAGCCTCAAAAAGGAGCCGGGCGGCGGGACACTGAGTCGGGCCTGCCTGGATGACAGCTATGCCAGCGGCGAGGGCCTCAAGCGCAGCGCCCTCAGCAGCTCCCTGCGCGACCTCTCAGAAGCGGGTAAGAGCCGGGCCCAGGGCTGCCCCCTACCCAGCGCATGCGGGACTCGGCCGCCCGTGGCCGGCGGGGCTTGCGTCGGCCAGAAGGGGCTGTGTTGGAGGCTCGGACAGTGGAGGGGCTCGGACGGAGCTCACTTGGGTGGCCGTCCCCAAACCACAGCAGCATGTGGCCACGCGGAGAGGGTGTCCCCCAAAGGCCAAAGGGAACGGGGCCGAATGGTCACAGGCAGGACAGCCGGAGGTTAGCCCTGGTCTCCCTTGCTTATTTATCCTACTCTTATTTGTTTTCTGAAGTTTGCTCTCGCGCAGAGTGAGTCGGGCCCCGCTGATGGGTGTGTCCCCCGCACTCTGTGCTGCCCCGTCCCTGTGCTTCACGCTGGTGAATGAGATGGAGTGAAGCCCTTGCTGCTGTGTCTGGGACCCCGTCTCCCACTGTCCCAGGTCTTGCTTTCCCCACAGAGGTGTCCCTTCCTGGGAAACCCAGGCCTCCGTCCAGGCCAGAGACGCGGCCACGCCTGGCCCTGGGGCATCAGGGGAAAGCCCTGGCGGAAACGTGATTCTCGTTGTTTCTTTGTTTCTGTGTGTGTCTGATTCGCTGCCAGCCTCTTAGCGTGCGTGCAAGCAAGCAGCACCCCTCGAGCCGCCCAGGTTTCCTGGGGCGGGGCCGTGCGTGGAGCATCAGTGAGCAGGGAGCTTCTGCTGGCGGCCCTGCCTGACCTCGGCTGGGGGGGGGAGGGGAGCGCTGCTGCAGCCTGCTTTGCCTGCCAGCGCCGTCGGTCGGAGGAGCCAGGAGCCACGGGGTGAGGGGATGCACGCCGGTGGCTCTTCAGCCCCCCACTAGGCGTATCTAGCCAGGCAGCTTCTCCCATGAGGAAGCTCAGGGGCTGCGGCGGAGCGGAGGGGGCTGGACACGGGGGCACGTGGCTGTGCCAGGACCCCAGGCTCCCACCCCGAGGCCCCAGCTGTCCCAGCCGCAGGAGCCTGACGTAACCGCGGCTCTGCTGGCGAAGACCCTCTCAGGCTGAGACCGGCCTCCTCCTCTCCAGGGCCCAGCGGACCCCTCCCCACCAGGGCCTCGCCCACGCCCCCGGCCTCAGGCATCACCGCTTGACCAGCTCTGGGCCCCGTAGAGAAGCTGCTGATGACCCCATCCTTCCCTTCAGCTTATTCATTTCCCAGAATTCTTTTTCTTTTTTTTTTTGAGTTGGATTTTTTTCTTTGTTTCTGTCTTGTCATTTTTTTCTTCCATAGTGAAAATCCGAATTGCATGGCCAGCGTGAGAGTCAAGCAGGGCTTCTCAACCCCGGCTCTGCTGACATCTTGGGCCAGATCATTCCTGGCCGTGGGGACTGCTCTGTGCAGGACGCTTAGCAGCGTCCCTGGCCTCTGCCCACTAGATGCCAGTAACACCCCCCAGTCATGACAACCAGTAATGTCCCCCCAAATTGCCAGGTGCCCTCTGGGGGAGAAATACCACCCCTGGTTGGCAGAATTGCCGTGGTTGAGAACCACTGGTTTTCCCCGTGGCTTGTTACACCCAGCTAATTGTAACCAGACTGCTCGGGGCCTCTGCAGGCTGGGGGCCCAGGGCCTGTGTTTGAGTTTGTGCAGTGGGGCAGGTTCTGGCCTCTCTGGGTCCTGCCCAGCCCCCTCGGGTAGCAGTGGCCTCAGCGCAGCCACTCCAGGGCCTCAGCCGTCCACTCTCTGCTTAGGGGCCAGACAGAGCCGCGTGCCCGGGTGCATGGCCATGTGAAGGGCGGAGCTCCGAGGTCTGGCTGATTTCTGTTTATCGTTACCGTTGCCATTTTTGTTTGGGGATTCTGAGCCGAGAAGGACTCCAGGCAGCGAGTCCTCTCAGGTCCTAAAGCACCGTGAAGAGAATCCCCGGGAAAGTGCCCCCTGCACCAGAGGTGAGAGGGGCGGTGAGGTGTGTGTTTGAGCCCCGATGACCGCCAAAGCCCCAGGCTGGGACAGCCCCCCGCGACCTCCAGAGGAAGGCGGGCCAATGCCAGCTGCCTGCCGGAACATGCCGGAGACATGCCCCTATGTGCTGGACTGGGTCGGGGCGAAGCTCTCCCGCACCCGCCGTGCGCCGGCCGAGATGGGCTTGTCGGGAAGAGGTGAGGCTCAGGGCCAGTGACGCCCAGCAGCTGGCTTGTCATCGCTCCCAGAGCAGCTGCCCCAGACCTGCGACCACACATCCATCCAGGAGACAGCACCCGGGGATGTGCCCTCGGCCCGGTACGAGCCTCTGGGATCTGGGAGGCAGTCGTGGTTTGACGGCCCAGGAGGAGAGGGGCGGCAGACTTTCCTAGAGGTGGGGGGGTGGTGCCTGGCCCCCAGCCCGGCCCCCCTGCTGAGCTGCGAGGCCTCGCCCCCTGTCTCCACGTGGTCTTCCTTCAGCTGGGCCCCCTGCTTGCCTCAGTGGCACCAGAGCCCTGCCAGCCTGAGATCAATGACCCACAAGGACCTCTGACACAGGTGCGACTACTGAGTCTTAGCTCCTGCCGCAGATCTGTCAAGTCACAGTGGACACTGTCCACGGACCCCGAGGCCCCCAGCCCCTCACCAGCCGAGCTGCCCAACACCAGTCCCCACGGAGAGGACATCTCCCGGGCCCGCGGGGTCTGCTTTCGTTACCTGGGTCACAACTGGAAGACTGCCACGTCCTGCACCTGTTGGGGAAGAGCTGGCAGCTCCTGGCGGCCAGTTTCCAAAGCAGCCCCTGCTGTCCCACGATGGGCGCTCCACATGTGTAGCAGCCAGTGGGCCAGCGGCTGCCTCTCCTGGGGTGGGGGCCACGCTCGGGGTGGCCTTCCAAGCAGAGCCCATCAGAGGGCCGCGCAGCACACCGATTCCGGGGTCTTTGGCTCCGGGCCCTGGTCGAGTTACACCTCTGGGCCTGGGTTCCCCAGATGCAGGTGGGACTAGCGCTGCCCTCCAGAATCTGTGAGAGTCAATACCCACAGAGCGTTGGGGGTGGGGCCCGGCCCCGCGTGCTGGCTGTCGTCACCCTCAGCGTTGCTAGGGCCGTGGTGCGAGGCCTCGGGCAGAGCCCTGTCTGCCTGCTGTCCCAACGCTGAGAAGCCAGGAATGCTGGGAAGAGCCGCACTGGGCGCCCCGTCTGGATGTGGCTCCCAAGCTGTCCGTGGCCGGGCTGGCAGGGCCTGCTCTGGCCCTCGAGAGGCGCCAGCTGGGGCAGGGCTCACCTGAGGCTTGTGCAGGATCCGGAGATGGTTGGGGGGGACCCCCAAACAGGGCAGGCAAGGAAGGAGTGGTGGGGATACGTGAGTGGGAGCAGCTGGCCCGGCTCCTCCTCCGTCAGTAGGTGGTATGCAGGTGTGCAAACACCCACACGTGCGTCTGCCGTGGGCAGGACTCCTGCGGGGACATCCCATATCTCCTGCTGAGTTGAGAAGTTGAAAAGGTGAAGTCTGAGAAACTCAGAATCACTCCAAGACATCCAAGTTAGAGCTCTCCTGAGTCTTGGCCCACGTGGGCGGGGGGCGGGGGCCTGTTCAGCTCCAGCGGGGGCAGCATATGAAGCCGCAGCCCGCAGCCCCGGGCCTGGCCCAGTCCTGTTGGGAGAAGCAGGCCGGCTGGAGCGCGCTGCTAGCCCGGCGGGGCCTCTGTCTTCCCTCTCTGTCCCTGGTCCTTAGTCAGAGGCGTGTCCCCAGCCTTCTAGGGGCTAGAGTGCAGATTGAGGCACCCCAAGGACAGCAGAGGTCTGAGCATAGCCATCCCAGGGAGTGGGTGCCATGACTAGTGGACAGATGTGGAAACTGAGGCAAAGAGTGGACGGCGTGCCAGGTAGGGTCACCCCTCCAGCTGCAGAGCACCCCTTCTGGAGGCTGGACTCTAATTCTGTTCCATGTCCCCGGGCCACCGTGTTGGGACCGAAGGCAGGAAGGAAAGGTCACCCCTCTTCTCATACCGGCGGAAAGAGGAGGAAGGGAAGGGTCATTTTCAGCTGGGAACGAGGGCCAGTTCCCGCCCGGTGGTCCGTGGTCTTCAGCAACCTCATCCGCCATGTGGCGCAGTTCCGAGTGGGCTCTGAGGCCGGGGTCCAGCACGGCCTTCAGTGGACCCCAGGCTCCCAGCTGGAACTCAGGTTTGGGGGTCAGCAGGCAAGGCAAAGTCACCGGAGCTCCCCTGAACCTGCCGTCGTGAGCCCAGGCCCGAGGGCCTGTCCCAGGCACGCGCAGCTGCCACCATGAGGCCGGAAGGATCCAGACACACCCTCTGCACCCAGCGTGGGCCCGGGATGTGGGCCACAGGGCGGCGCGAGGCAGCAACTTCCATCTTCCAGGCTTCTGGGTCCAGCCCGGGTCCAGCTCAGAAGGCAGCGTGGCCAAGATTTCCCGCCTCAGGTGGACGGGCAGACACGGTGTGAACCTGCTCACTGTGGGGACTGAGCCGGTCAGTCCATCGGCCAGAGCTTCCGTCTCCTCCTGGTGTGGACAGAGGGACACCTGTCCTGCACTGTGGGGCTTGGCCAGGCCTGCACAGGTGGAAGCTGGAAGAACGTCTTGGAGCCCCTTCTCTGCCTCAGCCTCGGTGTCCTGCAGAAATGCCTGGAGAAGTCGTCCGGGGGACCTGCAGGGGCCAGGGGGGGCGCTGGACGTCCAGAACCAAGAGGAAGACTCAGTCTCCTCTGGCACAGCCAACACAGGTTGCGTGCCTGCTACGTGCCATGTGCGGGGGACACAGAGGCGTTGGCAGTGAGGGCTCACGACTGGAGAACGCGTGTGGCGTCCCAGTGGGCCGTGCCCACAGAGGACTCCAGGCCCTGGGCTGGGAGGAAGTCCCAGCATCCCTGTCCCTGGCCAGACACTGCACAAACCAAACACGGCCCCAGGGTACGGCCCCTCTGCTCCACCAGGAGAAAGAGGATGTGGAGTTTAATCTCCTAACCGTCAGGCCCACCAGCAGCCGGGGAGGCAGATGTGTGTGCGTGTGCGTGCGTATGTCCATACATACGTATGTGAAATCCACCGAAGGTCAGGCCGGGCAGGACCACGCTTAGCTCGTCTTAGCTGTGGGAGGAGCTGCCCTTGCCCGTCCCCGCGGGCAGGCGGCTGAGGCCCCCTGGAGCTCGGGGTGAGCCGGGCCTGTGTGCCCACCCCAGCCCCCCGGAGGCCCCTCCCCCCAGGCTCCCGGTCCCGGAGAGGGGGTTAAAGTTGGGCTGGTTGAAAAAGATTTTGTTTTTTTTGGTTTTTTTTTTTTTTGCTTTTTAAGAACCCCATTGTCTTGTTAACTCATTACTGCCCTGCCACCGGCTCCCCCGGGCCATCCGGCGGCAGCGCCCCGCCCCGTGTCGCGTCTAACCTGTGGTATTGCATGTTCTGGGCAGGGAAGCGAGGGCGTCGCAGCAGTGCGGGATCGCTAGAGAGCAATGTGGAAGTAAGTCGGAAGCCCCCGTCCAGCTGGCTGTCGTGTGTCGCCTCCTGGTGTCTTTTTGTTTTGCTCCTCCTCCCCTTCTGCACAGAGGCTCAGACCCCCCGCCTGCCTCGTCCGCGCATGCCGCCCGCCTGGCGTTCCCATGCCCCTCACCGCTTGTTTGCGCTGCAACGGTGGGGGTGGGTCTGGATGTTGTGGTTTAGTCTCCGCCTAACCCATCCCCGCGGTCCCGAGCATGGTTAACACCCCGGCTTCCCACTCATCCTGGGCCGGAGGCGGCGGCCGCCGGGCACCCTCCCCCGCCCCCTCGCTGTCGGGTTCTGCCACCTCGGGACTTCCATGCTCCGCCATCCCCATCGCTTCCTTCCTGGAGGTTCGATTGCTGTGTGTCTGCAGTCAGGGCACCACGGAATTGCTCAGCTAGCTCGGGGGAGGAGAGCCATGAGAGCGAGAGGAATTCAGTGTGGATTTCATGAGATTTCATTCATCCTCCAGCCATCTCGATATCCCTGTTCACATCTAACCTCAGCTTGCAGACCTTTCTGTTTCCTTCCTTTCCCGTGTTTGGTTTGCAGTAGGTAGCCGCAGTGAAATGCCTAGGCGGTGCCCAGCCCCTCCTGTCCCCCTCACCACCTCCCCAGAAACCTCGGGACCGGCACAGGCAGAGCACACGCCCTCGGACGTTGAGAGGACCCAGGAGAGCTTAGGGCAGGAGGCGGCAGGACCGGCCCTTCCCCTGCACGCAGCTCGCCCGCCCCGCCCTACCCAGCACACGCCGCTTACACACACCCGCAGACACACGGTTCTGATCTCAAAGCTCCGGCCGCCTCCGGCAACAGGGTGCTCATCAGGCCAAGAGCAGAGGTCAACTTTGACCCGCAGCAGCTGCGTTCCCCCCCCAACCTTTCTCCCCAAAGGCCCCCTCCTGGCCCCCCCAGCCGACCTGCACGGCAGTGTCTGGAGGTGGCGCCGGAGTCCAGCCTCACACGGCCCGGCCTCTGCGGCTAGCGAGTTGAACTAAGGCTTAGCAGTCAGTGGGCGAACTTTTTTTTGACATTTCTTAAGAATCATTCTGATGTAAGTGCTCTAAGCTCTTTTAATTTTGGTTTCTATGAATTTCCTTTTTAGGGGTCCATCATTAGCAGTCCTCACATGCGCCGGAGAGCTGCATCAACACGAGACTGTCCATCTCGCCCACACCAGGCCATGCCCAACTCCTCGTCCCTCCTGGGCTCCCTATTTGGGAGTAAGAGAGGGAAGCCCCCTCCCCAGGCCCACTTGCCCCCAGCCCCTCCCCAGCCGCCCCCCCACCCGCCTCATCCCTCGTCCGGCCACCCCCAGGGGCCCACGGAAGGCCCCTTGCAGGCACCAGTGCACGGGCATCACGGCCAGTACTGCCCCCTCCAGCAGAACCCGCCCCCCTACCATCACCACCACCACTACCACCCGCCCCAGCACATCCAGCACGCACACCAGTACCACCACGGCCCCCATGGGGGGCAGCCCGCCTACGGGGCCCACGCGCACAGCCACCCGCCGCTGCCCTCGGCCCACGTCGGCCACCCGGGCCACGTGGGCCATGCCGTGCACCACCACGGGCAGCCCCCTGCCCCGCCACCCCTCCCCGGCAGCAAGGCCAAACCCAGCGGCATCAGCACAATTGTGTAGACAGCCTGGGCGGGGGTCCCGGGCCCCTCAGAGCAAGTGCACACCACACAGGCGCGCCCAGGGGTGGCGGCCCCAGACCAGCCCCAGAGCACTTTCTGTTTCCACCTCCCCGTCTGCTCCCGGCCCGGATGGCGCCCCCCAAGCCCCGGGGCTTGTGTCACAGGGAACAAACCCCCCCGCCCCCAGTTTCATTTAGTGGTGGCGCCCCGGGCTCCATCCTCCTCAGCCCGGGAGGTGGGCCTCGGCCACCATCAGCCCTGAAACAGTGCCGCCGGCCAAGTAGATGTTGAGCTCCCCGCCCCGACCCCCCCACCTGCAGCCCTCAGCTCTCTGCTCCCTCACTATACACGCAGATGAGAACCCAGCCTAGGAAAAGAAGAGACGACACAAAAAACCAGAGACAGAACCAAACAAAAAACCCAAAACTTGCTGCATTATTGCTCTTTTATTGACAATGGGCAAAAATTAAGTAGACCTGATATGGTTGATGAAAATACGTAAGTAAACTTTATATAATATAAATATATAAATATATAAATATATATATATATATACTGTATAGGTAGTATTTGTGTGTGAAAGGCAAACGTTTCAGTCCACGAAATTAGCAATATAGACTTTACAAGGAGCTCCACTTACCTGATAGGAAGACAGTACCTTAGACAAACGTGTGAGAGGGTAGACCAAAAACTTAAATGCTAGGGACAAAATTCATATTCTTCCGTATTTTCATAAAAAGAAGAGAAGCCCCCCTAGGACTGGCGGAGATCTTTACACGATCATTACTAACTGTGCCAAGTAACATAGCATCTAACTGTTTTAAAAGTCCGATATTGCTTTGTATAAATCCTTATTTTATTAACAGAAGACTAACATAAGTAATCAGTATTATAACTGCTCTGTTATTTCAGGTAAGCAAATAGATAAAATGCAGTAAACTCTACAGTAGCAACTCGAGACAGCTAGTTAAGAACTGGTTGCCTTGGACTATTGGTTACAGATTCTTAGACACTTTAATGGCTGCAATAACTGTGAATTTCCATGATCCATGTTTCTTCTGTATGCATTTGATTTAATGCACACTCATTCAGAGCCCTCTGCGGGGGGCCCCATACACGGCCGAGGTATTCATCTCCAACATGAAAACGACCAACTCATCCTGTGTCCCCAGCACCATAGCTCCCTCATCCTGTTTCCAACCGCAGCAGGCAGACGCCCCGGAACCCGAAGGCTTCTCTTAGCGTTTAGCAACCCAGGGCGGTGTGTGTGTTTCCCGTTTTGTTTTCTGAGTGGTGGCCGTGATCATCGTGATTCCATGTGGCCGTGTGCTAGCACGACCCCCGTGTCATCGCCGTGGCCCATCTGACCCCAGCCGACGAGTGCCCGGCCCCGCCAGTGCGGCCCCGCCACCTCCTCACGGTCAGGCGGCTGCCGGGGCATCACATGACTCTCCGCTGTGCTCTTGTCGCTTCCATGTTGTGGTGACACCATCCGCTCCCCCGGGGCTGGCGCCGCACGCGCCTGGTTCTGTGCCTGAGTCACCCACGGGCCGTACTTTGTAGTTTCAGCCCTTCGAGCCACTGCAGCAGCCAGTGCTGTGCTCCTAAGCCGTGGACCCGAGGATCGCCCCCGGCACCTGCCGGGCAGGGAGCTCTTCCAGAAAGGGCGAAGCTGGCGCGGGACTCCGTGGGCGCGGGGCTCTGGACAGGCGGCAGCGGGACGACGGAGGGGGGCCCACCCTGGCGGCGGCCGGGGCTCTGCCCGCCCACCGCCCCCTTCGTCGCATCATCCAGGTCACCAAACCAGCAAATCTGCAAACCGAGCACTTTGTTAATCTCCATAGAGAGCAAGTACAGCAATCTAGAGTTTAGCTTTTTTGGTTTTTTTTTTTCCTTTTTTGAAAGAAGTGTGACTTTAACCTGCCCGCCTTTATCTTCCCGTCCGTGTCGTCCTTCTCTCTCATCTGCTCAGAAAGAGAGAAACGAAAAGCACGGGCGTGTCTGATTTGGTCCAGGCCGGGCTGGTGGGAGGCTCCCCGGTTCCGCGGACCCCGAAACTCCTTGGTTTCCCTCCAGAGTCCCGCTCCCGAGGCGTTCTCTGTCTTGTGGTTTAAAGGGCGTTGTGATGACAGGGAACAATCGAATTGTGCTGCATGTCCTCTGGCGCCAGGCGCGAGGCCACACTTTTGTGTTCTGTGTATTTGCAAACTCTCCCAGTGTTACTGTTGACAAATAGTTGAAGTAAAGTGATAACATATTAAGTATGTCGGCTTTTCTTCACCCTCTGTACCAATCGTAGGATCTAACTGTAAACTCCAGGTTGTTCCAGAAAAGATGCAGCCAGGCTGATTGACACCAGGTCGCCCTTCCCGAAGGGCAGTCACTGATGGAAACAGAGCCAAGCTGGGTAGAGCCGGTGGGAAGGGTGCTCTCTCTCTGCAGGCCACTCGGGACCCCCACCTCCAGACTGTCACCGGGCTGGGTCCCTAAAGTGGGGGGAGTCTCTCCCTGTGTTCCCAACTTTCTGCTGGACTGACTTCTGGTCAGTGAGGTTTCATCAGTCTTTGTGTTTCATTTCCAAACTTGTCATGGAATAAGTGTTCCCAAAAGGTACACTGTTCCCTGGAGGAGTCTGGAGCCAGGCTGCCCCGAACTCGTTTGGGAAGCAGATGCTCCTGGAAAGCTTGTGGCCCCATGTAGCTTTCTCGAGACTGCGCTCTCGGGATCCCAGCCCGTCGCAGAGCCGCAGCTGTGGGCACCTGTGGTTCACGCCCTGGCACAGGAGGTGGGCGGCTGAGCATCCCCGGGATGTGTGTCATCCTTTCTCGCTGTCAAGATACTCGTGGGGCATTTTGCTCACGTCACAAATTATTTCAGCAGGTGACCCTTAGAGAAGGCAGTTGGTACCGTCACAGACATCTTTTCTGGGACAACAATTAAATCATGTTTGTTTTTTCTTTTTAAGTTTATGAATGGATTGCACAACAATGTAAAAATAAAGTTCATCCTAATATGATGTGCACATCTTGCTTAAAAACATCCTCAGTCATCCTGTGTAGAGCGATTTTTCCATCTCGCACTGCATGTAGCAGAAACCTCTTGGTTTTCTTTAAGATGAGCTGAAAAGACAGCAGATGTTAAACATGACCCTAGGTGTTGACTCAGCACCGTACGAAGCTATGTCGCTACAGGTAAGCATGCATCTTACAGTCCGTTGTAAAATACCATCACCCTTCCTGCCTGAAAAACGAGTCCTTTTGTAAGTATTTTCAATACAACAACAGTAATCCAGGAAGCGGGTTGCAGAATGAATCGGCGTGAGGTGAGGGTGGTGAATGGGCACAGCGAGGGCGGGTGGGGGGGCGTCACCGTGTGACCCGCCTGCGGTCGTGCCAAGGTCGTGTGTGGGACCATCTACTCTGGGGCACTGTCATTCACCTCGAGTCGTTTCACACACTTAGAACCAGGTCTTGAATGCAGGCTCTTCAGACCTCAAGGGCCGCCTCGCTCGCAGGAAGCCCGGCACCCACGACGTAACTTTGGGGAGGAAAGAAGTGCTTTTGTTGCCTGTGCGTTCGTTCCGTGTGTAAAACAGACTCTGCTGATGTAAAACCATAGCTGTGATCCCTTGGAGAAATCAAATAAACGCTTCAAAACCCTCGAGTTCTTACTTTTTCTGGGAAGTCCAGCAGTTTCCCTGTTGGCCACACACAGAGATCTCCAGGTGACAGGGTGGCCCATCCCTTGTCATGACTGCTGTGGGCTCCGGCTTTCCGGGAAGACGTTAACTTGAGGATGCTGATGGACGGCTTAAGATAAAGGTACGCGTCACAACGTAGGCACTGGTAGAAGATTTCAGAGGTATTTATAATTTCTAGCAACTTTCGACAAAATTTTGTGCTTTCGTTGAGTTAGAAAGAGACAGGAGGTGGACCGTATAAAGTGTGCAGGTGGGCTGGGAGCGACTGGTGGGGGCAGAGAAGCACCCAAGGGCCCGGACCCCATCACATGATGTGGAAGCCAGGGAAGGAATTCCGATGCTGCTGAGAGCAGGCGTTCTGTGGGACCGTGATTGGCTTGTACTGTTTCTCCTTTCCTCGAGGCAAATTCAGTCCCAGAGAATACCCCTTAAAAGTTTCAGTACGTATCATAAAACCAAGTAAGACTGGCAGACCTAATTGTGGGAAACACAAAGAGGTTGACGCCAGCGGCCATAATGGGCTGTGGCCCACCCTTCACAGAGAAGTGGGTCCCTATGGGAAGACGGTCTCAGGTCTCTGCAGCGGGGAGGCCGTCCCTCTCCCAGGCCCTCGGGGGCCTCCGAGGGAGGGGAGCTGGTTCCCGGAATTCTGGGAATACTTAGGTCTGCTTCAGCGTGTGATGCCACCACACGGGGCTGCTGACCCCTGCCGCTCGGGGCACCCGAGCCGCTCAGCCAGTGCTGCGGCGCGACCATCCTCTGGGTTTCGGGTTTGTCTCCCCAGCAGACTGCGAGCTCCTGGGGCAAAGGGTGCATGTGGTCCCCTTCTGTGTGTCCGGTGGCCAGCACACGACTGCTCCCGTCAAGATGCATCCGAAAACGAATTGGTGGTTGGAAGGGGGCGGGGGTCACAGCAGAACCACTGGCTGATCTGAGGGTGTGTAGATCGTCAGCCTCCCAAACTGATGGACAGTTGTTCGCTTGGTGCTCTGCTGCTCCTGCCACCGAGAATCTAGCTGGGGATGCAGGTGACGCAGTGAAACTTCTCCGAGCTTGTTTCCTGCTCACTGCCCGTGTCCTTTAGCCCGCGTTTTATTTGGCCTCTCAAAGCTTCCAACGCTGTTCACACGTCCCTTCGTGAAACATGCGGTGTCTCTGGTCGCACACTCTCTCCTTCTCTCCGGGGGAGGAGGTGGGGGGCTCCTCCCGTGTCTCCTTTGCAGGCTGACACCCGTCCCGGAGCCATGACATGTTGGACTCAGGGACGCAGAAAGCCTTCTTCCTTTCTTCCTACTTCTCGGCAACGTCACGCAAGCCCACAGCTTCGGCTGGCTTTCTGTTTTCCTATAGAGATTCCCAAATTCGAATCTCCAGACCAGACCTCTGCTCCCAACATCCACATCCCTTGGATCTTTCAGTAGCAACTCTCTCCAGGAGGACCAAATCCATGGTCGCACACGGACACACACGTGGAGCTGGGGCCTCCCTGGGCCCCTCGCATTGATGAATAGCATTCCTGTGAGGGGTGTAAGTTAGAATTTAGGAATTGTTCTGGAACACCTGTCCTTTCCCTCACTCCCCAAGTCTGTGCTGTCACCAAGCCCTTTTGATTTTTTTTAATAATAATTTACTTATTTGGCTGTGCCAGGTCTTCGTTGCAGCATGTGGGATCTTTAGTTGCGGCGTGCATGCGGGATCTAGTTCCCCGACCAGGGATCAAACCCGGGCCCCCTGTGTTGGGAGCGCAGAGTCCCAGCCACTGGACCACCGGGGAAGTCCCTAGCCCTCTTGATTTTTACCTCCTGTGTGTTCTTGAATCTATCTGTGCCTCTTCACATCTCTCACTTGCCGTCAGGCCGTTGTCTGTCTGTCACCCGGTCGGTACCTGGGCTCCTGATCTCCACGGTGGGTCCCTCGACCCCGTTCTCCACTGGCACCAGAAGGGTCTTTTTAAGATGCTGCCTGCTTGAAGCCATTAAAAAGAAAATAACAGAAGACACTTGACGTAGGCTGTGTGAGGCCTGCATGGTCTGGCCCTTGACCCTCGCTGTCCCCTTTCATTCCAGCAACACTAGCCCTTCAGACGCCCAGGGAAGCCGTGTTCCCCCTGCCTCCGGGCCTGTGCAAGTATGACCCTGGCCGTTCCCCGAAGGTAGGATGCTCTTCCTTGCATCTTTGTTGAGTTAGCTCCTATTTCCTGCATCAAATTTCAGCTCAGCCACTACCCTCTCTGCAATGCGTTTGCATACTTGTATATTCAGTGATGTGATTGTTCCACTGCCAAAGCATCAACAAGGTCAGGTCCTTGCACAGCTGTAATCCTAACACGTGGCACAAAGGGCTTCAGCCAGCGTTCGTTGAGTGAATAGATGAGTACCGACGCCCGAAGAAGGAGACTTAGTGCTGAAATGCACAATGCACTTCGGTGGTTCACGGTGAGATCAGAGACCTAGGGAAGCGGCACGAGCCAGAGGCAGGGAAAGACTGGGTCCTGCCGCTTCCTTGTTAATTCAAGGAATAATTTAGGCGATGGCTGGAGGCTTTTAATCACTGTGTTTTAACTTCATCAAACATGTTTTTAACATTCAGAGGATTTGGAAAGAATAGATTCGTAACAAGCGGGGGGAAAAATCACCCACAATCCCACCACGCCAAAACAGTTATAATTGAGCGTTTAGTCTCCCTCCTTCCCACCCTGTCTTTGGGCATGTTTCTCGGTTACCTAGTTCAGATTTTTTTTTTTTTTATGGTAACTTTATTAGTTCGGATCTTTGATGTGTGTCCCAAACAGTCTGTAAGTGTTATTCGGTGCCCCTCGTGAAGAAAGAGTTTCACATTGGAAGCCATCTAGGAGACGCCAGGTCTGATCAGAGTTAAACTGTCTCTGTCCTGCAGGACGTCTCAGAGTGTTACCAAAAGTGGGATCCGGCTGCCCGCAGCTCAAAAGACAATAAAGAGGCAAGGTTAATGGAAAGGAAAGTTTGCTTTATTTCGGAGGCCAGCGTGGGAGGGGACGGTGGGGGACAGACGCCTGTCCAAAGGTCAACTCCCTCCCCCATGACAATCAGTGGAGAAGAGCTTTTATAGACAGAGGGAGGGGGCTCCAGGCAGAAACAGCACAGTCAGCTCTGACAGTCGTCTTGAGATCAGTCCTGCAGTGGCCTGGTCAGCATCATCTTGATTGTTTTAAGTACAGTTAGTCTTCAGTTCCAGGGTCGGTTTGTTCCCATTTCTTTGAGGCCAGTTCCAGGAATTGTGACAGCTTATGTCATGACTGTGGTCTGGTCATCATGTAGTTCACTTCTTCCACCTAGTGGAGGTTTCAGTATCTATAAGACAGCTCGCAGGATATGGTTCAGGATATTATCTATAACCCTTGAGGAGGAACTAAAGGTCCTTGACTTTGTTTAATGACTATTGTTATTTGGTCTCCTTTGACTGTTTTCCTCTGTTCCTGCATTTTCTCACTTCTCTGATTAAACTTACTCTTTGGCTAAAGTTTTTCTACAGACAAGACTCAGGCTGAGGACATGGGGGGCAAGGGCCATAGGGTCCTGCTCTGTTTCAGGAGCCTCTTAGAAAGATGACATTTGTTGTAAGTCTCCGAAAGATAGTCTGTGCCACGTTCCCCAAACGTCTGTAGCGGTGGAACTCTGTTGCGTTCTACAGCATACCGTTTAGTTGAAGTTTGTATGTGTAAATTGTATTTCCTTAACATATCCTGATGTTATAAAAGATGCAACAGTTGATGACGTTTGCGCACTGGCCCATCGTATGGGTGGCCTCTGACGTGCTTGCCGTCAGATAGTGTTGTTTTGGTGAATAAGGAACAGATGGTTGGAAATCATAGAGTTTCTGAGCAGATTTGGTGACTCTGGTAGGGACTGGGGCCTGGGGGAGTGGGGCACCCCTGAGTCTGACTTTAGGCCAGAGCTCCTGGGATGAACAGTGACACCACTTTAGTGGCCCAGGGCAGCCACGGCATCACCTGAGAAGCCTCTCCTTGGGTGTATTCATTCGGTGCTCCCCTCCCGCGGGAACCCACCTCACCTTTCAGCACTGAGTGGGTCTGCAGTAAAGATGTACCGGCTGCCATGAAGGATGCTTTCCCCATTTCTGACGTGTACTTTGAGACTTCTAAGGCCCTTTTAGGGAACTGCCTTCTCCCCTTTCTATTACTTCTGACCACGGTCCACCTGCACCTCCACGACGTGGCCAGTGTCCTATATGGAAAAAGTCCCATCTAAATCTGAAAGATGGGGACTAAAGCTCTTCAGGTGTCATCTTCCACGGGGTTAATAGGGAATAAAGCATTCGAAAATAAAAACACCAGCGGGGGAGGGCTACCCTGGTGGCGCAGTGGTTGGGAGTCCGCCTGCCGATGCAGGGGACACGGGTTCGTGCCCCGGTCCGGGAGGATCCCACATGCCGCGGAGCGGCTGGGCCCGTGAGCCATGGCCGCTGAGCCTGCGCGTCCGGAGCCTGTGCTCCGCAACAGGAGAGGCCGCAACAGTGAGAGGCCCGCATACCGCAAAAAAAAAAAAAAAAAAAACCCACCAGGGGGTAATGGAGGCCACCTAAATCGGAATCTCTTCCCACATTCTGAGAACTGTTTAGAAAAAGAACAAACAAAACCACCTATAGCCCAGACCTACAGCGTAACCAGGAAAGACCAAAGATCGCAAATCTCAATGAGAGGTCAGTGGGAAAACAAACATCTTGGACTAGCAGAGTTGCCAGGGAATCTCACACCAGAATGTAGAGGCAGGTGAGGACTGCACGAATAGAGGAAACGTCATCAGCTAGGGTTCACACCCGTAAGGACAGACCGACCCTCAGAGGAAACGTGAGGGCCGGTGGGTGAGAGTACTGGCCGCTTCGGAATCAAGGGGGAGAGACTGAGAAAGTTCTGAGGCCAGAGGTGCAGAAGCCCTGCTTCCGGAGAAGCACCCTGTTTCCTCCCTGGAAACGGGAGGTTCCCGGAGGCCTGGTGACAAAGGGAAAGAAAGGAGCCGCTAAAATAAGGGCCCTGTTCGAACGAGGTGCTGTCAGAGAATCAGATAAACAAAGCTGCCTAACCTATAGGTGACCAAATCAAGATGAAAAGAAAGCACAAACACAGAATAAGAAATGATAGGAGGGAAGAAACGATTACAATGAAGGAAAAAATGTAAAGCAATGCTACTTTGAACAACTTTATGCAAATAAATCTGAAAAACCTAGACAAAATGGATAATTAGACAAAACTGACCCCTGGAGAGACAGAGATTTTAAACAGACAAATATCCGTAAGAGAAATAGAAGAAAGTAATCAACTTGCCAGGTCCGTATTGCTTTCATAGAGGAATTCTTGCAAACTTTTAAATTTCAGATCATCTCAATGCTACTTAAACTGTTTCAGATCACAGCAATGGAAGGAAAACTTACAAATTCTTTTTTATGAATTGACTGTAGCAACGTTTTCTAAACCAGATAAAGCCTGCATAAATACAGAACTACAGACAACCAAAGCAGAAGTGCGAATAAAGCAATAGCAAACATCTAATGTCGCATAAATGTAAACTAATGTACAGTTGACCGTTAAACAATGTCGGGGTCAATCCACCTATAATTTATAGTTGGCCCTCCACATCTGTGGTTTCAACCAACTCGGACTGTGTTGTACTGTAGTATTTTGTTTGTTTTTATTTTTTTAATTTTTAATTTAAATTTTGTTTTATATTGGAGTATAGTTGACCTACAAAGTTGTGTTAGTTTCCGGTGTACAGCACAGTGATTCAGTTATACATATACATAGATCCATCCTTTTTCAGATTCTTTTCCCATATAGGCCTTTACAGAGTACTGAGTAGAGTGCCCTGGGACAGCAGGTCCTTTGATTATCTGTTTTATGTACAGTGGTGTGTATGTGTTAATCCCGACCTCCTAATTTACCCTCCCCACCCCACCCTGTGTGTAGTATTTACTACTGAAAAATATCTGCATATGAGTGGACCCTCGCAGTTCAAACCCGTGATATTAAGGGGTCAACCGTACTCCATGACCCAGCCAGGCTTCCGTGTCTGGGGGAATGAGTCAAACCATCATCCCGAGTGGTCCGAGTCTTCAAGCGTCCTCCCTGTTTTGGTTGCTGTAGTTTTGCGTTAGCTGTTGCTGTTGCGCATGGACGTACTAAGAGGTGCCGCAGGGGACCCCGTGGGTTGCAGACATAACCCTTCCTGTCCCACTGTGTGGCCACAGCCCACGCTCCCCTTGGTCATTGGGACCCACCCGTCCAGCCAGTAGAGTAAACCCTACTGCTTCCTGGTGGTTTGGGGGCAACAGGGAGCCCAGGGGCCAGGTAGCCGTCCCACCTCCCTCTGAGCAGGACCATCGCTCCATTTCCTCCGGTGGAAGCGTCCACCCCCACCCGCCCAGGATCTAAGACCTCCAAACATGCAGAGCTCAGAGCTGCTGGGATGGGATGTAAAAACTCTGTGCACAGGCCCTTGGGTGTAATGGTGAGAGGAGCCACCTTGCCTGTCATTTCTGCACCTGTGTGTGCTGACCATGGGGGTGACACCACCACACAGTGGACGCTGGCTCAAAGCGTGGCCTGCACCCTGTAATACAGAACCTGTCCTTTCGGGGTCCTTCCCCCCCAGGGGTGTGGTAACTGCATTTTCAGGAAGCCCTTCCACCTCTGAAGTGGACCAGCTAGTCCTTAGTGATGGTGGATCTATGGTGAGACCGGTTAAAGTTTGCTTTTTGTTATTTTAATTCTGTTTCTTGGACACACGGTTTGAAAGTCAAAACCGCATAAGAAGCTGTTTTCAGGGGAGTTCTCTCGTGGTCTAGTGGTTAGGATTCCACGCTTTCACTGCCGTGGCCCGGGTTCAGTCCTTGGTCAGGGAACTGAGCTCCCTCAAGCCACATGGCCAAAAGGAAAAAAAGCAAAGCTCTTTTCAGAAATTGTCACTTCACTGCTCTCTCCATCCTTATCTCCATCCTGGGGGCTCCATGTAACCATTTGTGTTCCTTTCTAGGTTGATCATTCCCACGTGTCCTTTCACAGAGTTAAGCAAAGATACACAGAGTTCTTCCCAGCCTTTCCTCCACAAAAGGCAGCACAGGGTGTGCCTTTCTGCGCTTACAGTCACTCCGGTGCTACCAATGTATTGGCCCCGCTGCACCCCCCTGGCCCAGCTCTGTGATCCAGACTGGACTCTACCTCATCTGCCGCCTGGCATGATGCTTCGCTTTGTCGCTTTGTCGATGGAGGGTGCGTGGGGGGCGCTGCCGGAGGAGGATTTTCTTCCAGGTTCGGTAGGCGGCTGACTTTTTGGCACTGTGCGCATCTGGCCAGGCTTTACCGCTCGCCGACCCAGGAAGCGGTTCCCTGCCCCAAACCTCAGCACCCTCGCCCGCCCAAGGTGGGAGGTTTCCTGCCTGCTGCTCATGCCTGAGGTCCCCGCCTGCCTTTGACTTGGTGACTGTAGGCCCTTTGGAGCCCAGGGCATGCAGCCGGCTGCAAGCAGAGCTCCGATGAGCGTGAAGTGCGGTCTTCGGCAGGGCCCACGCCCCACAGTGTGTCTCTTTCAAGGGTATTTTTTTGAGAATCCTTTTTCTATCCCTTCTTAGTATTGAATCCCCCCTAAATAGTTTAAAAGTCTTTGTATTAAACCTTCCCTGATCAAATTACCCTGAGGTTTCTGTCCCCTGGACTCTGACGGATGCAAAACTGGTGCCGTGAGTGGTGCGAGAAGATAGCCCCACAGTGATGAGGGGATTCGGGAGCTACTTGTGGGGAGGCCCAGGCTTGAGTGCATCCCGTGGGAGACAGGATGCTGGCAGTCCAGGCGTGCAGTGGCTGTCATCTGTGATGACTGGATGAAGTGTCACTGAAGTGAACGCCTTTGGAGTCTCAGGAGGGCTGCCCTTGAGGGTGATGACAGTAATGACAACGGCTAGGACCTCTGTGTGGGGCAGGATCTGCTGACACTGGGTTGGGGTGAAGGAAAGTGCAGCGTTTATTGCAGTCCCCAAGCAAGGAGTCAGGTAGCTAGTGCTTAAAAGGCCCGAAGTCCCAAAAGGCTTTCAGGGAAAGGTTGATAAAGACAAGGTGAGTGAAGGGGTTTGTGGGGCATGGTCAGTTCGTGGACATCTTTCTGATTGGTTGGTGGTGAGGTAATTGGGAGTCGGCATAATCAACCTTCTGGTTCCAGCTGGTCTGGGGTCTGTGGGCTTGCGGGCAGCAGGCAGTTAACTTCTCCCACCTGATGAGGGTTTCAGTAGCTGCAAAACAGCTCAAAGGACATGAGTCAGAATATTACCTATAGCCCTTTAGGAGGAACTAAAGGTTCTTGACTTCGGTTAATGGCTAAACTGTTATTATTTTGTCTCGCTTGACTGTTTGCTTTTCTTTCTGCATTTTTTCACTTCTCTGATTAAATGTATTCTTCGACTAAAGTTTTTCTACAGACAAGAAAAGGCAGGCAGAGGACATGGGTGTTGGTCCTGTTCTAGAAAGACCCCATAGTGTCCTGCTCGGTCACAGTAGTATTCCGGTAGGTCCTGTAGCCTTATCTGGCATCAAAGCCATAACGAGAGAGAGGTTTGAAAGGGGAAATACCTCTGCATCAACTTCAGGTCTGAAGGCCATCCTTTACCCCACGGTCTTCCTTCTCACTTTGCTGGTTAAAACCCATTTTGCATGTCATGGACTCAAGCTAAACTCATTATCTTTAACACCCATAAGGAGCTAGCGTAATACAGCTCTGATGTATGTTGAGCATTTATTCTCTTAAAAAACATCTCTGCTCTCCACAGGAAAAGTGTTGTGACGGAAGGCTGCTTTATCTCACAAGCTGGGTTCATACGCTTAACCGGACTTTGCATCCAAGTTGGGGAGGTACTTACTCATCCACATTGGGCGGGACCAGCCTTCATTCTATAGAGTATTTCTTAGTCAGTGGCACCCCAAATGGCCCTTTCCTTGTGACCTGGAGTCCAAACCGGGATGTCTGACACCTTTGGCTAGACTTCCTGAAAACCCACTGCTGTCGGCCTTTTGTAACCAACAGCCAGGACGGGAGTTGTTTGTAGGGCAGTGCTGGGCACATACAGTTTACACACTGCAACCTGGCCAGCGAGAGAATATTGGATCTTCAGGAAAAGAAGAAAAAGAAAAAAAAAAAAAACAACTATTAATTACAGTGTATTGCAGGGAAAAAATACAAAATGAGGTCCTCAGATGAGTTTCACTTGGTTATCTCTCTTACAAATTACAACTGGGAAAAAAATGAATTTGAGTAAATGCCAAGTTCTATTAAGTAATTAAGAGGAATGGGACTTCCCTGGTGGTGCAGTGGTTAAGAACCCACCTGCCAATGCAAGGGACGTGAGTTCAAGCCCTGGTCCGTGAAGATCCCACATGCCGCGGAGCAACTAAGCCTGTGCACCAAAACTACTGAGCCTGCGCGCTAGAGCCCACGAAATACAACTACTGAGCCCACGTGCCACAACTACTGAAGCCCGCGCACCTAGAGCCCGTGCTCCGCAACAAAGACAAGGCACCGCAATGAGAAGCCCGCACACCGCAATGAAGAGTAGCCCCTGCTCGCCACAACTACAGAAAGCCTA